>NC_140524.1:47579699-48179699 GCF_964339955.1 Pipistrellus hanaki
AGCCCTGTGGATCCCCTTCTACATTCACGAATCATGCCAGCCCCAGCAGCCACAGATTTTTCTGGGCTTAGACTTCCCCGGATCCTCCAGCTCCCACCATGTGCATTTTTCTCTCCTGCTTGGACCACAGACCTCACCATATCCCAGGTGAAATCTGACCTTTCTGTGAGAAGGCGCAGAGCCCCTCTAAATTCGAGTGCTTGCGCCACTTCGGGACCAGTTTTCCAAGGTTTGCAGCTGTTTACTGGGTGCCACTGTTGTATATTCCTGGGATTTTCAGGCTTCCAACAACATTCACTCTTCAAGATGGTGCAGTCTCTGTGTCAGAGCCGGTCGCTCTGGGAGTGATCCCAGCAGCAGTGGAGGCTGCCTGGTCAATGGACCCTGTCTGGCAATCCCCCACAGTCCCCTGGAATATAGCTGTCCCTCAACTCACGAACAAACACTCCCTGTGTGACCATACACTCTCCCTTTGTTCTCTCACTCACGCACTATCTTGCAGTCTGCCTTCCTGTCAGCAGCCATCTTCCTTCTGCTTCCAATAGTCTTCTGATTGAACTCCCTGCCTTCAGTCTCTACTCACTTCACTCGACTTCACCTCCATATTGCTACTGAAGTCATATTCTAAAATATGACTCTCCTTGTCGCTTAAAATTTTAAATACCTCATCACATAAAACCCATTGCCTTCCATTGTCACATGCAGCCTTTCAGGATCTAGATCAAACTTACAGCTTCAAGCATATCTCCCACTAACTCTGCCTGTGCCCTCTTCCTATTAGAGCCCCTTGTCTTATGCTCCAGCAATGACACATCATTTACAATTTGCCAGAGTTGTCATGTTTTTGCAGGCCTTCATAATTTAACCTCTGCTGGCCCCTCTGGCTGAGATGCTCCTATACCCTACTCTGTCCACACAGCAAGCTGCTACACACTGGTTAAATGGCTCATAGATAGCAGGGCCTACTGCAAGATGCAGCCACTCATCCCAGAATAGGGCCAACACAGTTCCTGACCTCATGACACTTACAATTTAGCAGAAAATAAGACATAAACCAAATAATCACAGAAATGAATATGATTGCAAGGTATGATAAGCACTATAAAGGGAAAGTACATAGAGTCATCAGAAGATAGAATGCCATGGATCCATGTGTGGGTACAAATATGCACACATGTGACTATTTTGGTGGCAGAAGATGGAGAGAGTTTCTTTGAGGAAATGGCATTGGCTGAAAAATAGAATAAGGGATCATTTGACCAAAGTACAGGCTGGCTGGCTGGCTGGCTGATAGAAAAACTGATGGACTGCTGGCTTCAGGGAAGCCTGACCTACTGATGCCCTGGCTGACAAGCGTGGCTGCATGACAGGAAGAATGCCTAAAACCCCAATATCCTGACATCCTGACTAGTTAAACTGCCTGGCTGGCTGGTCAGCTAGCTAACAGACAGATGGGAGGCCAAGTGCCTAACTGGCTGATTAATTTAACTGACTTCAGTTCTCTCTCTTATTTCTTAATCCAAATGTAGCCCAATGTCAGTAATAAAGCAGCACACAAGCAAAATCATGTGCACAGAGAGAACCAAGCACATCAGGAACCTCTCCTCTGCATCCTTGCACAGCCAAGTGGACCCCAGCACAAGCCAAATGTAGCTTGTAAAAGGAACACAGATGCACTTTTGCCAGCAGAGTTAAAAATCAAATCAAAGGCAAACAAACAGGTTGGATATGTTTTCTTAGAAACCTTCAAAAACAAGTGTGTTTTTTAAAAAAAATAGGATTTGAATGATCATGATGTTTAATATACTGCTTGTCACTACAGAAAGCACTAGAGCAATAAAGCTCCAACACAAGAATAGGAAACACATTGGGTCACAAGAGATCCCATGGGCATTCCTTTAATGGTTTCTTTTCTCCCCTTGTGTGTTTCTGTGGTAATGGGGCATGGGAATGGCCCAGTGCTATCTCAATCCCAGACTCCTGTCTCTTGAAGAAAGACATTTGCATACTACCTCAAATGTACTTCACTAAGAGCAAGAAAGATGAGTGAAAACTGTAATTAAAAGTATGCCCAGGCCATCTTCACATGGAGAAGGAAAAAAGGAGAATGGAGTTGGAGGCATGATCAAATAAGAGAAGGTACAATGGAGATTAGTTTTACATTCTCCAGCCCTATCTCTTTCCCAGCATTTTGGATTACCAACTAGGGAGGGGGCTGATCCTGGGGTAGCCTCAGAATATCCTAGCATCCCTGAAAATAGGAAAAGGGTGGGAATTCAGGAGCCTAGAAAGGCAAGGGTACAAGATGATGGTCCTTGAGTCCCAGGGGACCAGTATGTTTGGGTTCTTGCCTCCACAACACTGGGAAATGTGAATTGGGCATAGCCAGCCAATCTGGGGACAAGTAAGAATAGTGCTTTAAGGTAGTGGTTCAGAATTACTGGGAATCTTTAAAAAACTATATTCCCTTGGGCAGTTAGAAGAAGGTAAAGAGGGATAAATAAATGGTGATGCAAGTTCATACTACTAGTAAATGACTGTCAAATGGAAATCTGAATCTTTTTTTCTCCCTCAATCTTCCCTTTTTCCTTCCTCCACTATATCATGGATCTTACCTCTGCCAATTTATCTGAGAAAGGTATATATATACCATCCTGTCCATTTCATAGGGCACTGACTTGTAATTAGTGATGCACACAGCAGACATCTCTGATTACATATGCATCTGGTTTCATGTAACAAAAATTGGGTGTGAGTATAACATTTATCAATCAAATTATATCTTTTTTTTTAGAGAGAGAGAAAAAGCAGCATTGACTTGTTCCACTTATTTATGCATTCATTGGTTGATTCTTGTATGTACCCTGACAGGGGATGGAACCCCAACCTTGGCTCATCGTGATGACACTATAACTGAGCTACCCAGCCAATGCCTCAAATCATATCTTTAGTGCAGTGTATGACAGCTTCTTACTTGAAGGAATCTCACAATATATTAATTTCCTGTTGCCTCTGTAGAAACTAGCATAAATTTAGTGGCTTAAAGGCTACACATATATTTTCATACTGTTATGGAGATCATGAGTTTTACTGGGCTAAAATAAAGGGTAGGCAGGGCCATATCACTTCTGCCTTCTGGAGGCTCTAGGCGAGAATAGGTTTTCTTTCCTTTTCTAGATTCTAGAGGCTACCCCACTCCTTGGCTCATGTCCCCTTCCTCCATCTTCAAGGCCAGCAAGATCGGACTGAGTCCTTCTCACATCACATCACTCTGACTTTCTATTCTGCCTCCCTCTTTCACTTTTAAGGACCTTTGTGATTACATTGGGCCCATCTGGGTAACTCAAGTTAATATCCCTCTTTTAAGGAAGCTGATTATTAATCTTACTTCCATCAGCAATATTAATTATTCTCTGCCATATAACATAACATATTCACAGGATCTGATTAGGGCATGGACATATTTGGATGGCTATTATTCTGCCTACTGCACATGATAAATCTTTTTACAATGTAGAAATATTTTAATGTAAAGTGCATAAACCTCCTCTGGTTTTTCATATACATTTTATCTGTTGCTTAAAGTAGGACATACCTGAACTATTTGCTACCTGTTGGTCTCATCATCTACCCAACCATTCATTGTTTCCTACTCAGCAAAGTGCAACCTTCTCCTAGCCCCTTCCATTCACCAAGAAGACCTTCCATTTATCTCCTAATGTAGTCCTTCACCTCTCCACCTACCCATGATGTGTACACTCTGTGTGCATGCATAGCGCCATTCTTCAGTGTAATTGGTCTACCTGCAGGAGGTGATAAATGTTAGGTATAATAAAATGTGTGCTTTGTGTGTGCAAGACAGGAATGTGTGTGGGGATATGCATGCACACTCTTAACGATTCTACATATTTCACATTCACCCTTTCTTTTTCATTACCTCTGCTGTCTTTCTAGCTCAGGCCCTGTGTTGATCACTTCAATCTTGCACCAGCATCACAATCCACTTCTTGCCTCCCTGGTTTCACATTAGCCTTACTTCAATCCATCAGGCAAACTAGTACAAATCAGCTTTCATTCTATCACTTCTTTGATCCAGGCCTACAGTGGATTCCCACTGTTCTATCACATTGAATCTAAATTTCCCAGACTGGCTTTCAAAGCTTATACCAGTTTATTCTGCCCATCCCCAATCTCTTCAGTCTCTTTTCTCTTTAGTCTCCTCTCCAGCCAAATAGCTATGCTTATTGACCTGCACACGTCTTACTTATTTCAGTGCTTGCTCTCTGCCTGTGAATATATCCCACTTTTCTCTGCTAATCCATGCCTATCACTTCAAGATCCAGCTTAAAACACTCTCTTGTGGAAAGTCAGTTCTGTTAACCACTTCCTGTTCTTTTGTTCCATGCTATTCTTGTCTACAAAATTATATGATTTTAAGTTTTATTTAGTGATATTTTGCTTTTAAAAAAATACCAGGTCTCACTTGTTGAGGACTTATAATGTGTCAGGCAGTGTTCTAAGACATTTTACATACATTTTCTCATTTAATCTTGAATGACAGTCTTTTTAGTTAGTCACTCCATTTTGCAGTTGAGGAAATCAGTGCTCAGAGAGTTCAAGATACTTTTTCAAGTCTACACAGCTGGGAAGTGGTGCACCTGGGATCTGAACCTGGTCTGTCTGATTCCAAAGCTCTATTAAAGTAGGGTATGTGTCTTTGTGAATTTAGGTCTCCCCTACAAAATGTAGCCTGTCCAAAGCAGCCTTCATGCACACAATTGTGGCTGAATAGCTCCTATAAATTAGACTAGTGCTTTACACCAGGTAATACCTCACCAACCCTGCTTGGCCTGGTTCCTCCAGAGCTCTGGATTCAGAGGTGAGTGTTTCTCAAACCTGGCTATATTACAGAATCACCCAGGGAACTGAAAAATAAATAAATCCTGCTGCTCAGGCTCTACCTCAATCAATTAAATCACAATCTCTGGTAGTACTACTCAGGCATCAGTATTTTTATAAAGCTCTCAAGAAAATTACATTGTGCAGCCAATATTGAGAATCACGTGCAAAGCAAAGAAGATTCGGTTGGAAAGCTGTTTCTCTGTTTTAAACCCTTTTTATTTCTCAGGAAGTCACATCTCCCTTGCATTGTCTTGTCTCTCCTTCCCCTTCCCTATTTGCTCTTTTGGCTTTTTACTCAACAACATCTGAGGGGAACAGCAATCATTGCTTGAGGAAGTGACCACAAGCCAATTAAATACTAGCTTCAGGCCGAAACCGGTTTGGCTCAGTGGTAGAGCGTCGGTCTACGGACTGAAAGGTCCCAGGTTCGATTCCGGTCAGGGGCATGTACAGGTGGGGGGTGTTCAGGAGGCAGCTGGTCGATGTTTCTCTCTCATCGAAGTTTCTAGCTCTCTATCTCTCTCTCTTCCTCTCTGTAAAAAAAAAAATCAATAAAATATATTTTAAAAATAAATAAATATTAGCTTCAGGCAGGTTCCTAAATCAATGATGTTCCTGTGAATTGTAGGTGAAAAACATTAACATATTAAAGCTTTCTGGGTTTCACAAAGACAAAAAAAAATTTGCTGTTTTTGAAACAGCGAACATTCCACCTCTTAATCTGCTAACAAAATCTCCTGGGAAATCCTTAAAGAAAAAAAAGTTGCCTCTTTCTTAATAGCTTTCACCAGCTGACAGGCAGGGAGAGCCATGGAAGATGTGACTGACCAAGGCTGCCTGATTTTGCACAGGCAACAGCTGCTTGGAGGTCAGAATGAACTCATCTAGGGGAAAAGTTCTAAGGTTCTGGAAGAGGTGAACTCAGGGAGGTGAAAGAAGGACCAGGTTTTACCTGCTCAGTCTCCCCAGGGCTCCTTAGTTCTGTCTACATACTCAGACATCCCCTCCTCCATGATTCCAAGTGTGTGTGTGCCTATGGCAGGGCTCTCCACCTGGGGGTACACATATCCTTTCAGCCTTTGGGACAACTAAACAGAGCCCAGGATGGCCAGAGTCTCTGGGCTCCATTTACCCTAATATTCCACATGAATGTAATTTCCTATGTGTGCTATGACACAAGAGTGGGAAATGATGGCCTGGGGGTAACTCCAAAATTTCCAGTTCCCCTGCCCTCTGTAAAAGACCTCTTATGGGTTTATTGGACACTCCCTAGCTTTCTCTAGCACTGGCTAACCTTAATGGTCACAATAGCATGTCCCAGTGGTTCTCTTTATGGAATACACCGGCACCTTTCCCCAGGCACATTGTCCTTGCCTCCATCTTGCCTCTATCTTTCTCCTAAGTTCCAAGCCCCCCCCCCTTTTTTTTGCCTCTATACCTTGTTTCCTGAGCCCATTTCTTCTACAGCTCACTTCTACCTCTGTGACTTTCTTTTTTACTTTCTATATAAGCTTTCTCTTATAAGAAAAAAATAGTATGTCCCACAGGGTTGAGAAGGGCAAAGAAGATAGCCCAAATGGGCTCAGGTTCTGAGCCACTTCTGAATAACTGAACTTTACCTGACAGGCTTAAATTCTCTTTATCAATATTACTTCTGCCTGTGTTCCCAAAGCCTGTTATTGGGGAGAAGTAGTCCCCAAAGCCAGACTTACCTTGGCATCCATGATGCTGGTCTCCACTCGGGCCACGCCTTGGTTCTCCCGGAACAGCTGGATCTTGCTGATCTTGCTGAACTCGGACAGCACAGTGGTAAGGTTGGTTTTGAGGTCAATAACATGGCTGATACCATGCCGGGGTCCCACCAGGAGAGTGGTGGCTGATTGCTTCTCGTCCTGGTGCCCAAATGTTGTGGTTAGCGTTCACAGAAATAAAGGAAGAGGCAGTGGGGAGAGGAGACAGGAGGAGGAAATAGAAAACACGCATTGGGTCGGTCCTGCTGGGAAGTCTGGAAGCATTTGGGGCTCAGTGCCAGGGTGGGAGGATAACCTTGAGGGGAAAATGGTCTGGGATGCTCCTGTTTTCAGGGCAGGGCTAGATCATCAGTCCAAATGAGCACCTTAGGCTCAGCAATTGGTTGGGCAGCAGCAGGGTGGCTCTAGCAAAATCATGAAGTAGGTGAAGTTTTTTCTGCACTCTTCCTATCAAGCCCCACTTTCCATTTGTCACTGCAGGCCACTTAAGGCATCCATCTGGTACTCTGCCCGAATAGGTAGGTAGCATCCTGTGTTTGGTCTTTAACCTATCCTACTCCACCCCCACCCCATCCCCAACTCCAACCAATAGCAACTCAAACTTTCACTTCTCATTGGTTGCCAAAACCTGAAAAGACAAAGAAATAACTCTGGTCTAAGGTGTTATGGGTTGATTGGACGCTTAGTGGTGTGTGTGTGTGTGTGTGTGTGTGTGTGTGTGTGTGTGTGTGTGTCCCTAAGAAGATATTTGATCTTTAATAGGCACTATAGCAGTCTTAATCCAAAAGAATGGCCTATAAGAATTTTAGCAGTGGCAGGAGTGTGGGGGTTAAGGTGGAGGGAAGGGGCAGTGGGCTTTCAGTGATTCTCAAATCCCAGTATGTAAATGGCTACTTCTGTGCCTGATGGACTGAATTCATGTAAATGTTCCTGACAGGCTTTTTGGCACCATCAAGCCTGAGCCCTCTGCAGGTCCATTCCCTGGTATCAGCATCACCCCAATTAACCCTTTCCTTCTGCTGTAGATACTTTGATAAGCAGCTTTCCATTGGTGTGCCCCATAAGCATGACAGTGTGTTACCCAGAGCAGGACAAGCACATGGAGACAGCAAGATGGTTTTAATTTCCTTTACATAGCTTACTAGCACAAACTAGCCTGGGGCACATTCTTCGGTGACCATCAGTCTCCCCCCCCCCTCCAGAGAAGGGTGTTGCTGTAGTGGAGGCCTTGGGTAGGCAGGGGAAAGCATATTGATTCAGGAAGCCTTGAGTGGGGAACTTCAGGTATATAAGGAAGAGTAATGAAACAGCATGGGTCACCATCAGTTTTTCTATGGCCCATGAACTAAAAAAGGTTTTTACATTTTTAAATGGTTGGAAAAATTGAAAAGAACCACATTTTAAGACATGTGAAAATTATATATTGTACAATTCAAATTTCAGTGTCCATAAATAAAAATACTGGAACACAGGTATACTCATTTGTTTATACATTGTCTATGGCTGCTTTCATGCTATAATGGCAGAGCTGAGTATCTGTGATATGTGCATAGCCTGACTGCAAAGCCTGAAATATTTACTATGGAAATAGTTTGCCAACTTCTGAAATTGAGGAAAGGGGACACAAAAGGGTCAATGAGGGATACTGAAAACAAATATTGCCTCTTACTTTACCATTTTATTAGGGGAGGAATCAGAGCACCATGGAAGAGGAGAGGGAAAAGGAGGAAGAGGAAGGAAAATAGCTTAGCTAATAAAGAGGGAATATGCTAATTGACCCTCATGCTGTCACACAGATGGTGGTGTTCACAGCCAATAAGGAGGGAATATGCTAACTGCCTGCCCCGCCCTCAAAGATGGCGGCACCCACTCCCCTCAGCTCCATTGGGGCAGCAGGTGCACAGCAGCCCCTGGATGCCTCGGGGGGTTAGGGGACTGGGGGCTGGCCCGGCTCTGTGTGCCTGCCTCTGGAGTCCCTCAGTCCCCTCAGTACCTCAGCTGCCCAGGGCTGGCCCAAGGCACAGGTAAGCCTCAGACGGTGACTGCTCAGCTGCCCAGGGCTGCCTGAGGCTTGTGCTGCCAGCAGTGGTAGCAGCAGAGGTATGATGGGGCATTGCCTTCTCCTGATCACCAGGTCACCTCCTGCCTCTGAGGACTCCTGGACTGTGAGAGGGGGCAGGCTGGGCTGAAGAATGCTCCCCCTCCAATGCATGAATTTTCATGCACTGGGCCTCTAGTTTAGAAATGTTTTCTGAGACAGAATGAAATTCTAAAGCTTTAATGAAGTTTCTACTGCCCTACACCCAAGGACAGTGCCCACAGAGGGCTCCCTCCCATCCAGTCCCGCTACCCTCACTGACCAGGCCCACAGTGTTGAACAAAACACCAGTGAAGGTTGGAAGTTCATTCAGAATTCGAAGATACTGGAGCTTTGCCTGAATTGTGGAGCCCTGTAGAAACAAAACACCCAGAAACATGAGAAACTTGAGATACACAGAACCAAACCTGTATTCTCAGGAAGGAATGTCAATACCTTAGGACAGGAACGTCAGCAAGACACCCTACAGGAGTGTAAGGAAATCCTCAGAGAAACTGCAGAAAGGTTCCCATTCAGATGGGGTCTTAACTCTAGCATCCCCTCTCCCTTCCTAAACACTCCTTTTCCTCCTGGTCCTCATTCCTTAGGAATCCAACTTACTCATTTTGTTCTTGGGTTAATTCCAACAACTTTCCCCAACTGTGAGACCCCACCTCATCTATACCTCTCTCATATATAACCACTAGATACTGGCCATCCCCAACTGGGGGTCCCCCTAATACCTTTGATTCTGAGTATACCTAAGACCCAAGTCTTCTCTTCTTCTGGCATTTCCTCATATAAAGGTCTCTAATAGTGATGGCAGCATCCTCTGGGAGTCACACTGGACTCCTTCTTCATCCTCTTACCTGAGAAGGCCACCAGTCATGAAATCATCCTCATTCTACCTCCTGTCTACCCACCCCTCTTCTGTAGCCCCATGGTCATTGCTTTGATGTCCCCCACCTGTGTCAGGGTGGCATCCAGGTTACCTTCAGTATTGACACTCCATTCCCTCAACCCCTCCACACTGCTTATAGGGATCATCCTAAAACATAAGAGTAATCACATCAGTTGCCTGCCTAAAGCTCTCAATGGCTCCCTACTGCCTACAGGGTAAAGTATAACCCCTTTCCATAGCATGCAAGACCCTCCATGAATTGGTTCCTGCCAATCTCTCTACCCTCCTCTCTTGTCCCCACTTCCACACCTCCCAGGATGTTCCTTAACTCTCTGTACTGGCTTATGCTGAATCATATGCATTTCTTTCTATGTGCCACACCCTCTCATATCCCAAGGGCTTTGTATAGACAGATCTCCCTGCCTTGGAAAGTCTTCCTCCCCCAACTCATTTAGACAAACTATTATCTGTCCATCAAGACCCAGCTTTGGCATCAAATGCACCAATTCCTGGCCTTTTCTACCTTCTTCAGGTTGGGCTGGGGTTTCTTCTGCATATTTCCAGAGTAACCATGCTTGTTGCACTGTGCTGTGTCTGACTGTGGTATTTCTTCACTAGCCTGTGCCTGACTTGAGGGTGGAAATCAGACCCTTTTCAACTTTGTATCTCCAGCCCAAGCACTGGTGAGCCTCAAAAATGTTTGCTGAGGAGACGGCTGAGAGCACTGATGTTCTCCACTGGGAAGAAAACAGTCTGATTAAAAATACACAGCAAGGTAGGAATGGCTTAACTCTCTGGGGAAATTTGCATCTTAAAAGAGAAGCTAGTTGTTAATGCAAGGAATCTGGAATGGGTGGAATATATGGGGGTGATTATGTCATATGTCTACATCTGCATTTCAGTGCCTGTCACCACAACTCCTGCCTCCTAGGCACAAGCAGACTGAGCTTCAGAAGCTTGAAAAGGGCCTACAGAAGAAGAAAAAGAGAAGGGCCCACAAGGCTGAGGGAGCATGGAGTAGGAGTTCCTCAAAGGGCACCCAAGAGAGTTCAGGAATGCTGACCAGTGACCTGAGCCCTCAACATGCTGCCCAGTGACCCATTATCCAGGTTATGCCTTATCTCATCAGGCTTGGCTTTTATCTCCCAAAATTCCCTGTCCCAGGACTGAATGAGTTAGAAATTGAATAAGGGAAAGAGAAGTCACTTTCATGGAAACCATATGCTACTTCAGGATCCAGTGCTGTCCACATGGCAGATGCTTAACCAGCACTGACTAAATAGGTGAAATGACCTGAGAATTTTCTCCTCCTGCAAATTGACCTCTTTGATCTGAGGACACTGGGCTTTCTCAGTGACTGACCACTGAGTTGTCCCTAGGGGAAGATCAGGCTTGGGGAAAACCCACCTCTGCAATTGTCCCCCATATCCAGCCAAACAATATAGTACCCAAGTTGAAAACAGTGGAGAGGATCCCCAGAAGACCAGACCTGCTGGGAAACCGCACAGGAGCCCCCATGGCCACTAATGCCTGAGAAGGGTGTCCAATGGCCTACTCTGGGTACCTTGGTGCCACTGGAAGGATATGTTTGGTGAGCCTTCAGTTGCTGAGAAAGGGATTTCCGGAAGTTCTTCTCTTTGATGCCCTGTAGGAGGGAGGGGGGAAGAAAGGGTTCCAGGCCCCACTCCTTCCTAAAATCAAAAGAAAAGTAAGAAATTAATGAGATAGCCTGGCCAGTGTGGCTCAGTTGGTTGGGCATTGTCACATGCACCAGGAGGTTGCTAGTTCAATTCCTGGTCAAGGGTACATATCCATGTTGCAGGCTTGATCCCTGGTAGGGGGCATGTAGGAGGCAGCCAATTGATGTTGCCCTCTGACATCGATGTCTCTCTCCTTCTCCTTTCCTCTCTAAAAATCAATAAACTATTCTTTAAAAAGAAATTAATGAGAGAGACAAAATGAGACAGAGAAAGGAAGCAGGTAAGACAAACTGACTGAATCTGAGAGGCAGAGATGAAGGAATAAAGCCTGGGAAAAAGAGAAAGATGATGGGGGCAGGAGAAAAACATTGGCTATAATTTTCTAGTAGAAGCTGTAGCTCAAGGACATCATGATCTAGGTGTGGGGAACTCCAATTCTCACTCATACTGCAGACTTCCATTCCTGAAAATCAAAGCACAGCTCAAACTTTACACCTTTTCCCTACATAGTTTTAGAAGGGTCCCATCCCAAAGGGCCCCAGCACACAACTCACTCCACATTCTTGAGAGAAATCTTCTGACTAGGTCGAGTGGCTGAGACAGTGATATAGATGTGGAGGGCAGCAAGGCCCAAAAGCATCTCTGGCTTGGGGTCCATTCCAAAGCGTTCTCTGATAACATCGTTCCGACTCTGTGAGAGAGAGTATTCAAACCTATTAGTTGAAGGAGATGTTCCCTCCCCACCCACCCTCCCATCCCAGAAAAATATCCTAGTGTTAGAAAGACTTTCTAGATCAAGGAGAAGAGGAAAATTCTTCCTTTGGGGAAGCGGTAACAGAGGAAGCTTGGCTCTCATAGACATTATTCATTCAGCAGATTTGAACAATTTTATTCTCAGTGATGTGTGTACACACTGGTATAAGTGAGCAGAACATCTAGGTCGCTGCAAAAGTTAGACTCCCTTTCTTTTCTCCTGCTCCAAAATACTCCCTGCCTTTTCTCAGGGGCCTATACTCACCCCCCAGCTCAGGTGGGAACAAAGGAAGAGAGAGATTGGGAGAAGCTCTCTACAGGGCTCTGGCCCAGAAGCCCAGGGTGAGAGATGGATTGCAGAGTTGGGGCAGATAGTCTGTTGTTTGGGGTCTGAAGGTCAAAAGCACTGATGAGTCAGCCTTCCCTATGCTATCCTAAAAGGGCTACCCTAGAGCTACTGCCCAAAGGTATGACAATTCCCAAAGGTATGACAATTCCCAGCTATCAATGATTCAGCCTTGGTTAGACCGGGTGCCCGTTGTGGTGAGGTGGAACCAGGATGAGCTAAGAAGGGACTAAGGAGCCATGGTATAGCATAGGAGAAAGAGGAAAAGGAATGCTTCATCAATGATCATCTATGTAGAAAATCCAATGGAATCTAAAAACAAACAAACAAACAAAAAAACAACAACTACTAGAACTAATAAGTTAGCAGGGTTACAGGATATAATATTAATATACAAAAAATGAATTACATTTCTACATTCTTGTGACAATCAGAATTCAAATTAAAATGCAAAACCATTTACTAAAGCATCAAAAATATGAAAAAAACTAGGGATATATCTGTCAAAATATGTGGAAAAAAACATGTACATTGAAAACATTGCTGAGAAAAATTAAAGAAGATATAAATAAATGTAAAAATATTCTATATTCATGGGTTTGAAGACTCAATATTATTAAGATGGCAAGTCTCCAAATCTATCTATAGATTCAGCACAATCAAAATCATGGCACATTTTTGGTAGAAATTGACAAGCAAATTGTAAAATTCACATGGAAATGTGAAGGGCCTAGAATGGTCAAAACAACTTTGAAAAAGAAGAAAGTTGAAAGACAAACACTACCTGATTTTAAAACTTATTATAAAGCTACAGTAACCAAAAGAGTGTGATATTGGCATAAAGATAAGTAGATCAATGAAATAAAAAAGAGGGTTCTGAAATAGCCCCACAGACATACAGACAATTGATTTTTTACAAAAGTGCAAAGGCAATTCAATGGAGAAAGGATAGTATTTTCAACAAATAGAGCTGAAACACTTAAATATCCATAAACTCCAACTTTGATTAGTACCTTGTATCACATACAAAAGTTAACTCAAAATGAATCATAGACCTAAATGTAAAATCTAAAATGATAAAACATCTAGAAAAAAATAGGAGAAAATCTTTGTGACCTTGGGGTAGGCCAAGATTTTTTACACAGGACACCACAAGCACAATTCATAAAGAATAAATTGATAAATTGGACTTCATCAAAATTCAAACTTGTGCTCTGTGAAACACATTGTTTAGAGACTGAAAAGACAAGCTATAGACAGGGAGAAAATAACTGCAAATAACATATCCAACAAAGGACTTGTATTCAGAATATATAAATAACTCTCAAAATTTGATAACAAGAAAACAAACAATTCTAATAAAAAAGTAGGAAAAAGATTTGAACAGATACTTCCCTAAAAGATGCAGATGGCAAACAGGCACATGAAAATATGTTTAAAATCATTAGTCTTTATGAAAATGCAAATGAAAACTGCAATGAAATACCACTGCACACTATTAGAATGACTAAAATAAAATAAAAATACTGACAAGACCAAGTGCTGATGAGGATGTGGAGAAACTGGGAGTCTCATATATGGCTCATGGGAATCTGAAATTGTACTTTGGAAAAACAGTATTGGAATTTTTTAAAGAAGTTAAAAAAAGGTAGATCTACCATATGATCAAATAATTCCATCCAAGGGAAAAGAAAGTATATGTCATACAAAGACTTGTACATGGATATATAAAGGATATCTTTTTCAGTCATAGCCAAAACCTTAAAATAACTCAAATATCCATCAGCAGGTGAACTTATAAACAGATTCTCATACATCTAGGCCTGGCTGGGTAGCTCAGTTGATTAGAGCATCATCCCCATACACCAAGGTTGCAGGTTCGATCCCTGGTCAGGGCACATACAAGAATCAACTAATGGGCCCAGCCGGTGTTGCTCAGTGGGTAAGTGTCGACCTATGAACAAGGAGGTCATGGTTCAATTTCTGGTCAGGGCATATACCCAGCATGCAGGCTTAATTCCCAGTGTGGGGCATGCAGGAGGCACCCAATCAACGATTCTCTCATCATTGATGTTTCTATCTCTCTTTCCCTCTCCCTTCCTTTCTGAAATCAATAAAAATATATTTCAAAAAAGAATCAACCAATGAGTACGTAAATAAATGAAACAAGTTGATACTTTTCTCCTTTACTCACTCTCTCTAAAAAAAAAAATCAATAAATAAAAAACAATTTCAAATTTTGGTACATCCATACTATGGAATTCTACTCAACAATAAAAAGGAATGAAGTATTGATACACACAATGATATGGGTGGTTCTCAAAATCACTATGCTGAGTAAAAGAAGCCAGACTAAAATAAGTGTAAATACTGTACAATTTCATTTATATAGAACTCTAGAAAATGCAAACTAATCTATATTGACAGAAAGCAGTTCAGTTGTTGCTTAGAGATGGTGGGAGTGGGGGATTTACAAAAGAGCCTGAGGAAACCTTTGGGGGTAATGGATATATTCAGTATCTTGACTGTGGTGAGAGTTTCATAAGTATAAACATCTACCAAAAATTACCAAATTGTACATTTTAAATATATGCAGTTTATTATGTGTCAATTAGATCTCAATAAAACTGTTCAATAAATAAAAATAATTAATATAATCAATAATACTATTGTAATAACTATATATGGTGCCAGATGAGTACTAGACTTATCAGGGTGATCATTTCAAAAGGTATATAAATGTCTATTCACTATGTTGTACACCTGAAACTAATACAATATTGTATGTCAACTATAACTAAAAAATAAAATTTAAAAACAATTTAAAAAATATTTTTAAAAGGAAAAATATAGCTGAAGTCCCTATCATCACAAAGGGGAGAGAGAGGGTGGACATGTTTTGTCAACAAATTCCAAAATATTTATTTAGTTATTTATTTATTTATTTATTTATTTATTTTTAATAAATTTTTATTGTTCATATTATTACAAATGTTCCTTTCCCCTCCCTTCTCACCCCACCCTCTGTCCTTTCCCTACCCCCCATTGTCCACATCCATAGGTGTACAATTTATGTTCAGTCTCTTCCCACATCTCCCTCTCCCCTTTTCCCCAAGAATCATCAGTTCACTCCCCTTCCATACCTCTGATTCTATTATATTCAACAGTTAATATTGTTCCTCAGATTTTTTTTTTTAGTTTCCTTGGTTTTTAGATTCACTTGTTGATAGTTACGTATTTGTTGTTCATAATTTTTATCTTTATTTACTTTCTCTTCTGAAAGAACCCCCTTCAGCAATTCATATAATTCTGGTTTGGTGGTGATGAACTCCTTTAGCTTTTTTTTTTTATTAGTGAAGCTCTTTATCTGACCTTCGATTCTGAGTGATAGCTTTGCTGGATAGATTATCTTTGGCTGTAGGTTCTTACTATTCATCACCTTGGATATTTCTTGCCATTCCCGTCTGGCATGCATGGTTTCTGTTGAGAAATCAGCTGACAATCGTATAGGTGTTCCTTTATAGGTAACTACCTGCTTAGCTCTTGCTGCTTTTAATATTCTCTCTTTGTCTTTTGCTCTTGGAATCTTAATTATGATTTGTCTCGGTGTGGTTCTTTGGATTCCTTTTGTTTGGAGTTCTGTGTGCTTCCTGGACTTGTAAGTCCAATTCTTTCCCCAGGTGGGGGAAGTTTTCTGTCACTATTTCTTTCAGTATGTTTTCGATATCTTGCTCTCTTTCATCTTCTGGGACCCCCATAATTCTGATGTTGGATCGTTTGAAGTTGTCCCAGAGGTTTCTTACATCATTTTCAATTTTCTGGATTCTCTTGCCTTCTAGCTTCTGCAGAGGAGTGTCTTCTGGCTCTTTATGTTCCAAATCTTTGACTTGATTCTTGCGATCTTCTATTCTGTTTTTAGGACTCTGTAAAATATTTTTTATTTTAGACAATGTATTCTTTATTTCTTGTTGATCCCTTATCATTTCTTGTTGATCCCCTTTCATATCCTCATAGGTCTCATTTATTTTATCAGCCTTTTCTAGGAGACTCTTGAAAAACCTTATAAGTGTGGTTTTGAACTCTATATCCAGTCGCTTTTTGTCCTCCATTTCTTTCGTTTGTGATCTATTTGGTTTAGGCATTTTCGCAGGCAGCTTTCCTGATGGGGCGGGGTTTCAGGGTAGAGCCTACAGCCTTGGCTTCCGTCAGCCCCGCCCTATGCGACTCCTGAGACTCAGGGTCCTTCAGTACTTGTTGCAAGGGCCTCTGAGAGAAAGGTGCCCTCGATTTTCGCCTGTTGCCAAACTGTCTATGCTCTCCCCCAATGAGTCCGGTATTGGGGTTCAGTTCAGTTGGAAGTGGAGTTGGAGGTGGCGTTCAGAGCAGTCTGGAGCCCCTGTCTCCTTCCCGTCAGGGCAATCCCGCGGCACAGCCGGCCGGCCCTTCTCTGCGCGCACTGTGCGCGCCTCCAGGACCTCCTCTCGCCGTTCCCTGGAGTTCCGCCTTACAGCCCAGCTCCCTATGGGTGAGCCTGGGTCCCCAGGGTCTGGCCTAGAATTGGGGTTCAGAGCAGTTGGAGCTGGGCCCAGCACAATCAGAGCTTTTCTCTGCTTCCCGCTTGGGAACGCCAGCCAGGCACTCGGCCTCCCTCCTCTCCGGCTCCGTCCCCTCCGCGCGCCGCGTGTCTCCGTACCTTGGGCTTTTACAGCTCCTCCGCACTTCCTTCTGGTTTTCTCCTTGCTTCTTGTTGTAGGATTTCCAGTCAGTCGACTTTCCTGTAGTTTTGGGTAATGTCCATTTTATATTTTAGTTGTATTTTATTGAAATTGTTGTGTGCGGCTGCGGCTAGTTGCCTACCTGAGCAGCCATCTTGGATTCTCCCCCAAATTCCAAATTATTTAAACAAAGATGATTGCCCAGAAGTTTGAAGAAATGAGAACAAAACTTATAAAACTCTCAGAGGAACCACAACTTATTATCCCCTAAAGTGCTAGTGAAGGAACCCAAGGCTGTTTGAAAAATGTTTCTAACATTTTAGGTTGTCAGAAGGGGCAGCAAAGCCAACCACAATGTCATATAGCACATCTCCAATAGAGATGTGTTTTGAGGGATCCGCCCCCCCCCATCAAGCATTCCATATGTCCTATAGGTACCTAAAACTCAACATATCCCAAAATGACCTCATCTTTTCCATTTCACTACCTATATTCTCTAACTTGGGTAATGATACTACCTCATTGAGTCAAAACCCATTAATTCTACCCTTTTAATATCTCTTGCATCCCACCCCACCCCCTCCATCACTGCCCTGTTTCCAGCCCCCATCATTTCTCCTCTGGACCACTGTGATAAGTCCCTAGCTGGTGTACATCCTCATCTGACCATACTATTCTCCTTTCAATACTTCTGTGCCCCCACCTTATAAAAGATTTCTTTAGATGCACATTAGAATCACATGAGGAATTTAGAAAACATAAATGTTTACACCCATTCTCATAGATTTTGATGTATTTGGTCTTGGGTGGGGCAGAACATCCTCCTCCCCATCCCCCCCAAAAAACCCAACATTTCCCAGTTAATTCTAATGTGCAACTAGAAGTAGTGGTTCTTAAACTCCATTGAGCATCAGAATCCCCCACAAGTCTTGTTAAAACAGGTTGCTGGGCCAGGCTGGTGTTGCTCAGTGGTTGAGCATTGACCTATTAATCAGGCTATCACCATTTGATTCCCTGTCAGGGCACATGCCCAGGTTGTGGGCTCAATCCCAAATGGGGAGTATGTAAGAGGCAGATGATCAATGATTCTCTCTCAGCATTGATGTTTCTATCTCTCTTTCCCTCTCCCTTCCTCTCTAAAATTAATAAAAATATATTTTAAGCAACAACAACAACAACAACAACAACATAGGTTTCTGGGCCCAAATGCCATATCTTCTGATTCATTAGGAATAGAGTAGGGCTCAAGAATTTGCATTTCTAACAAGTTCCTGGTTAATGCTGCTGTTGCTGTTCCAGGGACCACACTTTGAGAACCATTGCCCTAAATAATTTTAAAGCCTGTGCTTGCCATGACCTATCAAACCCTTCACTATCTGCTTCCTGTCTCTCCCATTTCATTTCTTATCAGTCCTGACCTCACATTCTGTATCCTAGCCATAATAAATTACTCTCAGCTTTCACATCATGCTGTGCTGTTTCATGCTACCAAGCCTCGGCAGATGCAAGTCCCTTTGCATAGAATGTGCCCCCTCCACTCAATTTCTGTACACAGCAAAGATCCATTAATCCTTCAAGGCTAAGAGGATGCATACATCACTTCCTTTGTGAAGCCTTCACTATCCCCTTCCCATGGAGAGTTGGCAAATTGCTTCCTGGACGTTGCTACGGATAATGCTCTGTCTTACTAGTATATTTATTTGTGCACATATCTATGAGGTCTAGAGAGTCAGACATTTTTTTTTGTTCATCTGGATTAGCAGCATTGAGCACAGGGCCTGGACCAGAGTAAGTGTTTAGCAAATGTCTCTAGATGAACTGAATTGGGAATCATCTTACTGGAGCTAGGTACTAGGGGTTGGGAACCCTGTTACCCAAATAGGCTGGTTAAACCTTGGGATTCTTTGATCGTGCCAGAGTTATTGGTGTTGCTTACTCCTGAAAATTGATGAGACCTGTCTCAACAGACAGGAATTTGAACCACAGTCAGCTCAGGTTACCAGCTAATCAACTTGGCCATGGCCTATGATAGTAGCAGAAAATGAAATGGCCTTCAGAGCTACCTGGAGGTTGGAAAAACTTATATATCAACTTCATTGTGATGGCAGAATATCCTGCCTGCTTTTTTGTCCATTTTTCTGTCTGTCTGTCTGTCTGTCTGTCTGTCTGTCTGTCAGTGTATCCCCAATCAGACTCTACCTGGATGTACAGGTACTCAAAAGCAGCAGGATCCCGATGCAGTAGCTCCACAGGGTCTTTGGGAAAGAAGCTTATTCGGAAGAGGCATTTCATTCCATGATAGTGTGTCCGCTGTACCACCTGAATCCAAGGGATGAGAAGTGGGGGGCAAAGAGTTCTGGGGATCAATAGTTATGCTGGTAGGAGCCAGCTTTGTGGTTCCTCAAGGTGGGGCTTGACAGCAAGGGTGCTGTCTCCCAGTTGACCAATTCCAATTACCCTTAGGGAAAAGTGATGAGAAGCCAGATCTTCTCTGCCCTTCTGACCCAAGTAACTAGAATTTTTTAATCACTTAGCCAGAACGTGACTTTCATCAATAATTGGGTCTAGGGCCCCAGATACTGGGTAGGAAGAGAGGGCTCCTAGGAATTTCTCTTTTTTTCTTGCTATGGGCTAATGCAGAAGGGCCTGGCTCCAAACAGAGTAAGTTGCTTATTAGAAGCTATATCAAAGATTTAAAATCCCATTTGGAGGTGTAGATGAAACAAGTGGGAAATATATATCAGTAATTGCTGAAACTGGCATTGGGTAATGAGGGGTCCCTATACAATCCCTTTTAATATTGTATATTTGAGAGGTTTTGTTTTTTCAATAAAAAGGTTAAAATTCCATTTGAAAGAAGAAATCAATTGGATTCAAAAGACCTCTGGAGGGGTGGGGAGGCGTTTAGGCTCCCTCTAAGCAGGACACTCATAACCTTCCCTTCATAGATGGGAACCTGTGAATCCCTGGATTGCATTTGGCTGAGAACTAAACTTGAAGAATTTTCCTTTACAAAATCTTTCCATTTTTTGTGTCTGATTTTGGCTTTTGTTTGATTTCCATTTAGCCATTTCTTCCCAATTGTTTCTCTCCAACTCCTTCCCTCCCTCTCTGGGAATATTGGTTAGCCCTGGTTACTTCCTTGTCTCTTCCTGGTGCTTTACTGTTGGTGAAATACTATGCAGCCATCCTGGATTTCCCCAGACTTTTACATATAGTAAAGGCTAAGATGATAAGATGCTTTCTCCTACTTTGCTTTGGAAGTTGACATGGGTGACATATTGCCCATTCTTGGCCTCATTCAGCTCATTCCCATCCCACACTTGTCCTGGCCTCACTGGCCATACTAGACTCCATTGGCTGATCCCTTCATTACAGTCTTCATGTGAAGGCCAAGTTTCCTCTTGGAGGCATAAAAGTCTAGCAAGCACTGCTTCCAAGAGACAGGACAGTTGACAATGTTCTTCAACTCAGCATTCCAGGAGCCATGCAACAAATTACCACCCCACACTTTTTCCATAAAGACCAGAACTAACAATCTTCATGTCCTTTTTAGGTTACAAGGGACATTGCTAAAAGTCTTCTGGAGGTAGGTAATATAGACTTTGATTGAGAACTGTGACTTCTGGGAAACGGCTGAACATAGCATTATAAATTTTCCAAAATAAGAGCACCCGGGGTCCTCTTCTTTAGTAGAGGCCACATGCAAAGCTATCAAGCCAGGGTAAAAGAATTACTTACATAAGCCAGGGGCTGCTTGTCCTGGAGAAGCAGGAACTTGTGGTTCTGTTCTGGTCCAGCATATTCAAGGACAAGAGCAAAGTGCTCAATGTACCTGAGCGAAAGACGGTCCTGTAATGTCACCATCACATCCTACGGAAAAGAAAAGAGCCTTAAGAGGGAGATCCTTTCCAATTCTAATCTACTCTAAGCACCAAACATGGGTAAGGGGGACTGAATACTAAGAAAGTAAGTCATGGGGAGAAGGGTGAGACTGGGGAAGTGGGCCAAACAGAGACACCAGCCTTTACAGTGGTCTAGGCAAAGTGCTTCAGATGAGGAGAGTGATGCATAAGTGCTATTTAGAGGCCTTGGCCCTGGGAAACAGCAATGGTGCAGGGGGTAGGGAATATTTCTGAATTTGGCCTGGCCAGGCATATAGCAAAAGAAGGTCATGGCTGGCCATACTTGCTTCCCTCTCTTATTCTTTTCAACAAATTATTTCCTGAGTGTTTACTAAGTGCCAGACACTCTAGTAGTTCTTCCCTCACCTTCATCATCATCATCATCATCTTTTTTTTTGTTAATCCTCACCTGAGGATATTTTTCCATTGATTTTTAGAGAGAGTGGAAGGGAGAAAGGGAGGTGGGGAAAGAGAGAGAGAAACATTGATGTGAGAGAGATATATCAATTGGTTACCTCCTGCACACACCCCGACTGGGGCAGGGAACTGAACTTGCAACCTAGGTAGGTGCCCTTGACTGGAATCAAATCCACAACCCTTCATTAAAACCACTGAGCTATACCAGCCAGGACTTCTCTGACCTTCTCATGTAAGAATGTTCACTCTGGTTTGTCCCTCAACTCTTTATTTAGGAATTTAAAAAAGTAAAACTGATAATTTTATGGTTAAAAAGTCAACTTTCTGGATTTAAAAATCTAAATTAAATGACTTGAGTTACTGGCAAAATATTCATTTTTTTTATAATAGCTGGATTTTAGAGACAATCAACTTAGCAACTTGAAAAATGTGTTCATGCAGAAGGAACTACGTCACATGTCTTGTGTACAGTCATAAATATGACTACTTCTGGGCTCCATCTGCTCTGCTGCCCTACTTTTATTATTAGGGTGTCTGGAAACATATATTTGGGGGCTGGCCAAACGCCAGTTTGAGACTTCTGCCATCTATTTGCCTACACTGGGCTCTAATGTGTGTGTTCATGGAGTCAGCATCACTCAGCCTCCAAAGGCCAGAAAGAAGCAGGCTTGGGAATGGGAAGCTCCCTTACAGCCAGGGCTTAACCCCCCCCCCCAAAAAAAAAAAAAAAACAACAACAACAACAACAAAAAAACACCCAGTGAACATGAAAAAGACATTGATCCATTCAAATGTTCAGCTGGAAATGGGTGTGTAGTTGAGAGTACCCTTTTGTATTATCCAAGTAGTCACAGATGCACCGGTGTTTCTGGAGCTCTGGCAGGAACAAATGAGGTTTTCTTTGCAGTTCGGCTGCATTGGAATTGTGGACAGCCAAGTCTTGGTGATTGCCAACTGGTGTTACAAGTGGAATAGCCCCTATGCCAGGCTGTAAATACACTCAGGTACCTCTCTGGGACAAGTGAATAGCCAGTACACTCTCCCTAAAGTTAGGGTAAGATCACAAGCTAGGGGGCACTGTTGTCCTAGAAGGCTGGGGCTACCTGAAAGCCAGAATGGTAATGCAAGGTGGGAGAACACTTGGAGAAGGCTCCAAGGGGAAATGGAGTAAAGGATCCAGTGTAGGGAAAGGTCTAGAATCACAGCTCAGTAATTGCTCTTCTTGTGAAAAGAATACCGTATTTTCCGGTGTATAAGACGACCCCCTAATTTTATAGTTAAAACATAGGTTTAGGCCTATATTCGCAGTATAAGACTACCCCCCACTTCAAAGAAAAGACTTACTTTGTCGTCAAGATCTGCAGGTAATTTTTGTGCAATTTTGGTCTTTTGCCCCCGATTTTCGGTTGACTTTTTTTCGTTTTAAAAGTCGTCTTATACGCCGGAAAATTAGTCAAAGGGACTGTTGCTGGACTTTTCAACCCATGAAACAACAGCAAGGAGGATTCTGACACAAAGAAATATCCACATCTGGAGGTGGGGCATTTGGATACTCCTGGTGATCTAGTTCTGGTTCAATGCCCCTCCCACAGACATTCAATAGTCAAGAGATAATCTCAGAGCACTCTAAGGAGTATGTTTCAGTCCTAAGACCCATGAAAAATCCATCCAGGCCTTAGCCTTCAGAAGAAACTCTTAGTTCAATCAACATGGGGTAGGCTCAGAGTAGGCTAGGCGCTACTGGCACGTTGGGCAGAACAATTCTTTATATATAATTTAGGGACTGTCCCACTCCCTACAGGACACTTAGCATCTCTGACTTTGAGAGACTAAATACCAGTAGCATTCATGGGGATAATCCTCCATTGTTTCAGACATCCCCAAAAGCTGTTTGGGAAAGGGCAGTGCCAACCCTGGCTGTGAATCTCTGGCAATGCCAGTTCTGAACACCTAATAATTTCCTTTTATTTTTAAAGTATTATTTTTTATTGTTGACAGTAAAAAGAGCCTATAGCACCCAGTATTCCCAGGTGGTCTCCCATCCAAGTATTAACTAGGCCCACCTGATAATTCCTCTTAGGGAAAGTTTCCTAGCCCAGGGGTTTCTTCATTTATAGGTTTGTCTTAGCCTCGGTATGGGTACCTAAGAACATCTTTGAGCCAAGGTGGGTTTTCGGGACAGGCACTATAGCCGCCCATTAGTCTGGGTAGTATTGTTTAAGTGGAAATATTCATTCTGAAAATGGTGTTCTCTTCGAGGATAGAGTGCAGAAGAAGCAGAAACAGATATTTCTGTCCCAGAACAAAGTTGAACTTGGGGTTAATTGTATCATCACCTCTCTTCTTCAGGATTAAGGGAATTGCTACAACTTTTAAACAGTTGGCTGAGCCATTAAGAATCACAGCTCAGTAATTGCTCTTCCTATGAAAAGAATAGTCAAAGGGACTGTTGCTGGACTTTTCAAATCTTGGTTCAGTGCTTAAGATCTGCTTGCTATTTAAAAAGCAAAGCATGTTTAAGCTAATCTCCTGAGAGATTGTGTTTGCTGATTCCTTTGTGTAAACTTACGTAGGTGTTATTGTATAAATATAAAACACATTTTGCTTTATAAGTGGTTTAATGATCTTCACACTCCTTAGCTCCCGAGTCTTGAAAACCCCAGCATAACACCGACACAAATCAGTTCACCAGTAGATGTGTGTGAACATGTGCGCACACACATGCACACATTTACGCAAGCACATGCACATATGTGGCATACACACACATTTACAATCATTAGCACATAATTGGGCATACAAATACCACCCCACTTTCATCTGAGGACTGTGTGTTTTTGCATCCTGGTGGGCTCACAGCAGCAGGAGCTCAAGGGCCACCTTGCTCCAGCAGCAAGCAGCTCTGTGCAGAATTAGAGGAACCCAAGGACCAGTAGCTACGTGTGCTCTGGAGAGGGCAACGCTGACCTAAGGGAGGAGACTCTGTATGTACCTTAACAGTGGTCCGGCCATCAAATGTGAAAGACTTGATCTGTCCATTTTCTAAGAAGACCTTCAGGACATTGGGGATGAGGAGAAGAGCTTCTTTCTTCATCATTTTCTGTGAATACAAAGGGGAAGGACAATAAGAGGGTTTCATTTAAGATGAAAAAAATCAGAAGAGTGTAGAAAAAAAGAGAAAAGAGTGAGTGAAGGAGAAAGGGAGCCAAAAGTATGATAAGACAAAGAGACACAGGAAAGAGCAGATCAATAATAATGTTACATGGACACCAAATCCAAATTCTTTGAGACACTGGGCCATATAAAAAGTTATCCATTTGATGTCACAACACACCCACATTCTACTATTGCTCAAAGCTCCTCCACAGCTTCAGAGCACCACACACCGAAGGGCTGATGGAAAACCTCTTTAGGAGCCCATATCACTCATTTTCTCCTATCTCCTGACACCTCCCTTTCCACCAGGCCCTTCAAATATCGAGTTCACTTTCACATCCATACATTTGCTCTACCATTCCCTTCCCTTGTAACATCCTAGGTCCTTCCTGAACTGGCACCTGCCTACTTCCCAGATTCATGTCTTGTCATACCCACACTGCTCTTTCATGTCTCCATACCCCTGACAAGTCATCATTCAGGGACTGTCTTACTCCCTACTGAACACTTAGCATCCCTGACCTGAGACACTAAGTGCCAACAGCATGCCAAACCATGGGAATAACACACACACACACACACACACACACACACACACACACACACACAAAAACCCTCTCAGACATTTCCAAAATTTCTCTGAAAGTGGACATTACTGACCATGATTGAGAAACACTAACAAGGCCCATGTTTGAACACCTGATTATTCCTTAGCAAAAACTGTCCTGGCCTATGTATTTATTTATTTATTTATTTATAGAGTGGTGCATGTTTAAATTCTCAATAAATATTTATAAAATAAAGACTGTTCCCTTTACCTTCCTCAGCAAACTCTTACTCATCCTTTTAAAAATATATTTTTATAAATATATTTTTATTGATTTTAAAGAGAGAGGAAGGAAGAGGGAAGAAGAGAAGAATATCCATCGACTGGCTGCCTCCTGTGGGGGATCGAACCTACAACTCAGACATGTGCCTTGACTGGAAATGGAACCAGCGACTTTTTGGTGCATGGGATAATGCCCAACCAATTGAACCACACTGGCCAGGGCTCTACTTATCCTTTAAAATTCAGCTTCCAGATAAATTCTGGAAAGCCTTGTCCAGTATTGCCAGGACCTTGAATCTGGTGTTTCCATGTGTACCAAAAGCAACATATACACACCTCTCTCAGTGCTCTTCTCATATTAAAAAAAAAATGTTTGTCCTTCATAATCAAACACTGAGCTCAGAGCACAATAACCATGTCCTATTCAATCTTTGTAGTTTCATTGACAAGAATCCTTGGCAAATAGTGCTCAATAAATTGCTGCTGAATATACTAGTAAGAGCAGTAGGTGCTTATATGTGCGTACTTGAATTATTCATCAGGAGAATCCAACCGTTTCCCAGGGCCAACATCATTACATTTTTAGGAACTGTTGGAAGATTCCTTAATTCAGTGGGTTTTCATTGGGCCTGTACTATATTCCTTGCACTGTGTTAAGCCCCATGAGGGTTATGGCAAAAACAGAAGACCCAGGCTTAGTCTTATATAAGTTGAAGTGACTTGGCATATGCACACATCCATTAGAGAATGATTATAAATCCAAAACAAACTAAGAGGTTTTAAGTTTTCCCAATTGAGGTAAATTGGATTTTTATTTTTATTTTTTAATATATTTTATTGATTTTTTTACAGAGAAGGAGAGGGATAGAGAGTTAGAAACATCGGTGAGAGAGAAACATCAACCAGCTGCTTCCTGCACACCCCCTACTGAGGTTGTGCCCACAACCAAGGTACATGCCCTTGACTGGAATCAAATCTGGGACCTTTCAGTCCACAGGCTGATGCTCTATCCACTGAGCAAAACCTGCTAGGGCTGAATTTCTATTTTGAAGGAGATGATGGGTATGGACTATTGGAGAAGCCATAAGAGAACAGTCCAAATCTAGGAACTGCCATGAACAAAGTATGAAAACATGAACAAGTAAGTCTTCCTGGATCAGGGTTTGGTTGGCAGTGGTGGCGAGCCAGGAATCAAGCCATAGTGGGAAGTGATGGGCTATAGAGCTGGAGAAGTGTGACTCCATGGTCCTCTCCCTGATCCTGAGATGCTCTTCTCCTACCAAGCCCAGAGCCCTGTATCCCCAGGCTGGTGACACTCAATGGTGGCAGGTTTTATTTAGCAGACTGGACTGGACTCAGATAATTACTTAATTGATTTTGGGTAAAAATAAAGTTGGAAAGAAACACCCACAGGATTAATTTTGCTCCAGCTGCTTGATAAAGCCCTGGAACATGAAGGGTAGGTATCACCGGGGCATGGACTTCCCTAGGTCCCAAACAATGGCGAAGCTGCTATGGTCTACACTAGTGGTGGTAATGGGATGCTGTTGGAATTTCCTAAGCACAACTGCAGTAAAAACATGTATGTCTGTCTGCCGAGACCGGTTTGGTTCAATGGATAGAGCATCGGCTTGGGGACTGAAAGGTCCCGGGTTCGATTCCGGTCAAGGGCATGTACCTTGGTTGCGGGCATATCCCCAGTAGGGGGTGTGCAAGAGGCGGCTGATCGATAACTCTCTCTCATCGATGTTTCTAGCTCTCTATCTCTCTCCCTTCCTCTCTGTACAAAATCAATAAAATATATATTTAAAAAAAAAACATGTATGTCTGTCTCTCTTGCAGACAAGAGCCTTGGTACCACACCTAGTGGCCTGTCCTGAAGCAACAGAAATAATCTGGGTGGGTCCTGAATACTCTAGGCCCTAGAGTCTAGGGCATTCCCATTCAGACTGGTCTGGAGTAGGGGCTTGGTTCTGCCTGTAGCTAGCTGAGACATATGGAGACAGAAGTCATAGTGGAGAAAGAGGAGGATGGGGAAGGAAGAGTGGAAGGGAGAAGAAAAGAAGGGAGAATAAAGGAGGGGAAGAAGGTAAGGGAGAGGAAGGGAAGGAGTTCTTCACTGAGTGGCCTGGCCTTGCTTTGTTACTATGTCATGCTGAGATGTGATAGGTAGCTCCTGTCTGTACTTTCCAAAGTCAAGTCACATTTCCTCTGAATTTTCAAGGGCTCATGCCATAAACATCATCTTAGTAACTTGATTCACAGGGTCTGTTTCACCCTGATCTACAGGGACTCCATACTGCTCCCTTTCCCCTCTCTTCAGCAACCCCTTCTTCTCTTCAACTTCTGCTAGGACTGATGTAAAGCCCAACCATTACTTATTAAGACAGCTTACCAGTGGGGCGCTGTACTTAGTTCCTTGGGCTTTGCAGCCTTCCACCAACAGGAATGGAGGAAGACCTGGGATGAGTCTGGGAATGAGAGTCAGGGAAATGGAGATGAAAGACATCTGTGTCCTCTATCCCTTCTTCTTAGTGGCTTTGAATCAAATAACTATAGAAGTGCATGGCATCCTACTGATTTCCCCATTTAGTCTGGGCCTACTAGCTTCTCTAAACTGCAGCTGTGCCTCAGTACATAAATGTCATGGATCTCCTGAGACCCTATCCCATGACAGCCAGCAAAAGCACACAGAAGGCAGTCAACTCTGGCTATCCCTTACCCCCATCTCTAACCCCCACTCTACATGCATTCCACACCCCACCCTCACTAGATATCACCATCATCTGCAGATTCCTGAGGGACCCTGGCAAGCAGTAATCCATGATTGCTTACCACATATCTTTCTGCTTTAAATCCACCTCTTCTCATTTGCTTATCTGGAGCAGACAGCTCAGCTCATGTAAACCCCACAAAGAAGTGAGAAAGATTGAGGGAGGACCATAACCTCCAAAATTGGTCAGTACATGGCATGGGCTGCCAAGAGTCACCTGCTCCTCGAAAAGACTCAGCGGGGTGTCCTATTCTTTCTCAATCTGAACACTCAACATCACCGAGATATATCCCATGGCAGGGAACAGGTATTTATTTTGCACCCTTTGTGGTGCTGGGAACACAGCAGATGCCTAATAAAAGCTTTCTGACTTAATGAGAATCTGTATCACCATTCACTGCACAGCCTTCTTCAGTCAAGATGTGGAGCTGCAGGACCACTTAAATGTGAAGAGAGCTCAATTTCACCAGCCGCTATCTCTCTGGATCTTTGGAAAATCACTACTTAGTTCCTGCTTCTATCAAGTAGCCAAGAGACATTTATGGAGCATTTGTTCTCAGTGTACACTGCTGTGCTAGACATGAAATTTCTCTAAGCAACATGAGAATCCTGAATGGATTGATAACATAGTATTTCACAATGCCCAGGGCCTCTTTGGATGACATATACCCCTCATTTGCTATCCACCCAGAGACCCAAGGTATCCCCCTCCAACCCCTTGGTTATGCTGTCCACTCTGAGGAGCAGAAGATGAGCAACTGCCTCAGAGCAAGACCTCAATGGCTGGGCCAATTCTGGACTTACTGCATCTGTTTCTCCAACTGCCACTTGCTCGGAAAATCGGACCTTCACAGGATTGGATTTCAGCTTGGCCTTCTTTGCAGCACTGATGAAGGCAGATTTGGGGGACTGGAAAAAGAACAGAGAGCTGGTGAGTTCTCCATCCCTGAGAAAAACCTGATCTTTGCCACACCAGAGTTAAGATGTCTCAGGATGGGTACACTTTCCTTTACTAATCAATAAGTCAATAAGTATTGATCCCCCATTAGGTGCACTGCAATGTGCTAAGTGCTTTCTTATATAAGGTGGGACAAAAGTAGATTTACAGTTGTGAGCATGTGAAACACATGATTTATTATTATTATTATTTCATTATATTCCATACAAACAACTATAACCCACTTTTGCTCCACCCTGAGATTAGTGTGCTCTGAAAAATCTGGACATGAATCAAATTTGGGTGAATTGAATCCCATTATTAATGCTCTAGGCCTAAGGGAGTTTGCAAAAATTCTTTAATAATAACACAGTGAATTTTTATATATTTGGTTTTCTTAATGTGAGATATACCTAAATGGTGGTTTTTATTACATCTCAATACAAGCATCTGAAAGGATTTACAGAAATTATCTTATTCATTTCATAGCTATGCCCTGCTCCTAGAAAGGCAGCTCATAGAAAATATTATTTTAGCTGTGGGAGAAAGGATTCCTAGCTCTCCAAAGTGATTTATCTATAATTTCTACACTACTAAGAAACAGACATTGGGAATTTACCCAGGTGTCCTGGCTTTCTAGTACTGGGCTCTCTACACCTTGTTTCTTTAATTCTACATGAAATGCCCCCAAAATCAACTAGACTCTCTGGTTCTTCGAAATTGTCCCACAGTATTTCACCTGGCTGGTATGGCTCAGTGATTGAGTGTCAACCTATGAACCAGTAGGTCACAGTTGGATTCTCAGTCAGGGCATATGCCTGGGTTGTGGGCTCAATCCCCAGTGTGGTGCATGCAGAAGGCAGCCGATCAATGCTTCTCTCATCATGGATATTTCTATCACCCTTTCCCTCTCCCTTTCTCTCTGAAATCAATAAAAATATTTTTAAAAAATTCCCCCACAAATCCAGCAGGGCACATGGTTATCAAAGAAATGGTTATCAAACACTGAAACTAAGTCTTTCCTGTGTGCTCCCAGTATTGAATGAAATGCAGGAGTCATGTCTTCAGAGGCATTTATTCACTCATGTGACAAATTTAGGGAGGACCTTCTATGTGCCAGGCACTGTTCTAGGTGATGAGGGAGTCAGTAGTAAACGAGACAGACAAAACTCCCTGACCTCAAGGAACATCTATTCTAGCAGGAACAGACTTACAATAATCAAATGGCTTTTAGATAGCAAATATGGACTATAAGGACAAACTGAGCAGAGTAAGGGATGCTACAAAAGAATGAGAAAGTGATGACAGAAATGATGGAAGTGTTAGTTTAGACAGGATGGTCAGGAAAAAGGTGATATTTAAACAGAAAACTGAAGGAAATGAGGGAGAGAAGCCATGAGACTATCTGGAGAAAGAGCCTACCAGGTAGAAAGAATAATAAGAGCTCTGAGGTCAGAGTAGAAGTAGGGTGCATGAGGAACAGCAAGGGAGCCTAATGAGGCCAAAGCAGAATGATTGAGGGGGAGTCAAAGGAGTCATGCTTGCAGAGGCAGTGAGGGGCAGAGTAATGGAGGGCCTTGTAAACCATGGCAAGAATTTTAGATTTTACTCCACTGGATGGTTTTGAGCAGACAGGGTCTGACTTGCATATTAAAGGGACTCCTCTGGCTGCTGTGTAGAAAATAGTGTAGGAGTGTGATTTCAAAGTAGGAAGACCAATTAGGAATCTACTGCAATAATAAGTTAAAATATTATGGCAGCTTGGGCTAGGGTAGGAATAATGGAGATGATATTGTAAAAAGTAAGTGAATTCTGGATATATTCTGAACATAGAACCAAGACATTATGTTGACAAATTGAATACAGGAGTAAAAAAAGAGAGGACTCAACAGGAAGAATAGGGTTGTCATTTTCTGAGATGAGAAAGACTGGGGGAAATCAGGTTGGGGCTTCTTCAAACCACCTCCCCTACCAGTCTTGCCAAGGAGTCTTTGAATCCTACAATCCAGATTTTATTTTTTTTTACTTTTTAAAATTTGTTGACACTGTTACAGATATCCACGTTCCCCCATTTACCCACCTCAACCCAGCCCCCAACCCCCAGAATTTCTTTATATTAAGTCCCTGAAAGTCTCGGGCATCTAGGAAGGCCATACATAAAGCTATTTTCTGCCATTAATGCTGTGGTTGAGATTCATTTACCACATCAGCCACATGAGAGCAGGGCCCTAAGAAAGGCATACCAGAAACAAATGTCCCCATCAGACATAGGGCCCTGGTCCCAGCTGTGTTCTCTCCCATAGCCAGTAATCTCATTACCCACATAGAGCAGATTGCAGAAAGCCACCAGTTCAACCTGAGTCCAGCAGGAATCTCAGTGGGTGTCAGTCCAGGCTGCATGGCAGAAACACTGAAGGAGCTTTTAAAACTCTATGCCAAAGCCCCTCCCCAAACCAATTACATCAATCCCTGGGGATGGGGCCCAGGTATTTGTATTTATTAAAGCTTCTGATGATATAAAGATGCAGCTATGGTTGGGAACAGTGAGCTAAAGGAACCTTGGACATCTCATCCTGAGCCACAGGAATAATTTGTTGGCTGGAGATGATACAGCACAACGAAATCCAGGGCTGGATTTTGTTCCAGAGTGATTACAATATTGATTGTTCATGGAAGTTGAGACATGCCTTTGTGTGTTGCACACCTTGGTGCTCAAATCCTGGTGGGGAGCTGTAGGCTGTGGCAGGAGTACAAGAAAGGGGCAAGAGAGAAAGATTCTATAGCTATGTTCAGGCAGTTCTCCTTGACTCCACCAGTAGTCCAAATCTCCACTTAAGATGCTACAGATACAAAGAGGTGAAATCATTCTAACTCACAGATACCCTCTCCCTTTTCTGTGATCATCTGTTATGGGATGCCCTCCTACACAGTGTGGAACAAGGCATTAGACACCTGAATGGGCCATGCTGTCCACTCTTCAGTTTTACACATGAAACAGAGGCCTGGGAAGAGGATATGATTTATTCAGTTATCAAAATAATTTGTTAGTGGAACTGAAACTAGAAAACAGATTTCCTGCGTCTTGGATTAATGATTGTTCCTCAGTAAGCTAAAGTGGAAAATCCATTCCTGATCTTTCATCCACTGGTTCTAGTCTACCTTGGTTCCTATTGAATATATTCACGCATATGAAGAATCCAAACTAGTATTCTTTTATGTATTCATCTATAGGGAGGGGACAGCCTCCTTGCTATCCCTATCAAAAGTCCAAAATTAGACCCTGTTCTAGAGATACCACTACAAACAAAATATTCAGATACATAGGAGCAAAACCATGAAGGAGTAAATGGAGTAGCCATTATTTTCAGGGATTATAATCATTTTAGGTTTCTATTATAGAGCTATGTTCAGCTTGTTTATGTCTTATTCATCATTGGCCCATGCCCTGTTGGTCTCTAAGACTCCATCCTATTCTCAGTCTTAGCCTCGATGACTGATGGTAACTCACTCATTGCCAGTGTTCTTTGCTATATGTCACAGAGTCACGTTTAGTGATACCTGCCCTGCTGTGTGGATACAAGGGGCTCTCAAAGGTTACCCTGTTCCAAAGCATATTCAAAGCTTAGCTCTTTGACCTGAAGTTCTAAATACTGAGGTCACTCATTTGAATTAAGATATTGAGAATTGGGAAGGCCCTGGTCAAACTGCGAATGTGGTATGAGGAGTATTGAACACAATTCAGGGGCCAGCAGACTATGGCTTGCATGGGCCAAATCCTGCACACCATGTGATTTTTTAAATCCATACCCAAGGATATGTTTATTGATGAGAGAGAGAGAGAGAGAGAGAAAGAGAGAGAGAGAGAGAGAGAGAGAGAGAGAGAGAGAGAGAGAGAGAGAAACTCCAATTGGTTGCCTCTCTATGTGTCTGACCTGGAATTGAACCTGAGATCTTTTGGTGCATGGGACACTATCCAGCCCAGCACACCACCAGCTTTTATGAATAAAACTTTATTGGAACACAGCCATGCTCTTCATTTATATATTGCTGATGGCTGCTCTGTACTATCATGTATGGCCTACAAAGCTTAAAATAATATGGCCATTTACAGAAAACGTTTGCCAACCTCTTCACTAACTCATTAGTATAGAGCTACCCACTGTTTCTAAAGCATTCCTGATGACAAGAATCACTGGGGAATGCTTGTTAAAATACAGATTCCTAAGCCTACACAAGACTTAAAAAGTCAAAATCTCTAAGGGGGTAAGGCCCAGGAATTTATGTTGTTGAAAATGTCCTAACCCAGTGTTTCCCAAACTTCTCTCATGATGAGAATCACCTGGTGGAGTTGTTAAACTACAGATTCCCGAATCCCAACTAAGAAGTGCTAAACTAGAATTTTTGGGAACATATAGGTAAAATTGTATACTTAACTTAGTGCTCTGTCTTAGATGGGGGTGTCGTATACTTAAAATTGTATACTTAACTAGTGCTCTGTCTTAGATTCTAGTTTAGCACTTCTTAGTTGATATTCAGGAATCCGTAGTTTAACAACTCCATCAGGTGATTCTCATCATGAGAGAAGTTTGGGAATCACTGTCCTAACCCATTAAGCATAGATGAATTAAGTACCTTAAAGCTGAGACATCTGAGCTCTTCACTGACCCATTTTTCCTTCAAGCAGCTAGGAGTATCATTTTTAAATAAGCACCCTTTCTGGATAAAATGAATTTTGGCTTGAAACATGGGATTAGAATTGCTAAGTACCCCCAGGGTCACTGCAAACCCCTTGAAGCAAATATTAAGCCAGCAGCTCAGTGGAATGAGCAATAGAGAAGAGAGCCTGCCTCTCCCTCAGGACTGAATTCAGCAGCTGGTGATTCTTTGGCCATTCTTTGGTGGTTCTATCAGCACATATTTTAGAGTTGTGTTCTCTCATATCTTAGCCAAACATTTTAGTACATAATAGAGCCCACTTTGATAACTATGAAAGAATTTTCAGAGGATGAAGCTCAGGTTCCTCCGGATTCTCCTGTCTGCTGGCTCACTGTCTTTCACAACTGATCCTATTTATAAGCAATTCCATAGCAAGCACTGTGGGAGCTTGAGACAATAAAGAGCCATCCTGGTTTTATGGACCCTCTAATAAGGGACCTAGGCAGCCTTCCTTCACTTGGGACTGCTTAGAGGTGAACATCTCATCTCCACAGCTTCCAAGGTCTCCCACAAGCTACACATGACCCTCATTCCTCATCTATTGCATAATCAGGTGGTTATGCCTACAGCTCCCTGGACACACTTGGCTCCTCTGTGTCTCTTCATCACCTTTTGTTGCCTCCAATTTCCCTTTTGCTCAGCTAAAATACATCCCAAAAGCCCAGCTCAAATTCTACTTTGGTCTTGAATCCTTCCCCAATTCCTCCATCCCCCTCCATGGATTTCCTATAGCACTCCTTGTTAATCCACATGGCAACTGCTCATGTCTCCAATAGATTGTAAAAGAGATGGCTTATTATATTACTACTAGAGTCTCGGTGGATGAAAATTCATGCACTGGATGGGGGTCCCTCAGCCCGGCCTGCCCCCTCTCACAGTTCAGGAGCCCTCAGGGGCAGGAGGCAATCTGATGATCAGGGGAAGGCGACACCCCATCACACCTCTGCTGCTGCCACTGCCAGCAGCACAAGCCTCAGCCAGCCCTGGTTACCGGAGCCTCATGTGGCCCTGGGGGGCTGGGCAGCTGCCATCTGAGGCTTGCCTGTGCTTCGGGCAAGCCCTGGGTGGCTGGGGGGGGGGGGGGGCTGAGGGGACTGGAGGACTCCAGAGGCAGATTCTCAAAGCAGCCCGGACCATGTGAGGGTGGGCCCAGCCTTGCTGTGTGCCTGCCACCCCAGCAGGGCTGAGGGAACTGGGCACTGCCATCTTGTGGCTATGTGCACCGCCTACTTTGAGGGCTTGGCAGTCAATTAGCACAGTGTTTCCCAACCTTCTCTCATGATGAGAATCACCTGGTGGAGTTGTTAAAACACAGATTCCTGAATCCCAACTAAGAAGTGCTAAACTAGAATTTTTGGGAACATATAGGTAAAATTGTATACTTAACTAGTGCTCTAACACAGATGTTATATACAGAGCACTAAGTTAGGTATGCAATTTTACCTATATGTTCTCAAAAATTCTAGTTTAGCACTTCTTAGTTGGGATTCAGGAATCTGTGTTTTAACAACTCCACCAGGTGATTCTCATCATGAGAGAAGGTTGGGAAACACTGAATTAGCATATCCCCTTTTTTTTATTAGATAGGATGTCTCCCCCTAGCACCAAGCACAGAGTAGCACAGACAAAAAAAGATAGCTGATAGCTAAGGTTAATAATGAATTAATCAATTCAGCAAATATTATTTGAATATCTAATATATGGCAAGCACTTACTTTAAGAGGCTCTGTGAAAAAGCAATTCTTCTGCAGTGGTTCCAATTATGTTGGCTTTTTTTCTGGCTAGGTGGCTCTAAGCAAGGGTGACTCTGGATATAGGCTAAGTTTTCAGAACCAGAATATTAGGGTTTCATTTTGCTTTACCAGGACCATTCTAGGTTACAGCCCAGTACTTTATTTTAAAAATATTTTTTGAAGACATGCTATGGTCTAATGGTACCAAAATTAATACATACTCAGTCAATTGTGGGGAATAGTTGGTCACTCAAAGATTAAGAACACCCTTAAATATATATAGGCTTAATAAGTGGCTATCTATGCAGAATGGTTTGAGGGGCCCTGGGAAAGGAACTCTGTGATTGCCCAATAAATCTCCAAATGGTCTGCCATGGTGTGAGTAAATTCCTTTAAAAAGAAAATATCACCTGAAAGAGACTAGTAGTTCATAATATGTATCTTGACTACATATCAGAATAATCTGGGGAGTCTTTCAAAAGACCAACATCTGGGCTCCATCCCCAGCGGTCAGTCAGGGCTAGAGCCCAAATATTAATATTCGTAATAGCTTCTCAGGTGGTTCCATTGCATATCCATGGGTGAGAACCACTATATTAGGCCCTTATCAGCCACGGAATGTGGGAGCTGGCAGGAGCCATAGAGATTGTCTGGTTCAATGTTTCCCAAATTCTACTGAGCACTACATTTACTTATTGCTCTTATTAAACACAGATCATTGGATTACATTCTGGAACTATTGGGACACTGCCTTCCAGAAGAAGTGGTAATCAACTTTGAACATAATGAGGGTTTGGTAAGAGACAGTAGCATCCATGCACCTATGAGATGCCAAGTGATTGCTATGGACACAGTACTATGTTCTGTGATGTAGGGACTATAACACTGAAAGCTGGAGAAGAAGCTTTCACTATAGCTTTAGAGAGAGATTCTCTGAGTTGATTTTTCTTCTTCACAGTAGTTATGGTCTACAAAGTCACCTCAAAAACTGAACTAATGAGTACTGAACAGTTGCTCCAAGGGGAAAAGTGTGTGTGTGTCTCAGTTATATTATAATCTTAAATTCTAAAAGCAACTCATCCTATAGTTTCTTTTTTATATTTTCTAGGAGAAAATGAGGTTCTGAAGTGTTAAGTGACTTTCCTAAGGCCACCCCACTAACAGGGGTGAGAGTTGGGATTCAAACCCTATGCAACTGTCTCCAGAGCCCGAGCTTTTTGCACTATAGTGCACTTCCCCCTACCTCTGTATGACAACTGAAACAAGAAGACAGAATATTGACTTGTTTGACCTCAGCTGGTAATGTGTAAATTGGGAGACTCAAATTTTTCATGCTCTCTGCATGTCTCCAAATAATTAGAAAAGCACTGTGAGTGTTAATTTTGGGGTTAGAAATACATTTAAGGAATAGGTAAATTTTCAAACACAGAATCTGTTAATAACAAAGATCAACTGTACATAAATTCGATTGACATTCAGTCAGGATACCCTGGTCTGACCACACCTACTGCTTTAAGCTTCCTGGGTGCCACCTGACCTCTCCCCTGGGACCTCTTTACAAATGATCAACCAAAGGGTTAACACCCAGCAGAGTTAGAAGACCTCCAACATTCTGCTTTTGTGCCTGTGAATGGCCTGCATTCTGATTAGATGTCCCCTATTGTACAGGCTGCTAATTGTTTTGACGATCATCTCTGTGTATATGTGTGTCCCCACATTTATGCTCAAAAGGTTTAGAGAGCACAGGCCAAGTACTAGAATTTAAGCTGAGGGTAGAACCTATATCTGTCCTGTGCACTGCTATATTTCCAGTCTGGAAGAGCACCTAGAATAGTAGGCATTCAGTAAATGTTTGATGAATAAAAAGATGAATGAAATAGGAACTTTCACTGAGGTTGATCAGGAACAGGTATTTGGAAGACATGTGTCTTGTGCCAAATCTTAAAGGAAACAGCCATCTAGTAGAAGAGATGTGGAGTAATACAAGGACAGAAGTCTTGGGGCAGTAAGACATAAGAAATGCACAAGGAGGAGAAGGAAAGCAGTCTGGCCATAGCAAAGAGGCCATGGAATGGGACATTTGGGGCATTAGAACTGGGTCAATGGGATGATACAGTTGGGATACAGATGCAGGGCATGTTTGGCTTTTCATTCTGAAGCCAAGTTTGAACATTTTAGCTTAGTTCAGGTTGCTGTGATGGCTGAAACTTGGGTTCCCTTCATTCCTTCAACAAATATTTATTAAGTGCCTACTCTATGCCAGGTGCTATTCCAGGCACTGCAGAATAAAGCAGTGAACAAAATACAGTCCATACCCTTGTGGAGTTGACATTCAAATGAGGGATATAGACAACAAATACATATAAATATAATATTTCACAGGAATGTAAAATGTTACAGCCACTCTGGAAAATGGTCTGTTAGTTTCTTTAATAAACTAAACATACATTTAACGTACGACCAAGCAATAGCACTTCGGAGCATTTTCCCCAGAAAAATGAAAACTTATGTTTACAAAAAAACCTGTACATGAATGTTTATAGCAGCTCTATTCACACCAGCCCAAAACTGAAAATAACCCAGATGTCCTTCAATAGGTGGATAACTAAACAAACTGTGGTATATCCACATCATGGAATACTACTCAGCAGCAAAAGGGAATAGACTATTGATGTATGCAACAACTTGGATGAATCACAAGGGCATAATGCTTAGATGAATGAAAAAAACCAATCCCAAAGGTTACATATTATATTATTCAATTGATATAATAGTAGAGGCCTGGTGTATGAAATTCATGTGGGGGGTGTGTGTCCCTCGCCCAGCCTGCAACCTCTCCAATCTAGGACCCCTCTCACAATCCAGGACTGCTGGCTCCCAACCACTCACCTGCCTGCCTGCCTGCCTGATTGCCTCTAACTGCTTCTGCCTGCCAGCCTGATCACCCCCTAACCAGCCCCCTGCCAGCCTGATCAATGCCTAATTGCTACCCTGCTGGCCCGATTGCCCCTAACTGCCCTCTCCTGCCACCCTGGTCACCCCCAAGTGCCCTCCCCTGCTGACTCGGTCACCCCTAACTGCGCTTCCCCGCTGGCCTGGTTGCCTCTAACTGCCCTCCCCTGTAGGCCTGTTCCCCCAACTGTCCTCCCCTTCAGGCCTGGTCCCCCCCAACTTCCCTCCCCTGCAGGCCTGGTCCCTCCCAAATGCTCTCCCCTGCTGGCCTGGACCCCCTGCAACTGCCCTCCCCTGCAGGCCTGTTCTCCCCCAAATGCCCTCCCCTGCTGGCCTGGTCCCCCTGCAACTGCCCTCCCCTGCACGTCTGGTTGCCCCCAACTGCCCTCCTGTGCCAGCCCAGTCACCCCTAACTGCCTTCCCCTGCTGGCCATCTTGTAGTGGCCATCTTTGACCACATGGGGGTGGCCAACTTGAGTATTGGAGTGATGGTAAATTTGCATATTGCCCCTTTATTATATAGGGTTCTTGAAATGATGAAGTTACAGAAACTATAGAACAGATTAGTAGCTGACAAGTATTGAGGCATGAGGATGAAGTAACTATAGATATAAAAGGACAACATAATGGGTCCTTTTAGTGACAGAACTGACCAGTATCTTGACTGTGTTGCTGGATACATAAACCACATATGTGATAGACTAACATTGAACCATATACACACATTGTATTGATGTCCTAACTTTGGCTTGCTATTGATATAGTACTATAGATATGAAAGATGTAGACATTGTGAGAAACAGGGATAAGGGCACACAGGGATGTCTCTATTAGACTTGCAAATTCCTTTAAATTTATAATTTTTTATTATTTATTTTTATTAAATTTATTGGGGTGATATTGGTTAATGAAGTTATATAGGTTTCAGGTGTACAATTCTATAATACACTTGTATATTTTCTTGTGTGTTCACCACCCAAATCAAGTCTCCTTCTATCACTATTTATCCCCCTTATACCCTCTCTACAATTACTTCAAAATAAAAAAATTAAAAACTAAGATTTTAAAATCTGATGAAAAAATTATGCAGTATCAGGAGATAGTGACAGGTAGATGCTAGGGAAGTTGAGGAAGATTTCTATAAGCTAATGACATCTGAAGAGATCTAACAAATTAACTCACAGTCAATCTCTGATCAGATCAGTACTTCTAATGATACAACAAACATGTGTTTAGGAGAGAACTGGTAGTTATTTTCATGACAGAAGAATGAGAAATGGGAACTGACTGTCCACTGCCCAATAGGCAACTACACATTCACAGTAAGGTGGGGAGGGAGGGACCTATTGGTAATACTCTCCAAGGGAGGGCAAGGCTTCCTTGCTTAGAGACAGAGGAGAATTGTGATTGACAAAGGCCTAGCTGCCAGGGTGCAAACATGTCAGAGAGGGCAAGGGGAGGAGAAAGAAGAAAGGAGGGAGAGAATATGTGTGCATCAATGTATTGTGTGAGGTTCACATTGACACAGAAGAGTGCTGGGGGCCAAGAGGAGAGGTGGTTAGTGTCAGAGTTTGAGTTGAACTCTATCCCTCTGGCTCGCATCTGTGCACTGTCCTGGCTTTACACAGAAATGTCATCTCTCTCTGGACAACCTTTCCTCCATCTTTGCCTAGGAAATCCTGCTGCCCTTAAAAATCTAGCTCAGGAGAATCCTCCTTTGTGAAGCCTCATCTGATTTCATGCTCCCCACCCCCAACAGATATGAACTCTCTGATGGCTACAGCGTGAGTGTGGAACCTCAGTGCTGGTGTGTAGGGGAGTATTGAGGACATTTGGAAGGGACAACCAGACTGAAGGTGTAAGAAAGGCTCTGAGTTTTGCACACAAAAGTTTTACACTTGGATTTGTGCAGTTGGATTAAAATTACTATAAGTATGTAACCTAGTAACGGACACTAAGTCTTCTGAATCCAATTCTTAAGGAGTGGAGCCTGGGAATTTTCACTTTTAATAAGTAGTCTTGCTGACTATATAATCAGGCAAGTTTGGAAAATATTGCTCTAGTTTAAACCCTCAATGTATGTATAAGGAAAGAGGTTCAGAACAGGGAACTGACCTTTTAACTGGTCACATAGTCAATTAGTGACTGAACTAGGACACAGCTCAACCTGTTTGTCAGGTTAACTGTCCCTCCTCAGCAACTTTATGTTAAACTAGATGCCCAGTGCACAAAACCAGTGCACTCGAGGGGGGGGTGGCATTCCTCAACCCGGCCTGCAACCTCTCACAGTTGGTGAGCCCTGAATTCCCCCCACACAGTGTTGGGTCTCATACATTGTATGCCATTTAGTAAATATCTGTATAAATGAATGAATGAATATTAGCACCCACTGTCTATAAAGACTTTATGGGAATTAAACACTGGACAAGTATATTTTCATGGGGCACAGAAAAAAAAAAGAGGTATAAAATCTGTCTGGAACTGTGGTAATAGGCAGCTTTAGTGGGGTAAAGCAGAGGACACAGGGCAGAACATAGTAGAGTATAGTCCTTCAAAATCCTCAAGCCTTGGATGTGAGAGCAGACAAGATGTTCAGAAGAAATGTTTTAAGTTCACTCCTAAATCCTTGGCTCACAAAATGTTGGTTCTAGTTTCTTCTCCCATACTGTCTCCTATCACTATCACTTTCCAATATGCAGTCCTCACATCTCAGGAGGGAGGGTGGATGGCAAAGAGGCTCACTCACCTGATGAGTGTGCAGAACTGTAAGAACGATGAATTCCTTAGCGCTCCTACAGAGAGAAGAGGGAATAGGAGAGTAGTGTATCATGCACTAGGTATTCATCTAGCACAAGAAGCAACACCAGAAATTCCCCCTGGGCTGCATTCAGGTATATGGATTAGGACAGGGGGCTGCCTTGCCTCCCATCATTTGTAGCAGCTGACATACATCATCCATATAGGTTCACACAAGCATTTTAAATGGTATTACTGTTATCCCTGAATTTGTCATTTTTTCAGGTCTATTTTTTATAGTCCTTCTCACATCCTCTATGTAGAAATCCCCAAACCTTAGGAGCAAATTTATCTGTAGACTAGAAAACTCTCAAGGAAAACTAAAGGTCTGAATTGTGGAACTCAGGGCACACAATCAGTCTCAGGAGTCATGTACTATGATTAGTGGCGATTTGGTATTTAAGCAAGAGGGGATATTCAAAGGAAGAACCCAAAGGAGGTCATTTGGTCATCATGACTCATACTCAGCAGATTTGTTTTAATTGAATGACCAAAAAATGAGAGCCAGGGAGACATAGATGGAAGCTAAGACTCTCCAGATAGCATTTATTAAAAAAGATGAAGTATTTGAAACTCTTCCAACAAGAATTATGCCAATGATCAAATAGGCTGTGAGGTATGAACATCTTCTCCCAGGGATATATAATGCTTCACAAGAACTAAAAGTACTGGAAAGACTTTGCCTTGAAGGAGCGTCCTGTCCCCTCTTCTTGCTGTCCTTTTAAAAATGTTTCTGGAAACAAAGGTCTTCAAGAAGCAGAGTCAAAATGCTCTTGGTTCTGGTATTCAAGAAAGGCCAAGGCCCCCTGCTTAAGGACTTGGAACATTACCCATATTCAGTGAGGCAAAGTTCCGGGATGAATCAGTGCCAGATTCTGGGAAGCTCCCAGGAGAAGGAAGAAGTTGTGTTCCAAGGAGAAAACAATGAAAAAAATATCTCTTGAAGAGGGCAGGGACATAGTGTAAGTAGTATTATATGACTTGTCTGCTCCAGCCCTTGCCATGTCTTCCCATTTCATGTAGAACAAAGCACAAGTCCTTATAGTGGCTACAATTTTCTCCCCTACGTATCCCACTCCACACACTGGCTTCTTTCCTGTTCTGCAAACATGCCAGACACATTCCTGTCTTAGGGCCTCTGCCCTGGCTCATCTCTTTTTCCAGCAACCTCACCTCTTTCAAGTCTTTCTTCAAGTATCACTTTCTCAATGAGGTAGACATTAGCTATGCTATTTAAAGTTGCATCCTGAACTCCTGTGTCAAGCACTACTGATCCTCTTTATCCTGATACACTTTCTAGTCTTCAATAACACCAACTTCTAGTATATTGTACAATTACTTATCATGTTTATTGTTTATAGTGTATTTCATTCCACTAGAATGTAAACTCTAATGTGCATATATTTTGTCTGTCTCATTCACTGTTGTATGTTCAGTGCCATAGAACAGTGTCTGGTGCACAGTAGACACTCAATAATAAATATTTATTGAATGAATGGATGATCCACTAGCCCCTGAGGTTAAATGAGCAAGCTCTGTTTTAACCTGAAGGAGCTCTAAACTCCTTCACAAAATTGGGCTAACTCATTCTAGGGTGCAAAGATATCCACTGGAAGCAAAGCAAAGGCTTCTGAGGGGTCAGGCTGGAAGAACCCCAATGTGTCCTGATGGGGTTGAAAGAACTCACTTCATACTGGTATGGTAATATAAGGAGAAGGGTGAAGGGTTGGGAATACAATGCAAAACTGAACTTATAGAAGAGACAACCTAAAGCTCCTTAGGGACTAGACATATTTCAAGACATTGACCTGGACGGGGAGCATGTCAAGGAGGGCCTGCTATAGACTTTAACAGGAAGCATTCTAGCCCTAACTGATTTGTCTCAGTGGATAGAGCATTGGCCCAAAGACTCAGGGGTCCCGGGTTCAATTCCAGTGAAGGGCATGTACTTTGGTTGCAGGACGGATTCCCAGCCCTGATCAGGGCCCCTGAGGGAGGCAACCAATTGATGTGTCTCTCTCACATTGATTTTTTTCTCTCTCTCTCTACCTTCTACTCACTAAAATTCAATGGAAGAATATCCTCAGGTGAGGATTAACATAAAAAAAATAAAATAAAATACATTTTTTAAAAAGAGGCAGCATTTCAAACCACCCCTCCCCCCCAAAAAAAACTAGTAGGAGGGTGTTGTTCAATATACAGGGCACTAAGTCTGCCTTTGAATGGGAGGCAGGGGCTTCGAGACAGGTGGGCTTTGGGATAACAAGAAAGATGAGTGGGATAAAAATACTCTGAACAAGCCAAGAGGAGTTGAAGGAGATGGAGGCAGAGATGGAACAGACTACATAAGGCAGAGAAAGAGAGGTCGCCAGCACATGGTTCCATTTGCAGAGATACTGGTACAGTATAGCCAAGATACCCTAAACAGAGGTTAGCTTATGGAATTTAAATTTTTCACCTCTGTACTCTCATTTCTTATAACAAATCTATGCAAGGGGGTATGTGGTTGCTATGTGTGTGTGCATGTCATGGGAGTTTGAGGTAGGGAAGTATGTATGGTGTATGTATGTATGCATGTAAGCATGTGACATGGGTATGTGTGTAGTGCATCATTTGCATGGTAGTGTGGTGGCATGTTATGAGTATGTGTGCAGGGTGTGTGTGGTGTGTATTGTGCATGGTGTGTGTATAGTTTGTGATGGCATAGTGTGAATCTGTGGTGTGTGTGTGCGCTATATGAAGACATGGTATGCGTGTGTGTGCTATGTGGTTTGCATGGTGTGTGTTATGTGTGTATTAGCTGATGTCATGTTCTATGTGAGTTGTTTGTGTGGTATATGGTGGAATGGTTTGTGATGTGGGGGTATATAGTCTGCATGTTGTGTGTATGTGTAACTGTATATGTACTGTGCATGTGGTATATATGTGGTATCTGGTGTGTGAGTGCTACATGATGGCATGGTATGTGAGGCATATGTTTATGTATTATGTGGGGTGCATGTGATGTGTATGTGGTGTGTGGTGGCAGGGTGGGTGTGTGGTGTGTGTGAGCTGTGGTGGTATGATTTGTGTGGTATGTGGTGTGTATGGTATAAAGAAAAGTCAATATGATTAACCTCATGTATAGATGATGGTGGCCACCTGATACTCCTTTCTCTCTCTCACCTGTCCCTATCTATAGAGGGCATGAAAGGGTCACACACACCAGGAGTAAAATCCACAATGATAGGTTCCCTTCCTCAACCCACTGGCCAGGGATTTGGATTTTCTCCTTGGCTTTTTATTTTGGATGGGGTGAAGAAATGAAAAACAATGTCTTGCTCACACTGTGCTTATCTCAGAGTGTTCTTTTAATGGCATGTTTGGTTCTCATTGGTCACTTGGTCTGTCCCACTGCAAAGTAAATAAAAAATCAAGTTTCAGTGAGATGAGTAGTGAGGTGGTAGGTGAGAGGTGAGCTCTGGCAGGAGACTATTCTATGTGTCTGCTCACATCAATGCAGAAGGCTAAGCCGGAAGGTGTGATGATGGGCTCTGGGGTTCTAGAAGGGCCCTGCAGTCCTAGGTAGCCAGAAGCCCTGGCTAGGGCCATTGTTCCTGGAAGGAATTGTTTCTCAGTAGTGTCAGGGAGGACCCTATGCCACTGGTGTGGAATGGGAAGGAGTAGTGCTCAGCTCCTGCCAAGGACCAGAAGGCCTCTGTTACCTGATAAGTTCTATGAACCTCTCCCTTGGGGCTTCACTCACGTCCTCCTCATTAATAGCCACAATCTGGTCACCAGCCAGGAGCTTGTCCTCAGAGGGGCCTCCTGCAGAGGAGAGGAGAGAGGCATGAGGGCTTGGGGCCACTGCTGGGAAAAGTGCAGCTCTAAAAGAGTCACCAGAGTCTGAGGCAGCTGAAGTGGGTGCTGAGGCCTATAGGAGATAGTGTAGACTGAATGGTGCCGATGGTGGGGGTGCTCTTTGAGTTCTGTGGCAGATGAAGGGCAAGGACTGAAGAAAAAGAATGAAGTACCTCCTTTGGCTGGGAGTGGTGTGATAGCAAAGGCCTCAGACTAGGTTAATGACTACTCTCCTAGCTTGGTTCTAAAGAGGAACATAAACTTCCACTTCACCGGGAGGCTTTTGCTCAGGCACAAGGAATGACTTCCAGACTACTGGAGGTGGTACAGGTGACAGGAAGAATCTTCTTACTTGAACATGTTCATACTCTCTGCTCTATAATGATTTAGGCATTCACTTGCCTGGAGACAAGGGGATCGACTAAAAAACCCAAAGGGTTTATTTTCTTTCAACTCTGAGGGAAGCTCCTCTCCAATATATGAGGGGGGAAATGCACAGACCTTACATCGTGGGCAGTTGGAAATCATTTTTTTCTCATTCCCATTTCTATTGTTGAGGTTAAGAAAGCCAATCTGTTTGAGTGATGTACTTTCTTGGTTGATGAAAAGGGTGGGGGTAGAGGGATACAGGCTGTTGTTCAGCAAAAATCTTCTTGAAGAAAAGCTTTTCAGAGATTGAATGAGAATGAGAAGTCAGACACAGGCTCACTCAAACCTAAAATAACTGTTTAATGACATATTCTAATATCAAAATAGCCTGGACTCTTGTTTGTGTCCACTTGAAAGGATTAGATACCAAGTGCTCCCTCTCTCTACAAAATATTGTGCTGTGCAAATTCCAAAAACGCGAACAAAAATAAGCAACTGTGTCGCTTGAGCACAGAGCTCAATGGCTCTGTAGCATGGGGCTTGTGTTCTGAGAATGGCTATGCAGGCTCAGCCAGCAGGGTTCACCACTCCAACTACAATGGCACTCAAAGACTTCAGGAGCAGAGAGCATGGTGGTGAACTCTTTGCGGCCAGTCAGACCTAGACTCTAATCCCAACTGCCATTCACTGGTTATATGACCTTGGACTAGACATTTAATCTCTCTCTGAATCTCTTTCCTCATCTGTAAAATGAGAAAATACCTGGCCCTATAATACATAATAAGAATGTTGGGAGAATAAATGAGATGGTGAATATATAGTATTTAAAACAGTTGATTGATGTTAGTAAGAATTTGATAAATGTTCATTATTATATCCTCCTAGGGACAGTTTCTTCAACTCATTTTATTCCTTTTGTCTACCTCTACCACAAATGCCAATCTTTTAGGTGGAGGCCACTCCATCTATTTCCTCACTTCCTTTCTCCCTTCCTTCATTTTAGTGGAAATGGTTCTTAAGAAACTCAACTCTCTGATGGCAGTGGTATGTAGCATCAGTCTTCTACTGTGTTCACAGAATGGTTTGTTGGTATGCTCAACCATAATTATTTCTCTGTAGGATGCGTCTTTTCTAAATAGCAAATAAGTCATCTGCATTTGGAAGCCACATAGTCCAGAAACAGCTTTGTGGATCAGCCCAAATTTTCATTGGGCTGGGCCTGCCACACCCATGGCTTTCTGTGGCTCTTGCCTGTGGATTTCCTTCTTTCCAGTCCTCCAACCCTTCCTCTTTGGTATAACACTTGAAGCTGGGGGCCCTGTGAATTCTGTCTCCTTTGAAGAGAAAGAAGTGGCTCGGGCTCCTGATTGTCTTATGTGGTTCCTTTTACACAGGACAAATGTGATTTCTGATCAGAGACTCATAAATCTCTTGTCAAACTCTATGACTGACTCAGGAACCTTAGGTCAGCCACGAACTCCTGTATTGAATTGTTTTTTTCTATATGCCCTCTAGTTGAAGAGAGAGCTTACAAAAATCCTTTTTTGTTTTCCTTTGAGGATTGAAAAATTCATCAAATTTCTGCTAGGCCAGTTTGTACTCTGGCTGCTCCTCTTGACTGAGCGAGAAACTATTGTAAACATATAAAGCCTCAGGCCCAGCAAGTCAGGAACAAAGCTGCTTTCTGTGTGTCTCTTCTGTCAATACCTAGAAGGTTTGGAACAAAACAGTGCTTAGGCCTTTTCCCATTTCATTCATGATGGTATGTTTCACAGTTCAGGTGGAGCTTTCCATTGTTTCATCCCACATGGCCCCATTCAAGCCCTGCTTCCCTTGAGTGGTATCAGCTAGGCTCAGGTGCAAATCCTGATTGCTGTTTTTTAGCCAAGTGACCCTGGACAAGTAATTTCTCTTCCTTTCTGCCTCAGTTTCCTCATTTATAAAATGAGAATGTTAGTACTTACCTTGCAGGCTTGGTTGTGAAGATTAAACAAGATTATGTAAAGCACACAGTAGGTGCTTAATCAATGGTAGCTGTTGTTATTGCTACTATGGCACTCAGAGATTTCATTCTCCTCTCCTCTCCCTCCTCTCCCCACCCATCCTTACCCCTTCTTCTATCCCCTTCCCTCCTTTCTCCTCCTCCCCTCTCCTTTCCTTTCCTCTTCTCTCCTCTCCCTCAATTCCTCTCCTCTCCCACCTATGATCTGTATCCTGATTCTGGTCTTCAAGGACTGACCTAGTTCATAAGTGTGTACCAGTCTCCACAGCCAGATGGTTAGATTCTTGGGGACAGAAACTGTATCATGTACTTCCCTATAACCTTGCTGGACTTAGAGTATGCAATCTATAAATACTTGTTGAACTGAAATTAAAATTTTCATCCAAGACATGGCTCTTCTGAGAAGGTTCTATACCACATATGTCAAACACAAGGCCCGCGGGCCAAATCCAGCCCGCCAGGCCTTGCAATGTGGCCCGCACCGCGCTGTCATCACTGCACTCCGCTGTCAGTTTATGACATTGTCAGTTTATGACTGTTCAGTAAACCATTCGGCCCGCAATTTAGGCTGGATTTTAGATTTTGGCCCCTTCTCTGATTGAGTTCGACACCCCTATTCTATACAAATAGAAAGCTTTATTAAGACCCAGACCTTAATCAACCATCAACTGCAGCTTCTTCCTAGGGCCTCAAGCAGGCTGAAAGGCTTGTGTCAATCAGTCTTAAAAGACCAGCTCCCTTACGCAGTGATTGGCTGGCAAGTCTTCACCCACTCTTCATTAATTCATTGGCAACACATTGTACTAAGGAGCTCTGCTCTTTGGGAAGATATATGGGTGCTCAGGGATAGGAGCCAGGGCCAGGGGACACCTACCTGGCCTCACAGATCGCACCACCACAGGCCTCTCACTGCCGGCCACGAAGCCAAAGCCATATACAGGGTCTCGGTGAATGGTCACTTGTCGCAGTGTCTCTGCTGGCAGCTGCTCACATTCCATATCATTTGCGCTCTCTTCCTGCATCACATGACTAAGGGAGGGGAACATGGGAGCAAAACAAGACGCAAAGGCAACTGAAGCTCAGAAGCAGCTGGGAAGGTCACTGATTAGGGTGCTGGCTATGGCACATGGGAGTTCACACACTTAGCTACCTGCATCCTCTGGAACCAGCAGAGGCAATGAATGCCTCCTATTTCAGGCTGGAAAAAGAGGACTCTTGAGAGGAGAAGCCACTTGTCTACATACAGGGCCAGAGCCAACAGAGGACACTGGTGCCATAGAGCCTGACATTAGAGTCAGTCCCTTCCTCGAGATATTGGGACTTTAGAAGGAACCTAAATGGAAGTGTGTTATTCTGAAGGTTAATTGGTACCACTCATTGAATTGGCTGTTAGCTCCCTAAGAAAAACTGAAACTTTGAGAGAAGGGACTACAAAACAGGCAGGTAGGAAAGGACAGTGAAGTCATTTCAGAATGTGGAGTACCTGCATGAAGTCGTTGAGTGAATTTTAAACGTTAATATCCCTTAGGTCATATGTAACAATAAACTATTTAGATGGCTTATATAAAGAAATGGGCTAACGTTTAGGACCACTGCTTTATGCAATTGTACATAATACCAACTAATTTCAGTTAATGAAACAACTGGAAAATGGCTCCTGTGGGCAAGAAGGGGAGATGTGCCCTGTGGCTGCCAGCAGACCTGAACCTCAGATGGGCTGGGAGAAAAAATATTGCTGCCTCAGTACCTGAGAGGGATTACAGATAGCTCTTTGATGCCCACAACTTAAGTTACAAAAGCTTAGGAATTGTAAAAGAATGTTATAAAAGTTCCATAGCAAGGGCTAGGGTGAGGCATACTGCAGGCAAGAATATGTGTGAGTGAAGTGTTTGAATGAAGAGCACTGAGGGGTGAGGGCACTGGGTGACAGTGGCAGGGAAGGGGATAAAGAGGAGACTAAATGGCCAACAGGCAGGGCAGGACAAGTGGAAGTGGAAGAGCCAAGAGACCCAGAGTCTGAGCTCCCTGAGTTGGCGCCATTCTACCCTCCATCATTTTGGCCTAACAAATGGGTTGAGTTCCCTAGCCTCAGGGTGTGTATTATTGAAAATTAAGATTCCAGGCAGAGCCCTTCTGACAATATACAGAAGGCCAGGAGTTAATTAATCAAACTAGTGTACGGTTTGTAAAATAAGTGGGAGGTTCAGATACTATGAGAGTGATTGTTGACTAGCTAAGAATACCAAATTCCTCAATAGCAAATGGTTTCAAGCAATTAGATCATTTATCAGGACATAAATTTGGTAATTATAGAGGAACTTTAGGACTATTTATGGGGGTGAGGGAGATTTAAAATAATTGTATAAAAGTGAAATTCATAGTCCTGGGCTTGTTACTCTCATAAAATAACTCAGGAATGAAGACAGGCCATGGCTGATTTGAAACCAGCCACATCAACTCTATCTACACACAAGCTGGTTTGGGATCTAGTTGTTGATCCTTAAGGAGCCAGAAGGGACTTCTGGGATGAGGTCAAGCCTCCTGAAATTAATTCAGAAACTGGCTCCTTTCCTCCCACACTGGTAAGATAAATAGTCATTTTTTAAGGGAAAGTCACTGAGAAGCTAGAACATGGCTGGCTGGTGTCCGGATAGGCAACCTCCCAGGAGATGATTTCAGATAAGGTGGCTTCAAGGTGGTGCCTCTCTCATTTCTGCTCCTTGTGGCAGGCAGAAGCTTGGCCTTGAAGGGAGCCAGAGAACATCTTCCTGCAGCTGCTGTTTTGCCTCACCCCCAGGGTTGCTTCTGAAATGAGCCCTTTGCCTCCTGTCATCCGACCTTTTTGGCATAAAAAGGGCCTCTTCTTGGGATGACACCAGCTCATTTCTGACACAGGCACCAACCAGGGCAGGCTGGAGGATGAGAGCCTCCCAGGCTGTGCAGACTGTGACATGGGGAGCAGGGACACCAGCAAGGAGGATCCAGGCACACGTGGGAATGCTCAATGCTGTCCTGAGCTCAGAGCCCTGGCCACTGCAGATTCAGTTTGTCTTTTTCTTTTTCATAAACTGGGGGAACTTCAGTCTTCATTGGGCCTTTAGGTAACACCAACATTGATGAAAATAGACACTCCTGAAGCCCGAGGAACCAGCTAAGAGCCTTTTGTGACACAGTGTTCTGCTTTACTGTTTTGACTCAAGTTAATGCATCAACAAGTATTTATTGAATGCCTACTCAGACAGTCAGAGATCCAGAGAACACAGAAGTTACAGAGCTCAGCCCACAAAGAGTTTCCAATCTAGTGGGGGGAAGGAGACAAGTGTACACTGAATAAGAGAATTAGAGAGGTTACTGAGAATAGTACAATATATGAGGTCCAGCATTGAGATCCAAGTTATATATTCAGAGAAGGCAGTGGAGTAATTAGAGAGGGCTCCATGGAACAAACAGGTACTGTGCTAAAATGGACAGGAAAGGGAAGTGGCAGAAAGAGAGATAGGAAGCTAAGCTCTGTGCATGGGCAGCCCCTATCTTCCCACAGTGGACCCAGCTATTTTTCCCACAGCCACAGCAGACATGTCTCCAGATGTGACTGGAGCACATTTGTCCCTGGGCTGGACAAACTGTCCCTAACTAGGTCCTCCCCAAATTCTGCAAGCAGCTTTTTCCTCATCTAGCCTGGGCCTTCCCAGGCAATTCAGGCAGAGAAGAAACAACCTCATTGGCAGACCAGAAGGCCATTTTACAATGCAAATGAAAATTGTCCCTTCCCTCTTGGGGTTTGCATTTTTCTGTGTCTGCAGCTCAGTCCCTCAGATATTTGCTAAGTGCCTAGAGACTTGGAGTGACACTGAAGGCAAGCAATGATGGATGGCAGGAGCTCAGCTGTCCACAGGACACGTGGCTTACCTCCTGGGGGAAATAGATAATGTGAATTTGAAAGATGTTTGGCTTCTGGTCCCTTCAAATAGGGCAACTCTGAACAAAATTATGAAGCAGCCAAAACTTATGGTCCCCTCACCCCACTCAGCATTGTTTCTGGGATTTGCTAGTTTCTTCTGCTATTTGCCTTAAAGCATACAATGCCTTCATTCTGTTCCCCTTACTATTCAAGATCCCCAAAAATATCCCCTCACCCTGTGCTAGGCCTGCCCTCTCTAGTCAGTGACTGGTAAAGTCTAGCATTTTTCTTCCGCCTAATGATAACACATTATAGCTATATGGTTGTTTTCATTTTTACACCTATTACCTCATCTGAGAAAGGTGCTTTCACATCCATTATCTCCTCACAATCTCTAACTGTCCTACCAAATAGGTTACGTGACTGTTTTTCCTCCATCTTAGCCCCCAAGGTAGGTGAGGAAGAAGTAACCCATGGAGATGAAGCACATTAGCAGCCCAGCTGGAGCCAAACCTCTCAGACAAGGCCCACAATCTCAGCACCCCCACCTACACCCAAGTCAGGGACATGGACTCTCTGAGAGCTTGTTTGGAGGTTCTAGCAGGGGAGCACAGCTACTCGTATACCCTTGACTGGAGACCGGTCCTCTCCTCTGGGGGGAAGTTCGTCCTCTTCGACCGAGCATGCAGCTTCAGGAGGGATGCACAAGAATCAGTGAGAGAGGAGGGGGACACTCGCCTAGCCAGCCAGATCAGCGAATCAATCCTGGTGATCAATGGGTGACAGATGTCGCAGCCAGATCGCCCTCACATCCAGCATTGAGTCTTCATTATAGGGCTGTCCCAAATCTGTGGCCAGTAACACTCCGAATCCTGGTCAGGTCTGGAAGGTCAGCCGATACCCTAATTAATCTGTCTCTGATACCGTTCATTCAGAATTGTTGGGGGAATAAAATGAGATCATGGCTACAGTAGAACTTCGGAAGGTTAAACATATCATACAGACGCAGACATTGCTATATTACTGGTGGCATTATTCAGGGTGGCCAGAGGAGCAGAAAAAGAGAGTTGAATATAAACTTCACCCACTTCATACAATCTAAGCCCTTCCCCCATCAACTCTGCCTCTAAGACAGCTCCACAATACACTCTGTCCCCTTGCTTTCTAGGCAGCTCCTTCCCTGACCCAGCCTGGCTGCCTGTAGATGCCCTGCCTCCAGTTCCACTGTGGGCTAAACTGATCCCTTCTCTAAACTGTCCAAATAGGGACTGGTTGCTGGAGCTCATGGTGACAACTGTTGCTAGGCAGAACTTGGCTAAAGGACAAGTGAACTGAGGAGAAGATGGATTGGTTCTGAGCTGGTGCTTTCTCCATTGCTTGCACTTTTGCACAGAAAAAAATAGAAATGTAACAGCTTAGACTCCCAGGCATCAGAATCAGTCTTTGGCTCCTTTTTTCTTTACTTTTGGTTGGCTCCTTGGGGACTCTTGTCACTCACCTCACAACTGGCAAGATTTGGAGCCACGTGGGACCAATTAGCCCTCTAATTCCAATCATAGGAGCCCAACTTTCCCAGAAACTCCAGGGATCCAGCATGGCAGCTGGAATCCCAGGAGATGCAATTTCCTCCTGGTGGTAGGGATGGGAGCCCCATCTCCCAGACTCTGAAGTAGTTGATCTGGGAGCCCTCTTGTAAGGAGCTTAAACACAAACTCTTTTTTTTTCTGTAAATCAGCACTCACTTTGGCTAGGTAGCTGCTCCTTACTGCAGCAGTGCTGCTCAAACTTGAATGCACATATGAATCACCTGTGGGTATTGCTAGAATGATTCTGATGCAGTAGGTCTGGAATAAGATTTGAGATTTTAATAAATTCCAGGGTGTTGACCATTCTGCTAGTCCACAGATCACACTATGAGAAGCAAGGATATAAAAGAACGCTATTCTCAGATAATGAGAGAGCCATGATCAGATGGTAGGACAGGTGCTTTTATTAAGATTGGGTTTTGGCATTAAATGCCTCATTAAAACACAAATGTTAGCCCTAGCCAGGTAGCTCAGTTGTTTGGAGCATAATCCCATACCCCAAAAGATTGTGGGTTCAATTCCCAGTCAGGGCACATACCTATGTTGTGGCTTGATCCTTGGTTGGGGCGCGTACAGGAGGTAACCAATCAATGTTTCTGTCTCTCATAGATCCCCTCTCTCTCTCTCTCTCTCTCTCTCTCTCTCTCTCTCTCTCTCTCTCTCTCTCTCTTCCTCTCTCAAATAAATTAAAACATATTCTCAGGTGAGGATAAAAGCAAACAAAAAACACACAAATGCTATCTTGGAGAAAGGACACATAAATTCATGCAGAGGACTCACTGGCTGTATCAGATTTACCCCAGAAGAGAATACAGAGAGCCCTACATGGGTATGAAATAAGACAGGTAAGGTTGTATTAGGGGAAAGAATAGAAATATCTGGATGATGGCACTATTTAGCCCTACTGAAAAGTTTGGTCAGCAGAAGAACAGCCCGAGGACTCAACATCTGGGAGTAAGACAAGGAAGATGCTGAAGGAGAGGAAGAACAGTGCAAAAAACAATAGCTGTCATTTCTTGAAGACTCACTGTACACTAGGTACTGTCCACATGTTGCCTCACTCCAGTCTCACAAAAACACATGAGTAGACGGTATTATTGTAATTTTATAGAGAAGGAAACAGATTTGGGGATAGTATTAAGTAACTTGCTCCAGGATACATACCTATATACACTGTGGTGGAACCACCATGCTAACCTGAGTCTGAATAACTCCAGAACCAATTTTCCTACACAATTTTTGCCAAGCACCTGTGGACTGAGTTGCCCAGCAGGGGATGAGCAGTCCCAGTGGGAGGATTCAGCAGACTGTTCCTTTGCAAGTGAACCGAGGGCTAACCCAATGTTGTCTGTCAGAGCAGCCTCCCTTGAGTCACCATACCAGAGGGTACATATCAGAGACCTTAGTCCCAGAACAGACTTCCTACATGGCTTTAAGTCGACTCTCCATATGGGAGACTCATCCCATAAGGTATAGAATGCCTGTTAACTTCAGTTACCATCACAAAGAAGTCTACTTACCTCTGGTCATCCCTGAGAGCCCAGACTCTCATCTCCACAGTAGTGTGTTCATACCCTAATGCCATCCTTCTCTTCCCTTCAAACCCTTCCACTGCACCGGGTGGAACTCTCAGTCAACAGCAAACTCCCCCATATCCTTAATTTGTCCTCTGAAAGTGCTCTTCACCTTCTTTCCTAATGTAGTCCTGGTTTATTCTTTGAGGACATCACTTCTCCACTAGCCCTTTCAAATGGAAACTTTTATTTTCCTTCTCTCAAATCTCAAATCTCAGGACCTGTAGGTGGGGTAGGGTCCTCCTTGCTTGCAATGCCTCCCTCCTCCAGACCATTATTCTTTCTTCCTTCTGCAAAAAAATCCTGCTCCATTGAGGAACATCCCTGCTACCCACCTTTATGATTCTGGCCCCCCTCCCTGTTGTTACATACAACTTCCTGAGTAGTCCCCACATTGACTGAGAACTTTAATTCCTAGTCACATGTTATCTTCCCCACTACTCCAACTCTTTATTTTATTGTGATAAAATATTCATAACATAAAGTTTAATATTTTAGCCATTTTAAACTATACAGTTCAGGGACATTAAGTATATTTACGTTGTTATACAACCAACAGAACTATTTAATCATCCCCAACTGAAACTCCCCTTCTCCCCGCTTCCACCCAGTCCCTGGCAACCACCATTATATTCTTGGTTACTATAAATTTGACTATTCTAAGAACCTTGTATAAGTAAACCTGACATTATCTGTCCTTTTCTGATGCGCTTATTTTACTTAGCATAATGTTATCAAGGTTCATCTATGTTGTAGCTTGTGTCAGAATTCCTTTTAAACTTGAATAATATTCCATTCTATCTATCTATCTATCTATCTATCTATCTATCTATCTATCTATCACATTTTATTCATCTGTCAATGGATGCTTGGATTGTTTCCACCTTTTGGCTCTTGTGAATAATGCTGCTGTGAACATGGATGTACAAATACCTGTTTGAGACCCTACCTTCACCTCTTTTGGTATATATACCCAGAAGTGGAATTGCTGGATCATATGGTGTTCCTATATTTATTTTTCGAGGAGTCGCTACTATTTTTTACAGTAGGTTGCACCATTTTACATTCTTAACCACATACACAAGTTTCAGTCTTCTCTACATCCTTGTCAACACTTGTTATTGTTTTCTATTTTTTTTCCTTTTTTCTTTCTTTGTAGTAGCCATTCTAATGGGTATGCCATATCCAACTTTTATTCCAAACTTCTTTATTGATTAAGGTATTACATATATGTCCTTAAACCCCCCCATTACCACCTCCCCCCGCTCCTTTGGTTGATCTCTCCCCCTTACCCCCACCCTCCCCTACCTTCCCTCTGAAGTTTGACAGTTTGATTGATATCTCTGGATCTGTTTTTGTTCATCAGTTTGTGTTGTTCATTATATTCTATAAATGAGTGAGATCATGTGATATTTATCTTTCCCCGTCTGGCTTATTTCACTTAGCATAATGCTCTCCAGTTCCATCCATGCTGTTGCAAATGTTAAGAATGTCTCTCTCTCTCTCTCTCTCTCTCTCTCTCTCTCTCTCTCTCTCTCTCTTTTTTTTTTTTTTTTTTTACTGCAGTGCAGTATTCCATTGTGTAGACGTACCACGGTTTTTTAATCCACTCATCTGCTGACGGGCACTTAGGCTGTTTCCAAATCTTAGCTATGGTGAATTGTGCTGCTATGAACAGAGGGGTGCATATATCCTTTCTGATTGGTCGTTCTAGTTTCTTGGGATATATTCCTAGATGTGGGATCACTGGGTCAAATGGGAGTTCCATTTTTAGTTTTTTGAGGAAACTCCATACTGTTCTCCACAGTGGCTGTACCAGTCTGCATTCCCACCAGCAGTGCATGAGGGTTTCTTTTTCTCACATTCTCACCAGCACCTGTCATTTATTGATTTGTTAATGATTGCCATTCTGACAGGTGTGAGATGGTATCACATTGTCATTTGGATTTGCATCTCTGAAAGGATTAGTGACTTTGAGCATGTTCTCATATGTCTTGTGGCCTTACTTCTGTCTTATTTTGAAAAGTATCTATTTAAGTCCATTGCCCATTTTTTGATTGGGTTGTTTATCTTCCTTTTTTCTTTTTTTTTCTTTTTTTAAGTTGTATGAGTTCCTTGTAAATGTTGGAGATTAAAGCCTTATCAGAGATAACATTGGCAAATATGTTCTCCCATGCAGTGGGCTTTCTTGTTGTTGTGTTGATGGTTTCTTTTGCTGTACAAAAGCTTTTTATTTTGATGTAGTCCCATTTGTTTATTTTCTCTTTAGTTTCCATTGCCATAGGAGTGCTATTGGTGAAGAAATTGCTTTGGTATATGTCTGAGGTTTTGCTGCCTATGGATTCCTCAAGTATGTTTATGGTTTCTCATCATATGCTTAAATCTTTTATCCATTTTGAGTTTATTTTTGTGTATGGTGTAAGTTGGTGGTCTAGTTTCATTTTTTTGCATGTATCTGTCCAATTTTCCTAACACCATTTATTGAAGAGACTGTCTTGACTCCATTGTATGTTCATATATTTGTCAAATATTAATGGAGCATAGTGGTTTGGGACAATTTCTGAATTCTCTATTCTATTCTGTGCCAGTACTAGGCTGTTTTTGAAAACAGTGGCTTTGTAGTACATATTAATATCTGTTATTGAGATTTCCCCCTACTTTGTTCTTCTTTCTAAGGATTGCTGCAGCTATTTGGGGTCTTTTTTTTATTCCAGATGAACTTTTGCAAAGTTTGTTCTAGGTCTGTGAAATATGCCATTGATATTTTAATGGGGAGTGGATTGAATCTATAGATTGCTTTGGGTAGTATGGACATTTTGATGATGTCGATTCTACGAATCCTTGAACATGGAATGCTCTTCCATCTGTTTATGTCTTCCTCTATCTCTTCTTTCAGTGTCCTATAGTTTTCCACCTATAGGTCTTTTACCTCCTTAGTTAAATTTATTCCTAGGTATCTTAATTTTTTTTTTGGTGTGATGGTAAATGTGATTGCTTTTTTAGTCTCTCTTTCTGTAAGTTCATTATTGGTGTATAGAAATACCATAGATTTCTTGGTATTAATTTTGTATCCTGCTACACTGCCGAATTCATTTGTTAAGTCTAATAATTTTTTGATGGAATCTTTAGGATTTTCTATGTACAGTATCATGTCATCTGCAAATAAGGGCAGTTTTACTTCTTCTTTTCCAATTTGGATGCCTTTTATTTCTTCTTCTTGTCTGATTGCAATGGCTAGTATTTCCAGTACTATGTTGAACAGGAGTGGTGAGAGTGGGCATCCCTGTCTTGTTCCTGTTGTTAGGGGATATGGTTTACGTTTTTGCCCATTGAGTATGATGTTGGCTGTGGATTTGTCATATATAGCTTTTATTAAGTAGAGGTACAATCCTCTATTCCCACCTTGCTGAGAGTTTTTATTTTTTTTAATTTATTTTTTTATTAAGAGTGTTGGATTTTGTCAACTGCTTTTTCTGCATCAATTGATATGACTATGTGATTTTTATATCTCAATTTGTTTATGCGATGTATCACATTTAACTGCTTTTTGGATATTGTACCATCCTTGCATCCCCAGGAAAATCCTACTTGGTCATGGTCTATGATCTTTCTGATGTATTGCTGGATCCTATTTGCTAGAATATTGTTGAGGATTTTGGCATCTATGTTCATGAGGGATATTGGCCTGTAATTGTCTTTCATTGTGTTGTCTTTATCTGGTTTTGGTATTAGGGTGATACTAGCTTCATAGAATGACTATGGAAGTGTTGCTTCATAGAATGCTTGGAAGTGTTCCTTCCTTTTGCATTTTGTTGAATAGTCTGAGGAGGATAGGTTTTAGTTCTTCCTTGAATGTTTGGTAAAACTCCCCTGTGAAGCCATCTGGCCCCGGACTTTTGTTTGCTGGAAGCTTTTTGATGATTGCTTCAATTTCTTCCATAGTTATCTGCCTATTGAGATTTTTTAAATCTTTCTGATTGAGTTTTGGAAGGTTGTAATTTTCTAGAAATATGTCTATTTCCTCCAGGGTGTCTAGTTTGTTAGAATATAGTTGTTCATAGTATTTTTTAAACAATCATTTGTTATTTCTGTGGGGTCTGTTGTTATTTCACCTCTTTCATTTCTGATTTTGTTTATTTGTGTCCTCTCTCTCTGCTTCTTGGTGAACCTGGCTAGAGGTTCATCAATCTTGTTTATCCTTTCAAAGAACCAGCTCTTGGTTTCACAGGTCTTTTGTGGTTTTTTTTTTTGTTTGTTTGTTTGTTTTTTTTTTGTTTTTTTGTCTCTAAGTCATTTATTTCTGCTCTGATCTTTATTATCTTTCCTTCTGCTCACAATGGGCTTTTCTTGTTGTTGTCTTTCTAATTCTTTGAGTTGTATAGTTAGATGATTAACTTTCATTTTTTCTTGTTTTCTGAGGTAGGCCTATAAAGCTATAAACTTATCTTTCAGGAATGCTTTCATTGTGTCCCATATATTTTGGATTGTTGTGTTTTTATTGCCATTAGTTTCCAGGATGTTTTTAATTTTTTCATTGATCTCTTTGGCAACCCAATCATTGTTTAATAGCATACCTTTCAGCTTCTAAGCATTTGACTTTTTTGGATTGTTTTTATTTTAGTTTATTTTTAATACAAGTGGCCTGGTACATGAAATTCATGCACGAGGAGGGGGGTTCCCTCAGCCCAGCCTGCACCCTCTCTAATCTGGGGTCCCCTTGGGGGATGTCTGACTACAGGATCAGGTCTATACCAGCAGCTGAACATCCATCTCTCAATCCAGAACTGCTGGCTCCTATGTGCTCACCTGCCTGCCTGATTGCCCCTAACCACTCTGCATACCAGTCTTCTTGCCCCCAACTGCTCCCTTTTGCTGACCTACTTGCCTCCAACTGCCCCCTCCCTGCTGGCCTGCTTGCCCCCAACTGCCCCTCCCCCCAATGCCAGTCTGCTCATCCCCAACTGCCCTTCTGGCCCGATCACCCCTAATTACCTCTGCCTCGGCCCTGCCACCATGGCTTTGTCCAGAAGGACGTCCAGAAGGTCTCCCAGAAGGTCTCCCATTCTAATTAGCACATTACCCTTTTATTAGTATAAATTATGCCATTGTGATCTGAAAAGATGTTTGATATGATTTAAATCTTCTTGAATTTGGGGAGACTTTTCTTGTGACCCAATATGTGGTCTATTTTTGAAAATGTCCCATGTGCACTTGAGAAGAATATATATAACATGGCTTTGGGGTAAAATGTTCTGAAGATGTCAATTAAGTCCATCTGATCTAATGAGTCATTAAGGATTGTTGTTTCTTTGCTGATTTTTTTGTGTAGAGGATTTATCCAGTGATGTCAGTGTATTAAAGTCCCCTACTATGATTATCAATCTCTCCCTTGATATCTTCCAGGAGGTTTTTTTTTTTTTATGTATTTGGGTGCTGCTGCATTGGGTGCATATATGTTTTGCAGGGTTATATTCTCTTATTGTCTAGATCCCTTTAGTATTATGAAGTTGACTTCCTTATCTCTTGTTATGGCCTTCACTTTGAGGTGTCTTTTGTCAGATATAAGTTTTGCTACCCCATTTTTTTTTTCCATCTCCATTTGTCTGAAAGATATTTTTCCATCTCTTCACTTTCAGTCTGTGTGTCCCTTGTTCTGAGGTGGGTGTCTTGTAGACAGCATATATATGGGTCATGTTTCTTTTTTTTTTATCCATTCAGCCACTCAATGTCTTTTGATTGGAGCATTTAGTCTGTTTACATTTAAAGTTATTGTTTGTAGCCATTTTTGTTTTTTGTGCCTCTGTTCTTTCTTATCTTATTATTTCTTCTTTTCACAGCAGTCCCTTTAGCATTTTGTGCATTGCTGGCTTGGTAGTGATAAATTCTCTTGAGCCTTTTTTTTTTTTTTGTCTGTGAAGCTCCTTTCTTCCCATACAATTTTGAACGATAGCCTTGCTAGGTAGAGTATTCTTGGAATCAGTCCCTTGCTTTGCATCACTTTGTAAATTTCCTTCCATTCTTTTCTGGCCTGATGTATTTCTGTTGAGAAATCGTTTGATAATCTAACGGAAGATCCCTTGTACATAATTTTCTGTCTCTCATAGCCTTTAAACCTGTTAACCAGGGAGTTCCCTTTTTAATGACGCAACCTGTAACGGGCGCGTACTCTTTCACTAGGACGTGTCAGTACGTCATGCCCAGAGGACATAATTTCATATTATTTTTTTTTATTTATACTTAATGAAAATAAATGAAATATATATATATTTCCATATATATATATATATATATATATATATATATATATATATATATAAAGCACAAAGGAAAATACAAAATTACAAAAAATAGAAAAGAATACAAAAAAAAATGGACACGTCGAATTAAAAAATTATAAATTTTACAAACAATGATAAAGATTACAAAAAATAGCCGAAACCGATTTGGCTCAGTGGATAGAGCGTCGGTCTTCGGACCTAAAGGTCCCTGGTTCGATTCCAGTCAAGGGCATGTTCCTTGGTTGCCGGCACATCCCCAGTGGGGGGTGTGCAAGAGGCAGCTGATCGATGTCTCTCATTTCATCGATATTTCTAACTCTCTATCCCTCCCCTTTCCTTCCTCTCTGTAAAAAATCAATAAAATATAAATAATAATAAAAAAAAAAGATTACAAAAAGTATATACCGTCCCTTTCGGGGCGAAACATATATTTCAAGGACGTATTCATACGTCCTACCCATTCCCAATATTGTTTACGTTTGATGTATTTATAGGTCCCGCTCGGTTAACAGGTTAAGATTCTATTTTTGTCCTGAATATTTGCCATCATAATTATGATGTCTTGGTGTGGGTCTTTTCCGGTTTATCTTGTTTGGAACTCTCTGTGCTTGTGTGACTTTTTCTTCCCCGCATCAGGGAAGTTTTCTGACAATATTTCTTTAAATGGGTTTTCTAACCCTTGTTCCTCTTCCTTTTGATCTTGCATCCCTATTATTCGTATGTTGCTTCATTTCATTTTGTCCTATAGCTCCCTTAAGCTCTCCTCCTGTCTTTTAATTTTTTTTCTCCAATAGCAGTTCAGTTTGGGTGTGTTTTTGCTTCCCTTTTAGTTTGCCAATTGTTCCTCTGAGTCTCCTAGTCTACTGTTGAAACTTTCCATGGTGTTTTTTATTACAGCTATAACACTCTTCATTTCTTCTTGATTCTTACATAAGTTGTTGATTTTTTTCATCAATCCAGTTTATGAACTGTCTGACCCTTATTCTGAATTCTTTTTCTGACATATTGCATGCCGGTGTTTCACTTAGCTCCTTTTCTTGTGATTCTTCCTTTCCTTTCCTTTGGGAGTTTCTTTGTCTACCCATTTTTTTTTTTAATCTCATCGATGAATCTAGATGTTGAGTTGTACAGGGGTTGCTCCTTGGATGGCAGTGGCTCATTGGGCTTCAGTTGCTCCTCAGGCAGTCATGGTAGTGGCTGCTCCTCAGTTGCCAGCAGCTCCTCTGGTGGGTGCTCTTCACAGCAATGGTGGCTCCTCTGGCTGGTGGGGGGAGTCTGCTTGCACAGCTGTTGTTCCTTGGATGGGGGTGGGCTGATCACAAGTCTGTTGCTCCTTGGATGGGGGCAGGCTGCATGTGTCTGATGCTCCTTGGATGGGGGTGGGCTGTGCACTGCTTCTGTTCCTTAAATGGGGCAGACTATTTGTGAGGCTGCTATACCTTGGACAGGGGCAGGTTGCTTGCAGGGCTGCTGCTCCTCCTATGGGTGTGAACTGCTCGCACAGCTGCTGCTCTTTGGATGGGGGATGGGCTGCTTGTGCAGCTGCTGCTCTTCAGGTGGGAGTGAGCTGCATGTGAGGCTGCTCGCTTCTTGGATGGGGTGGGCTGCTCACCCGGCTGCTGCTCTCAGACAGGTGCAGGTTGTGTGTGGCTGCTGCTTCTTGAATGGGGGCAGGTTGCTCACAGAGTTGCTGTTCTTCGGATGGGGGTGAGCATCTCACAAAGCTGCTGCTCCTCAGATGGGGCAAGCTGCTTGCATGGTTGCTGCTCCTCAGACGGGGGAGCAGGCCACTCACACAGCTGCTGCTCCTCAGACAGGGCAGGCTGCTCATGTGGATGCTCTCCTCATAAAGGGGAGCGGGCCACTCACATAGCTACTTGACAGGGGCAGGTCACTTGAGGCTGCTGCTCTTAGGCCTGGGGCAGCCTGCTTACAGGGCTGCTGCTCCTTAGACAGGAGCAGGGAGCTCACTTGTCTGCTGCTCACGTGGTTGCAGTGCTCTGCACTTTCTCCAGAGGTCCTCTGCCCTTCCCCACTACAAATTGTCTCACCAGCTGAGTTTCCTTTGCCAATTTGGGTTGGATGTTATTTGTTTCAGCTTCTCATTCTATTTGCTCTGGCACAAGGCTCGGGACATGTCTGTCTATTCTGTCACCATTTTCCCCTCTCCAACTTTTGATATCATCATTGGAATTAAACATCCATGTGGTGATAAAGAGGCCCCCAACAACTGCTTCTTCCATTGCTCAGTCATTCCATTGTCACACCTAGACTTCGGGCTATCATCAGATAGTGTAACTCCTTCCTCGACAACATCCCACACTATTTTTTCATCTGTCCTACCAGTTTACCTTCACAAGGACTCTTACTGTAGGAATAGTCAAAACACATTATAATCACATATTCACTTCACACTTGGTATTTATTTTTCTTGGAAATCTCTTCCTCCATTCTTTTTAGAGCTGAATCTTAAACTTTCAGGTCTCAGCTTAAATGTCACCTCCCCAGAGATCTCTTCACTAAGCACTTTCCCCTAATTATTCACTTTCTAACTCTCCTTCAAGCTCCTTCTTTTCTTCACTTTCTTTCATATCCAGATTAGAGCTCCTGATCTATCATTATGATCATTCTCTTGCAAACACCTTCAACTCCCCTACTTCCTCTTTCTCTGTTATACTCACCTTGCAAAACCTCACTCCTTAATGGACTCAACCATATGCATTTTCCATGCCAGCATCTCAGTAGCTGAAGGCAGCTGAAGAAAAACCTCAGAACTGGATATATGGCTTTCACTGTATATTCATGGTCTCAAACCTGGTATGGGCTCTCAATGCTGTCTGGCTACCACTTTCTCACTCTTGAAATGGCCTTGACCTTTCTCACCTTCCCATTTGTCCCAATAAGCCTCAGCTAATGACCTTTTCCCATATGTTAGTGAGAAATCAAAACCATCAAATGAGAACTCCCTCATTTGACCATCACCAAATCTACACTCTACCCTGTCTGTATCTGTACCTATGATTCCTTTTTCCCCCCTATTAAAATGGAGGATCTTTCTTTTCTTCTATCAATGGCAGATCTATTCATTTATGCTCTGATACCATTGCGTTGCTTCTTCTCAAAGATTTTACTTACTTGGGCATTCACCCTCTTCCCTAAATCATCAATCTGTTTACCTCTGTAGAATCATGTCAGCATGGTGAGGGAAATCATTTATCCTTAAGAAAACAAACAGAATCCTAACTGGTTTGGCTCAGTGGATAGAACATTGGCCTGTGGACTCAAGGGTCCCAGGTTAGATTCCGGTCAAGGGCATGTACCTTGGTTGCGAGCACATACCCAATAGGGATTGTGTAGGAGGCAGCTGATAGATGTTTCTCTCTCTCATCGATGTTTCTAACTCTCTATCCCTCTCCCTTCCTCTCTGTAAAAAAAAAAATCAATTATATATATATATATATATATATATATATATATATATATATATATGAAAAGAAAACAAACAGAAACAACTTTCCTCCACTCCACACTCCCCTTAACCTGCTCCATTGTCCTGATCACCTTCACAGCAAAATTGCTCAAGAGGTTTCCATGCATTATTTCCACTTCATTCCCTACTTTCTCTTCAAACCACTATAATATTGCTTCCATATCTATTAATCTACAGAGTCAATCCTGTTAAGGTAACCAATGATCAAAAGGTCATCTCTCAGTCCTCATCATATTCAACTTCTCACCACTGGTTTTAGACAAAGTTGGCCACTCCCTCCTTCTTGGAATTCTCACCTACTTTGGTTTCTGTAACTATCTTCTGACTCTCCAAATACATTTCTGCCCAGTTTTTCTTATTCTCCTTTGTGGTTTCTCCTCCTCTACTTAATCATTAGATACTGAAGTTCTTCTCAACTCAGTCCCAGGCCTTCTCTTTCTCTACTCTCTTTCCCAGGTGAACTCATCACTCCCTTGGCTTTAAATATTATCTACATGCTGACAACTCCCTCCCAAATTTGCATTTTACCCACACCTCTTCTGCATGTTCCCAAGCTCTTGTATTCCAGCTACCTATTCTCTTATCTCCAATTTTATGTTTCACAGGAATCTCAAACTTAACATGTCCCAAACTGAACTCTTGTTTTTTTTTTGTTTTTTTTTTTTTTTGTGTGTGTGTGTGTGTGTGTGTGTGTGTGTTTTCTCACTTCAAGCCTAGGCCTCCCTCAGACTCACTCATCTCAGTACATAGCACTATCATTTCTTCAATGACTCAAGCTAGAAAACTGGAGTTTTTCTTGAGTCCTGTTTCTCCCTTTCCCTCACCTACCACATTTGATGTTCATGTAAGTCTTCACAGCTATTCCTTCAGAATTTGATCAACATTCCGCATCTGCATGGCTATCACCCAGTTCAAGCCACCATTATCTCTTCCTTTCATTGCTATACCAGCCTCTTTTCTGGTCTCTCTGTAGCCACTGCTGCCCCCTTCCAGTTCTGGTCTCTTTATTTTTTTATTTTAAATAATAAATCTTTATTGTTCAGATTATTACAGGTGTTCCTCTTTCCCCCCTCTTCCCCCATAGCTCCCCTCCACCTGATTCCCAACCCCACCCCATGCCCTTACCCCCGCCCCTGTCTTCATCCATAGGTGTAAGATTTTTTGTTGTTCTTTTTTTAAAAAAAAAAAAAAATAAATCTTTATTGTTCAGATTATTACAGGTGTTCCTCCCCCCAACCCCCCTTAGCTCCCCTCCACCTGATTACCAACCCCACCCCACGCCCTTACCCCCACCACTGTTTTCATCCATAGGTGTAAGATTTTTGTCCAATCTCTTCCCGCACCTCTCAGACTCCTTCCCCCTGAGAATTGTTAGTCCAATCCCTTTCTATGTCCCTGATTCTATTATATTCACCAGTCCATTTTGTTCTTCAGATTTTTTATTCACTTGATTTTTAGATTCACTTGTTGGTAGGTATGTATTTGATGTCTTTTTTGTTGTTCATAATTTCTACCTTTACCTTTTTCTTCTTCTTCCTCTTCTTAAAGAATACCCTTCAGCATTTCATGTAATCCTGGTTTGGTGGTGATGAACTCCTTTAACTTTTTTTCGTCTGTGAAGCTCTTTATCTGACCTTCAATTCTGAATGATAGCTTTGCTGGGTAATCTTGGTTGTAGGTTCCTGTTGTTCATCATTTTGAATATTTCTTGCCACTCCCTTCTGGCCTGCATAGTTTCTGTTGAGAAATCAGCTAACAGTAGTATGGGTACTCCCTTGTAGGTAACTAGCTGTTTTTCTCTTGCTGCTTATAAGATTCTCTCTTTGTCTTTTGCTCTTGGCATTTTAATTATGATGTGTCTTGGTGTGGTCCTCTTTGGATTCCTCTTGTTTGGGGTTCTGTGCACTTCCTGAACTTGTAAGTCTATTTCTTTTACCAAGTAGGGAAAGTTTTCTGTCGTTATTTCTTTCAATAGGCATTCAATATCCTGCTCACTCTCTCCTGGCACCCCAAAAATCTGGATGTTGGTACACTTTAAGCTGTCCCAGAGGCTCCTTACACTATCCTCACACTTTTGGATTCTTCTTTCTTTCTGCCTTTCTGGTTGGGTGATTTTTTCTTCCTTATATTCCAGATCTTTGGTTTGATTGTTGGGGTATGTTGATCTATAGTTGAGTTTTTGTATATTCTTTATTTCAGACATTTCATGTATACTTAATTTCTGACTGGTCCTTTTCCTTTTTTTATTTTTTTAATTCTCATTAAGGTCCTTGAAGATCTCACAGAGCTTCTTGGAGATCTCATCAAGTTTCTCAAAGGTTTTTAGAAGATTCTTGAGTAACCTTATAAATGTGATTCTGAACTCTGTGCCATCCAGTAGTTTACTTTCCTCCATTTCTCCCATTCCTGACATATTTCTGTGTCTCCTCATTTTGGCTGCCTCCCTGTGTTGATGGAGTGGCTTTGTTTGGTAAGTGACCTATAGGGGCCAGTAGTTCAGCTTCCCCAATCACCTGAGGTGGTCGCTTTTGGTATATCCCTTTGTGGGCTGAATGCAAAGTCTTGGTGTAGTTAAGCCTTGATTGCTGTTGGTACACTGGGAGGATTTGACCTCCAGGCCAATTGTCTGTGAGGACCCGCTGTGTCTATAAAGGAAGAACTGCTGTGCTGGAGACCCGGTTTGTTTCAGTGGGGCGTTGGTGCTCACTGAGTCCATCTCCCGAGTATGTCACTTATGGGTGTGAGTGGTTGAAATTGACCACTAGGAACACTGACTTTTGGATCTCCAATGGGATGCAGTTCAGCTACTGTCTGAGGCCACCCTGCAGGAGCTACTGCAAGAACTACAGTTTTCTCCTGTTCGCTTGGGACTTGGCTGTTTTGGTGCTGGAGCTGCAGTTTATATTGTTAAGCTGCCATAATACAGGCCATTTATATGCAAAAGCAGCTGTGTGGTGCCTGGGCGGGTCTGTAGAATGTGTGGGCGGGGCCTCAGAGCAGGGTCTCAGAGTGGAGGGGGGCCTCAGGACATCACTAGGCTAGGGCATGGCTAACAGCGATGGCTGCTATCAGCCATCCAAGCCCTTCCGTGTTTCCAAGTCACCATGTTTCCTAGTCCCTGCATCCCTGCAATCCAGCACAGTAAACAATGATTGCTGCATGCACCTCTACAAGAGAGTCACCTTCACTTTCGAACCCGATGACCAACAGACCAGCTTCTCCCCATAGGCGTCTGGGTTCCCCACGTGACCCCAGAAACTGGATTTCAAAGTGATCAAGAGCTTGTTTTCCTTTGGGTTGAAAAAAGGCCTCGCGCCCAGTCGCCTGCTACCAGCCCAATTCGAGTGCCTCTGTACCTAGGCTCCTCAGCTTTTCAGCACCTGCGTTCCTTTCTCTTTCAGCCAGCCTTCCCATGGTTTTGGGTAATAGCTATCCTTTATATTAGTTTTAATTTTTAAATTGTTGTGCGAGGCAGCAGACCAGCTGTTTACCTATGCCGCCATCTTGGTTCTCTCAGTTCTGGTCTCTTTAGATATTGCAAAAGTAAAAATCAGATCTAACTCTCCTACTTCAAACCCTATAGACATTTCCCAAGTGAATAACACCCAAACTCTTTTTCCATGGCCTCTCTTTGCCACATCCCACTTATGCTGCTCTTTTGTTTGCCTAGAACAATCTGACCCCACTGACCTCCTTTCCGTTTTTGAACACATCAAGTTCTTTGCCACCTCAGGGCCTTCTCACTTGGTATTGCTTTTTTTCTGGAAACCTTTTCCCCCATTCTTCATGTGGCTGATCTTTCATCCTTCAGGGATCCATTTAAATATCACCTCCTCAAAGAGGTCTTCCCTGAGAACTCTTCTGTGGTTTCCCTATTCCTGTAACCTATTCTTTCATGAGACTCATCATGATCTGTAATGTTGTATTCATTTATGTGATAATTTGGCTGTAAACCCCATAGAGTATTGACTATGTCTCTCTTGTTCAATAGCATATCTCCACCAGCTAGTATGCTACCTGGCACACAGTAAGTGCTTAATAAATATTTTCTAAATGGCTCAGTAGTTGCATGGATAGGAGTAATTTTGAGACATACAAATTAGAATCCTCAGGCTATTCCATACAAGTCATTATCAACTGCCTACTGGATTCTAACTCTGTGAAAGGTGGGTTTCTGGCTGAGGAGTCTGGTTGGTGAGAGAAAACCCCTCAACATCTCTGGCCAAAGAGAAACATTGGGAGAAAATGAAGCAAAAAAAATAGTCCAAGGAGAACTACAATCTAAGAAAAAATGAGAGCTAGAATGGCTCCCATCCTTTTATGGATGCCAGGGTGGGAAATCTAACAGATATTTCCTATCAGGGAAAAAATGTTTCTTTAAAGGGCAAGCTACTTTTCTTTCAGAATGACCAGAGGCTGGGGATGGGGTGAGGGTCAGGATAACTTCATAGTCCTTCCTATACCTGAACATCTCTGGGTAGACACGAGAGCTTTCCCTAGAGTTACCTCCCTCTTTCCCTCCAGGTCTTCATGGTCCTGCAACTTCCTCCAAAGCTGAACTTGGAGAGGTATCTTCTGGAAAACCTGCTGGCATCTGATTCATTTTCTGGTTTCCAAACAGATATTTTTACCCAGTGGCCTTGATAGAGACACCTGTCTCCTGTTGTAGCAAGTCATAAACAGGTAGCAAGACCAAAGCCATTTGTCCTTCCACAAATACTTGGGAATCTGTGATCACTTCACAAAACTCCAATCCCCATGATGCTTCTGAGAGAACACTGCAGAAGACCTGCTTGGCAATTGTTCCCTCCCCTCCAGAGTTCTCCCCTCAGGGGCTACATAGCCAATAGACTCAGTCCCATTGTCTAATAGGCCCAGTCATGCTCCTAAACCCTGTATGCTAGGGCTGCCACCTGATGACAGATGTGAGGGCTGTGCCAGATGTGAGGCTGATGCCACCATATGGCACTGTGGTTCATAAGGTCTGAAGCTGCTGTCACTGAGTTGTGACAGAATTAGTGGGGAGATCCTGCATTTTATCCCCCATTCACCTGTCACTGGAAGAGTCAGTGAGAAGAAACTGTAGCAATGAAATATTCACAAGAGCTTGAAGGAGTTGTCATGTCACTCCAAATAGCCCTGAGCATCCCAGCCCCCATCCTCCACATACTACACCAAATATTTTTGAGGGAGGCAGAGACAGAGATTGTTTGAGCCAGAACAGAAGAGATGAGAAATGGAGGGGAAAACAGATGAGCAGGAAAAGGGGCCAGAGAGCCAAGATGGAGGGGAGAGGCAAGGCCAGGCAGAGAAAACCAGACAGAAGCAGAGAAATGGGACAAGAGCAGGGCCTTAAAGACAGTGAAAAAGAAAGGATGAGCTTGAAGAAGGCAAGCCTGACAGAGAACTTGTGTCCATCAACTCTAGCTTTTAGGAGACCCACTCCAGTGATTCTACTGTTCTCTAAATGTCCTTGAGCTGCCTTACCCACTCAGGCTCCTGTTACTGGGAAAGGACCACATGGTAATGAGAGCCTTCTGGTATCAAGCTCTTTGGGGAGGAACACTGCAATTATGCCACACCAACAGCATGATGGCACCCTCTCCATTTCACAGTTGGGGATGTGACGAGAAAGGGGCAACTAAAGCAGCCTGAAGAAGAGACCCAGGCCACTGTCCTGACGTAGGCCCATTCCCCAGCCATCCGAGGATATATTTTTCTTGTGAAAGAGAATGAAATCTAGAGGAGAAAACAAGAAGATGAGAGCATTCCAGATGGCAGTAGGGAATGGTCATGATGGGAAAAGTGGAGTTGGCAGGGAAGGGAACTGCAGGCCTGAATTCCTCCCCTTGTTGAACACATCTTTCTGAGGCCAAGCTGGGCTGCAGAGCTCAGGCACAGAATGCTAAGCCAGAGGAGTCCCTGGCCACCCAGCTCTCTCTCTCCTCTTGAATCCTAGCCGCTAGTCTAGGGTTGAACTATAAACAAGGCTTAGAGGCTGGATAGGGAGAACAGGTGTGGGCAAGAGCTGTTGGTAATATCCCAACAGGTAGCTACCTCCAGCAGTCAAAGACCCAAGGCTCAAACAGCAGCACTCTGGGGGCTGTTTGGCAGGCAGCAGCTGCACAGGATTCTGAGCAAAGACTCCTGAAGCCAAATGAGTGCTTACTTGGCTGGCTGACTGTCATTTCTGTCTTCTCTGTGAGGCTACCAGGTATGGATGGCCTGGCCTACAAGCCTGAGATTCCCCCACCTCCTGACTTTGGTCAGACAGCTGGAGAATCTCAGAGTTGGCAGAGATCTTGGGAGTTATTTACTTCAGTGTCATCCACCCTCTATTGACATCCAGAAGTAGCAGGGGAAGGCTTTCTAGAGGTGGACTGCAGCTGGGTACTACAGAAGGGGCCACATTTGGGCAAGTAGAGAGGAGAGCACTGAGAACAAGACCAGAGACAGAAGGAGAGCAGGGAGGGCTGTGGCAGAAGGCATGAAAACAATTGCCTCAGTGTCGGGGAAGGGCTGCTGGGGAGAGGTTAGCTGGGACACAAGAAGCTGGAGCCAGCCCAAGAAGACAGTGAGTGAACTTTTTCTCATCTTCTTCTCATGTCTGGCTCTGCTAGGGCATAACGTCCTCTTCCCAGAGCCCTCTTGGTAAGCTTGTGAGGAGAAAGGCGGTCCAGTCTAGTCATAGCTGGACAGAGACAGGTACATCTTTCGGGCTGTTTTGCCTAGATGCCCATCAACCCCTCCTTGCCTGCAATCATGCAAGTACTACCTGAAGCATAGGCACCATGCTGGCCTCCTCTGAGGGTGAAAACAGAAGCAACCCTCGGCTTCTTCCATGTGCACCATCTCCAAGCTGTCCACCCAAGAGTTGGGGAAGGGCAAAATCAGACTAAGAAGCAACTCAACAAAAGAGGTCATGTGAGCAGAGGCCTGATAAACTCATGTTACCCCATTTGGAGGTATTCAGAGATGCGAAATACAGCATGAGGACAATGAAACACCTCCTTTTCTGCCCAATTGCATCTTCCTGCTGAGAATGAGGGAGAAATTATAAGGTGTTTTCTAAAGAATAAGTAAGATCCTATGGGATCAGGAAAGGGAGAGAAAAGTTGGTGAACCCTACACCTAGGAATAAGAGCCAAAGGCAAGAGCAAGTGCTGAGTTATCACAGAGAGCATGAATTAGTACCCAAACACTCATGATGCTAGTCAGGATCCCCTGTCTGTTTACTGGAAGTGAGTAGCATTAAAATTGTCAGCTTCAAAGGGCCTGTGGCTTTGTCTTTAGAGGAAGATGGGGGTGAGGGTGGTAAGAAGACTGAGTCCTACTCTGCAACTAGGCTGGGGAGAGACAGGACTTAAAGGGATCCTTATAATTTACAGACTCCCTAGTCAGCAACACAGATTCAAAAATGAACCCCAGACTTAACTCACTAAGGTAAGAAAAGCATACCCAGGCCTTTTAGAAAGAACCAAAAAGGGTAAGGAAAAATGATCTCCCTCCCCCCAATGCTTAGTTTCCCAGAACATTCTATTAACCAGAAAGCCCTTCCCTAAGCATTAACGCTTTTGCATTACAGTAATTATATATATATATATATATATATATATATATATATATATATATATATATATATATATTTTTACTGATTAAAACCCACAGGGCTGGGACTCTTCCACAATAATGCAAGCTCTGTTCCCATCTTCCTTTTTGTAAGGGGAACAAACAGGATAGTCCCTTCTTGTGAGTCACAGCCTCATTCCAGCAGCTTTTAGATTGCATTCATTCATATATGCAACAAAACTTAACTGAGCATCTACAGTGTGCCAGGTATAGTTCTGGATAATCAAGATTTGAAGGTAAATAGGTCCAGTCTCTCCCTTCAGAGAGGTGCAGTCTGAAGTAGGGGCAAGTATGTAAACAGACAAATGTAAAACCATGTGTCAACTGGCACCAAAAGAGGCAGCAGAGGATGCTATGAGAGCACAGGGGGAGGGCCTGTCTCCTGCCCCCCCCATGACTCTCAGAAGCAGAGTGTTGAAGGTGAATAGGAGTCCAGCAGATACAAGGCAGAGAAGGACATTCCAGTGAATGTCAAACATAATAGCAAAAATAAAGAAGATTCCGTAAAGAGGGAAACCTCTAAGTATTTAAGCCAATGAAATCAAAAGATGAAATCATAGAACATATTTAGGGAACATTTAAGGAAAACTTTCATTTCTGGATGCAGGAGTGAGGACAGAGGACTTGTGTTAGCCACTGGCCCCTTTTTGTGGTTGTGTGAGATAATGCAGTGCAATTGGTACACTCAGAAGAGGCTACAGAGATAACCAGGGACATAGCTCAGCCCTGGGCTTACCAGTCACACATCCTATGCACCACTCAAAAGTTACACATGGAAGGCCCCCTCTCACATCACAGAAGGAGGCAGGAAGGGTAGACGACCAGCAGATGCACTGAAATCCAGCCATGGTAATGAAGGCCAAGCCAAGAAGCTCACATGTCATGTATTATGCCCACATTGAAGAGAATCCATGGAAGACAGCTTACGATAGGGTTAGGGCAAACAGTGGGAAATTACAAAGAACCCTACTGCAGTACCAAATGTGAGCAGGAAGATCCCCTGGGGACATAGCCACATTCACAGGGGCCAGCCTGAAGAAAGAAGGGGTGAAAATCAATAGGCACAACAATACTGCTAATTATCAGCTGCAGTTCCTGCTCCTGAAGTCCTGGCCAAGAAGCAAGCCCCTTCCTCCTCCCCAGACGGTGGAAAGATGGCTTTGCTCAGCATTGCAAGGCTCTAAAAACTTGTTTAGAAAGTAATTCCTAACAGGGATACTCAGGTAGAACCATATGACAGATTAACAACTAAACGCCAGCAGACCAGACACATGTCTAATTAATAAAACTTATAAAGCAGAACAATTTATTGATGTTACAGGCAGGGCATTTAGTACAACAACAAAACCCAAATCCATGCAGAATATGCCATGTTCTCTAGGAAGCCTTTTCTCTTACAATCTGCACAATCCCTTCTTTAATGCAAATGGATGCCCAGGAAAGGAGAAAACATTGCAGAGCTCCAGGCTCCTAGAGCCCAACTCAGGAAGGCGACAGCTCAATCTCTGCCTTTTGGATCAATGTGCCAAGTTTAGTTCTGACTTGGGCTTTACTAGACTGGGCTACAATCCCAATTCTGGTAAGTTACTTAACCTTTTGGGCCTCAGTTCCCTCATCTATAAAATGGGACTCACTATATCACATACTTCAAAGCACATAAAGATTAAATATGTAATGTTAAGTGCTCAATCAATAATGACTATTAGCAATTATTATTACCATTGTTCTGTTTAGGCACCTACTAATAATAGGACCTGCTGTCTTAATATAGCCCACAGGGTTTGCCTTTCTCCACAAAATGTAATGGGAATGATTTGAAAATTGGTTCAAATTTCTCTGGATCTTGGGCCAAGACTTTAGACTTACAAATTAAAATAAATTTTGCTATAGGGAAAGCAAACTCTATTTGACTACTCCATTAAAGACAACTTATCCTATTTCTAGTGGTTAACATCGGGGATGCTGGAGTAAGATTGGATAGAAATCCCAGCTCTGCGTCTCAATAGCTGTGGGACCTTGGGTTTTTTCACCTCTCAACTTGTACATCAATTTTCTCATCTGTAAAATTGGGATAAAAACAGGATCTACCTCACAGGGTTGTTGTGAAGATTAAATATGATAATAATGCAAGTAAAGCAGGTAAAATTATGCCTGGCATACAGAAAGCAATGAGTGTATGCCAGATACCATTCTTACTGTATACAAATTCTTTTACAAACTCACCTTTGTGATTTCAGGTGCCCCCATCGCTTGAATTGTACACAGCTCAAGAAAAAAAAGTGACAGGTATGCACCTGCATATTCCTACTTGCCAAGGTTTTCTTTTATTTTTAAATAAGTAATGCACCACCTCATAGGGTAGGCTTGTTTCTCAGCCCAGGGAACGCTAATGCATGCATGTGAAGGCAGGCCAGCCAGGGTGCTGTGGACCTAGAGAGGCTAAGGCACTGGGAGACAGTAATTAGAATGCCCCCCATTTTCAACATAGGATTCCCTGCTAGGGATGAGGTTGGGGGGGCGGGTAGGGAGGGAGGAGTGTGGAGCCTAGTCAAGCTGGTGGTCGCCTCTATTGCCCTCCAGACTTCTAGCTCTCCTGGCTGCTCCCTCCAGCTGCAAGCTTCCTGCTCACCCCTCCACTTTCCTATGGGCACACAAAACCCAAGCCCTGTTCATCTTGTCTTCCAGTTTCCTCTAGAGAAGCACCACCAAGCACCCGCAGGTGGCCTGACTACTGGAAGGCCTCTTTGGGAACTGGGGGTGGGGGTAGGGAGACATAGGCTCCTGAGGTGCCAACTCAGTCCATCCACAGCAGGCGCCAAGAGGCCTGTGCAGGCGCTGCCCTGAGTCACTTTGAGAGGCCGGCAGGATCCTCCTACCCCACAGATTGCAGCCTCAGCCACTAGCCCCGCTTTCTGGCCCTTTCCCAGGTGAGCCCAAACCGGACTGCTCTGAGCGCGGTACTTACTGTTGAGGCCTCTCCAGGCCGCGTTCCCCTTGTGCTACCCCTGGCTGTGCCCAGAGCCCACGGCAGCGGTGGCGTCTGTAGGAAGAGAAAGATCACGCCTGCCTTAGAAACCTAGCCCCTGCTGTGACCAGAATCTTAAAGAAGGAGACAACTGGCTCAGCCCAGTGCCTGGAATGAAGTGGCGAACTAGAGAGGTAGCTGGTAAACAGGCGTCTGCTGCCTCTGCAGGCCTGCAATCCACCGCGGAGGAGCTTCTCCCTCCCCCTACACTGGACGGCCCCCCGCGGAGGATCTGGCAGCGGAGGAGGGAGGGCTGCACGGACACAGACTGGTGGATAATCCACCTACTGGGCATTGTGCTTTACATCCATTTTCTCACCCCAGCGTCCTCCCCATTGTACAGAAGACAAAACCAAGGCTCAGGGGAGCAAAGCAAATAGTCCTAGATACACGGAGGGGGGCCAAGATTGGAAACCAGAGGGATCTCAAACTGGCAGCTGCCTGTCACTTTTGTGCTACCACAAAAAGACATTCGAAGACCCCTGTCTCCACCTCCTGTTATCCCATTTTTCTGGCAGGACCAGAGACAGTGGCAACCCCTTTTCAGTGAGGCTGGGATCTGTGGCATGAAGGTGGAGGTGGGTCCCTGGGATACATGTGCCAGGCCTTTCAGGAGACACAAAGTGTAATAGGAGATAGTCTGGGTCCAGGTGCCATCCACGAGACAGGCACTGAGCCTGTGAGATCTGGGTTATGGTGGGAGGGTCAAGATGCAGTGCAGAGGCTCCTTCAAGGTACTTGAGTGAGGGCCCTCATCACCCTCTTTAAAGGATGAGTGGACGGCAGCTGTGGTGGGAAATTAAGTCCTGTGGCTTCTCTGTGGGAGCTACCTCAACCTCCCTGCCTTGACAATGATATCTGTGAAATGGGTAAGATTTCTTCTTCCTTCCCAGTTAAAATGATGAAATAACGGAATATTCCTGCTTTTTTTCTTCTGGTCATAAAATAAAAGAGCAGTTTCAGGACTTGTATTCTTCCTACCTTGCCCCCCCCCCCCCGCTTATCCATTTATTTATTCATTTAGTAAATATTTATTAACATCTACTAATGCTAGGCATAGTGCTAGGTGCTTGGCACTACCATGGTTCTGTGTGGGAGTCTACATGGGAGGTGGAAAGCACACAGGGCTGGAAATTAGGAAACACATATTAAGTTCCAGTTCTTTGACTAAATAGATATGTGATCCTGGATGAGTCATGTCTTCTTTTGGGACCTCAGTTTTCTTGTTGGTCAAACAGGGCTAATAGCCCTAACCAGTTTGGCTCAGTGGATAGAGCATCAGCCTGTGGACTGAAGGGTCCCAGGTTCGATTCCAGTCAAGGATATGTACCTTGGTTGTGGGCACATCCTGAGTAGTGTGCAGGAGGCAGGTGATCGATATTTCTCTCTCATCGATGTTTCTAATTATCTACCCCTCTCCCTTCTTCTCTATAAAAAAATCAATAAAATATATTAAACACACACACACACAAACACACACACACAGACGGCTAATAACACCTTCCCGTCCTACTTCATGGGGGTGTTTCTGAGGCTCAATGGAGATAATGGACGAGAAGGTGCTTTGAAAAGTATAAAGCCACTAGACAAATGGCAAGGATTAATCTGTTTCCAAGGTAGGAAGGGGCTACTGGAAAGTAAAGCTTAAAAGAAATCCTGTACTCTCCTAAATTCATTGCACTGAATTTCATCTTCCCTGAATCACTGATCCTACACCCGGGCAAGAGTCTCTGCTCTATGAAATACCATCCTCCCTCAACAGTGTCCATGACATCTAGGTTAGGACGACCTGGCCTTAAGCCAGGGAGATTGTTTAGGGGACTTGAGTGGAACCAGTGTGGCAATCTTGGCTCTGGGTCTCTAATTACTGGGAACACTAACATTATCCTCCCACCTGAGCCCACCTAAGTCCATGACTGCATGTGTCTGGGTGAAAACCACTTGAGGCTCCCAGAGATACCCCTTCAGGAACCACAGGGCTCAGGTCAGGTAGTAGAAGGTGGCCTTGAAGGTGGATGCTCTATTTTTCAGAAGCTAGGGGTTCTGGGTTGGACCCAGCTAGCTGAGATCTTACAACAAAACTAGTGGAGCCTCTGGAAAGGTCTCTAGTTTGCTCTAATCCTCTCTGCAAGCCACCCGAAACTGATCTACAACCTTAAATTACAGTATCATTCTTGCTTTGCAAATACAGCTTCAAGACAAAGCCCCAAATTACCAGAACTCTTCCCTACCCTTCCCTACCCACTAGCCTCCTTCCTTTCTTTCCCCCTCCCTATTAGTTTATAACCCTAAAGTCCCTTTGATATAAAAAATGCTAGAGCGCATGCGAAACAGCCAGAGCCTGAGCACCATGGCCAGCCAAACCCAAAGCTGCACTGCACAGCTCTGGAGCTGTACTAAAATGGTAGTCAGAGGCAGCGACAGAAAGAAGTACAGCTGTGGGCCAGGGCACCTTCAGCCAGCAGGTCCCTGGGGGGAAGTGCAGAACAGACAGATTCCACACCCAGCCTCCCTTGGCAATGTCAGAGACCATTCATCTTGCTGCTGAGGCGCCTCTCAATGTCTTCATAGATTCCCTTGTTGCATCTATCTAGCACAGGCTGCTCCTTTTAATAAAGTGCCCCTGCGGCTACTGAAGACAGCCTGATGTTATCCTTCACTCTCCTGCTCTTTCTCCCCAGTGTGGGCCACATACCAGTGACTGAGGCCTCCCAGGTTATATAGTACAGTCTCCTGAGGAAATGTGTGCTCCAGCCATGGCATAATGAAAGCATTGGGTGTGGGTGTATCAAATACCCCTTCCTTGCCCCACCGAGGCCCTGGATTCAGATTCTCATCCTGAATTCCCATGCCCACCTTATCCTTCATCTTCTTCCCTGGGCCAGCTGCTGCTGGTGTCCCTCAGCTATATAACCTGAGTCCAATTTGCAAAGCTTTTCTTTCAGTGATTATCAATAAATTTCCCATCTCTATCCCCTTGAAAGACTAGATAGCTTTAAGCTCCAAAGGAATGAATCATTGATGGTAAAATTTCAGGCACAATGACAGGCCATTGAGGAAACATATTTGATCATATTATGTTTACCTATGTGTAAGGCTTGCCCTGGGGATATTCTGGCATTTTCCCCTCAACTATAATGAAGACTTGGAATAATAGCAAAGAAATACATCAGGCTGGTAGTAGAGACCTGATGGCTGAAGGTGCCCTGGCCAACAGCTGGGCTTCTTTACTTCGCTTTCCTGCTTTCCCCAGTTCTGGCACTAATTATATGTAAGGCCTATACTTTCCCTTTCTATGCCTTGGTTACCCATGTCAATAGAGAACACTGGATTAGCTAATTTCCAGGGACCCTTCCTGTTCTAATAGGCTCATATTCTAGGGTATAAGACACTGAAATAGGTTGAAGTTCCCTCCAGATTGGACCCCCATTCCAGGACACTGGGCATGGCACTGTGTATGCATGGGATTTAGAAGGGTTTGAAAGGTTGGCACTATGGGTATGAGCCTAGTACTGCTATTCAACAATTGTAGTCAGTGCCTGACCCACCTTTGCTAGAGAACAACTGGGAGAGTTGTTCGTTGTCCCTCATCCCATCTTGCAAACAGGACTCTTTAGGTCTCCAGTGGTTAACTATCTACCTGCAAATTCCCTATACCCTCCAGGACTGATTCCAGCTGTCCCAGAATCAGGTCTGACATTCCACATGAACACCTGTGTCACCATCATACTTATTCATATCTGACTTAGTTATCAGTAAGCAGCTGTTAACCCAAGACTCCCGGAGTGTCTTCCAACTGTCCACAGTGCCTTCCAATCCAGCAACCAAAAGGTTAATGTCTGGCCCTGTAGAGACCCTCCAGGACACTGCTCTAGTTCTAGGGCCATTTCTTCCCAGGTTATTTCTCCCTGAAGATTTGACTAGGACTTTCTGAATTGATGTATGCCTCATGCTCTGCCTCTGAGTCAGGTGGGACCTGATTATTTCATACAAGGAAAGCAAAGAAGGCATCAGGGGGTGGGGGCTGGCTCTGTAGTCAGCAGCAGCTGTCCTGTGACCCTTTGCCCTGAAGTCTGGATCCAGTTGACAGAGGATGACACCACTCTTGTCTGACCAGGCAGGGCAGTGATTCTGTACCCCCCACTGGTTTTCACCGCCAATGGCTGTCAGGTGCTTAGTCCTGCTCCCCAGGCTCAGAGAGGATACGTACCACAATTTTCTTTCCCTCCTTCATGGCTGACCCCTTCCCTTCTTTTCTTCTCTTAGCCAAAGCAATCCTCCCTAGCATTGAAAACTCCCCTCACTTGGTCTCTGTCTTCCTCTCTCTGCTATTCTACTTCCTTTTTCCTGCCAAGGCCTAACTGTTCCAATGGGTGCTTTGCCCCTGCAGTGTGAATGTTCTGTTCTCGCTGGGCCCTGTATTAATTTGCTCTCATTTGTGAGCTGCTTTGTTAACATGCATGGCCTTTTCTTGATGTGTAGTGCTCCCTGCTGCCTCTGTTACTTCCCCACCCACACCCTCCTTAACTTTGTAATAAAGGGTCATCCCCTGTGGAGGAGGGGGGGTTGGGCTTTTTCAAAGCCCTTTCTTCTACATGCTTTAGTAGTTCAGTACATCCTCATAACTGCCATAAAAAAGGCAGGTGTGATTACTGACTGCTGTGGGATGGGTGAGAAAACCAGAAGTGAAAAGGTCTGTTTGTGCAGATAGATACTGTGTGATGGCCGAGCAGACCTAGAATGACAGGTCTTTCCCATAGTACCCACATGCTTATGGCACTTCTCTTTGACACTGCCCTTTAAGGCCCCAATCAAGTCCTGAGAAAACTGCATGAATGCACACATACCCATATAAAATTTTGTTTGCAACTCTGCGAGTAAGGTCCCTGCCCTGGTATTTTTTAAAAGTTGCTCAGGTGATTCTAATGTGCAGCCAGGGGTGAGAACCACTGCTTGAAAGGCAGAGACAAAAATAATAGATGAAAGCATAAAAGCTTTAGCAGCTGAGAACTTTCTTAAAAGTCTTAGGTGCCCCCCATAGGAATTGAAGGTAGAGTAGTATGTGAACTCTGCCTCAGTTTCCTCCTTTTTGCCTGAAGGAGATCATTCTGAAGACTTCCTCAGCCCATCCGAGCCCCAGACTGTCTTTGTAAATCAGTCAGCACTGGGTTTGTTGTGCGAAGGGAGTATAAAGAAAGAAATTTGGCCTTAACCGGTTTGGCTCAGTGGGTAGAGTGTCGGCTTGTGAACTGAAGGGTCTCCGGTTTGATTCGGATCAAGGGCACATGCCTGGGTTGCAGGTTGGATCCCCAGTAGGGGACGTGCAAGAGGCCAATCAATGATTCTCTCTCATTGATGTTTCTCTCCCTCTCTCTCTCTCTCTCTCTCTCTCTCTCTCTCTCTCTCTCTCTCTCTCTCTCTCTCTCTTCCTCTCTGAAATCAATAAAAATATGTAGGAAGGAAGGGAGGGAGGGAGGGAGAGAGGGAGGGAGGGAGAGCAGAAGGACAGAAGGAAGGAACCGCAGTCCCCAAATATACATACAGGCCAATTGCTCTGTGCTATTTTTAGTATCTTCTGCTGGCAAAAGTGGAGCTAAATTTCCCTGAATAAGGCATGGGGTCTCTCTGAAGGTGAAAGGTAGAGACTTTCATGCCAGTCACCTAGAAAGAGATGCTCCACAGGTAAGAGATTGGAACATAATGATCATCTTAATAGCTATCATGTGTTAATCACTTACTGAGTAACAGGCATTTCACTTCTGTGACCTCATTAATCCTCATACCCTTTGAAGTAGGTATTAATAGTATCCCTATTTTGTATATTAGAAAACTGAGGCTCAAGAGATGAAGTTATTTATGCAAAGGTCTCTGAGCTAACAAGTCAATGTATCTTATTTGGCTTGCAGATTGTTTTCAATTTTTAAAAAAATTCATTGCTAACACTTAAAAATCCTTTGATTTCATGTAAGAATCAGTATTTCTGGCTTCTCTTTAAAAATCCTAGCTGGCAACCCTAAATGTGATTTCACATAGGGCAGGGCAAAAGTCCAAGACACTGTATCCCCAGTGTCTGGGACAAGAATAGGTACTCTGTCAATGATGGTTGAATGAACTGGGAGAATGGGGTTGTGGGAAAGAGAAAGGTTCAAGAGGACATTCTAACCTCCACATTTTGGGGGCTCCTGGTTACCATCAGACCTCCTAAGTCTGCTTCTGAATGGCCCTCAACCTTTTCCTCTCCTAGGCCTTTTATGAGGCTCACCTGTAACATAGCTGGGTGTGACTATTTTGGGAGCCTTTAGTATGCCCTTGTGCCTTGTGCCTTGGAACAACACTTCACTGTGACAGACCCATGAACTTCCATCCCTCAGGCTGTTCTGGGGTCCCCCCAAACATTGACCATTCCCTGAGGGATCCCTACTGAGAATCAAAACTGAGATGTTTTGTGTACCTATTTCATTCAGGCCCTGCTTTCTTCCCAGGCAATATACTTGAATCTCCTATGCCTCCATCCAAAGTGTATTTCCAGCACTAGGAGGCTAGCTGCAGAACTATTTATGTGTGAGTGGGGTTTCAGTGCCCCTTCAGTCACACCCATAGCTTGTTCCCTAACTCAGGAGGGGATTTTTCTCACTTTGTTATAAGTACTTGTCTTTTATGAGAGAGTAGACTAACTCAGCTAGGGTGAAATTTACATAATTGCCACCCTCCATTAACAATAGTGCAAGGTAACCATGGAAGCCCCAGAGCCCTGCTCAGCAGTCTTCTTTGTCTTACTCCCACCAGTGTGGTCCATGTCACCATCTCTTACCCTAATGCAACTTCACTGTCCTGTTTCCCAAGCATGTCAAACTTGCAACACGTTTGCTGTAGACAATCTGAGTTCTTTTGCCAGGAGCAACCTGCCTGAGTGCAAAAATAACTTGAGAGCCATTAATGGGAAAGAGAATCTTTCAGAAAATCCAGATGATTCTAAAGAATTAATGGAACCCTTTGCGATCTCACCTCAGGAGGAGCTAGTCTCATAAGCTGGCAGTGGGCCAAGGACTGCTAGGCACAGCAGCTCTCCAACACTGAGAGCACATTCCTTAGGACCCAGGATGTGCCAGAAGAGCCAGGTGAGATCTGGGGAACAGTGAGAATACCCAGGATGTGAACTCCCACAGAGTGCCAATCCCAATGCTATATGGATGTGTGTGTGTGTGACACACATACAGATCCAGAAACACAGGCGGGGCCACATGTTGGCACAAAAACACCACCCACACTCTTGCTATAAGACCCACATGTGATTTGCCAACAAATTGCAAATTAACCTCCTAGTGAACAGATTAATGGTATTCATGGTAATTTACACTCCAAGTTTCATAGCAACAGACTTTGAGCATTCTGGTTGCATAAGAATTCAAGGATTTTCAAGTTCCTGGAGACATTGTAGTAATTAACCTGATAAGCCTATGCAAATAAGCCCCAATATGACACTGTCATTTCTGAATCCAATATCCAGGGTATTTGCCCAGAAGGTTGCCTGCCACTGCTCCAGCTCCTTGGCTTGAGATGCTAAGCTGACAGATGCCAGTCTGCATTTGTCTATGCAAATGAGGCCCCAGAGCAGAACTCCCCATCAGATCCAGAAAGGGACTTGACAGTTACAAATTGTCCACTTACATGTTGACCAGAATGGAGTCAAGGCTTCCAAGACAAATGGGGAGAGGGCCCCAACCAATTTGCCCAGGACTGACAAAGCTATCTTTTTAAGATCCTTGGTTTCAGGACTTGCATAAGAGTTTGATCTTTCCACCTGAAGGTCAGGAAAAAGCCTCCTTGTAGCATGTTTTCAAATACCACTAGAGTTTTTGTCTTTCCAGAAAGATCAGCTTCCTAAAATAAAATCGAAAGCTGGGGTTCCCTGTTTCTTCCCTGGGAAGGTGAAGTTTAGTTGGCTCTATTTCCAATTTGTGACAAAAAAAAAATCACATCAGCCTATGGGCACAGCTTGTGTGCTTTTTTCATGGGTGGACAGGTTTCTGGGCAATAATGTTTATCCTTGTGGGTGGCCATTCCTCTCCACCCCACCCCTACATGGAGCTCCATCATCGACCTCCTTATTGCTTGATCTCTTAAACCACCAGGGCTCACTGAATTCCCTGGTTAATCTGCCTTGTGCTTCCTGCTTTGCAGGGGGAAGTAATGAATTGCCAGGGAGAAGAATATCATTGCCCCAGGCCCTACCCACTACTGCTCCCAGCTTAGCTCTCTCTAATGCCACAGCTGGTTGTTCTTGGTATTGCAGACCCAACCTGCTGTTAATGGGCTACCATCTGGAACTCAGAATTCTCCACAATGCAAGGCCAGACAGGGTGTTGATAGAAACAGCCTTACCTCTTGAAGAGCTAAAACTTGCTAAAACTTGGAAGTGATAAAAAAAAAAACTTGAACATTATACCAGGGTCATTCGGTAATAACTAACTTTGTCTTCCTAAGCAACCTTTAGCTAAGTAGGGAACAAGGCCTCGTGTGCAGCTGCTGGCTTTCTCTCTGAATGCATGAATTGAACCATTCCAAGATGGTGCCTGTGGTCATTCTCTTGTCTACCTTCCCTTCTCACCACACCAATTCCCCTATTCACCCAGCTGCCAACTCCTCTTCTTTGATTGCCAACAACATTTAGTGTCCACCATACTGGTCCCCACAACCATGGGTCCAGGACCCTAGGGACTGCAGCATTATTGCAAGAGGGATGCACATGCATACATTTTTGAAGCATTGTCCTTGAATAATTCACAATAATGTGTTATTGTGGGTTATGTACACCATATCATCACCATCATTATGGATAATGCAAGATGATGATGATGATGATGAGGAGGAGGAGGAGGAGGAGGAGGAGAATGATAAGGAGGAGGAAGAGGAAGAGTAGAACAGCTTCTATGTGAGGTGCATTTACTACATATAGGGAACCTTACATGAGCTTGACATTCAATATCTCACTGACTCTGTTACATCCCTGTGAACTTGGTATTATTAATAGCCACATTTTGCAGATGAAGACACTGAGGCAGAATCTTAGCACCTTCCTCAAGATCACATTGGTAACATGTGTCAATGTCAGAAATCAAACTCTAGCTGATAGATGCCAGAGAGTAGGCATTTCAGCACTTTTCTAAAACATCTATGTATGTACCATTATTTTCCAAACTTTAGGCAGATGTCATAATTATTAACAAAAAATTCATTTGTAGACTATCATACATTCACAATAGTTTGTGGTCATCATGTTTTTCTCAAGCAACAGATACTAAGAGAAAATTTGCTATCAAGAGGTGTCCAGAATATGGGTCCTTGGCTTTATTCAGATTGGAAACTGTGGGCATAGAGAACTCCCCTTTCACATCCACTCACTAATGAAGTAACTCATTCTCTTATCTCCTCATCTTCAATTTTAGCTCAGAAGACCTGTATGTCTCTTTAGATAGGACTAGGGTAGGGAACCATGTATAAAGCTATTTGCATATTCAATCCTTCCTTAAATAAATATTTGTTGAGCTACCACACTGGGGATACTGCACTGAACAAAAGAGATAAAATTTTCTGTCCACAGGGAGTTTGCATTCTAGTGATAAGCAAATAAACTGGTAAAATTATATGCTATTTTAAAGAATGGTAAGTGCTTTGGAGAAAAATGAATCAAGGAATTGGGTATGATTGGTTGCAATTTTAAATAGGGTGGTCAGGGAAGGCCTCTGTGAAAAGGTGTCACTGAGCAAAGACCTGAAGGAAGGGAGAGACTGAGCCTCATAGCTATCTGGGAAGAGCCTCTCAGGCACAAGGAATAGCATGTGCAAAGGCCCAGGGAGATCGGTGTTATAGGAACAGTTTCAGAATGTATATGAATAATTGTGTGTATAGAGGTGGATTCAGGAATGGACTCTGTCATTAGATCGCCAAGTGGCCTATGAGGACCACTTTAACCTTGTTGGTTTGCAGGACTAGTTCTAGGCAAAATTGTGAGGCAAACATATGTGTCTGCCACTTTTCAACCCTCTCATTTTTCCTTTTGCCTCCTTCAGAACCCATTTGCCCCATTCCCTAATTTAGGGCCTCTCCAGTGCTCTCTGTCAGCACAGCCAATTCCTCAGCCTAAGGAATAAAGAGCACAATGTGGGAATCTCAAGCATCTGGGCTTGCCTCCTGATTCAGCCTTTCTTTGGGTAAGTCACCTACATCTTTGAGCCTCAAATTCCTTAATTTTAAAATGGAGATAATCAGGTATTGGGAAAATTAAATGAGATGATGCATGTAAAATGTTGAGGCCAGTGCCTGGCATATAGTAAAAATGCTCAAGAAATGGTAGCTGATATTATTCATTCATACCCATTATAAACTATAGCGAACAATTAGTGTGCCTTGGGTCCCCTGAAAGGCAAATATTTCTTGCAAGAAAAGTTCTTGAATGCATCAATTGTGGGTTGTCAGTAGAGAGAAAATGGGTACTTCTTCCAGGTGTGTTTGCATTAGCTATAAAGTGATGGGCTCTGAACAGCAGCATTGCCAGCATCATTATGTGGGTGGGAAATTTAACGGAAGCCTTGGATCTTCTGATCCAGTATGAGGAGGTGTTTTCATGGTCTCCTTCTCTCTTTACTCTGCTCCCATGGGAATGTTGGAGAGGTCAAAAGTACCTTTCTAAACCCAGAGAGGGCAACTTCTAGGTTGAGGGGCTTAATGGCATATATCTTTTTCATTTTCACACAGCTCTAAATATCACCCTGCTGCTTATGTCACCCTCTCTTTTTGCACTCTGAGCAGACGACAATCTTGGCCAGCCTTTGAAAGTGGCCACTAAGAAGGTTTTCATTGACAACCTCCAAGAAACCTTGCTGATAGCTTCGACCATGTACTAGCTAGAGCTTGGGCATGTCAGCACCTTACCATACAGAATAGTTGTATGCCTGACAAGTTTCTTGAAAATCAAATTTTCACATATCAAAGTCTATTTTCCATTTAACTTTTAACATAAAACTGGAGATATGTTTCTCTGAGGAGAAAAAAATGGGGCCCTGAGATGTAATAAAAATCATGTTTATGAATGCAATGCAGTAACACACTTGAAAATCACAAATATGAATGAAAATTTTCTTATAAAATATTAACAGTGCCCCCAAATGAGCCTCAAGATCTGAACACAAAATAGCTAGTATTATTTTGATATTTGGCACAATAGCTTAAAGGCCTAAAAGAAAAACAACTGCTTAGCAGAACAGAACACACTGGACTGAAAAGTTCCCAAACTTCTATAAAATTGCCTTTCTAATGTTCTACAGCAGGACGCCATGCAACCTTCTTTATAGGCTTGGATCCTGAGCTCTAATCCTCTGGCGAAGCTTCTGGATTTAAAAAACAAACAGGTTGATCTGGGCCAGAGAACAGATGAAAAAGCACAGCTTAAAAATGCCCCAGGAAATAATTGGGGATGGGGATATAGGGAGACATTCAAGTAAGACATGAAACTTCTGAATAGTGAGGTTTTGGGTAACGTATAATGAATCAGCCCCAAGTTTGTAATTTTGCTTTGACTAATGCCTTTCTATGGAGTTTCTGGACTATGAGAAATTCCTATGAAGGGCTTTACAGTCTTAGTATAGACTCAGTATCTTAGTCTTAGTCTCAGTATCTCAGTCTTAGTCTCAGTATCTTTGGGGAGACTGGGTCCAGGACCCCTTGCAGATAGCAAAATCAGAAGAAGCTCAAATCTGTAGCCTATGTGCAAATACTAAAAAATGGTGTAGTAATCAATCACATTAAGGCTTCAGCAGTTGGGCTTACACATCACTTCATTCATGTAGATTCAGCATAGTGCTTGGCACATTGCAAATTCAAGCTTGGCTTTTTGAACCTTTTGGGGATTTAGAAATATACTTCCAATCCTCAGTTGGTTGAATCCGAGGATGCAAAACCCGAAGATTTGGAGGGTTAACTGTATTTCCTCAAAGTATGTTGCAGGGAACACTAATCCTAGAAGAGACTCCATAACGGGGTTACATGGACAAAAATGTTTTAGAAATGCCAAGTACTGTAAATCAGTGCTTCTCAAAATTTAACGTGAATACTAATTACCTGAGGAAGTTGTTACAAATGCTGATTCTGACTCAGAAAGTCTGCAGTGAAGGCTTGAGATTTTGCATTTCCAGCAAGCTCTCAGGTGATGCCTAGGCCTAGGCTGCCAATCTTCAGACCGCACTTTGGGTGGCAAGGCTCTAAATGTGCTCTTGAAGATTCATGATTCTCATTAGTATGTTAAGGGCTCTATGAAACCCTGTAGTAAAGTTTAGCTTATCTAACTCAGCATTTGTCAAATTCAATTGTACCCAGAAACCCTTTTCTCCCCTATGGTATCTACTAATCTCTCACATTCAGGGTACTGTGGAAGCCAATTTGGGAAGTGATGCTCAAGCTGATACTACCCTACCTGGAGTGACTCTGCATCATCTGAGAAGTACACATTTGGGTCATAGCCACAGACCTCATCTAGGGCTAGTTAATAGCCCTGCAGAGACAAAGGTATGCCAGGGCTGTGAACTGCCATTGGTTTTCAAAGACTCCAAACTCAATGACAGCAAAATAACATAAAACTCTATTTACCAACCTGCCTTATCACTTTCCAAAGTGCTGTACAACCTAATGTAACTTGAGCTAAAATGAAAGCTGGAAAAGGTGAAGAGGTCTGGAGCAGAGAGGAGCAGGCATTTTTGAAAGAGGAATGAAATGAGATGATGAGGTAATGACACTGAAAGTAGACAGAAGGTAAAGGACTCAAGATAGTTGGGGAGATGAGGAAGGAAGCATCAACAAGAGATGGTAGTGGGCATGGAAGTACAATGAAGAGAGAAAAATACTCTACAAAGTCTGATCCTGTAGAATGAGCAGGAAGAAAACACAAAGAAAATACTCATTTTGTTTATTTGACCTCTGCCTGTATAGGTCTCAGCTACTGTTTTTCCCCAAAAATAAGACATCCTCCGAAAATAAGACCTACTTACAGGTTTCCTTCTGAGTGAAATATAAGGCACCCCCCCAAAAAAATAAGCCCCCCCCTAGGCTAAACATGAGAGATTTGGTCCACTGATTCTGAAAGAAATGGAGTCACAAGAAATTCACCAGGAAATTCAGGAATTGGATTGTTATGATGATGTTCCAGAAGATGATGACATGATTGTCATTGAATAAATGAGTAAATTCTTGATACTGTAGGATTCACAGTTTGTCTGGTTTGTGTTGACAACTACCGTACTACCGTACCGTATACAGGTAATTTTTATTTAACAATAAATGTGTACCGTATTCTTCTTCATGGAAAAATAAGACATCCCCTAAAAATAAGACCTAGCGCATCTTTGGGAGCAAAAATTAATATAAGACACTGTCTTATTTTCAGGGAAACAGGGTATGTATTTTCCCAAACTTTTGCTGTACAAGTTGTTTGGCTGTGAGGCCCTCTCTGAGCAGATTTCCCATTCTCATGGCCTTGGCTGCCAGATGGACAAGAGTCTGGGTTGTCAGTTTATGTAGGAGGGCAACTGCTCACACCTATGGTGGCCTCCAGCCCTTATCCCAGTGAGCAGATGGGTCCAAGAGAGCTCTCCAATTATCAGAAGCCAGTGACAGGCAGTGCCCCCAAACTGGAAAAAAGTGAGAGATGGGAACCTCTGATGTGGGAGGCAGTGCAGCACAGGTGTTCAGGTTCTGGAGTCAGACAGAGGCTACACCCTAGCACTGCTACTCACTAACTGTGAGGTCATGGGATAAATTAGCCTGTATAAACCTGTTTTCTCCTCTCTAAAATAGGGTTAAGAATAGGATCTATTTCACAGCTCATGGTGAGGAATGATTAGGAAGATCCTGGTAAGGTGGTTAGGATAGTGCCTGACACATAATAGGAATCCAGTAACTGTTAACTGTATTAGCATTACAGTCATCCTTCCTTAACTAAAGGGAATATATTCCAAAAGCTTCAGTGGATTCTTGAACTTGCAGATAGTACTGAACCACACACACACACACACACACACACACACACACACACACACATTTTTCCTGCATATTTTTTCACTTAAAGGAAGCACTTTTGTGACTATGGCATATCTGAGTTGCCAGCATCACTACTCCTGCTCTTTGGGCAGTTATTAAGCAAAATAAGGGTTATTTGAACATAAATACTGTGATACCAGAACAACTGATCTGATAATCGAGATGGCTACTAAGTGACTAATGGGCAGGTAGCATATACTGGACAAAGGGATGATTCATATCTCAAGTGGTACGGATCAGGATGGCACAAGATTTTATCATGCTACTCAGAACAGTACACAATTTAAAACTTATGAATTATTTATATCTGGAATTTTCCATTTAATATTTTCAAACTTTGGTTGACCGCAGGTAACTGACACCATGGAAAATGAAACTGTGGATGAGGGGATATTTCTGTAGTCTTTTATATGATTATTATAAACATTTTAGTGCAGTTGCTTGGCACAAAATAGTGCTTGACAAATGATCACTTATATGACAGGATGACAATGGCTATGACCATAACTATGACAATAGTGGTGATATTTTTATTGATGATGGAGCATGCTTTCTCTAGGCTATGCCTTGGCAGTTGGCATCAGAGGGTGGTGAGCTTTAAAAGGCTCTGGGGTCAGATAGTCCTGGGTTTGAATCCTGACACTGCTAACAAAAAATTGGTGAGCAGCTTTCCTAGTTGTAAAATGTGGACAATAATTCTACTTCTCTTACTGTTGTGAGGATGGAATAAAATGATGCATGTGAAGTAGCAAGCCTATTGTAAGCGCCGATAGCTATTAGCCAATTAGCTAGCGATCCACTGTTCTGTTTGAGAACTTGACAGAGCTCTGGGAAGCAAAGTTTCAGGAGTCAAGGTGCCCTCACAGTCCTTTCTGAAAACCAGAGGTCCATAAAAGGCTTACACACATACCATGTGACTTTTCACACATTACTATTTCATGCACACAAAAAAGAAATAAAGAGTTCAGGCCCATATACAGAAACCCACCTGTTTGTGGAGAATTTCCATTGCACAGAACTTTCTGATTCAGAGCTTAAAGTGGTTTTTTTATTAGTGTATTTTAGTTCAAGAAGAGGAGTTCAAAAAAAGATATTACTAAAGCCCAATAGACTATAATACAAGGCATACAGGTTTGGATCATCATCAATTCCAAAGTACCTCAGCCAGTAGTTGGCATATGATGGTGCCCAATAAATATCCACTGAATAAAACATCACATTATCAACTCAAAGTAGTTTGGTAGCAGCAGTATCTACACTGATAAAAGAGAGACATGCAAATTAACCATCATTCAACTACACCCACCAACCAATCAGGAGGGGATATGCAAATTAGAAGGACAAAGATGGCGGCCACCCAGCTGCTCCAGGTGCAGAGTGGCTGAGCAGGGGCAGGACACCTGCTGTGAGAGGGAAGGCTGGGGTGAAGGGTTCTACAGGAGTGGCACCAGGGGGGCTGCAAGGAAGACTAAGACTGCCAACTCCGGAATCTGCAGCAAAGACAGCAGACTTTGGCCTGAGTCTGCAGCGAAGGTGGCAGACTCTGGCCAGAGTGAAGGCCTGGGTCCCGGGTACCAGAGGAAAACTGGTGTTGGAAGCCAAGGGAAGGAAGGCCTATTGCACGAATCTTTTTGTGCAATGGGCCTCTAATATATATATATATATACAGGTCATGAATCAAAGACGCTTTTCTCTGCATTTAGGAAAGTCCTATCAGTCTGCAAACAGGCCAAATTTGAAAATCAGCCATAAGGACTAGACACCCACATGTACACAAAGACTTCTCAAGTGGATACACAGACAGTCACTCTCCAAATGCTTTGCCAACTTGGGCCTCCCCTGCAAGATGTGGGCCCTTCATCTTTGGATAGAAATAGCAGTGTGTCTGTGATGATTCTCAGAGCCATTGGAGATAAAACAATAAGGCCATCTAGGGTCCTTGTCAAAATTATGTGGATTTGGGGTGAAATTTCAATCATCTCACCAGCTGACACAAGCATCCCTCTTAAGGAGAGAACTGGGACTGCCTTTAGGAAAAGAATTTGATAAGATGCTTGCCTTGACAGCATGGGTAGGTAGGAGCTAAGACAAGAACTTAACACTGGGTGTTGAAAATGAACAGAATTTTTGGGCTGTGAGGGAGCAAAGGGAGAGGAGTAGATGGAGGAGACAGAGGGGAGCTGGGGAAATGACCAAGGGCTCCTTTAGTCCAGGACTCATTACTTTACATTTTATGTTGTTTGTGCCTATTAGAATCACCTAAGGGAGCTTTTAAAAACCCAAGATGCCCCTGGGGCCTCCCCCCAGAGATTCTAATGTAATTATTCTGGGGTGGGGCCTGGCATCAATTCTTCTAAAAGCTCCCCAAGTGATTCTCAAGGAGCAGTTAAGGTTTAGAACCACTAATCTAGATGGAACACTCTCAGAAGGAAGTGTTTGCAGCCAGCCATGGGAGACAGGAGAAGGAAGGCCTTCTCTGGGAATGTGGATATCTGGAAGGACATGTATTTGGGAGGAATCTTATCTTGATCTGCAGGGCAAGGGAGACCATGTGGACACCTGGATTATAGGGTTCTAACTGATGCCAACTGTCTGATTCCCTCCTCAGCTGTCTAGTTCTTCCTTCTTGCCCAAGCAGTTATGACTCCCAATTTATCTAACCTATTATATTTCACCCTGTAGCAAATATATCCTCTCTCCCCTTCCCATCGATCATTATTTGCCCTGGAACCCATTTCTTGGTAAACCTGTTTTTGACAGGTAAAAGTCAATGAATCTGATATATGAAAACTTTTCTCAGACAAAAAGAAAATGTACATTTTAACAAGGATGTTCAGAGGACAAGGCCTTGACACAGAGATTATGACAAAGCACAGAGAACATGTTTTGTGGTGGAAGGGATGTGTAAAGGTTCTCAAAGCATACCATGTGGGTAGATGGCTACCCTCGAAGCTGATTATTGGAGCTCCACATCTGAGAAATATCTGGAACAGTTTGGCCCATTGTTCAGGTTAACTGGAGATGGTATCCAGGAAAGATCTAGGCCACATGTGTCAAACACAAGGCCCGCGGGCCAAATCCAGCCCGCCAGGCCTTGCAATGTGGCCCGCACCGCGCTGTCATCACTGCACTCCGCTGTCAGTTTATGACATTGTCAGTTTATGACTGTTCAGTAAACCATTCGGCCCGTGATTTAGGCTGGATTTTAGATTTTGGCCCCTTCTCTGATTGAGTTCGACACCCCTAACTAGGCATATCCCAGGCTCACGGAGCTCTCTCTTCTCATATCTAGCCTTTCAATGTCTTGGTCTCCACTCCTCCGCAGCCCTTCAAATTATTTATCCCTCCAGCATTTTATGCAGCTCTGAATAAAATAATCTTCACAGGACAAGCTACTCTGTTAAAAGCTCACTCCATCACGAACAGGCAGGAGTCAGCATTTTAATGGCAGTTTAGCCTCAGCCAGAGAAGGCAAAGGCAGAGAATGGCAGATGCAGGTGTCAATTCCCTGGTTTTTATAGGCCCAGGCCTGAGGGATGGATCATCCTGTCACTCCTCCTAAAGCTAAATGTGATAAATAAGTGGGATAACCATTAAGCAGGATAGGACCAAGGAGGAATAATTCTCTTTCCCCTGTACCCCTCCCTCCCTAGGCTCTTGCCCTCCATACTGGGGCAATAACCTGAGATAAGGTGAGGCTTCAAAGAGCCTGAGGCTCCAGAGGCTACCAGTGGGAGGTGGTCACAGCTCCCATTTCCCAGGATAACTTACTCAGGGGCAGGAACTTGAATTAAGTAGACTGCAAACTCTCAATCAGAATGAAATCTGTTAATTTGCTGAATAATTTCACAGAACTCAGATTCCTTTCTTGTTGAACACAGAACTATGGTGCTTTTAAAAATCTAGTAAACCATTTAAATCTAGTAAGGAATGTGCATGTTTTCTATCATTATTGACCAAAATTTAAACTATATTTTAAGCCACTACAGCAGAACATGACTAAACATTTAATTTGGTTCAAGATCCTTTTAAGAGGCTGAGAGATGCTTGTTTGGGAATTCTCTTTTCTGCTTTAACCTTTCCCCTGCCCTCCCCCTCATCCCCCTCCCTTGAGAAAAATCTCAACTGACAAGTTCTTGCAAAGACCCACCACAGTCCTAAAACAGATTCCCGAAGAACTGCCTCACCAACAGAGGAACCCAAGCTCCATGTCAGGAGAAGCTCTTCCATTCCAGGGCACTTTCCACTTCCCTCCCACCTCACCAAATTACTTGATTGACCTAGGTCACTGGCATGACTAAATTGGGAGATTCTTCCAAGGTGTGTGGTTCTTTCCAACAGTGTTAAAGAACCAAGAAGTAGACATTTCTGACAGCAAATTGACCTGGGGTTCCTTCTTCTTTATTAACTTCACATCTTTGCATGACCAGATCTTCTCATTTAGATAATTTTATCCTTTGGAATTTGCACCCACCTCTGGGGAGTAGACTAAGCTGAGAAGTAGCAGGTGGTAGTGAAGCAGGCAGTGGGGAAACCAGCATCATCTATTCTCTAAGAGGCAGCAGAAAGACCATTGTTGTACTCTACAAAGCTTTGTTCCCTGTCCTGTCTCTATCTGGAGTTGGACTTGCCCTGGTCCTTACACTCCCTAAAGGACCCTGATTTGCTGGGCTTCATTATATACTTGGATAGACACCTCAGTCTTCTGACCTGGCCCTGGTTCTGGCTCTAAGACCCAGTAGTGGGACTGCCGTGTGTGTGTGTGTGTGTGTGTGTGTGTGTGTGTGTGTGTGTGTGTGTGTTTCCCCCTTGTTCCTCCTGGCCAGGACCCACACCAAGCTCCCCACCCCGCTTGCCCCAGGGGAGTCAAGCAGGAGCCAGGGATGACGCAGCTCTCAGGGCAGGAGATTGATGGCAGGCCCTCTGCTTTCCTTCCCCTCCCCTTCTACTGTCTGGCTCCTTCCAGCTCTGGGATTTAGAGAGGAGGGAGGAAGCAGAGAGGGAAAATGCTTAGCTGTTCCATTCACATTCTTCTTGTTTCAAGGGCTTTTGCTAGTCCTCAACAGAAGGGACTCAGCTGAGAACATGCTGGCCTCCCTGTTAGAGTGGAGAGGTTATCAGAACCCAGACACCTCTCTATCACCTCCTACCTGGCTGGCCCAGTGCTGATCTTGACCTGAAGTTCCTTTCTTCTCAAGCAGAACTCTCTTGGGCAGTTTGCTTCAAACCCATCTGGCACCATGATCTGCTGGCATCTGGGAGGGCCCTATGAGCTCATTTGGAAGCCTTGGGCCTATGCCCTCAGGAAGTAGGGGAAGGGACACTTTAAGAACAGCCAAAAGGACCAATCTGTCCCTCTTCCCCCAAAACCACATGGGTTCCTACCTGTTCCTGGCCTTGCCACAGCCCCTTCTCTACATCCCAAAAGGACAGGGTGGGTTACTGGTGAGGGTCTGGACACAGCAGGATGTGGATATGATAAAGCAATCCAGCAGAGAGACCCTGACCACTGTTGTCCTCCATGTCCATCCCACATATGTGTTTCTTGGCAGTGAAAAGTATCTGTAGGAGGCTCCATCTAAATGGAGCAGGCAGGGAGGGAGAGTGAACTGGTAAGCTCTGGACGAGCCCCATTGGTTTAGGAGATATGTTCTTACTACAACAACTGACAACATAGGGGCAACTGGGATGGCAGGGCACAGAAAACTGGGGTCACAGCAGAGTCATGATTCAGATAAATACTGGAATCAAACTACCAGGAAGAGAACAGGTATCCAAGATGTGATAGCTGAGCCAAACAGGTGGGCAGAACACAGGGGCAGAAAATGCAGATCTGAGAGAACACAGAAATTGGGGAGTCTTCATGAGGTGGGCTCCAGGCTACAAGAGACCCTCCTCACTGGATGTATTGCCCTTGTGTTCAGAAGTTGACTGGCAAGAATAACAAACCTGGGCCCAGACTGTGACTCAGTGGTTGAGTGTCAACCTATGAAACAAGAGGTCACAGTTCAATTCCCAGTCAGGGCACATGCCCAGGTTGCAGGCTCACCCCAGTGTGGGGCATGCTGGAGGCAGCCAGTCAATGATTCTCTCTCATCTTTGATGTTTCTATCTCTCTCTCCCTCTCCCTTCCTCTCTGAAATCAGAAAATATATATATTTTTAAAAAGAATAATAAACCCAGGACCAGGGGGTATGAAAGGAGGGAAAGACCCTCAGTGGGGAACTCAGGAGCTTAGGGATGGGTCACCACAGAGCATGAGAGCCAAGGCTAGTGGCAGCCAATGGCTAGTGGCAGCCAGAGCTACTTTCTATTCAGTGCCTTTGTGTAAAAGCTTAGCAAAACCTACTTTATCTGGGTGAACATAGCCCCATGAACAATATAACTTCATCAGATGAAAAATGTATCCTTTCATTTTTCATCTGGTCTGAGGAGCAGAACATGGGCCATATTTCTGCCCCTACTTACCTCCTTGGCCAAGCACCTTTATGCAATTCACAAAGTGCACAACTGTACGTAGTGGCCCTGATTGCAGCAAATAACTCCGCTCCTCCTCCATATTGACTCAGGGAGACTGAGCTTCTAAAAGTCTTGCCTACATCCCATCCTCATTGGTTTGGAAGCAAGGAGAGGGCTCAGTATCTGGACAGAGACAACAGCAACTCAGGCTGGGGTACCAGACTAGCAGGAAGCTACATTCTGAAGTCAAGATGGAGATGCCTCTTCCTTTGTGAAGAAGTTATTTTCCAGGTACTTCTGTCCATCAAGAACTTTACAACTTTTGGGTTTTACTGTGTTTTATTCCGTCGTAAAAGTAACACTTGTGTCTTTTGCATCCCCCAACCTCTGCCATGGACTCCCCACCTCGAGAGCCCCCCACTTAACCATCCACTTAACCTACCTTGCCCAATTGTATTGGTACTACTATGCAAGCAAACTCTTTAAGGACCCTGTTCCCTCATGCTCTGCTCTAAAGTGGAAACTAGGTTGCATTATTGTGACTATAATCCTCAGTTTCCCTACCTATACTTTGGGGGAAGACCAGATTCCTTCCTGTTCTGAGGGTCTGTGACTCTGAAAATCCTTTACTATTCCTGCCCTAAGGTTAGCTCCATGCAGCTACCTAATAGGGTATTATGTGGCCCTGGAAGCTCAGATAGGTAAAAACATGGGCCGCAGAGCAGAATATAATGACTCTTCTGCTCAGTGTTGAATGTAGGAGGAATTGGATCAGGTGCAACACCAGTCAAAAGTCTCTGAACAGGGAGATGGCCAAGCCTGTAGTCACCCAGCAGCTACCTACTAACAAGCACTTCACTGACATTATCTTCATTTCAGAGTGGCCTTTCCAGGAAGCCTTTGCTGACAAAGGAGAGGGAGAGGGAGCAGGCTGGAGACAGCTCCGGGACCTACTGGAGCTTGGCCTGACTCCAGAGCATAGCCACCTTGCTGGATAAAATAGGAGGGAAGAGGAACAGGCCTTTTCTAAGACTGAGTTTCTGTCAGTTCCACCTTCAAAGATGTTTGAGAGAAAAAGAATTCTCAGCTCATGGGTTTTTCTTGCCAGCATAATGTGTGTTATGATTTATTTAAAAGGACTGGATTAGGATTCGGGGGTTCCATCTGGATTAATTAGTTGGGTGGACTTGGGTCCTCAAAGAGTCTTGGTTTCCTTATGTATAAAATTAGGAAGGAATTTAAGAAAAAAATAGGAAGGAACTTGAACTAGTAAATAATCTCTAATATTCTATCCTAGTCTTGTCTCTCTGATTTCTCAGCTGCATTCATTTGTTATGCTACATGCATTGGGCCCTATTCACAGCCTGATTTCTATTTTTTAAATCCTCACCGAGGATATGTTTTTTTTTTTAAATTGATTTTGAGGAAGAGAGGAAAGAGAGAGAGAGAGAGAGAGAGAGAGAGAGAGAGAGAGAGAGAGAGAGAGAGAGAGAGAGAGAGAGAAGGGGGGGAAATATCTATGAGAGAGAGAAACGCTGATTGGCTGCCTCCTATAAGCACCCCAACCAGGGATCAAACCCACAACATAGGTATGTGCCCTGACTAGGAATTGAACCTGCAACCTTTTTGGTGTACAGGGCAATGCTCCAACTAACTGAGCCACACCCTGACTTTTTTTTAGTCCCAGACTACATTATTTTGGAACATAGCCATCAAACATGACTTTGAAGGAAAAAGAATTTTCAAGAGGCTGATGTCCAAGAGACCCAGGAAATGAAGTGAGAGCTCATCAAGGTTCATTTTGGCCAGTTCTTTTCTGACCAACTAGCTCCCCTCCCATTAGGCCCCAGTGCTGCCTCCTCCTCCTCCTCCTCCTCCTCCTCCTCCTCCTCCTCCTCCTCCTCCTCCTCTTCTTCTTCTTCTTCTTCTTCTTCTTCTTCTTCTTCTTCTTCTCCTCCTCCCTCCCTCCCTTCCTCCCTCCCTCCCTCCCTCCCTTCCTCCTTCCCTCCCTCTCTTTTTCTCCTTCTCCTTCTCACTAGCTTGCTCTATTCTCTTGGAAGAATTTATCCTTTATTGTGATTAATGTAGACACCAGGCATGCTGGCCAAAGGAAAATGCAAATTAAATCTCTGTCCCTTTCCCTTGTGTATTAGGAGGGTTAGTCAAAAGCCCTTCTATCTTTTGAGGCGGGATGAGGCCTTGGTAGGGTTCAAGCTGGGCAGGTCTACCAAAGCATTAGCAGAGACAAAATGATCCCTACAAATTACAGCTTGTCACATGGTTTGAGTGGAGATGCCTGGACCACACCCTGATGGCTCTGTTTGTTGAGTTCTAAACTGACCCTCAGACCCTGTCAGCAGTGGTACCTTCATACTCTAGGCAAGAACATCTGGAGGGCCCCAGCACAGGGTCAGAGCCTGACCTTCCTTCTCATCAGCAAAGGCTCAAATGGCCAACAGAACACAGATAGGGTTGGGTAACTGAATCACAGGTCATTTGTTTTGACTTCTTTCACCAAACCTTGGACCACCAAGCCATTAAAAGTCACTTTTCAGAAAGCTCTTCTGACATTCAAGTAAATGTGCAGTTTGATGAGATTTTGAAAGTAGAACTGGATAGCACAAAGCCAACCCAAATGAACTGATAGTAGTTTCAGCAACTTCTATTTCTCTGCTTCATCCAGTCATGGAGAACTCACAAGCATCCTCATGACCCTGGAGCTTCTGAGTAACTCAAAGCTCTTCATATATCCCTAACTGTGAACTGTATTATGTTACAAACTAAGGGGCCTCTATGTAACAACTTTCCTATCAACCACCTCAGGTAATATCCTGAGTGAGCAACTGCTCAGCTCTGCCATCTTACCTGTCAACAGACCAACAATGCCCAACCACACAGCAACCTATCTGTTGCCTCCTCTTCATCATGAGTCTTCCACATGCTCTTAGGTTCTGTAACTCATCTTTGGAACAAACTTTGGCTGATACAGAAAGCCATATGTCCATTTCTTCATAAGTCTGCTCACATTAAGAGTTTCTTTTATCCCTTATGTTATTTTGTGAATATTTTTCAGCTGTTAAGTAGTGTTAAAAACAACAATAATCACTTTTATTTCCATCACCTAGAATTAACATTTATTGATGTTTTGCCATTTTTTCTTTATCTATTTCTGTTTGTATATTTTTATACATTTTTTACTGTGGTAAAATATCACAACATGAATGTTACCATTCTAACCATTTTAAGTGTACAGCCCAAAGGCATTAAATACATTCACATTGTTATGTAACCATCAACACCATACATCTTTATAACTTTTCATCATCCCAAGCAGAAACTGTACTCATTAAACAACTCTTTATCCTCCACAGACCCTATTTACACTGAGTGGCCAGATTATTATAATCTCTGAATGCATAATAATCTGGCCACTCAGTGTATATCCTATATAATAAAAGGCTAATATGCAAATTGTTCCCTTGATCAGGAGTTTGACCAGCAGGCCAGCTGGCCAACTGCCCATGTCCCCTCCCCCCTGGCCAGGCTGGCTGGACCCCACCCATGCATGAATTCATGCACTGGGCCTCTAACACACACACACACACACACACACACACACACACACACACACACACGTACTGAGTGGCCAGATTATAATGCATTCAGAGATCATAATAATCTGGCCACTCAGTGTATATCCTTTAAGTGATGTATCATTTTAAAGTTTCAAACATCATGACAGTTCACCCCTAAATACATCATCTCCTAAAAATTAAAACATTCCCATAAACCACAATGCCATTCTCACATTGAAGACAATTAACAACAATCTACCAAACAGTTCTTAGGATCTTCTGAAATAAACAAAGGTTTCTACATGTAAAATAAGATTGAGTCATGCTTAATCATTTCAACTATGAAGTGCTATATAAATTGAGGCATTAATAATCTTATTAGATGATCCTGAAATTTTGCTTCAGCTCTGAAGTTCAATTAGTGTTTATTATTTTCCAAAGGGTTTCACCTCCAGATCAGTTCATGTGCTATTGGCTGCTCTCAACCTGCCCCCCTCCCCAGCTCCCTAAGGCAGACACACTTATCTGGGTGGGAGCCTTAATTCCAGCCCAGACTTTTCTAACCTCACACCTGATCAGCAATAAACAAATATATCAGAGAAATCCATGCAAATCCCATAACTAGCATCACAAAGGAGTAAAAAGGAGATATAGTAGGTTCTTGAGATACAATACATGAAAAGAGCCTTAAGTACCTGGACACAGCCAAGGGGCCTTTATTAGCATGTAGAGGACTGAAGCAGCCAATGCGACCATTGGTGTGGTGAACCACAGGTGCCAAAAAAAAGTAGGGTGCAGAGGGGCCTCCCTCCCTATTTCTAGCACTGCCCCCACCAGGTCCTCAGCTCTGATGGCTCAAACATTTGAACTCCTAAATCTCTGGATTTGTCTCTGCCTCCAGATATTGGCACACAGTCACCAATCACTCGAATTTTCAACTGCTTTTCCCCCAGCCCTCTTAACAATCAATTTTTGTACAATTGCATGGCTCAGCTTTGCAGTCTAACACAAACAAACACTGAGTCAAACATTTTCTTTTTCTTTATTTATACCATGTCTTGTTTCAGAAAGGATTTAAAATGAGGAGACAAACATTTAGTAAACACCCCGGACCAGATGCTCAAATCTGTGCTAGGTGTTGTGGAAAATGCAAGAGAGAACACATGTTTTGTTTTGTGTGGTTTCTTTACCCTCAGTTGAGTTTACAATTCACATGGGGAGACAAGACACTCTTAGGAGGCAACTAAACCACAAAAACATAGGCCTGGGAACTAGGAGTCTAGATACCAGGGTTCTTATTCCCAGCTCAGCCACTAGTCAGCTATGTGATCTTGGAAAAGTCAACTCACCTCTCTAGGCCCCAGCTTCCTTACAGGAAAAAACAAAGGGGCCATGCATATGTTTGTCTGAGCACAGAGACAAGAGCAGAGAGACTGGTAATATCGGTTTTCTGATGGAATGGGATAAGAAGGGCTTGGGAAGGAGATAATTTTTTTTCTTTAAGCTTCTGTATTTTTGACTTGTGATAATGAGCATGTATTACTTTTGTAGTTAAAAAAATCTATCATTTACAACTGGGGATAGATGGAACTAGCTAAATTCTGATTTAGTTCTAACCATGGTCTGAGATTATCTATAACTCAGGTATGGTAATAGTGAGCCTTTGGAATTGAGAGAAAAAAAAAAACACAACAAGGGCTCTGATATTGAGAGAAGGCTTCCTGGAGGAGATGAGACTCCAAGCAGGTCTTGAAGGCCTGGCATGCTATGGATTAGTAGAGACAAGAAGAAGGCATCTTGTAATGAGGTGAAGATGGGCAATAAACTAGCTGGTAGGAGGTGGAGGGCAAAGAGAAGAATAATTCTCTCTTGACCCAGATGCATTGCAGGCTAGGGAGGGAGCCTGAGGGGTGGAATAGCTCAGCTCAGTCCCCTCCCTAGGAAGCAGCTCCCTGGCCCACCTGCCATGGCAGCAGCTGCAGAATCTGAGCAGCAGAAAGTCTAGAGGCCCCAGCCTGGTGCTCTTGGATCACAGAGTAAGCATAACACTTGGGTATTAGCTAATCAATCTCATAAATTCATCTCCCTTTTACTAGGATCTGTCAGGAAGCTGATTAAATGCTGTGCGAGTGGGATATGGCTCAGATGCTAACTGGGAGCTAGGGGATGAAGATTTTCAATGTTCAGCTCATGCATAAAATTCATAGTTTATCATTACCCAGACTGGCTCCTCTAGAACTATCCAGACTGGAATATTTCTATATGACAGCTGTATTCTGGGTGAGCTGGTGGCCTGGCCTCTTTCTCTACAGTTTTCTCTGCAGTAAATGCTGCTCCCATAACTACCACAGCCCAGCTCTGTCTGCACAATCACCAAATTAGGATGCCAACAACCCTGGGGCACGGCCAGCACCCTATACCTCTAGTATCCTCAGGCAGTATTGGGATATCTTTAAAGAGTGATATATATGCCATCGCTACCACCCCCTGCCCCAGTCCTTGGCTAGATGCCCTCTGGCTGTCCTTCTAGCATGGATGCCCCACCCATTCCTGCTCTTCTTTCTTGAGGGAACAAATGCTCCCAAGTCAGCTAGGCCTGGACTCCTAACTCCTACTCTATCCCAAACCCTCAGTCAGCATGTGAAGTAATACCAGCTAACTGGCAGATGGGAAAGGGTTGGTGCAGGGGATTGAGCCCAGACCACAATCTTCTTCAGCTTTTACCTCTCTGCCTCCCTTTCTCCTATCTGCTCCCAAAGATAATGCTTAGTATCACTTCTAGCATATCACATAATTTAGGAGCTTCTGACCTTGGTTTCCTAATTTGTCAAGTCTCTTCCATCTCCATAATCCCCCTCACCATGAATATGCATACAAGTACAGCAGTCACAATGGCATTGGAAACCCCATGTCTATTCCTACTGTCTTCCCCAGTGACTAAGTAGCCTCCAAAGAAAAATGATACCAGGATCAGCAGCCATCAAGTAAAAAGCACTCACTGACTGCCAACACCTGTGCTCATCCAGAGGCCTCAAAGTGGCCCCGGTGATTGAACCAGGAAGGTATCAAACATGACTAAGCATTTACGATGTGCTTGTAACAAAACTTGGAGCTAAGGTGTTTGAATGGTTTAAAGCAGACACAGTGTGTCCTCAGGTGTTAACATTCTGGTGAAAAAAATGATGAAATTTCAGATAATAAAAATCCAATCTTCTGATCCATCAATTGATCAGATACATTTCTTCTTCACACAGCTGTTTGGAGAAAGAGGCAAAGCATAATTAAATAAGCCTTCATGAAGGAATAATTCTAGCAACTATTTTTCAGGAGATAATCTGGGTTCTATACACATTTTTACCTATACTTTCTCAATCTTATAAAAATAACACCACTCCATTTTACAGATGAGGAAATCAAAGCTCAAAATGCTGAGCCACTGCCCAAAGTCACACTGCTTGTATGTGGCTGCACTGGAAGTGGAACCAGCATCCTCTGATTTATAGAATTTAGCATTCTGACTGCAGCCTGCCATCTTCCAGTGATCTTAAACACTGGGGCTGATATTGAGAAAGTGAGGGCTTTTGTCATCAAACACAGAAACCATTTTATAGGGCCTTACATTCTAAAGCAAGAAAGAGGCCTCCTATTTTAGAGAAAATTTCAACAATGAATCAAAATGAAAAGAGGAGCCATTAAACTGTTATTACCTGCCCATTTCCCAATATTCTGGTCAATAGAGGTTTTACCCCATCTATGAACCATTCTCTTTTAGGCATTTGGAAACCATGGCTGAGCTAAAGTGTCATTGGTTGAGAGATTCTTTTCCAACCAATGATTGACACCCCCTTTGGATATTGTTGATGAAATAGCAGCTCAGGCTAAGGTTGGGGAAGAAGAAAAAGAAAGCGCAAGGGGGTGGGGGAAACAACATTGCTAACCACAGTCCCTCTTCTACAGAGCAGAACAGGCACTTACAAGGAGCTCAGGGAGAAAAAGAGCTGGGATTAGAGTCCTCACAGGTCAAGGGAAGACCCACTGCCATGCAGACAGCAGACAAAGAGCATCATCCCTCTCACACACACTGTGTGTGTGTTATTCATGAATGTGCAATGCATCTGTGTACCAGGAAAGAAAATGTTCCTCTCCGGGAGCACATATGCATATAAATATATATTCAGACACATTTGGTATCATTACTCTAAATTCAGAACTAGTCCTGCTGTTGGTAGGGCCTGCTAGTTCTCTAAAATAAGATTCTGGAACATATACCCATTCTCTTTTGGGAGACTCCCATACCAGGCCTTTATTTAGTCAACTTGCCCTCCAGAGGCTGCTGAGCAGAAAGCCTCCATTGGCACTCCTGCTCTCCTACCCCATTAACGGCAATTGAATTTGTTGGAGCATTCATAGGTCCTTTGCTTTTTTCCTTTTCTTTAATTCCTGCTGTTTGATTTTCTGTAGTCTCATCTCCTCTGGCACAGAGTAGGCACTTTATAAGTGTTGCTCATTAGTGGCAGTGGTGTCAAAGGGTGGCTGGGGAGAAACTACTATTCCTTGTTGATCTCTAATAAGCATCTGCTCCCCCCATCCCTGCAAGCTACTCCCAAGAATATACAGCCAAAGTATGAACCATGTGCAAAGGCAGCTTCAAGACAAATCTCCCAAAACCCTCAACCAAAGATATTGTTGATCCTATGTTGTAACTGTATGACAATTCTGGAGGCTACTCTTTCTGTATCTGTTTGCATTTTGCATTCTGAGTTTGCCCTCCTTATATTTCCTCCATTCCTTCATGTCTCTCAGACTCCTATCTTTCTTGATTTCCTTTACTCTTTCTCTCAGCCCTCCTTCATCCTCTTTTGACTCTCAAATCTACACATTCTTCACCCTGCCTCCCTCTCTCTAGACCAAACCTCAATTCTGGAATCTTCTCAATTCCTAATTCCTCATCTCTAACCCCAAGGGTTTCAAGCTTTTCCCTCTCTGCAGCGATTATAGATAAAGGAAAGGGTGAGTTTACCCTAAGCTGCAAAGCCAGGGCAAGCTGTGGCAAGCCCAAATCCCCACCTCCCACCACAGGGACTGGACAGAAGTTTCCCTTGGTAATGAGGAGAGGGTATCTGCATCTGGGAGGATGACTGTGCTCTCACACCTTAGCATTTTGAATAGGTTCTCCAATACTCACATCTGCTTCCCTATTTCTTGATCTCAGAATCTCAGATATGTGTTCAAAAGGAAAGTAGCCATTTGGTAGTAAAGTGTGTGTGTGTGTGTGGGGGGGGAGAATAGGAGAATGTCATTACACAAATTAGAATGTCTACTCCTGGCTCAGCTACATGGAGATGCAGTAGAAACTGTACTGCAAAATCAAGTTTGTGGGGTCCAAGACTTTGTATATTATTGGACCCAAAGCCTTCTACATTTGTAGCCAACCTCTGGCCCCACTGTCTACCCCAATCCTCTGGCCCCACTGTCTACCCCAATCACACCCCAAAATTATGCTCTGGGCCAATGAACTGTGGGTAAGATAGCAAAATGGCAGATTTGAAACTATGACAGATCTGGGTTATGGTGCCAACACTTCTACTTATTAATGTTGTGGTCCGTGGGCAAGTTACTTCACCTCTCTGACCCTCATGTTTCTTCTTATATAAAGTGGAGATCATTAGAGTGCTCAACCCATGTAAATCCAAGTAAACCCATCAGCAAAAGAAGACAACCAAGTCCTGTGCTGAGAGAGACCTGCCTCATTTGGGCTGGGTGTCTTGAGTCAGAGCTGGGTATATAAGTAATAACCATGTGCAAACCTACTGTTTATTGGTGCTTTACCTACATGAGCTCACGATTCCTCACAACAACCCTGTGAGCTAGGGACTATTTATCTCCATTTTGCAAAGAAGGAAATGGAAGCACTGAGAAATAAAGCTACTTGCCCTAGGTCACAAAATCATCAAGTGGTACAATCAGGATGGGAACACAAAAATGGGAGGAGGAGGCACCAGCAGGCAGTTGCTAGCTCACAGCACTGTTTTGCCCAGAACTAGCTGGGCCGCCTACCCAAGGCCTCAGACCCATCAAGTCCAACAGAACCTACAACTTTTCTATACTGTTAGCCAAACTCACCACTCTGCAAACAGCGGCTTGGAGCTGACAAGGCAGCAGTGGCCTGTGGGAGGCAGCCAAGGGCTAGGTCAGCAGAAATGACAAACCCTCCTGCTTTAGCCCCTTGTGTGAAGCTAAAATTAACAACTTTCCCAACTGCAACAAAGACAGTTGCTGAACCTGCATTCCCCTCTCTTGCCTCTGCTGCCACTGAATTTCCAGGGCTTCACCTCAGTTCCCTCCCTCTCCTTGGCCCCACCCAAAGGGCTGGGCTTTGTGGGGAAAGGCAGGGAAGGCTATCTCTGCACAAATTTGGGCCCTGGTTAGAGGAAGGTCCCAGGACATTCAGCAACTCCAGATGTAGGTCAAATACCTCCATGCTACCATCCACCAAACTTTTGGTTCCTCTCTTTGCTATTTTAGTACCCAATATCTTTGGCTACCACTGAATCCAGTAACTATGCTAATCCCGATTATCCAGGGTATTTCAGGTTTCTTCTTTATTATGGCCTTTTTACCACCTACCATCAATCCTTATTCATTTGTGGTAAACAGCCTGTAAAATGGCCCCAATAGCCCTAGCCAGTTTGGCTCAGTGGATAGAGCATCGGCCTGCAGACTGAAGGGTCCCAGGTTTGATTCCAATCAAGGGCACATGCCCAGTTTATGGGCTCGATCCCCAGTAGGGGGCATGCAGGTGGCAGCCAATCAGTGATTCTCTCTCTTCATTGCTTTTTCTATCTCTCTCTCCTTCTCCCTTCCTCTTTGAGATCAATAAAAATATATTTAAATAAATAAATAAATAAATAAAATGGCCCCAATAATCTCCACCTCCTGATAGTCACACATTTGTGTCTCCCCTACCCCCGAGCTTGACTGGACCTAGTGACTCATTTCTTCTGAATAAAATATGGCAGAAGTAATGGAATATAACTTTCAAGATTACATTATAAAAAGACCATGGCTTCTGCTTTGGGCTGACCTGTCTTTGGTTATATGGGCATGCACTCTTTCTAACTCTCTCATCAATCATATTGGAGTAAGCAAGCTGTCATGTTGTGAACAGTCTAATGGAGAGGACCACATGGCATGGAAAGAAACTGAAACTCTTAAAGCCTGCCAACAACCACATGAGTGAGTTGGTGGCAGATCCTTCAGCCACAGTTAAATCTTCAGATACTACAGCCCTGACCCAGAGCTTGACCACAACCTCATGAGCAACCTTGAGCCAGAACCACCCAGCTAAGATGCACTCTTTATCCACAGAAAATGTAAGATGAGAAATGTTTGTTGTTTTAAATGGTTAACTTTTGGGGTAATCTATTACAAGCAATAGAAAACCAATATACCATCCTATGTTCCATTCCCTCAAAGCTCTGCTTTATACCAAGTGACAATGTCCAATAACCTAATGTTCAAAAAAAATTTTAAGCCAGATAAGAAGATACCTTAATTCAGTTAAAAATGCTTGAGTCTCTGGGTTGCCACTAAAGAACAGTGGGGATTTTAGCTTTTGGTAGAAGGCTAATGGAAAATTATTAGGGAATGTGTCTGTACTTATTTTGCATACATGGGTCCTGAGCCCTGACAATGTTCACAGCTAATCAAATTGTGACCAGAATAACTCAAGGTTCATGGCAGTGTCCAGACTGTACCCCCTCACACCAGTTTTCTCCTTGGATGATGGTAACTCAAGTTTATTGAGTACTAACTAAATATCAGACACAGTTCTAAACACTTTGCAATGATTAACTCATTTAATATTCCCATTCTACATTGTATGAAGCTGAGACATAGAGGAATTAAGTAACTTGTCCAAGTTCACAATCAGTGAGTGGCCGACCTGGGATTTGAGTCTATGGTCCCTAAGGACAGTCCACACTTCTGCATCTAAGGGATCACACACATACTAAGCAGGAGGAGTAATTCTGGTTACCAAAAGTTGTCAGGCCCTTTTCTTTGTTTCCTTCTGTCTTCATTTCCTTGCTCAAAAATTGACAGCAGCTTCCCATTTCCTGCTAGATCAAGTCCAAAGCACTCTTCATGATTCTAACCATAATACACATCTCTATTCTCCACCATGTACCTTCTACTTCTAGCTATAATAATCTCCTGATTTCCCCCACCCATAGTTATTGTCCTGACTTTGTCTTACCTGGAAAGCCTCAGTGTCTCTAATCGGAAACCACTAGGTGTGACATATAAAGAGGTCATCTGAACAAATCCTGAAGACCCTTCCTTTTACATCAGTCATCTCAGATTCTGAGGAGAAGACTATGACTCCTCTATTCAAATGGAAGTGCATCTCTCAGTTTTGCCAGAATGGGACCAATGCCACATCGGTAGTGATCAAAGTTCTATTCCATGCACTTTACTCGGACAAACCCCACCTCCTCCTGAAAGCCTTCTTAGTTTCTTCTGCCTGTATGATTTCTCAATCAGATGCAGAAGTGTGGACTGTCCTCAGGCCATTCAATACTCAGCTCAAATGTCACCTCTGCAGAGAAGCCATTCATTACTGCCCCAGCTGAAGTAGCTCTCGGCTACTCTCCATCCCAGCCTCTCGTTTCTTTCTTTCCTGGCATTTCTCAGTAGAAGTAGTGATGGTTGGAGAATCCAAGATGGCTGCTCGGGTAGGCACCTAGCCGCAGCCGCATGCAACAATTTCAATAAAATACAACTAAAATATAAAATGGACATTACCCAGAACTACAGGAAAGTCAACTGACTGGAAATTCTACAACGAGAAGCAAGGAGAAAACCAGAAGGAAGCGCGGAGGAGCTGTAAAAGCCCAAGGTACGGAGACACGCGGCGTGCGCGGCGAGTACAGAGCCGGAGAGGAGGGAGGCCGAGTGCCTGGCTGGCGTTCCCTAGCGGGAAGGAGATAAACACTCCGACTGTGCTGGGCCCCCAACTGCTCTGAACCCCCATTCTAGGCCAGACCCTGGGGACCCAGGCTCATCCATAGGGAGCTGGGCTGTAAGGCAGTACTCGGGGAAGCAGCGAAAGGAGGTCCCAGAGGCGCGCACACAGCGCGCAGAGAAGGGCCGGCCGGCTGTGCCGTAGGACTGCCCTGGCGGGAAGGAGACAGGCTCCAGACTGCTCTGAACGCCACCTCCAACTCCACTTCCAACTGAACTGAACCCCAGTTTCGGGCCCATTGCGGGAGAGCTTACACTGTTTGGTAGCAGGCGAAAATCGAGGGCACCTTTCTCTCAGAGGTGCTTACAACAAGTACTGAAGGACCCTGAGTCTCAGGAGTCGCATAGGGCGGGGCTGACGGAAGCCAAGGCTGTAGGCTCCACCCTGAAACCCCGCCCCCATCAGGAAAGCTGCCTGCGAAAATGCCTAAACCAAATAGATCACAAACGAAAGAAATGGAGGACAAAAAGAGACTGGATATAGAGTTCAAAACCACACTTATAGGGTTTTTCAAGAGACTCCTAGAAAAGGCCGATAAAATAAATGAGACCTATGAGGATATGAAAAGGGATCAACAAGAAATGCTAAGGGATCAACAAGAAATAAAGAATACATTGTCTGAAATAAAAAATATTCTACAGAGTCCTAAAAACAGAATAGAAGATCGCAAGAATCAAGTCAAAGATTTGGAACATAAAGAGCCAGAAGACACTCCTCTGCAGAAGCTAGAAGGCAAGAGAATCCAGAAAATTGAAGATAATGTAAGAAACCTCTGGGACAACTTCAAACGATCCAACATCAGAATCATGGGGGTCCCAGAAGATGAGAGAGAGCAAGATATCGAAAACATACTGAAAGAAATAGTGACAGAAAACTTCCCCCACCTGGGGAAAGAATTGGACTTACAAGTCCAGGAAGCACACAGAACTCCAAATAAGAGGAATCCAAAGAGGACCACACCAAGACAAATCATAATTAAGATTCCAAGAGCAAAGGACAAAGAGAGAATATTAAAAGCAGCAAGAGCTAAGCAGGTGGTTACCTATAAAGGAGCACCTATACGATTGTCAGCTGATTTCTCAACAGAAACCATGCAGGCCAGACGGGAATGGCAAGAAATATTCAGGGTGATGAACAGCAAGAACCTACAGCCAAAAATACTCTACCCAGCAAAGCTATCACTCAGAATTGAAGGTCAGATAAAGAGCTTCACTAATAAAAAAAAGCTAAAGGAGTTCATCACCACCAAACCAGAATTATATGAATTGCTGAAGGGGGTTCTTTCAGAAGAGAAAGTAAATAAAGATAAAAATTATGAACAACAAATACGTAACTATCAACAAGTGAATCTAAAAACCAAGGAAATTAAAAAAAAAATCTGATGAACAATATTAACTGTTGAATATAATAGAATCAGAGGTATGGAAGGGGAGTGAACTGATGATTCTTGGGGAAAAGGGGAGAGGGGAATGTGGGAAGAGACTGAACATAAACTGTGCACCTATGGATGAGGACAATGGGGAGTGGGGAAAGGGCAGAGGGTGGGGTGGGAAGGGGGGGGGAAAGGAACACTTGTAATAATATGAACAATAAAAATTTATTAAAAAAAAAAACAAAAAAAAAACAAAAATAAATAAATAAATAAATAAGAAAATAAATAAATACATATTTAAAAAAAAAAAAAAAAAGAAGTAGTGATGGTTTACTTGTTTGCTTTTTAAACATATGTTCACATTAAAATGGATGTTCCACAAGAGCAGATATTTTGTCTGTCTTGTTCATCATTGTTTCCTCAGTGCCTATAACAGGGCTATGCACATAAGAAGTATTCATTGAACATTTGTTGGTTGAATGAAAAAGAAGTTTCACCTGGAAGTTCCTTTGTGTGTTTTTTCCCTAGTTAGAGAACAAGTTTCCTAAGGGCAAGGCCTGTGTCATAATCTTCATTTTCCCATGGCGTCTAGCATAGCACTAGATGCAAGTAAATCCTGAGATCATACTTGTAAAATTGTTGGTACATTTGTCCATGCCTCAGTTTTCTCATCCATTTAACCACACTACTCTGCCTTACCGGGCTGCCAAGGATGGGGAGATGTGGGTGGGCCTGTGCTTTTTTATTGCATGATGTTCTAGTCTTGAATTTTCCAAAGGGGTGATCAGGGGGAGGGGAGGTGGGGGGAGTCTGCAGTTTCTGTGTAGTGGAGAGAGTCTTTGCAGGAAAGCAGGTATAGTGATGTCAAAAGGAAAGATGGAAGGGGCTATCTTGACAGGCAAAAGCTAAAGCACACATACATGACAGAAAAGGAAATCTTGGTCCTAGAGCAAGAGGGGGTATTCGATATCCCAACATTTGAGGCTTCAAAGCAAATTCTGGCAATCTCTGTATGAGTAGGAAAATGTATTTTTACTGCAGGTCCCTGTGACCTAGTGTGGAGATAAGAGAAAGGGAGAGAGGGAAAAGGAGAGGAAGAGGGAGAGGGAGAGGCAGAGGGAGAGGGAGAGGGAGGGAGGGAGAGAGAGAGAGGGAGAGGCAGAGGGAGAGGGAGAGGGAGAGGGAGAGAGAGGGAGGGAAGGAGAGAGAGAGAGAGAGAGAGAGAGAGAGAGAGAGAGAGAGAGAGAGAGAGAGAGAGAGAGAGAGAGCGCAAGTGCGCAGGCAAGCACTCAAGCACATACTAGTGAATGCAAGCCTAGGGTCTTCACATCTAAAAATAGAAAGAATTTAGTGAGTGGAAAAAAGTCCATTTCCTAACCTTAATGAAGTTAGGCAGTGGAATAAACTGCCTAGCTGGCGAGAGGAGGGCGAGAGGAGGTTGAGTCACTAGCATTAGAAGCATTCAAATTATGTGAGATCAGCTCTTAGAGAGTTGTCAGTAGCAAGAAACCCTTCAGGGTAGCAGACAGTAGGGGAGGAGGTAGGGGGTTAAATTGATCTACATAAAAGCCTTTTGCAGAATCAGTCCTCAGAGGTGACCACATGTGTGTGCACTAACACATAATAGATACTTACAACCTTGCACTGTTCATGGAGGTAATGATCCTGCTCTATCTGGTCTGGTTCACTAATGATGAAGGGGCTATGACACTACAGGGATTTTATCCCTTCTCCCTACTGACAAGTCACTTCTGTAATCATGATTCGCACCTGCAAAGTCTAAGAGTCCCCTAGCGGTCCTGATTCAGGAAAGATTCAACACCTTGAAGATTTACCTACACACACACAGGCATATGCATACAGTAGTACCCTTATCTACAGGAGATATGTTCTATGACACCATCCATCCCCCAGTGAATTCCTTAAACCATGGATATACCAAACATTATGGTTTTTTTTCTATACGTGCATACGTATGATAAAGTTTAATTTATAAATTAGACACAGTAAGAGATTAACAACAATAACTAGTAATAAAATGGAACAATTATAACAATGTACTGTAGTAAAAGTTATTTGAATGTGGTTTTTTTCTCTCAAAATATCTTATTGTACTGGGATGATTCATGACCTGGTTGGAACAGAGCAGGATGGTGTGAGATTTTTTTATGCTATCCAAAATAGCGTGCAACTTAAAAGTTATGATCATGGGAACTGAAACTATGGAAAGCAAAATCATGGATAAGAAGAGACTACTGTTTATATACACATATAGTATGTAGTCTTCATACTTTTTCTACACACATACTCTCTTTCTTTCTCTCTCTCCCTCCCTCCCTCTCTCCCTCCCTCCCTCCCTCCCTCCTTCCCTCCCTCCCTCCCTCTACACCTCCTTCCATCCCTTCCTCCCCCTATCCAACTTCAGCCACTTTCAAGGAATACCATCTGGACTCCTTCACTCTTATGTTGCTCTGATTCCCACAGGGCACCCTGCCTTTTAGAGGGCACCCTGCCTTTCTGACCCTCAACTCCTCGTAGTTTCTGTTGACAAAAGGTAGGAGTTTTCTCTGCCTCCACAGGTCTCTGGCATCTTCCCAAGGCCCAATGCTGGCAATGTAAGTGCCCATTTCTGCTCTGAGGGTGCAGAAAAAATACAGGCTTGTCTCAGGTCCTACAGAAGAGGCCATGTTCTTTCTTTCTTTCTTTCTTTTTTCCTTTTCCCCCACTCCATCCTCTTATTCCTCCGGTTGACAGTAGAAAACTCAAAAGTTTCCTCAGTTCCACTGAAGAAAAGAGGAAAGAAGACCATATGAAATGAATCAACTAGTAGACTGAGAAAAATTTGAAACTGCACCAGAGGCCCATGGAGGGAATGGAGAGCAGCAGGCAGGGGATGAGAGGCCCCAGCTGAGAAGCCAATACCTAGCTGCAGGGTGTTGGACCACTGCTCTCCTTTGCTCACTGTTGGCTCAGAGCTGACCAGTGGAAAAATTGTGAGGTGGGGAAGCTGCTCTCTACCATGCCCTGTCTTGTTTTCATCCCCATTTTTAAGTCCCCTCTCAAGACTCTCAGTGCTTTCTCCCTGATCCAAGGGTCTTGTACAGCCTCTCCACAAAATTCACCCTTCCTTATCTCATTTCTGCAGAACCTTGAGTACATAAAGTCATTTGTGCACCCAGGTTTGAAATGGTGGGTTATGGTTGACATAACATTATGTCATGTTCTCCAAAGCTGTTGTATGGATGTTAATATGATTGTAGTCGAGAAGGAAAAGAGAAGAATGGTGAGCTGTGATCAAATACATACTGGCAACCTTAAACAATGTTAGCAGGTTTCTCTACTGCAAGACTTTCAGAGCCTTTAATATGCTAATATGAGTTGTGAAGGTCTAAGTGTGGGATATAGCATTTCTCAAACTTATTTGGCCATGGATTCTTTCTTTTTTTTCTTTTTGTAGAATAGCTTACAGGACTAATGGTTTTGCTTTATTTTTTTTTTAACTTTTTTATTATTGATTTTAGAGAGAGAGGAAGGGAGAAAGAGAAATATCAATTTGTTGTTCCACTTATTTATGCATTCATTGGTTGATTCTTGTGTGTGCCCTGACTGGGGATCAAACCCACAATCTTGGTGTATTGGGATGACACTCTAACCAACTGAGCTACCTGGCGAGGGCCAGGACTAATGTTTTATTCAATGTATTTCCCTTCTCACATAACATAGTTGTACTTTAATGACAGTCTTTAATATCTACACCTAAATGAGTGACTGTGATAGTGTGAAGATAGGCAGGCTTACAGTGGAGGCAGTAATGGTTAGACTAGATTCACCACCAGTCTATAAGGAATATGTATTTTTACCACAGGACCTTGGAGCTGTCTCATGGCACACATTATAGGTGATTATCACTTACTGTCTCCCTGCTCCTGTACCACACAGTCCCAAGTACTTTTAATATTTAGGTTTTTGTGCTGTGTCTAGGTGAGGAGAGCACATCTCCCCAAGATGTGTCTATTACTTATGTCGGCATACTCATGCATGTTTAAGAACTGGTCCTTCCTGAAGCATTTGACATTTGTGACCTTATTCTCTACTGATACTACCAGTTCCCAAAACTCCATTTCTAAAGGCTCTTGGGTCTGCTGTGTCAAGAAGGGCTAGGGCTGTGAGCCCCAGCCCTGTGTGGGTTTTCTCGTATATGTGTGTAAACCAAGCATTTCTTTATAGTGCACAGAATTTGGGAAATTAGGGCACTGGAGAGAACTCAAGGGCTCTGCCCTGTCACATTGCTGTTTTACTAGCCTTCTAAGTGGCCTGACCAGACAAGGTCCCACAAGTGGCTTCCACTAGCTCCCATTGATGCTCTTCAATGTGGTGAGATGAGGGGTGGGCAGCAAGCTGCTCTTTTGAAAAAGGTGATTTAGTCCTGGTGAGGGCTGGTTATCTGAGAACAAGACAAGATGTTTCCATCTAGCCGTAGTCCATTTGGTTCAGTGGACTGAGTTGTTGTCCTTGAACTGAAGGGTCCCAGGTTCAATTCCAGTCAAGGGCATGTACCTCACTTGCAGGCTCGATCCCCAGCCAGGGCTCATTCAGGAGGCAACCAATTGATGTGTCTCTTTCACATAGGTGTTTCTCTCTCTGTCTCTCCCCCTCCCTTCCACTCTCTATAAAAATCAATGAAAAAATATCCTCTGGGGAGGATTAACAACAACAAAAAATATGTTTCCATACATCCATTAAACTGTATAACATAGAAACCCACACCTGGAAACTATATGATCATGTTGACCAATGTCACCCCAATGAATTTAATTTTTAAAAAGAACTGAAGCTGAAACCAGTTTGGCTCAGTGGATAGAGCATCAGCCTGCGGACTGAAGGGTCCTGGGTTCGATTCCGGTCAAAGGCCTATACCTTGGTTGCGGGCACATCCCCAGTAGGGGGCGTGCAGGAGGTGGCTGATCGATGACTCTCTCTCGTCTATGTTTCTGACTCTCTATTTCTCTCCCTTCCTCTCTGTAAAAAATCAATAAAATATATTTAAAAAAAAGAACTGCAATATCAAGCTGTTCATAAGAGCATTGTGTCTACTGTAGTCTGTGCTGGTTAGAGCACCCAGGAAGATTGTGTTCAGTTCTGACCAAAAACCTTAAGAGGCACCTTTACAAAGTGAAGTGTTACCAAGAGGAGATGCTATATGGCCAATAGGTTAAGGCCTCTTCTAGGTCCTAGACCACTGTTGAAAGCTATGAACCCGAGCATGTATGCACAATTAGTCAACATTTTACATACAATTTCAGGAGGTTTATGGGCACTCAATTTAAGAAGCTCAGCTGTGGAATGATGCCACAAAAGGCATGACTGAACAAATTGGGTAGGTTTAGCAAAAATAAATAAAATAAAATAAAATAAAAGTCAAAAGACAGACAGACTTGAGGAAACAAATGTGATAGTTATACTCAGATAAGTCATGTGCCTCATAACAATGTTTTGGTCAATGATGGACTGTATAAACGACAGTGGTCCCATAAAATTTTAATGGAGCTAAAGAATTCCTATTGCCTAGAGATGTTGTAGCCATCATAACATTATAACACACATGTTACTTATGTGTTTGTGTTGATGCTGGTGTAAACAGAAACCCATTGCCCTGCTAGTCATATAATAGTATAGCATAGGGGTGTCGAACTCAATCAGAGAAGGGGCCAAAATCTAAAATCCAGCCTAAATCGCGGGCCGAATGGTTTACTGAACAGTCATAAACTGACAATGTCATAAACTGACAGCGGAGTGCAGTGATGACAGCGCGGTGCGGGCCACATTGCAAGGCCTGGCGGGCTGGATTTGGCCCGCGGGCCTTGTGTTTGACACATGTGGTATAGCACATACAATTATATACAGTGCATAATACTTGATAACGATAATAAATGACTACATTATTAGTTTATATATTTACTATACTATAATTTTTATCATTATTTTAGAGTGCATGCTTCCTACTTATAAAAAATGTTTGCTGTAAAACAGTATGCCATGTGATATGGCAGCAGCCTCATATATCTTGTGTTTACCCCATCTCTTGATTGCATCATTTTCTCATGTGCTTGATTTAATCTCATGTTGCTTTGTACACTAACATGCTGTACAGGCTTGTAGCCTAGGAGCAACAGGCTTTGCCATGTAACCAAGGTATTAGTAGGCTATAACACTTAGGGTTGTGCAAGTACAATGTATAGTGTTCAAATAATAACAAAATTGCCTAATGGCACATTTCTCAGAATGTATCCCATCATTAAGTGGCACATGACTGTATTTTAAAGGGGCTGCTAAGAGGAAGAAAAAGAAAATAAGTTACTGAAAGACTACTTTCAGCTAAATGTAAAAAAAATGTTCTAATTAGACTTGTTCAACAATGGAATAACCTCTTCAAGAGGCAGCAAATGCCCTGCTGATGAAAGTTAAAAACTTGAGGGGGAGACTGAACCAGATGTCTTTAAGGACCAACCTTCCTTCCAACCTCACATTTCTGCCCATGTGTTTGTTTCTGTCACAAGATCCTTCCTTGTTTATCACAGACCAGAGTCACAATCTTGTTGGCAAACTCCCAAATGCAAGAGAAGATGGGAGCTGGCCTCAGGCTCCAGGCTACCTGGCCCCCTCACTCCTCCACTCCCAATTTAAGTCATGTATCTTACTAGCCCCCTTACTAGGGCTCTCTGTTTTCTTGGCACCCGTCAATCTGATAAAATAATCTGCACTAATGGGATCATGAATGCTAATGAATTAATGTGTTACCTTCCCAAGTGACATATTTGCATTTTAACAGAGGTCTTCAGGAGATAATGCCTTAACTCAAAGGAGTGATTAATGTTGAAATTTCAGCTGTTTGGCAGTCTAGTAAAAGAGATATTTTTTGAAAGAGAACCTTTTTCCACCCGTCTGCTGGAAGAGAAAAATACATGGACCTGCCCTTGAGGGGTTTATAGTTTATAAAGTTGGAGAATTACAATGGCTGACATTTATTGAACTTCCACCAAAGTGCTGAGCCCAATGCTAAGTGCTATATAAATATTATCTTTGAAGTCTCACATACCCCCCTGATGTAAGTATTTTGCAGACAAAAGGAATGGGCCTCAGAGAGATTAAGTAACTTAGTACCATATTTCACTGACTCTAGATATGAGGGGTAACATTTTCTTAGGTTTCTCTGAGAGGGAAAAAAATGCCAACAACTAAACTATTGTACAATGTACTATGAATAGTAAGAAGCATTTCAGTTTTAGAAATGTTAAAATTATGTTTTTTAAATCATGAAATACATTAAATGGTATGGGTGACTCCAGAATATTGCTCAAAGAACCCATATGGGAACTAGCTGGGAAACACTTTCATATAACAATATAATTGTAAGTTCATAGTGATATTTTAATACAAAATGATTATACAAGGACTGAGAAAGTTGTACACTGATTCTGAGGTCAATGGCAGTACATGTTGATGGGGTCATGAACCTTGGTAGTGGAAGAATTCAAGATAGAGGGTCTAGGCTGTGCAGGGCCTGGAGCTGACGTGGAGGATGGTAGGTAGCAAATAACCTTCCACCTGCACCCTTACAATAGGGAAGTTAGTTTTTGAGGGTATAGTATATTGGCTGGCTTGGCTAAAGTAAAGGGATCAATTAGGAAAACCATGAGATACCTTAGTGGGATGGGAAAGGTAAGGAAAGTGAACTGGCAGATGGTTTTCAAAGGCCAGATATTTCAATTTGACATGATGGGCAAAAGGGGGCACTTAGTGATTCTTGTAAGTACATGCCAACATATTAGGAAAAGCTCATTCTGGCAACCAGAATGAATTAAAGCTCTCAGCTCAAAACCAGAGGCTTCAGTAGGGGAGAAAGACCAGCACTGTGCAAGGGAATTGTGGCATCAGAGGCAGCAGAGTTCAAGGGCCCTATGAAGTCTGAATTCAGCTCTTGATGTGCAGCCCTCTCTTGCTGGGTGCCTCCCTCACCTGGAAGAGAAGTAGCAGAGCTGTAGGCAGCAACCCAGGCATGCACCTCTCTCCCTCAGCAATAGCAATAGTAGGGGGCAGTACAGACTGGTTGACGTACAACTCATCTCCCCTCTGTCCACTAACAAGGGTTTGTTGAGCCTAAGTTGAACCGACAGGCCCGATTTTTAACAATTTGTCCCGTGTCCCTCGGCGTTTTAAAAAAGTGCCGATTTTTTGGAAAGATTCTTTTAAATCTTTTGGACTTTTTTAAAACACTGCGGGGGGAGGGACAAATTGTTAAAAATCAGGACTGTCCCGCCAAAAGCAGGATGTCTGGTCACCTTAGTAAGCCCCTACAATCTGTCTGTGTATCTAGCACTGTTCTGTATGACACATGGATCAAAGAAGCCCTTCAAGAACTCACTCCCTCACTGAGGAGGAAAGTGAATACAAAAGAAGACAAGGCAATGTGAGATGGTGTAATCAAATGCTAAAATGTTGGAAAAATTGAATTACAAACTGGAAGAGGGAGGATTGTGAGTGACATTTCTTTTTCTCTCTCTTTTTTTTCTGTATTCTCAAAGTTTTTCACTATGTATAAGTATTACTTTCATAATCCGGGGAGAAATTATAATTTGAAAAAAGGAAGGCCATCGATGAGGACTAGAATTACCAGGAAAAGCTTCACTGCAGAGGCTGGACTTGAGCTTCTTAGAGGTTGCCATGGAAGGATTTGCAGAGGTGGAGAAAAGGTGGCCATTGCAGGTTGGAGGAATAGCAGGAAGATGAGAGAGGAACAAGCTTTGAGTGGGGTACAACAGGACAGGGAGAATAAAGCAACTAGTGGAGCTTGGGGGTCAGGAAGAAATACGTCAGAGAGGCTCAACTGTTGTGGAAGGCAGGCCTTGTGTACTGAGGAGAGGAATTTTTATTTTATTTTATATTTTATTGATTTTTCACAGAGAGGAAGAGAGAGGGATAGAGAGTCAGAAACATTGATGAGAGAGAATCATCGATCAGTTGCCTCTTAAAAAACCTCCTACCAGGGATATGCCCACAACCAAGGTACATGCCCTTGACCGGAATCGAACCCGGGACCTTTCAGTCCGCAGGCCGACGCTCTATCCACTGAGCCAAACCGGTCTCGGCTGAGGAGAGGAATTTCTACTTGATATCCTAAGCACAAGGGATAGGCTCTTGAGCAGGGAATTGACATGATGAAAGATGTTTGAAGGAGATTCCTTTGGCAACAGCGTTGAAGGATCACTTGGCAGGGAGGAGGAGGCAGCACACAGGGAGACCAGTTAGAAGGCTGTTGTAGTAATCTGGGCATGAGATAATGTGAGTGTGGGTTATGATGGCAGCAGAAGAAATAGTCAGGAAGACATGGACTCATGAGGCACTTGTGACAGATGAACTGTCAAGACATGATGTTGACTGATGGGGAGTGGTTGACTGATTCCAAGGCTCAGTCCCTGAGCTATTGAAAGAGTCATGGTGTCACTAATAGAGATAGGGATTCAAGGAAGGGCTCAGGGCTACAGATCAGTTGGAGAGGAGATCCTGAGTTTGGTTTTAGTTGTATGGAATTTAAAGTGATAGTAAACTTCAAAGAGAAAATATTCTTAAAGGTAATAATGAGATGGAACTAGAGTTCAGGTTAAAGGCCAGGTGTTATCATTTCTAGCAAAAGAAGGAAGGAAGACAGATTGTATTTATAGTGAGTGTGAAAACCTATAGAGAGAAGAAAAAGACCAAAAAACAAACAAACAAACAAACAAAAAAACAGACCTGACAGCCAATTCTGATTTTGACTTTGCAGGTAACAGATTCTAAACAGTGTGGCAACACAAGGCTGGTGGGTCTGTTTAAAACTCCCCCTCCTTTTTCTCTATCAGTGAGTGATTTCCATACATATTAGAAAGATTAGAGCTTGACTGTAGGTGACAAGATGAATATGGAACAACTCTCACTTTGTTCATCCTATCTGCATTTTCTGTGATTTCACTGATGGTGGCAACAGAAGCAGTGTGACACACAGCACCCTCACCAGCCCTGTGAGTGAGTCCCACAAGATCCAGACTTCTGTTCATCTTGATATAGGATCTGAGGCAAATTCCATAAAAAATTAATCTGTGTACCTCAGTTTACCCCTGTCAACTGAAAAAGCATATGTAACTGACTTGTTTTGATCTGGGTTAGAAATGGGAAGATAAAGAGAATAATTACTGAAGGGGGAAATATACTGATGAAAGGCAAAACTTGGGAAAGAAACAGTCAGTGTAGATTGCAGCAGGTTTTCAAACTGAGAGGTCTTAACTCTTACCTGGTTGACTCTTAAGCCAATTGTTGTCATCATGCCCTCTTCTTTCTGCTTTCAATGGGCTTTTCCATGTGAAGGGTCATAAATAGGACAACTGCCCCAGTCAGCCATTTGCAATTCCTCTTCCCAATCCCCTACTTCCACAGCCATCTTCCACCTGGGACACCTGCCCACTTCTCAGCCACCCTTCTTCTAACCATCACCTCTATCTCAAACCAATAACCTGAAGTGGAAACCAGAATAGAAATCTTCAGCAAGGAAATGCTGGAGATCACTGGTTGACAGACGATTATGCAGTATGTCTATGTATGTGTGAGCGTGTGTGTTCATCCAGCAGTCTAGCCATCTGTTCGTGTTTTCCCAGTAGGTTTGGATCATAAGGAAAGAGAGGCCTGTTTGGGTGGTCCTACCCCCCGAGCTGAGCTCCCATGGTGGTTAGGAGCCCAAAAACTAGAAAGATTTATTCTCCACTCATTCATCTTTAAAAGGCATAATTCCTTCCCTTAAGAAGAACCAGTAAGAATAAAGGGGGTAAATCTCACAAATATCCCTTTATGTGTAGTTTTCTGTTCCCTTCCGACCCAGGTATGAAGCAATAGGCCCAGACATCTTCCCAGGGTGAAATCAGTGGGCTGGGCAGGGAGGGAGAGCTGGTGGGGAAAGCAAATGAGTAGGCAGAGGCCTATTCCATTATCCTCCCACCCACCTGTGGACTCTTACCAGCTGTAACAACAGGGCTACAGATGGCATTAAAGTGCTGTGGTAGCTCTTGTCATGCCCTGACAAAGGTGTGACCTCTACTGGAATAGTCCCCAGTGCTGAGAGGAGTTTTTAAACTGATTCTTTTGTGTGTGTGTGTGTGTGTGTGTGTGTGTGTGTGTGTTAATCCCCACCCAAGGATATTATTTTCCATTGATTTTTAGAGAGAGTGCAATGGAGACAGGGATGGGGTGGTAGGTGGGGAAGAGAGAAAGAGAGGGAGAGAAACATCCATGCGAGACACATTGATTGGTTGCCTCCCGCATGCCCTGCCCCCACCGGGGCTAAGGATCAAACCTGCAACCCAGGTACCTACCCTTAGCCAGAAATCAAACCTGTGACCTTTCAGTGCGTGAGCTGATGCTCTAACCACTGAGCAACCGGCCATGGCTTTAAACATTCTACCAGAGAAGTTGAAAGGTGTCTCCTTGCTCTCAGCAGGTCTCACAGGCCTTCGAAGCTTGAAACAGACAACCCCTGTTGTCTCAAGCCTTCCTGTTGGGGGGTATAGTACTCAGAATGGCAGCTCAGCTGCCATCTAAACTGGATAAGGCAGCCAGATTCCTCATCTTTCACTCCTTCAGATCCTGGCATTGAAGGCTCCAGCACAAATCTGCTTTACTTTGTATTAACCTATTATATTTTACTGCTAGTGAAATTTGACTGCATGAAGGCCCTGAGGGTAAGGAGCAAAGAATGTATAAGTATTGAGGCTGAGAAGGTGAGACAAAAACAATTCAAGAGTATCTATTTGGTTGCAGCCACTGTGGAAAACAGTATGGAGTTTCTTCAAAAAATTAAAAATGGAACTCCCATTTAACCCAGTAATTCCACTTCTAGGACTGTATCCCAAGAAATCAGAAACACCAATCAGAAAGGATATATGCACCCCTATGTTTATAGCAGCACAATTCACCATAGCTAAGATTTGGAAATAGCCTAAGTGCCCATCAGCAGATGAGTGGATTAAAAGACTGTGGTACATCTACACAATGGAATACTGTGCTGCTATAAAAAAGAAGGAACTCTTACCATTTGCAACAGCATGATGGATCTGGAGAGCATTATGCTAAGTGAAATAAGCCAGTCAGAGAAAGATTAATATCACATGATCTCACTCATTTATGGAATATAATGAACAACCTAAACTGATGAACAAAAATACATCCAGAGACAGAGAAGCATCAAACAGACCATCCAACTTCAGAGAGAAGGCAGGGAAGGGTGAGAGAGGGATAAGAGATAAACCAAAGGACTTGTATATATGCATATAAGTGTTATGCTTATAACCAATCGACATAGACACCAGAGGGGTAAAGGCATATGTTGGGGAGGTGGGGGTGACCAGGGAGATGTCAATGGGGGGAAAGGAGACATATATATAATACTTTAAACAATAAAGATTTTTTAAAAAGAAGAAAAGAAAAATCACTGATATAAGAAAAAGTGAAGAGCAAAAATAAACAAGTGTCTACTTGGTGGTTTACCAGCTAGGCCAATAACTTAAGTGCCTTTTAGATATGACGATCCTTTCTATGCCTACTGCCACCATCCCAATTATCTTTCACTTGGATTGCTATAGTATTTTTACAAACTGGTCTCAATTCCTCTTTATTCCAATCAAGTCTGTTTCCTATCGCATGGTTAACCATCTTGAAACACTTCACATTAATTGTCCCACAGCCCTTCAGGATGTCATCAAGTTTAAACCCTTCTTGCTAACATCAAAGGCCCTTCAAATCAAGGTACTCCTTACCCCAGAAAGTCATCTCCTCCCACCCCCTGCTGCGCCTCCACACCCCCCCTCTCCTCTAATCAGACCTCCTTCTCACTCTTGTTTGATCATTTCATGACCATCTCCACTTCTGGCCACTTCCCTAACTATGCCACCTACTTGGAAGCCTGCTTCTTTTCTAGTCAACAATCTCAATCTCACACATTATTCAAAATCTAACTCAAGTTCAACCTCTTCTGTAAAGCCTTCTCCTTTCATTCCAGCCCATGCTACTGGCTTTCTCTGTGCCCTGAATTCCCACAGTACTTACTGTTTAGAATAGATAATGTGGTATATAATTGTTTTTCACTTGTATTATTCTTAGTTGTTTCATATGAATAAGTATTTTTTCTGCTGAATTATGAATTTCTAAAGAGCAGACTCTTTGCTCTCCCCTTCTCAGCATAATATTGGTATTGGGCTAGATCCAGGAGTGCGCAATAGATTCCTGTTCCTTTGCCTTAACTCAAAGGAAGAATGAGATGAATGGAGGCCCTCTGAGGATCTTTTGTCTGTTCCCTCCCCTTTCTCAAAAGATGTTCCAGGTGGTTGAGCAGCTGAGGCTGCCAGAGAGACTTAGCCAGCCAATGGGCTGTTGGATCTCTAGTTTTCAATACACTCCCACCTCCTAAGGCTTTCCCAGCAATCAATAATGCTGCTTAAGTGATCAATCTGAGATACAATGGGCTACAGGGGCCAGTGTTTGATTAACTCAGAGGGGGGAAAATGTGTTCTGGAAGAGACAGATCAGGGAGGGAGGAGCAGAAGAAAAAGCAGGAAGAAAGATGAGCTGGGGGAAGGTAGACAGAAAGAAGATTTTATGAATGAGGATACATAGGATGGAGCCGAGAGTAATTCTCACCCGATCTGATTCAATAGCTAAAGCAAGTTCTTACTGAGGTAACTAAATAATCTTGGGAATTTCTCAGAGCCCAGTTAATATGCAGAGGGTGCTGGACAATCTTTGACCTAAGAAGCTGAAGGCTCCATATTGGATGGAGAAATGGGTGTGAGATGGAGACTTCAGGGGACCCAAAGGAAGGATTGGGTTTGAGCTTGCTCATTGACTGGGTCTACAGAAATCCCAAGCTCTGGCATCCTTCAGTCCTCTACCCAAGACTAATGACTGATACCCATGATTATATGGGATAGTTAGCTCACCTGCAAGGGTGATATCAGCATTACCTTCTCTATATCCATTGGTATACATACTATTCCTTCTCCCAAGGCTCTGGGGCAGGATATTTAATTACTTGGCAGTTATTTAAAAGTAAGGATTTCTTTTCTGAAAATTTTCTGGAGGACCCAGACTTCTGAGAAAGATAGTGTTACCTGGAAAAACAAAGTAGATGGCTTATTACTGTGAGAAAGTCCCTCTTTTAATCTGACTATGATTCCTGCTACTCTCATTAAAAATTCATCCTTCACAGATGATGACATTAATCTTCTCCCCATCATGCAGGCTAAAAGCCTCAGAATCATCTTTGACTCTTCTTCCTTCCTCATCCCATTCATCCAACTGATAGATAAATTTGGTTTCTTCTACTCCAAAATCCATTCATCTCCTTTCTATCCCCATCCAGCTCTGTAGCTGGTCTTCATACCTCTAGGGTGGCCCCCTTTTAACCAATTTGCCAAAGGGGGGGTGGGGGGAGAAAAAGAACCTGAAATCTAGTCAAGACTAAAGCTAACTTCCAGTCAGTCACAAGAAATACAAGGGATAGTGGAACAAGCTAAATGACAAGAGGAAGCAGATAAACAGAATGTGGGACAGTGCACAGAACAAGTAACCTGATATGTTGTTGAAAGGGCCTTAGGAGACATAATGACCAAATGTAATGTATAGAGCTTTTTTGGACCTTGATTCAAATAAGCCAACTCTAAAACATATTTTAAGACATTTGATTACAGGCTGGGTAATGAAAAATACAAAAGCATTAGTTACTTTAGTTAAACGTATTAATGGTACTGTGGTTGTATGAGAAAAATGTCCATTTTTAAAACGATGCATTGAGAAGTAGCAGGGTTAAATGACATGATTGATGTTTAAAATTTATTTTAAAATACTTTGGCAAAGAAAAGAAGGATAAATAAAGCAAATATGGCAAAGTCCTGATAATTACTTAATGTGTATTATGGGTTACCATACGGCATTAGTATACCATTTTCTCTGTGTTGTTGCTTTTTTTTTTTTAGAGATGTTCATAATTAAGAATAAAATAAAAAGTCATTCACTATACCTCAGTCTACCTTCCTGCTTTACCTTCCATTCCTATCTAATTTTTCTATGACACAGCTGCCCTATGTCCTTGTTCAAGGAATTCCTGTCTGAACTTCATCCCTTCACTTACTCGTTAATTCATTTACTCGAAAAACTATCTATTAAGGATCTCTAATATGCATTAGGTGCTGTAAATGTAAAGATGAGATGTAAAGATGACATTAATTTTCTCCCCATCATGCAGGCTAAAAGCCTCAGAATCTTTCTTCATGTTTCTATTCTCCCCAACAACTAGCCCAGCATCCAGCCCAGAATGTTGCACATAACAGGTACAATAACTGTTTATGGAACTGATATTCAGGGGGATATGTGATAGAATCCCTCTCTAACATGCGCCAACAAGTATTCAATTCAATCCAACAAATGCTTATTGAATACCTACTATGTATAAGGCATTGTGTGCTATGGGGATAAAAAGGAAATGAAAAACACCAGGCTCTTTGCTTCATTGAATTTATAATGTAGATAAGGCATACACATATGAGAAGCTGTATTTGTATATGAAGAATTAATGATTCAAGCAATAATAATAGGGTGAATCAGCAATGTACTTGCCAAATGTATTTTTGAGAAAACAAATGCAGAAAGAATTCAGAGGAGGGAGAGAGAGATCATTTCAGTCTAGAATGGTCAGAGAAGGCTTGACGTAAGAGGTGAATTTGAATATAGAGTTGAAGAACAGATATAGTGTTATTGGATAGGAGAGGAGCTTAGAGAAGAGATAGCATTCCTGGTGAGCAGAATGTAATGAACAGATGCAAAAATGTACCAAAAAAAGTTTAGGAGACCCTGAGGAAAGAAATTTGGCTGTTGTAGAGGGTTTGTATAAGGCTGTTTCTCAAGTATACTAAGTACATCAGGGAACTTGATAAAATGCATGCTCCTTGATTATAGTTCCCGGACCTACTGAAGCAGAAGCCCGGGTGGTGGAACCCATGAATCTGCATTTTAACAAGTTCTCCCAAGTGATTTTGAGAGACATTAAAATTTGAGAATCCATGATGTGAACAAAGAGTAGGAAGTGAAGTTGGAAGAATACATAGTGTTAGCCCACTCAAGGAGAGCCTGGAATGCTCAGGCTAAGGAGGCTGAAATTTATCCCACATGTAATCAGATATCACCTTCAAATATGATCATTAGTGTCATGAATAAAATATATTTGATACCATTAATCTAGCAACTGTGTGTATTGTGGCCTGGAAAGGAAGGAGATTAGTACAGTGTATATTTGAGGTGGTAGCAGTGGGTGGGTGGACCAGGAGAGAGTCAAAGATGGTTCTGAGGTTTTTAGTCTGGAAGATTGGAAATCTTATGTATTATAACAGAGAGGTCAGAAGAGCAAGCCATCTTTGAGAGATAATGAGATGAATTTGTGAATGCTGAGCCTGACATGATGGCAGACTATCCAAGGGGAAATGTTCACCAAGTAACTGGACTGAAAATAGGACTGAAATATAGGAGAAAGATTAAATTTGGGCTAGGGAAGTGGGAATGGCCAGTAGAGGAGTAAGAGGGGATAGCCATGACAGGGCTTCATATCCTTGCCAACAGAGAAAGTGAAAAGCAAGAGGAACCAGAGAACACTGGGATTTGAGGGATAGAAGATAGAATTAGCAAAACAGAGAAAAAAAGGAGGGGTCACTGGGATGTAAAGGAACTCAAATAGTACAACCTGGCAGAGTTCTTTAATAAGCTAGGGATAGCTAGCAGAGTGGCTAATGCCAAAAGGAAATGAAGGCTCTGAAAAGATTACTCACTAGTTATGGTATGCATATAGAAAAGTCTGCTCATTGCATGTTTATCAACACAAACAGGCACACTGGTTCCTACATAAAACAGGATCTCTTCTCTCTCTCCCTCCCTCTCTTCCTGCCTCGCTCTCTTTCTCTCCTCCCCCTGCCCCCAATCTCTCTCTCTCTCTCTCTCTCTCTCTCTCTCTCTCTCTCTCTCTCTCTCTCTCTCTCTCACACACACACACACACACACACACACTGATTACTGATTTCCCAGCTCATTTTCTGACTGCCCAGGGGAGTAGGCACTAATGCGCCACAGGGCTGTTCACATTCCATTGAAGAATGGTGCCTTCAGAAAAGGGGATGCTGCTGCCTTGTGGGTGAGAAATCATACAGAATTGCAATATCCCTGCCCTCTCCTTACCAACTCAGCTGAGTGGGGACTAAAAAAGAGGGAAGATGGTGTGCTTCCTCCCTCCCCGCCCCTGGCCCTTAGGCCTCATTTCTCAGCAGAGCTGCAAGGTCCAGCCCATTTTGTGAATCCTTCCTTTTGGCTGCTGATACTGCAAAATATATTTTTTTCTTTCTGAATATATGCTAAGAAGGAAAACAGAAGTCCTTGAGAGAAGATCCAGAACAGTTTTCTGTTGTGAATGCTAATAGCGTTAAGGTTGGCCCACAGCTGAAGCTAAGGGTTTTCACCTAGAATAGATGGGGACCTTCCCAGCCCTAGAAGTGTTTGCTAGGGCCTCTGTGAAGGCATGAGATCCAGCAGTCAAGCTTGTCTACATAAGCCTTACTTCCCACAATTTTCTCTAAGTAAGTGTGTGTGTGTGTGTGTGTGTGTGTGTGTGTGTGTGTGGTGTGCTTATGGCTTCAGATCCTTCTTATATTGCCTTAGTGCTGCCTCTCAGGGTGCCTTGTCTAGTGCTGGCCCACAGAGCCCAATTATTTCTGCACAATGGGGGTGGGTGGATGGGTATAAAATGCTTCTGTTGTCCTGCATCCACCAGTACTTCCTCCAAGGACTGAAGTGCAGACTAGTGCAGTGGGGTCAGTGCTGGATCAATGCCTCTCCTGCACACATACCACCCTGCACTCCCCTGTACTCACCCCCACACCCCAGGACTGCAGCTGCCTCACCCCACACCACACTTTTGCCTTGCCCAACTTGCTGTTATCATCAGCAATCTCAGGGCTTTCCTGTTGCACCTTTTCAACTATTACTCCCAAAGGACCTTGATGGTGGCAGATTCTCAAATCAGGCCACACAGCTCACTTCCCAAGACGCTGGAACTGTGTCACTCACCAGAGGGAAGAGGTCCCCTGCCTCATTCAAAATGGGACCTGTTGCCTCCTAGGAGTCCCCAGCCCCTTCGCCCAGAGGAGCAGAAGCTCCATTTCATGGTCCGAAGCCATAGCACCAACAGCATCACTAGCTTGTGTTTATAGGGGAAGTTGCTGGCTTCAGGCCCCAGCTCCACCAGGCTAGGTCTGGAAATGTGCCAGGAGCCTGGGGCTCCCACCACCTTATCCTGGCCAGCCTTCTCTCTCTGGTGGCCATCAGCTCACACATGCAAGGCAATAGTGATGGTGGGTTTCCGTGGGAGAGAGGGGAGGATCTCACCACACGCAGCAGGAGTGTTTCTTTCCTGCTTGCATCATATCCCCTCCCTTCTCAGAATCCTGCTGTGGCTCCCAATTGCCTCTCACTCAATTTAAATCTTCTCTCTGGGACCTCAAATCCCTCCATAATTACATCCCACCTTCCCACACCCCCACTCCCCCCACCCCCCCCCCCCACACACACACACACGATGCCTAACTCAGGGCCAAACATAGACAGTAGACAATGCCACAAAATATTCCTGCCAGGATCTGGCCACAGGTGCCTGAAAGCCCCACCAACAGAGCCATTCCTTTAAAAATGCAAATATTACCTGAGAGGTGTAGGCTGTCCACAATTATCAGCTATTAACACTTTGGCCAGGCCGAATTTAATCATCAGAAGTGACCATGCAAGGAGCAAGGAGCTCACCCTCCCCCGCTCCCTAAACGGACTTAAGGGGGTGGGAGTGGGGACCCAGAGGCGCTAGGATCAGCCTACTGGGAGGGCTGCAGGGAAGGGGCTCTGACGTGGAAGCTGCTCCATCACGACTTTACCAAGGGCTACAGTCTGCCTCCTGGTCTCTACTTAAAACCAATCAAACCCAATACCCCCCACCCCTTCAAAAAAATCTGACTTCCCCCACCACACATGCATCATGTCTATTTCACTTCAGGGGTACCTTCATGCCAAACTGCTGAGGTTGAATGCTTCTCTACACATAAAAATAAGCCACAAAATTGGGTAAAAGCTGATATGTCTGCTAGGGTATGGGCAAGTCTTGTTGAGGTCTCCCAGGGGAAAGCTGAGAGCCTTTTGCTCAGTTGAAATAGCAAAGGTTTCCCAGGAAGCCTCTCTCAGCTCCCAGGAAGCGGGAACTGGGTTCCCCTGGCTTCTCCTGCAGTAGCCTGACAAGCAGGGAAGGGGAGGGAGAGCCATGATCTCCGAGCTGAGAGCCTGGGTGTTTGAATTGCCACACTACCTGGGCTCTCCAGGCCAAAATATGTGCCTTTTACCCCAGCCTTCCAGCGAGGATAACTCACTGGGGGGGGAGGGGGTTGTCTCTGAATCAGCGGAGTCCCCCACCCTCCAACCAGAGAAAGGCGCCTGGAAGGGAGCCTTGATCTTATAGCAATTTCTCCAGCGGGCAGGAGTCCAGAGACTGCCCCACCCTCTGTAAGCCCTCTGTAAAAGCTGCAGGATGCGGAGACCACCCAGAGGGCTCTGCAGTTGGACTAAGATGCCAAAAGGAGAGGGCAGGTCTGGTAGAATTCAGCCTACACTGTGATCCAGGGCTCTTTGGTAGCAGCTGCAAGGGTGGGGTTGCCACCTGCTTCTTGGGGAAGGTGTCAAGCATTTACCCCTGCTGTGGTTTCAGTGTGTGTGTGTATGGGTGTGCATGTGGAGGGGGAGGCCCAGTAACTCGGGTGTGGACAGGCAGGACGACAAGACTTGGGAATGCTTTTTGCCAGAATGGAGTGTCTAAGAGCTCTGGTGAAGGTGTCCACTGTAGCTTAGGTTGGGGGTTTGGCCATGATGGGGGTGGCAGGTATTGGATCTGCAGTAATGTGCAGTTGTCATGTAGTTTCTCAGGGGCATTCTGAGAAAACATACACACTCATACACACACTCTCCAAGCTCAAAGCCCCAGGCTGGGGAGGTGTGTGTGTGTGTGTGTGTGTGTGTGTGTGTGTGTTAGCTGCGCTGGGGAGGGGGTGCGTGTAGCTAACAATATGTGTTTGGGTGACTGCTTTATTAGTATCCTGTGGGAGGGGGCAAGTATATCTGTGTGTGTGATATTTGAATGGTGGTGACTGTGTAGCTTAGCGCATGGTATATGGTGCGACTGGGTATGCGAGTGCGTGCGTTCGTGTCCGTGTGTGAACATGGCCCCGGGAACCAAGCACATGCTTCAGACAGCTGTTTTTGGCAGCCGGGGGCTCGGGCTTCTCCGGGCACCTCGGCTAAGTGGCCACCTCCCAGCAGCCAGGCCTCGCGTCTTGCCAGCTCTTCCAACTGTGCCCATGGCCCAGCGCACACAAAGGCTCCACGATGATCGCACCTCACTCCCCTGCGCTGCCTTCCCCTGCGCTGCCTTTTCACCCTGCAACCCCAAGGGCCCTGGCCAGCCCGCCAACCCGGGGGCTCACCGGGAGCCTGGCGCACCGCCGCAGCTCCCCCGCCCAAACGTTCGGCGCCCCTCGCCTCGGCCCTCGCTACCGGGGGCGCCCAAGCGCCTGTGGCCCCTGAGCCGGACAGGGGAGGTTCGCTCCCGCCGCGACCCACGCCTGGCCGGGCTGAGACTGCGGGCGCGCCCCCCTCAAGGCAGCGCGCCTCTTACCTTCCTCCTCCGCCTCCTCTTCCTCCTCCTCTCCGGGGGCGCAGCGGCGGCGGTGGCGGCGGTGGCGGCCGCGGCGACGACGGCGGCGGGACTAGGGCGCCCGTGCCCCCGAGCTCCGCACGGGTGCGAGGCTCAGTGGCGCCGGGCGGCGGGGCGGGCAACGGCTGGCAGGGCGGCAGCGGCCGGCCTGGGACGCGGGGAGCTGGCGCGCGGGCGACGGGCTGCGGGCAGGAGGGCAGCGGCGCGCTCGGGCTCCTCGGGCGGGCTCCATGGCTGCGCCGCGGGCGGCACCATCGCCGTGGCTAGCTGGTCGCTCTCTCGCCCCGGGAGTGCGGCAGGCGGGGAGGTGGCGGCTGGTGGAAAGGCGGCGGGACTGCCGAAGAGGGGAGGGGAGAAGGGGCGGAGGAAGCGGGGGGGGGGGGGAAGGAGGGGGGAAGGAGGAGGAGAGAAGTGCAGAACGAGGGGCCTCTCCGGAGCCTCCAGACCCTCACCCTGGAGTGCTGGCGTCGGTTTCCCCGAATGGGAACGCAGCTTAAAGGCACAGCTCCCAGCTTTGGTCACAACTAAAAATAAGCATAATATTAACAACTGGGGAAAGAATCTCCCAATAAACAATCCAGCCACCCAGCCTAGTGCTGCCTCACTTTTTGAACCTGACCACTCAGGCAGGGCTCTTCTGGGAACTGCTGGCAGGGAAGATGGCAAACCAATTTCCAAAGTGAACTAGGAAAGGGTGGGGGGAGTAAACTGCAGAGAAGTAGCAATCAGAAGGCTTGCCTTCCTGAGCTCCCCCTTGTCCCAGTGCTCGCCTTTCTCTGGGCTTGCCCTCCTTGCAGTTTCCCTCCTGGTCACCACTGCAACATCCACAGGCACCCAGAGTGTGGGCTTCAGTTCTGACTCCTGCTCGCACCGCCTATCACCAGCCTGGAATGTGAGCCCAGGCTCAGCCTGGGAGCCCACCTCAGGAAGGGAGCGGTCTTCGAGCAGGCAGAGGTTCGCTTAGAGCTTGCGATTGGTTTGGAGAGAAGGGATGGAGATTAAGGGGTGTGTGTGTGTGTGTGTGTGTGTGTGTGTGTGTGTGTGTGTTCATCAGCAGATGGAGGGTGGATCTTGCATGCGTACCCGCGCAAACACACACACACACACACACACACACACACACACACAAAAAAAAAAAAAAAAAAAAAAAAAAAAGAGAGAGTAGCTAGGCAGGCAGCACAGTGTCTGATGAATGATCCCAGGACATTTTTTTTTAGAGGCATGCTGTGAATACTAAACATGTGGCAGCCTAGATTCAAGAAAGGCTCTTGGTCTCCCAGTTTCTCCAGACCCCTTTGGAGGAATTTGGGGACCAGGAAAAAATGCCTTTCTCTCTCCCTCCCAAAGGGCAGCTTCAGTGAGGACCCAGAAGAACTGGGAAGCTGGACAATGGGTTTGAAAGGGCAAAGTTGAGGCCAGAGAAGAGAAAAGCAGAAGGAAGCAGTGGAATTGAAGAGCCTCTGGTGCTAGCAAATGCATGGCCAATTCCCAGTGTCAGAGGAACCTGAGAGAAGGGAAGCTGTTGGAAGAAAGGAATCCATTTCAGTTGGAATTTTTTCCTCACTTCCAGTTCTATTTAAACATTTGGGTTAAGGAGGCTGGAGGGCTACTGAGCGTCGATTGGGGGACAAGAGGATGGTTTTGTAAGCTGTGTAGAATTTCTGGGTGCAGGCTCTGTGGCTCCCCACAGTTGGGATCAGCACCGGAGAAGCTGACTAGCAGATTTTGTAATCTATCCACTGAGCACACTTTTTTCTTCCTTCCTGGCATTTCCTACTGTGAAGAAAAGGATGGAAATTCCCTGCGTCTGGATGGGGGTAGCCTAGGCTGAGAAAGCAAGCTAATGGAATTATCAAAAATAGATGGTGAATGAAAGTAGAGACATGTAGGAAGAGAAACACAGCATTTCTGGCAAATGCCCAGGCAGACCTGCACACAAAAAGATGTGCTGAGAAGCAAAACATAAACACAGGGACACACATGGAGTCACACAAGGGGCCACAGACACACTGAGATAATACAAAGAAAAAGGAGCAGGAGAAGGGGAGAGGGAACAGGAGGTCTAGTCAGAGAAGTAACTCAGAATTGATTTCTAATCCTTCCAAAAGAGAGAGGTGAAGAGAAGCAAGGAAGAGTCAGATTCCTGTCTCCAGGGGTTGGAGAAACAGCTAGGAACCAACTGTCCAGTGTGAATAATGTTATTTGCAGCCAGACAGTCCCTGCTGGTTTCCTTGTGGGGTGGTGTCTGGGGTGGTGGGATCCCCTCCAGAGCCCCCTGATCCTTACCATTTCCGTCCTTATTAATATTAACAACACAAATACCAACAAGTTGGTTTGTGTAAGTTCTTACAATAAATCTCCGCAGGTTAATAACAAAAACAAATGCATTTTATAATTCTGATTAGCTTGCTTGGCTCACTGGAAGCATATGCCTGGATTCTAGTCAATCTGCTGTGCAGTAAACAAAAGTAACAAAAGCAGTTGTGAAGGGAGACAGTATTGGAAGTGACTGTGTCACTGGACACATGAATGTGTAAGGGCTCCTGAGTGAACAGCGAGGCACTGTCTAGTTTAGACTAAGTGCATAGCTTTTAGAATCTGCTTATTAGCAGTGTGGCCTAAGGTAGGTCATTTAACCTTTCTGAGCCTTAACTATGGGATGGAGATGAGGTCAGGACCTACCTCCTAAAGTTATTGGGAGTATTAAATGAGGTAATAGATGTAAAATGTCCCAATAAATGGTAGTTGTCATTCTTTCTCAAGACCAGTTTGCCTTGTAGTCAACTACTGAAATTATTCATATTGCAGTAGGTAGTGAAAACTGGATTCTAATTATCTAATGACAATTAATAGTAATGATAACTACGATTGCTATCTTTTATCGGACACTTCTTATGGCCCAGGCATTCTGCTGCACAATTGCAATCTTAAGTGATGGAGTTTTTACATTGTTTTTTGCTCTTAGTCAAAGTGAGTTCTCAGGCTTGCATCACATGGCTGACTTCATTTCCAAAGGAAGAACTTCCCCATTGTCAGAGAATCATATAAGCAGGATTTTTTGTTTTTGTTTTTTGTTTAACAAGCTGTGCACTCCCTATGCTCAGCAGATTTGAAGGAGGAGGAAGAGCAGGAGGCAGGGTACAGAGAAGGTTCTTCAACATTCTTAACCCTGTACCAAAATGCAGCAAAATTAACACTGGGACCCTCCATCCAGTGTAAAACTAGGACCCTCCATCCGGTCGCACTAAAGTTTAGTGAGGAAGATTCCCTGGGTAAGAGTTCAGTCTCTTCAAATCTCATGATGACTGGATGACAAATGAAGATCTTCCAGCCAGAGTCTATTTCCTATTGAAATCAATACATTGAGAAGAAGCTAATAAGTGGCACTATTTTTTCCCTTGCATACTGAGAGTGCAGGGAAGCAGCCCGCCTCATGGCACACTGGACTATAATAATCACTTAACTACCTTCCATTAACTGAAAATCCAGGGATAAAGAATCCAGGGACAGAGAATAGGCTTCCAGTAATAATAGTAGTGCTGACTACCACTTATCGAACCATCATTCATTGTGAGCTGGGTGCTCTGTAAACGCTCCTAGGAAAAGAAGACTGATTCTTCATTTCAGCAGGTACAATTAGTTCTGCTCCTCTGGTAGGACCTCCAGCCAGTCCTGAGAGCTTTAAATGCATTAACTCATTTTATGATCACCACAGCCCTTTTATTTAGGAAACATCATCATCCTTATTTAGTAGAGAAGGAAACCAAGACTCACATTGCAGTAGACAGTGAAAGCAAGATTCTAACCATTTAATGACAATTAATAGTAATAAGGATGATTGCTAACTTTTATTGAACACTTATTATGGCTGAGGAATTATCACATTTAATCCTCACAATAAATTTGGAAGGGTAGGTAATGTGATTATTACTATTTTAAAGGAATAAAACACTCAGAAGGAAATGAAGGCTTAAGTAATCTCCACAAATTAGCACAGCTACCATAGTAGAGCCTAATCCAGGATTTGAATCCATGCCAATTTGACAAGTTACATAGTCTCCAAAAAGGCTATAACTCCAAGCATTCAACTGGATAGACAGTGTAGACAAGTTGCTAGCTTCATCCAGAGACATACTATGCTGTCTGCCTCTGCTGTGGCAACCCAGTTAACCCATTAGCACCCAGAAAAAAAAATATGAATAAGTAAAGAGCAGAATGCCATCTATGGCCATAGTATGAGGTGCATCTGACTGTCAGCAAGAGGATCCCCTGGGATGATAGAATAAGGGGTGGTATAATTAGAAAGATTAAGGAGAAAGCCACTTAATTTTTCAGCCCCCATTTTTTTATTCTCCATTTTGCCCTTCCCTCAAGATACCCACTTATCCTAAAGTATCTGGCCAACCAGGGCCCTAGTGTTTGAGACAGAGAGAGGAGAAAAAAGGGAGAGGGACACTCCTAAGCTACTGAGGGAAAGTGGGAGCTAGCAGGAAAGCTGGATGACAGAGAGAAAAGTGAAGAAAAGGTCCATTTCAAAAGATTTGTTACTAAAAGGAAGGAGGACAAAAGGCTGGGCAGTTATGCTAAGAGGGCTTTTTAGTGGCCCTTTGTGTGCTAGCTGAGTCTGCCTGCTTGGTGTGGGCTGAGAGACACTTTTGGGAGCAGCTCTGGGCTCCTGATCAGTAAAATGCCAGTCAACCCTTTCCCAACGGTTGGTACCTTCTCCCCTCTAACGCAGCTGATGAGCAGGCCACACTGCTTCCTAGTTTCATGGGTCCTTGGTAGATTCCAGATTCCCTGTCTATATATATACATATATTTTTTTATTAAATTATTATCTGTGTACATATCTTACCATTCCTCCCCACCCCTCCCATTTATACCCTCCCTCCCCAGAGTTTTGTGTCCATTGGTTGTACTTATATGCATGTATACAAGTCCTTCGGTTGATCTATTATCTCCCCCAGATCTCCCTACCCTCCCCGCTGTAATTTGACAGTCTGCTTGTTGTTTTACTGTCTCTATATCTATCTTTTGGTTCATCAGTTTATAATGTTCTTTATTATCCATAAATGAGTGAGGTCATGTGGTGTTTCTCTTTCATTGACTGGCTTATTTCACTCAGCAGGATGTTCTCCAATTCCATCCAGGTTGCTGCAAATGATAAGAATTCCTTCTTTTTTATGGAAGCATAGTATTCCATTGTGTAGATGTACCATGGTTTTTTGATCCAATCATCTGCTGACGGGCACCTAGGCTGTTTCCAAATTTTAGCTATTGTAGATTGTGCTGCTATGAACATAGGGGTGTATATATCCTTTCTGAGTGGTGTTTCTAGTTTCTTGGGATATATTCCTAGGAGTGGGATTACTGGGTCAAATGGGAGTTCCATTTTCAGTTTTTTGAGGAAACTCCATACTGTTCTCTACAGTGGTTGCACCAGTCTGCATTCCTACCAGCAGTGCACTAGGGTTCCTTTTTCTCCGCAACCTCGCCAACACTTTATATACATATTTTTAATCTTCACCTGATTTGAGAGAGAAAGGGAGAGAAACATCGACATGAGAGAGAAACATACATTGGTTGCCTCCCTTATGCCTAGGTATGTGCCCTGACTGGGAATCAAACCTACAACCTTTTAACATATTAGATGATGTTGCAACCAATTGAGCCACCAGGCTGGGACTCCCTGTCTGTATTTGTGCCCCCCCCCGTCCCCGCCCCACACACAACCTGCTGGGGGAAGTGCCCAGTCATGGGAATGAGGGGTCCCCAGGCCAGAACTGGGGATCATTATACAGTGGTTCCCTATGACCAGAATTGGGTCACTGAGTTCTTCCTCTTCTCTGGGGCTTGGGGAGAGAGCACAATATTAGTATCAACGAAGCCCAGGCCCTTTGGTATTGCTAGTTCCTTAGCCTTCCAGGCTTCTGCTATTTTCACTTATTTAATACATATTTGTTTAACAATGTTTTCTTTTGGCGTTTCACACACACACACTTTGCATCAATAAGCCCCTTTCTTCCTAGATTTTCTTTGAGTGCCTATCCCTAGACAGTTCCAGTTTAGTTAATCCCATAAACTAATATATACTTAGGTAAACACAGACAGTAATTGGTAGTGTTTCTCAACCTTTAAACACACACACACACACACACACACACACACACACACACACGGAATCCCTAACAATAAATTAAAGTGAGACAGAGGTGAAGGTCAAAGTTGCCAAAAGTGTCAAATTTCTTCAAAGTTTCACACTCTTTTTCAAAAATCATATGTGACTTTTCACATTCTACTCTATAGTACACTGGTGCTTGATTTCCCATATAAGTGTTGCATAGTTCCAAATTACATAAATGGAAACACCAAAAAGAAACCTCGCATTTATTCCTTGATTCCAGGTACCTCATTGAAGGTATGGAGCCCCCCCCCCCCCCCAATTTAAAAGAGATGCTGAATTAATGCACTATCTTAGAGCTTGCTTGCTTTTGACCCAATATCTGTATTGATGATAGTGGTGAGCAGAAAGAATAACTAGAATAGTTATGAGTCTGGGGATGCGATGATTTGTGGAGGTGTCTGTCTTCTTGTCAGACTGGATTTCCCCTGCAGGGCTGGCAGAACCAGCCACATCCCTAGATTCCAGAAGGAGCCAGCAGCCTACTTGTTTTGATATGGGCCTTCCTCTTATTCAAATTCATCCACCCCCAGCTGTGTGTGCCGAAAATTCTCCTTTGGGTTAAAGCCCAGTCTCCAGAAGGTCCTGGTAAATTGCACATGTTATCTGGAATGGACAGCACATTAAGTCATTAGCGCCCATTAATGCACTCACAGGAATAAATCTATCAGATTGCCTGTCACCTCTCAGAGGGTAGAACTGTGAGGAGATGAGACAATGGCTAGGGACTTTTCCTTGGATGGGGTGCCGTAGAGGAGCTCTAAGTTTGTTTCCTGAGCTGTGGGCCTTGACCCCACTGAATCAGAATCAGCTGTGAAAAACCCCACCTCCAACCCCAGGATTCAATTTAAAAAGTCCTCTGGGTGCAGCAAAGCACAGCCACAGCAGGCCTGAGGATAGGAGTGCTGCTGTGGAGGGCTTGGAGACTAGAGCCAAAAGAAGGGCCACTGAAGGCAGGGAATAAGAAGACCTCATTACCAGTTTTGCATTGCCCAGTTCCTACTGTGGTGCTTCTTTTTTCCATCATTCCCCCCAACCCCCCATCTTTTTTTTTTTTTGTCACTTAGAGAGAGAGTTTCTGCACTGCTGCTTCCTCCTCACCCACCTCCCTCATTCAGGAGCCCCATGAAGAGAGGAAGACCTTGGCAGTTGAATTGACAGACTCTGGGGAATGGCCCATTGCTTCCTTCATACCTCCCCACCCCCCTGGCATCCTAGGCATGTTTGCCTTCCTGGAGTTAGGAAGCAAAACACCAATTTAAATTGATGCTGACAGAGCCTGTCAGATGCCAAGTGCTTGCTGCTGCTGTTGCCACCAGTGCAGCTATTTCCCTTGAGGGATTCCAGGCGTGTGCTGGAGACACTGCTGCCAGGAGCTGGCTTCCTCACCCATACTCACTTCTGTCTGGTTGTGGGTGGGAGTGGGGTAAAATTTGGAAAGGAGGAACTGGATGGACAATAGGAAATGCAGAGACTGGGTGCCTCTGATAGGCTCTTCATCCAGGTTAGGTCACTGTGTGATCATGGACTCTTTACTTATTCTCTCTGAGCCTGAGTTCCCCCTAGGGAAAAAACCCAAAGGCGTATCCAATGTCTGCCCAATGCTTTCTACAAGGGTGCTGACTTACAGAAGGATGCATCTGGAGCTTTTGGGAAGGAAAACACCACTCAGAAAAATATCCCCTGAAATGACTCTAGGGAAGAAAGGATGTTTAAATCCACCTTCCCCAAGCCTTGGTTGTATGTGTGTGTGTTGGGGGGGGGGGTAGGGTCTCTGCTAATCTGTTAAATGAATTCTTAAAAATGTGTCAGTGAATGCTAATGAGCCAATGAGTTCCCCTCCCAACAGTTTACATTTTGTCCACAGCTAAGCTTTCAATGTCTTTCTCCAAAGAAGTGATTAATAGTAGGAATGCTTGACACAGAGGCAAGTGGCTGAAGAGTATGAGGGTTGGGAGCCTTTCCTGGTTCACTGTCAGATAATCCCTTACATGTGCAGTTTTACAGTTAACTTTTATTTGATATTCATAATAACATAATAAGTTATGTTAGGGCTGCTCTAATTCCCATTTTACAGATCAGGAAATCAAGGCTCAGATTGATTAAATGACTGTCCAGGGCCACATAGGTAGAAAGCCAGATACACTGAGTGGCCAGATTATTATGATCTCTGAATGCATAATAATCTGGCCACTCAGTGTATATCCTATATAATAAAAGGCTAATATGCAAATTGTCCCCTCGACCAGGAGTTCAACCATTAGGTAGGCTGGCCAACGACCCATAACCCCTCCCCCTGGCCAGGCTGGCTGGATCCCACCCATGCACAAATTCATGCATTGGGCCTCTAATATATATATATATATATATATATATATATATATATATATATATATATATACACACACACACACACACAAATACACTGAGTGGCCAGATTATTATGCGTTCAGAGATTATAATAATCTGGTCACTCAGCGTATTCCTATATACGGTAGTATTCCTTGCTCTTTTCCATATTTACTAGACCTTAGCAGAGCACAAGGCTCAGGAATTCCAGGCCTGGAGCCATCAGCCAGCTTCTGCCATTCACTGTGTATATCTATCACTAATGTCTCTTTTCTTCACTCATCTATCATGGACCCCATTTTCTGTTCCTCTGACTGCCATTCACCAGACAGGGAAGAAAAAAAATATTAACTTTGCAAGGAAAAGCCGGTATTGGTTTGTATGTCACAGTGGGCTAAAGCAATAACCCCAAGAAAGGACTGACTAGAATAGTCTCACTGCTGGACTGTCAGTAACTTGCATTGTTTGAGCTGGAATCAATTGATTAACCTTTTGGTCTCAGGTCTCATCTTTTCAACCTGCATAAACCTTACCAGGCTCGTGATGGGTGGGCCTAAGGAAAGGAGGGGGAGAGAAGAGCAGGTGTAAGATTGGGATTGCTAATGAATAGCAAGAGCTGAAAAGCACTTTGCAATCATTCCTAAATGATGCATCAATATTTATTTTAATATATTTTATTGATTTTGTACAGAGAGGAAGGGAGAGAGATAGTCAGAAACATCGATGAGAGAGAGTCATCGATCAGCTGCCTCTTGCACACCCCCTACTGGGGATATGCCCTTGACCGGAATCGAACCCGGGACCCTTCAGTCCCCAAGCCGACGCTCTATCCATTGAGCCAAACCGGTCTCGGTGATGCATCGATATTTAATGGCATTCTTTGCCTCAAAAGCCATGGCTCAGAAATGGTAGGTATTTGTTGAGGTACTGTATGTAGGCAGTTCCCTGGTAATTCAAGGAGCCCCCTATTTAGAAGAAAGGCTTAATTATAGCTTCTTTTTCTTATCATCTTCTCTTGTTCATTAAGACCAAAGGACATTTGCTCTGGAAATCATATCTTGGTTTCAGAAGATTTCATCTGCTCCCACAAATTGAATTTCCCACCTGAAGTCAAATTCTCTATTTATAACAGAGATATCATCTGCCCAGAACTCTGTCCTTGGTACAGGCCTAAGTGTGCTGAGATGTGATATGAATGGTGACCAAGGTTCCATGGGTTTGGCGGGCCTAATCTCAGCGTGTGGATCCCAGACTACTTCTTTTAGAAGGCCGCTTGGGCTCCAGCTGGCTTTGTCAACTGAGACCTGGCCCCTATCAGTGCTTGAGCAATTTCAGTAGCTGCAGCTGTAGATTTCTTAACGGTTATAGTCTTAGGTTTTGTCTCCCTATCTCCACCTCTAATCCATAGCACCCAGACAGATCCATCTTGCCAAAGCATGGCTGGCATCATGACATTCCATTGCTCAAACACCTTCAGTGACTGCCTTCTACCTGTAGCATAAAATCAAAATTCCTCCACTAATGTCCATCTCCCACTAGTCTGTTTTGAGAACCTTTCACTAGACTATGTATGGCTTGGCACTCTTCTTTGTCCCTATCTTGCCTTCTGTAATTTGGTCTTACAGTTTCCCCAGGCCAATGTTGCTTGCCTTTCTCTCTGCCTAACCACATCTGTTCCCTTGCTCTAGGCCCCAGCCCCATCACCTGCCAAAGCCCAATCCTCCTAAGAATGCTGAGCACTCCTCGCTGCACCAGTCATTTGGCACATATCAGAGAATGAGGGCCTTGTTGCAGCACTTATATTCTTGGCTTGGACTCTAATTTGTCCTTTAGTGGGCATAGCCTTTTCTCCCTATCTTTGTGAGCATAAACGAGGCCTTATGCTCCTTTTGATTTCCCAGAGTGCTTGACCAGATGCTGGGCCATAGAGGTAGCTGGGCCCAGTCTGCCTGTCCCTTCCTCCCATAGCTCCCTATAGCTCTGCAGTCTCTGGTGGCTGCTTTGTTTTCAGCCTCCAGGGCTTTGCCTTTCCCCATTCCCCCTCTCCAGTGTCTCACTGAGAGCTCTTAGCTATTTCCTTTTATTAATCATTTTGATGGTTCTTCCTAAGACCCTCTTCAGTTTCTCTGAAATTAATCAATCCAGAGGCAGCCAAGAAAAAACTGGGAAATCGGTTAGTTTGTCTTTCATCCGACCCTCTCTCCTCTGGTTGTTCAGTGTCTGCTGTTGAGCCAAACAGTCCTTTTTTTTTTTTTTTTTTTTTTTTTTTTTTACTTCCTGTTCCATTAGATTAAACTTTACAAAAAAAGCATGTAAATGTCCTTGAAAAAAAATTGGTTGCCTAGCAAGATGCTCTGAGTTTCCAAACCCTAGGTAACTGGAAGCTGGGACAAAGTGGTTGTTCTAAGATAGTCATAAATGCGTTTCCTCAGGCTCAATGGAGGGAGGGGACAGTGATAATGTGTCCTTAAGGAAGGAAAAACCTATCTCTGTTCTGGGAGAGATCAGTTAGTCACCTATCCACTCATGAGTCTTGATGGCTCATTAAGTTATTTAAATACAACTACTTCGGCCAGGCCAGAGAAATCTTCTCTTTAAACTAAAAAAGTGGGTGGACTAGTTGGGGGAGGGGCCACACTATTAGTTGGTTGGGGTACAAGAACCTATATTTACTGAGCCTATTTCAGGGGATAGTCATGGTGCAATGAAGTTTACACCAACGATCTCATTAAATCCTCATAACAACTTTGCAAGGCACAGAAAAGTGAAATAATTTTCCTAAGGTAAGTGGCAGTATTGGAATTCAAACCCAGGTCTATCTAATGCCAAAGCCCATGAACTTCACCATCACTCTATTATTCTCTGACAAATAAAATTGCTTTTGTGGAGCCAGCATATTAAAAGGAACACGCTTAACTACTACTTCTACTCTTTAAGGCATGTTTTCATGCTATCCTGTGACTTGTTTTTTCATCATAGTTTTAACAACCTACAATGTCCTCCATGCCCTGCCCAATATCTCCTCTTATTGTCTAGTGCAGAAGTTCAGTGGATGAGAGCTCAGGCTCTGGAAACAGACTGACTGAGTTGAAATCCAAGCTCTGTCACTTTGGGTACATTACTTAATTTCTCTATGCCTTCATTTCCTCATCTACAAATTAGGGCTAATAAAAATACTTACCTCACTGAATTCCTAGGAGAATTAAATGAGGTAATGGACATATGGTATGTAGCACAGTGTTTGGTATATAGTAAGATCTCATCAAATACTACCTATTATTATTCTCCCCTTGTTTGCCCTTCTACCCAGTGCTTCCAGAGACCTCATGCCATCCTTGGATTACTAAGCACTTCCCTCCATAATCCTTTCAGACCTGCTGGTGTACCTGCTGGTGTGCTCATCTGAATACAAGCCTTTCCACCCCAAACCTCATGCTGGGTCTCAGTCCCTCCACAGATTGTTAGTCTTAAAAAGCAATCTTATTTTCGTTAAAATTAAAAACTTTTATGCATCAAAAAACACTATTAACATAGTGAAAAGGAAACCCATGTAATAGGAGAAAATGTTTGTAAATCATGTATCTGATAAGGGATTAATATCCAGAATATATAAAGAACTCCTTTAAAAACAAAAAAGTAAACAATCCAATTTAAGTGGGTAAAGTACTTGAATAGACATTTCTTCAGAGAAGATAGACAGATGGCCAATGAGCAGATGAAAAAATGCTCAAGATCAGCAATCATTAGGAAAATGCAAATAAAAAATACAATGAGATATCACTTCACACCCATTATGATGGCTATTATAAATAACAACAATAGAAAATACAAGGTGTTTCCTCAGGTGTGAAGAAGTTAGAACCCTCATATTTACGGCTGGTAGAAAGGTAAAATGTTGTAATGCAACTGCTATGGAAAATGGTATGTGTTTCCTCAAAAAATTAAACATACAATTGCCATATGATTCAGCAATTTCATTTTGGATATATACCCAAAAGAATTGAAAGCAGCAACTCAAAGAGATATTAGCACACCTATATTTATATGATCATTTTTTCACAGTAGCCAAAAGATGGAAATAACCCAAATGTCCATTGACAAATGAGTGTATAAACAAAATGTGGTATATACATATGATGAATATATTCAACTTTAAAAAGTAAATAAATTCTGATACATTCTACAACATGGATGAAACTTGAAAACATTATGCAAATTGAAATAAGCCAGACATAAAAGGACAAATATTGTATGATTCTGTTGCAGAAAGACAGACAGACAGACACAAGCAGAGCAGGGATGATGGGCCAGGTAGAGAAGGTCAGCATGGTAGAAAGCCCAAGATGCCTAGCAAAGGACAATTGTAGGGTGGGGCCTCACCCCCAGGGTGGCCTTTCTTTCCCTAGCATATTGTGATCATGAAGTTTGAAGCCCTTGATCTTTCCTCTCTAGAGATAGCATCTAGGTCTCAAGTTATATTTCAACTCTAGGTCCAGATAAGCAACAAAACCAGCCAAGGCTGACCCCCTGCATGGCATAATGATCCCCTGCCTTGGTTCTAGTCAATAAATTAGTGGAGACAACAGCCCTGAAAGGACACACCTGGAAAACTGCCAAATACTCTAATTAGATTGTCCCCTGAAGCCTCCCCTAAAAATCTCAACTCTTAAAACCCTTAGGACTGAGGACCCAGAGTGTTCTCTCTCCAGGAGCACCCCCTTGCCTTTTCCCCTCCTTCGCCCTCCCCCAGGCACCTTATAATTAGTTTCCTCACTTCCAAGTTCCAAGGGCTCCTCCTTTACCTCTAGAACCTGTTTGCTAAGCCCATTTCTTCTAGGGATTACTTCTTCTATCTCTGTAATTTGCCCAATAAATGTTCTCTTACAGTTTGGGTCTTGGCTCTGAATTCTTTCTTAGCCAGAATCCAAGTACTGAGGTTGTTGAACCCAGGTTTGGTCTGACCCCACTGGTCAGATATTTTGGTGCTATATCAATGGCATATAACAATTCCACTTATAGGAGGTACCTAGAGTAGTGAAATTTATAGAGACAGAAAATAGAATGGTGGTTGCCAGGTATTGGGAGGAGGGGAGAGAAAATAGGGAGTTGTTTTTTAGATACAGAGTTTAAGTTTTGTGAAATGCAAAGAGTTCTGGAGATGGATGATGGTAACGGTTGAAGAACAATATGAATGTATTTAATGCCATCTTATCTAATAAAGAGGGATTATGTTAATTGACCCTCATGCCATCTCAAAAGATGGCAGTGTCTACAGCCAATAAGGAGGAAATATGCTAATTGACTGCTATACCCTCAGAGATGGTGGCACCCACAGCCATAAGATGGTGGTGCCCAGTCCCCTCAGCCCCACCAGGGTGGCAGGCACACAGCAAGGTCTGCCCTTAGGCAGGTCCAGCTGCTCTGTGCACCTGCCTCTGGAATCCCCCAGTCCCCTCAGGCCCCTCCCACCTAGCTGCCCAGGGCCAGCCCAAGGCACAGGAAAGCCTCAGATGGTGGTTGCCCAGCTGCCCAGGGCCACTCGAGGCTCAGATAACCAGGGCCAGCCGAGGCTTGCACTGCCATTAGTGGCAGCAGCAGAGGTGTGATGGGGGCATTGCCTTCCCCTGATCACCAGATTGCCTCCTGCCTGTGAGAAGGGGCAGGCTGGGCTGAGGGAGCCCCCCTCCAGTGCATGAATTTTCATGCACCGGGCCTCTAGTTGAACTATAAATCTAAATATGATTAAAATGGTAAATTATTAATGTATGTTTTAGCACAACATAAAAAATAAATTCCTTTAAAAATAAATTCCTACCCAACCAATGTGGCTCATTGGCCTAGAAACCAAAAGGTCAGGGTTTGATTTAAGATCAGGGCACATGCCCTGGTTGCTCTATAAGAGTTGTGGTTTCAGAAATTCCTGTAAGATAACTGCTCAAGGGGAACATGTTTTTACAAGACTCAGATTTACAGAATAAGTTTCCCTCTGACTTTTGTTAGATTTTTGTAAAGCTCAAGCCTTGTGTTCTCCAGTTAATGCTTTCAGTTTCTATCTCCCTCTTCTTCCTCTCTGAAATCAATAAAAATATATTAAAAAAATAAATTCCTTAACTCTACCATGCTCTTAGGTACAAAACATACTGGTGAACAGGACAGATAAGTTTTCTGCTCCCATGGAACTTACACTCCGTAGAGGAGGGGAGACAAAATCTTGTCAACAAGTGAACAAATAAGATATTTTTTAGATATTGATAAGTGCTATACAGAAAATAAAACAGTGATGGAGGAAGCTACTTTATTTATTTATTTATTTATTAATAAATCTTTATTGTTCATATTATTACAAATGTTCCTCTTTCCCTCCCCCCCATTGCTCTCCTCCACCAGGTTCCCACCCCACTCTCTGCCCTTTCCCCACCCCCCCATTGTCCTCATCCATAGGTGCACAGTTTATGTTCAGTCTCTTCCTGCACCCCCACTCCCCTTTTCCCTGAGAATAGTCAGTCCACTCCCCTTCCATATCTTTGATTCTGTTATATTCACCAGTTAATATTGTTCATCAGATTTTTTAATTCCCTTGGTTTTTAGATTCACTTGTTGATAGTTACGTATTTGTTGTTCATAATTTTTATCTTTATTTTCTTCCTCTTCCTAAAGAACCCCCTTCAGCAATTCATATAATTCTGATTTAGCAGTGGTGAACTCCTTTAGCTTCTTTTTATTTGTGAAGCTCTTTATCTGGCCTTCGATTCTGAGTGATAGCTTTGCTGGGTAAATTAATTTTGGCTGTAGGTTCTTGTTATTCATCACCTTGAATATTTCTTGCCATTCCCGCCTGGCCTGCATGGTTTCTGTTGAGAAATCAGCTGACAAATGTATGGGTGCTCCTTTATAGGTAACTACCTGCTTTTCTCTTGCTGCTTTTAATATTCTCTCTTTGTCTTTTGCTCTTGGAATTTTAATTATGATGTGTCTTGATGTGGTCCTCTTTGGATTCCTTTTGTTTGGGGTTCTGTGTGAGGAACCTACTTTAGATAAGTAGTCCATAAATGCTTTTCTGAAGAAGTGACATTGTGACATTTAATCTGAATTCTGAATGATAAAAGGAGCCAGTCATATGAGGATTTGGGGAAAGACATTCTAGATCTAAGGCACAGCCAGTTCAAATGCCCTGAGGCTTAAATTAGGTTAGTGTTAACTAAGAACCTAAAGGTCAGTGAGTATGGAGGTAAGTTTGGAGAGAAAGTAAAAAAACAGATCCTGGATGACTTTACAGGCCATGGTGAGGGTTTGGATTCCAGTCTAAAGCCAATAAGAAAGCCATTAAACAGTCTTAAGCAGGAAACTCTGTATCCAATGCATTAATCATATATGATAATTGGCATCAGTGTGAAGGAAGATCTAAGTGAGAGATGTGTCTGGCTGGGGCTATGGTGGCAGCAATGGTGATAGAGAGAAATGGATAGATGATGGATATATTTGGAAGCTTGATAAGATCTATTGAAGAACTGGATGTAAGAGATAAGGTAAAAGGATGACACTTGGATTTTTCCTGAGCAACTGGATAATTGGTGGTGCCATGTACTAAAGATGAGGAAATGTGGGAAGGAATGATTTGGAGGGGGTAGAAATTAAGAGTTTTGTTTTGGCTATCATAAGTCTGAGATGCCTATGTGACACCTAAAAAGAGATGTCAAGTAGACAGTCAGAAATAATTTTTTAAAATAATAATTACAATTAGCATTTATTGATGCTTAATACAACAACTATAACTAACATTTATTGATGCTTATTTGGTTCCAAATAGTGTCCCCGATGTGTTACACATATTAGATCATTTAATTCTCACCTCACATCAAATCTTTGAGAATTTTAGGGGCAAAAATAGAATATTGGGGACTAGCTATGATTATGGGAAATATTAATCATGCCCTGTTAACTATAATTGCCTTGTTCTCGTTAAAGAAAGATATTCTAACCTGGGAGTTGTATGCCCACGGACTGGGAATCAACCTTGGAATGTGGTCCATTCTCAAGCACAAGAACTGCCTATTACATGGAAAGATTAAGAACCTTGTTGCCGCCGAAACCGGTTTGGCTCAGTGGATAGAGCGTCAGCCTGCGGACTGAAAGGTCCCAGGTTCGATTTCGGTCAAGGGCATGTACCTTGGTTGCGGGCACATCCCCAGTAGGGGGTGTGCAAGAGGAGGCTGATCGATGATTCTCTTTCATTGATGTTTCTAACTCTCGATCCCTCTCTCTTCCTCTCTATGAAAAATCAATAAAATATATATTAAAAAAAAGAACCTTGTTGCCAAACAATGGAGTCCCACCCCAGCTTATATAGCCTACTTCCCCATGTAATCATTGTCCTATCCTATATACCCAGCTGGATTATGATGGGGTGCAGAGCAGATTTTTGTGGATGACTTGCTTCTTTCCCATACAGCTGGCATTACTGGAACAAATGCTCATATATGATTCAACCCTGTCTCTGCTGAATTGGCTCAAGTAGTGACAGGCAGCCCGGACTCATTGGTTGTCTGGTTTCAAGGTCACATATTATTACCCTACTTTACAGATGAAGAAATGGAAACAAAAAAGGGTAAATAACTTGCTCAAGGTCAGATAGTAAGAGGTAGAGCAAGGATTCAAACTCAGTCTATCTGACTCCAGAGTATGTGCTATATGCCATATATTGGGAGCTCAAAAAGGAGGTAAGGACTAGACATGAAAATTTGAGGGTGCTATTTAATGCTATTTAGAGCTACAGGACTGGATGAAATGATCATGAAAGAGAGTGGTTTAGAGTTGAGCCTTGGAGCATGTACAACATTTAGAGGTAGAGGAGAGGGAAAGGAGCAGTGAAGCAGAGTGAGAAAGCATAAGGTAGGAGGCAAGCCAGGAAGGTGTGGCGGCATGAGAACCTAGAAAGGAGAGTGTCTCAGGCCAACTGTGACAGTGCTGCTGAGAGGGCTGGAATACTGGGTGTAGAAAAGTAAGCATGTTAATAAGATAGATGTTGAATAGAAGGAAGGTTAGTTTTCTAATGTTTGCATACTAAAACTTGTGTAACACTGCCCCTTCCCATCCTTGCCTTTCTTTCCTCCCTTCATTCATTCAAATACAGGCCCACTTCAGTTCTAGAATCTATGAAAGGTGATCAAAGGGTTCAGGCCTAGAATTTCACTGTATCCTATTTAGTCTCAGGTCGCAAGAGAGAATTTAGTCTTTCCTGACCTGATGAAGGCTTCCAGTAAGATGAGATAGCCTTGAGGTGTTGCTAATTTACTGAAGGTAAGGAAATTGGCACCAAGCTCAGCAGCATGGGCCTTCTTCCTGCCTTTCTAGGAACATAGTTTCAGGAGCATGGTGCCTTCTAATTGGCAGGACACATCTTTAGAGTAAGCAATAAACTACTACCACCACACTTTTCTCAATACTTAAAGACTTTCTGGGGAACAAATGCATTCTGTACATCATATTTACAGTAAAGACTCAAAGTCCAGTTTTATGTTGTGCAGGGATTCCCTGATTCAGAACTATTAGTTCACTCCAATCTATTCCTGGTTACTCTCTAGCTCTAAAAAAATCTTGTTCCTTTTCTCTAGTCCATGCTAAGCCTTCTGTGAGTAGTCAGTAGGTCTTCTGTACCTTCCAGGTCTGGCAGAGACCTATACTGCTTTGTTTCTGTCTTTTTCATTTTTTTCTCTTTTTATTGAATTTAAAGCCAATTACATTGTAGTTTCACTTAAGATTATATATAAGCCCCATCATTTATCATAGATATGCCCACTGTATTAGGGCAGAAGGATGCTATTTGGAAAAGTAGGGGACTTGCTAAACTCTTTAAGTGAAACCAAATTTGACTATATATGCATATATGTATATATGAAGATTCACACACATATAATAATACATATACAAAACTATACATAAAATAATGTGCACATAAAACTATACCGATATTTATAGATTGAAATTTATATATAAAACAAACAAATGGAGAGCTTTCCCTGTCCCAAGACATACAGTGTCTCACAACCTCCTAAGATTCAACTTTTCCAGCAGGACAAGTGCCATGAAACCATTTTTGCAACCCTCTTAGCATCCAGCCTAGGACCACACATGTACATACAAACACACACATACATAGTAGATCCTTACCAGGTATTTGTTAGATCATTGAGGATTAAATATGGTAGGCCTTGGTACCTGACCTTGCTAATATCTGTAAGGCTAGACTGAAGTTCTAGTTCACTGTGATCTTTATTAAGTCACTTCATGTTTATGGATCAGACTTTTCACATCTTCAAAAAGAACAAATTAAACCAGATGGTTTATAAAAGGCTTTTCCAACTCTGGTATCCAATGATTACCCAGTGTTTTGGTCTATGTATAGGAGATGGAAAGGATCAAATGAAAATCTCTTCTTTAAGAAAATGTAGCACTGAAAGGCTCATAATGTCTGTAGGAAAATGAAGAAATTATTTAGGGAAGGGAGAAGTGGGTATTCAAAAGAGTGCAAGAGAAAAAAAAAAAGGATTTTTCATTCAAAATGATAATAGCTAACATTAGTGAACCCTAACTAGGCAACAGATCCATTACCTGTCTCATTAAATCCTCACAACTCTATGAATTAAGTACTGTTGTCACTCTCCTTTTAGAGATAAAAAGCTGGCACATAAAAGATAAGTAAATTGTGCAAGGCTCCAGAGCTGGCAAATGGCAGTGTTGGGCTATAAACCTTGGCAGTCTGACGTAACTATTCTACTCCTCCGAACACAGGAGAGGGAGATTATTTCAAATATGGGGTTCTATTTGGGTATTTGGTGACAAAATTGGAAAACAAAGGAAACCAGGCCAACAATGGGAAGAAACCAGCATTAGGCTCCTAATCACTTGCATATATCAATAGTAAGGCTAGAGACTATTCATTGCCCAGACTAGAGTAGCCACTGCTGTTCTCTAATGCTTAGGAGCTGAGGAAGTTGTGTATTAAGGACTGAGATTCCTTGTTTTCCCTGAGCCATTGGAGGATGGTGCTAAGGACAGCATGATGTTCCAGCCCAGCAGTAAACTGTGCTACCACCAGCTTTTTTGATCACTGTGAGAGAAAGACCACAGGGTCCCATCTTTGCCCTGGGCCCTGAGAAACATGCCTCACACTGGAGGGGCATTTTTTATACTTTCTACTCCATGCTCTCTCCACGTATGAAAAATGGCTTCAGTGTTCATTTTTCTACTTATAACTCCCAATCCTTTCCTCACCTGAATGAATCTGTCAGTTGTCTCCTAAGGAGGAGCCGGAAACTGACTTACATGCAGCACTAGTTCAAAATGGATCAAATAAACTCCTGTTTTTTACTTATTCCAGAAAGATTCTGAGTGATTGCTGATAACTCACACAGCCCTGGGAATCTGGCCAGAGCAGGTTCCAGGCACCCGGCAGACAAAGCTGAAGTTGCCTCCCTGGAAAAGGGAAAATTCCGGGAGCTGGAATGGTAGGCTTGCTCAGCTAGGACCTTCTCAATGTGAGCCATCTTACACTCTTCCAATTCCTCCAGCAGCGCCACCCATAATTCTTCATTAACTCTTTTCCATGCTCCATTCTTTTGGTTCACATCATTAGAAGAATGCTTTCTCCAGGAAAGCCCTGCCAGTGCAAGGGGCTTCCATGGGGTTGTTTAAACCTCAAAATCTCCCCACTCATGATTTTCCAGGGGCTGAGGTCAGGAGGAGAGACCTCATTAGGTCCAGTAAACATTCCCTCCAGCATCTCCTAGGATCTAAGGGAAGTGGCTCTATAAGATTATGATAGCCTGCTACCAGAGCTCCCAGCCCCAGGCTCTCTTTTTCTGACCACAAGATAATCTATAGCTCATCCACCAAGAAGTTTCTAGATTCTTCTTTAGAATGCTCCACTAAATCACTTGCATCTACTAGACCCGTGGTCGGAAAACTGCGGCTCATGTGGCTCTTTGACCCCTTGAATGTGGCTCTTCCACTAGGCCTGGGCAAGTCTATTTTGAAGAAGTGGTGTTAGAAGAAGTTTAAGTTTTAAAAAATTGGCTCTCAAAAGAAATTTCAATCGTTGTACTATTGATATTTGGCTCTGTTGACTAATGAGTTTGCCGACCACTGTACTAGACTCACCTCTGCTTCCTGGCAGGCAGAAGTCCAGGCCTACTGAGAGCAGGCCAACTCCCCAGTTAGTGTCAAAATGCTGGAGGCTCACATTGGGTAGGTTAAGAGAAGCTCCTGTTCTTCCTTTTTTATACTTCCTGCAGGAGGCCCATTTAGAACTTACTTTCCCCTTTGGGGTGAAGCATAGTAACATCCATCTTGGGTAAAAACTGCTCTTTAAAATTTAACCCTGCTATTCTGGCTTCTGTAAACATTTGCTTGCTTAAATAATAGAGGAAAATAAGACTACTCCCCATTCCAGAGAGGCCATAAACTATGCCCTAGACAGAGTTCTCAGTGCTGGCTCCAGGCCAGGCCTTGAGATATAGTCTCATGGCCTGTCCCAGCACTCAGGACTTTTTCTCAGAAGGTTTGGAAGTCTCATTCCAAATTTGGAAAACATATAAATAAGGGAGACTTCCACCATATTGGGCCCCAGAATTTGAGAAGCAAGATTTCCTCTGGGCCTGCTAGTGCTAGGGAAATGAATAGGACTACAAATAAATTTGGCTTATTGATTAAGGCATCTTCTGATTTACAATATAACAAGGGTACTCTTTGATGTTCTTTTAAAGAGGATTTCAGTGGTCCAGGGATAAGTACACACCTGATATGCCCCAGCTCACACCCCCACAAGGAAGATTTAGAACCATTTCTTTGGTATTATTTGGCTATAGATCCTTTATCCTCTAATATCCACCCATGCTCTCCCTCCCTGGGAGGCCACTGCCTTTCCACAACAGGACATTTTTCATCTCAACTGCTAGTTGATCCTAGAAAGGAAGTTTGGAGAGGCCTTTGAATGTGGCATTCCCCAAAACCAGTTTGGCTCAGTGGTAGAGCATTGGTCTGCGGACTGAAAGGCCCCGGGATCGATTCCGGTCAAGGGCATGTACCTTGGTTGCGAGCATATCCCCGATGGGGGGTGTGCAAGAGGCAGCTGGTCGATGTTTCTCTCTCATCGACGTTTCTAGCTCTCTATCTCTCTCCCTTCCTCTCTGTAAAATATCAATAAAATATATTTAAAATAAGAAATGAATGTGGCATTCCCAGTATGATATATATGGTGGGGCCCAGATTTCTGGGCCACCTTCTGTGCAGGCACTGGGTATAGAATGGTGAAAAAGACAAACTGTTCTTGTCCTCATGGAACTTACAGTTTAATGGGGGGGGGGGGAAAGCATGAAACGAATCATTGCATACATAATTAATATAATTACAAGTTGGAATAAGAGCAGTGAAGGATACAAATGGTGCTCAAGTAGAGACTAACAGGAGTGAGAGAAGTTCATTTTTTTTCAAAATTATACATGCACTTAGTTTAAAAAAATCAACACTACAGTAAAACTTACAACAAAAAGCAGAAACTTTTGTTCACCTCAATCTTCAGTTCCACAAACCTGCTACTTTGAACCTTTTTCTTTAAATTCTTTTGACCGACCTCTATTTCTCTATATAATATGCTTTGTTCTCTCTCTCTCTTTTGGGATTTGTCAATTGAGTTATTTGTCTTTTGGATTTATACTAAGATAGATGACAGTGCAGTGGTGAACATCATACCCTCTTCCATTTCTCCACACCTCCCAATATAGGTGTATAATATTGTAGCTCTATTACTGAATAGCTTTGTAACATTAAATAATGTACATAAACTCTTATATATTGGGCCATCAACTAAAGACAGCATCTTTTGACTCCCCACTTTATAAGTTGTAATTTTTCAAGTCTATACCCTGCCCTCCACTTCTTTTCCCCTTTTACCTCTAGTTTCTATGAAATCTATAATTACTTTTTATATTGTCAAGGTTGATAACATTTACATTCTCTTCTATAACTATGATTACATCTCCATGCTTTGTAAAAATTTACAACTAATAACACAATGTTGTATATTATTCTAACTTTCTAGATATAATTAACTGCAGTCAGGGATATATTGTGATTTTCATGAGCTCTAGGCAATTTTGCTTTCATGGGCCCTTTCTTTATTAAAAAGATCAAAATGATATTTTATGGTTGTATTAGTGTAAAGAAAAATATTTAATGTCACATATTAAAGTATTTTCTTTGACTCAAAGTTTATTTTTTTCTTCTGATTTTAAAATAGAGTAAAACATTTTTATGGTCTCAAACTTTATGTAATAGAATTATACTTATGTATCCTTTCATGTGTGAATCTTTAAATTACGTTAGTGTAATTGTTATTATCTTTTAAAACAGTTATATTGAGAAACTAGGGGCCCAGTGCATGAATTTGTGCACATTGAAAGGAACTATGGGCCATGAGGCTGCGGTGGGCATAGGGGCAGGTCTTGGCCCATCCTCAGTGCCCCTGCCCAGCATCTCCTGCCTTGGCTCCCAGTCTCCTGAATGCTGGCATCCCTACTACCCCCACCCCCCCTCCACCTCCACAGCTCCCATGAACTGATGGTGCCGGCCCTTCTCACACACACTGATGGTGAAGAGCTATCAGGGCTGGTGCCGGCAGCAGGTGCAAGTGCTGGGCGGGACAGCAGTGCGAGGGAGCAAAGAATTATTAGTAACACCAGAGGCTCGCCCCAATGACAGTGACCAGCACCCTGCCTTGGTCTGGCACCCCAGCTCACCTGCTCCACCATCCCACTGCGGCTGACGCCCACCATGTTTCACACTCTGCCACCTGCTGCCAATACCCACCATGTTCTGCACGTGCCCCCAGATGGTCAGCGCATATCATAGTGACCAGTTGTTCAATTGCTTGGTTGTTCTGATGTTTGGTCTATTTGCATATTAGGGTTTTATGTAATATATAGATAAGCAACCTACAATAAATTGCACTTATGTAAAGTACACAATTTAATAAGTTATTACATATGTATATTTCTGTGAAACCACCACCACAATCAAAATATTGAATATACCCAACACCCTTAGAAGTTTTCTTGGACCCTTTATAACTAATTTCCTCCATCCCTAGCAACCACTGACCCACTTTCTGTCACTGTTGATTAGAATTTTGTATAATTGTAATAATGCAATATGTATAGTTTGTATCTGACTTCTTTCACATATCATATTTGTGAGGTTCATCTATGCTGTTGTATGAATCACTAGTCAATTCCTTTTTATTGCTAAGTAATATTTCATGGTATGGCTATACCACAATTTGTTTATATATTTGTTTTTACTGGACATTTGAGTTATTCCCAATTTTTGACAATTATAAATAAAACTTCAAGAACATTTGTGTACAAATTTTGTGTAGACATATGTTTTTCCTTTCTCTCTTGAAGTGAAATGATTATATCATATGGTAGGAATATGTTTAACTTTATCAGAAACTGCCAAAAGGCTTTCCAAAGTGGTTCTGTCATTTTAAAATCTCACCAACAATCAATGAGCTCCAATTGCTTCTCATCCTTGCCCAAACTTGATATTGATGTTTTTAAATTTTAATTTCAAGTGACTATAGAGAGGTACATTATTGCTTGCAATTTTTTAAAAAATATATTTTTATTGATTTCAGAGAAGAAGGGAGAAGGAGAGAGAAATAGAAACATCAATGATGAGAGAGAATCATTGATTGGCTGCTTCCTGCACGTCCCACACTGGGGGATCGAGCCCACAACCAAAGTATATGCCCTGAATGGGAATGGAATCGAACTGAGCCACACCAGCCACCCTTGCTTTATATTTTGATGAAGTCCACTTTATCAAATTTTTTTTTTCTTTTATGGATCAACTAGTGAATCTGTGCATGGATTCATGCACATTGAAAGGAAATTAATTAGAAGTTGGTCAGCAGAGCAGGACTGGGCAAGACGGGCCAGACACACCCTGGAGCCAACCTCCCACAGTCCCTCCCTGGTAGGCCACACCTGGGGCAGCATTGCTCAAAGGGCTTCTGTGGCATGAGAGGGGTCCCTCTGGCAGGTGGGGTCCCTCTGGAAGGTGGGGTCCCTCGGCCTGTCCTGTGGAGATTGGCCGAAACTGTCTCTCCAACATCCCCAGAGGGGTCCCAGAGTGTGAGAGGGCACTCTGAAAAGTTGTTGTCATACAGGCTGTGAAACACAAATGGAAGTGTGTAGTAAAATAGATTTTGGGCCAATAGTGCCCCAGCAACAACATAACCCATGGCTGAAGGTGGAATCATGCGGCCCTGCGAGGAATCGAGGTGTTGCTCCTCACTGGTTTTGGGGTGTGTCACCCAAGAACCACTGCTGCGAAGTCACTTCTCAGCAGCTCTTGCATTGAGCATCTGCCCCCTGGTAATCATTGCGCATCATAGTGATCAGTCAGATGGTTGGACACTTAGCATATTAACTATATATATATATATATATATATATATATATATATATATATATATATGCCTGATAAACAAAGATTCACGCAGCCATCTTTCTACTCTGGCCCGGAGCTGCCTTTCCTCTTTTCCACACTGCCCAGAGGCCCGAAGTGGCTAGGGTGGTGCGGAATGCCTGTGTCATCACCATGGCAACGATGCAAGTGTCCAACCCAGTCCTGGCCGCTCAATGCCTGTGTATGCAAATTAACCCACCATCTTTGTTGGGTTAATTTGCATACTCACTCCTGATTGGCTGGTGGGCATCACGAAGGTAATGGTCAATTAGCATGTTATCTATATCTTTTATTAGGTAGATATAAATAGATCTTTTACTTATTTATTTATTTATTTATTTATTTATTTATTTTTGAAGAGTGTTGTTTTTTTTTATTTTATTTTATGTACAAAGAGATAGCATTGTCGTAAGGTACGTAGATGTCTTCAATGACCCATTCACGGAAGTTCCCTTAGTCCAACTTAATGAAGCCGATGTCCTTCGAGTACTGGCGGAAACACTGGCGGCACATGTTGAGGCCATACTTCTGGATCAGGCCGTGGTGGTTGGAGAAGACGCAGCAAGAGCGAAAGCCCTGGCCGAATTTCCTCAGATGGCTCCAGTAGAGTTGCTGGTGACCCATCTTGCTCACTCTGTAGCAACGAGGCAAAAGGTAAATAGACCTTTTAAAGCCAGGTCTAAAAACTGTTTTCCTAACCCAAGGTCATGAAGATTTTCTCCTATGTCTTCTAAAAGTTTCATAGTTTAAGGTTTCATATTTGGACTTAATATCCATTTTTAAAAATTGATTTTTTAGAGAGAGGAAGGGAGAGGGATACAGAAATATGGGTGAAGGAGAAACATCATCAATTGGCTGCCTCCTGCCCACCACCTTCTGGGGATTGAGACTGCAACCTGAGTATGTGCCCTGACTTGGGAATTGAACCAGTGACCTCTTGCATCATGGTTCAAAGCTGAGCCACACTGGCTGGGCTTAATATACATTTTTAATTAATTTTTATATAAGGTATGAGATTTAGATAAATGTTTTAAAAATATTTTTATTTTGATTTTTTACAAAGAGGAATAGAGAGCTAGAAATATCAATGGGACAGAAACATCAATCAGCTGCCTCCTGAACACCCCCTATTAGGGATGTGCCTGCAACCAAGGTACATGCCCTTGCCTGGAATCGAACCTGGGACCCTTCAATCCACAGGCTGATGCTCAATCCACTGAGTGGATAAACCAGTTAGGGCTTAGATGGACGTTTGTTTTGTGTTTTTCTTTTTTTTTTTTTCCTTCTTTTTTCTTTCATTTTTTTTTTATTAAGGTATTATATGTGTACATATCTTACCACTTCCTTATAAACTGATGAACAAAAAGATAGATACAGAGAGAGTAAAGCAACAAACAGACTGTCAGATTACAGTGGGGAGGGTAGAGAGATGCATGCATATAAGCATAACCAATGTACGCAAAACTCTGGGGAGGGAGGGAGGGCCTGTATGGGGGGCGGAATTGTTTTGTGTTTTTAAACACACAGTGACCTATTGCAGTGTTTTTCAACCTTTTTTGGGCAAAGGCACACTTGTTTCATGAAAAAAATCACGAGGCACACCACCATTAAAAATGTTAAAAAATTTAACTCTGTGCCTATATTGACTATATATAAAATAATTCTCTTGAATAGGAATCAAATAAACACAAAGAAAGTATTTTATAATTACTTTATTATGAAATATTAAGTAAACGAAATAGTGAAAAATTATAAAATTCTTGTCTTGTCTGCACCTACGGCACACCAGGCAACATCTCGCGGCACACTAGTGTGCCGCGGAACAGCGGTTGAAAAACGCTGACCTATTGTTTCAGCATTGCTTATTGAAAAGACTATGCTTTCTCCATTGAATTGCCTTTGCATCTTTATCTCTTTTTATAGGTCTTTGTCTTCTGCCCCATTGATCTATATGCCTATCCCTTCACCAATACCATACTATCTTGAGTACCTAGATTTATATAAACCTTAAAATTATTCAGGGTCATTCCTATTACTTTATCTCCCCCCCCTTTTTTTTTTCCAAATACTGTCTTGGCTTTTCTAATTTATATTTCCATATTAATTTTAGAATAAGCTTGTCTATATCTACAAGAAACCTTCTGGGATTTTGATAGACATTACATTAAATCATTCAATTTGGGAGAATTAACATTTTAACCATGTCGAGTCTTTTAGTCCACAAACATGGTATGTCTCCCCATTTATTTAGGTTTTATATCTTTAATCAGTGTTTTATAATATTTGGCATATAAAAGCTACATATGGGTAAGAACTGTGGATTTGAAAAATTTTGCATGACATTCAGTTCACTTTTTCTGTTAGAAAGCTAATGTCTTCCATCAACTTTGGGAAATTTCCCTTGAAAAATTTCTCTCTTCCTTCTTTTTGGAATTACTTAGTCGGATTTTAGACATTGAACCTCCTGAATTTTATCTTTAAAATATATATATATATATATATATATATATATATATATATATATACATATAGATATATATATATATACATATAGATAGATAGATAGATAGATAGATAGATAGATAGATATATCTTTATTGATTTCAGAGAGGAAGGGAGAGGGAAAGAGAGATAAAAACATCAATGAGGAGAGAGAATCACTGATTGGCTGCCTTCTGAACATCCCCCACTGGGGATTAAGCCCACAACCTAGGCATGTGCCCTGGATTGGAATCGAACCTGGGACCCTTCAGTCTGCAGGCTGACACTCTATCCCAGCGTTTTTCAACCGCTATTCCGCGGCACACTAGTGTGCCGCGAGATGTTGCCTGGTGTGCCATAGGTGCAGACAAGACAAGAATTTTATAATTTTTCACTATTTTGTTTACTTAATATTTCATAATAAAGTAATTATAAAATACTTTCTTTGTGTTTATTTGATTCCTATTCAAGAGAATTACTTTATATATAGTCAATATAGGCACAGAGTTAAAATTTTTAACATTTTCTAATGGTGGTGTGCCTCGTGATTTTTTTCATGAAACAAGTGTGCCTTTGCCCAAAAAAGGTTGAAAAACACTGTGAGTCTATCCACAGAACCAAACCAGCTAGGGCTTGAATTTTATCTTTATTGTTTTTCTTTTCTCTTTATTTGTCATCCTTTTATCTTCATTGTGGGAGATTTTCTTATCTTTATCTTCCAATTCACTGTAGTGGGCAGAATTCTAAGACAAAACCTAAGATTCCTCACCTGTACAATCCCCTCCCCTTGAGTGTGGGTGGGACCTATGAATATGATGGGATATTACTCCCATGATTAGGTTATAGGAGAAAGGTGAAGGATTTTGTATATATAACTCAGGTCCCAAATCAGTTAATTAAAGGGGAGATTACTCTGGATGAGCCTGGCTTAATCAGATGAGCTCTTTAAAGTGATCTAGGCATCAGAGAGCAGAGACATTCTCCTGCTGTCTGAAGAAGAACACAACCACAGTATAAACATCTGAGAGTGATGGCTGAGGGTCTCCTTCTTATGACTTTAAAAAAGTAAAATTTGCCCACAACCTGAATGAGCTTGGAAAAGAACTCTGAAATCTAGATAACATACCTTGGGGAAACCTTGATTGAATTCTGGTGAGCTCCCAAGCAGGGAACCCTGCTATGCTGTGTCTGGACTTGTGCCCTGCAGAAACTGAGATAATAAATGTGTTGTTTTAGCCTGTAAGCTTGTGGCAATTTGTTACACAGCAATAGAAAACTAATGCACCTTCTATGACTTACTTACTTTGTCCATTATATATTTTTATTTCCCAGAGCTCATCATTTAAAAAATAAACTTGTTTATTTCATATAAGCAACATATTCCATGTGGCTCAAAAATCAAAGCAATATACAAAGGTTTGTATTAACAAGTATTACAAAGAGTTCAATTGTGTTCTTTTTATTTTTTTATACCCTTCTATTCTTGATAAACAGAATGTAAATACATTCTCAAAGTTCTCTGTAAATACGTAGTTTTGGAGTTCCCTAAATTAACTCCGTTTTCCATTTATCTTGCAATTTCCTTTTAATGTTTCAACCTTTCCTCATGTCTGATGTTCCTTTGTTTCCTGTTCATCTTTTAAAATAAGGCAATAGACAGTCTGAATGGGAGCTAGGTGTATGAGCAGGCTTTGTCAATAGGCATATTTTGCTTAAGGGCGCTTAGAGGGAAGGTGATTACGATTTTCTGTGGATTAACAGGGCTGGAGGAGACAGGTCCAAATACCAGACTGCAGAAGACTTAACTCTGAGGCACTAACACCCAACTACCTGCTCTAATTCTATCTAGATATTTTATTCAATTTCTGTACAGAAGAAACCCTTTGTTTTCAAGCCAGCAAGTACATATTTGGCTGCTAGTTTGTCTCCATGTAGGGGTTGAGAGTCCACTCTTACTTGTGTAGACCTTTAGCTGTGAGGCATTGTTGTCAGCCTCACTTCTCATTTCTACTTTGTGTCACACTTGTAGTCTCTGAGGCCAGACGCTGCTAGAGTTTGTAAGGTAGGTGGGCTGTCTCTTTAGCTGCAGCACTTTCACACATACTTTAAGCTGATTGTTTGCTTCAGTGTGCTTCATCAGTTAGCACTCCTCCAGATGCTTTCTGACTTTGGAAATTTATTTAAATTTCTCATCCACTGACAGCTCCCCTCCTGTTCTCTTTATTGTGGTGGGTTTATGCATTTTAAAATTTCTGTACTGTTATTTTAATGAGGTCTCTGGAGGGAGATGACTTAAATGTTTGTGTTCAGCCTACCACCTTGAACTGAAAAAATGGGCAATGGGGAGAATCTGGTGCCTATTACAATACATAGGCTTTTTGAGGATTAAATGATTTATGCAAGTAAATTGCTTGTGACAGCGCCTGGCATGCATTTGATTATTTATAAATATTATTATTATTATTATTATTATTACCTAGGCAAGCAATTGGGGAATAAAGTTCTGGGCAAGGAATCTTTTCCTAATGCCATTTGAAATGATACCAAGCAGGTGACCACTGCAGTCCCCATCTAGTCAGGCCTAAGTTTGAATTTCAGTGCCTTTGATCCCAAAAATGATGCTTCAGGAAACAGCTTTAAATTTGGGGAGAATCCATGGGAGTAGAATGGTGGGTGCAGTGAAAGTCTGCATGCTCTGGAAGGGCAAGCCCTGAAATGGAAGTGTTATGCCCAGATTTCGTGATCCCCAAAGACCACCAGAGAGCCGAGTCCAATGCAATAGCATGGGCTCTGTCCCACTTACACCAACAGCAGCGTGGTGGAAGAGCACGAGCTTCAACAGATCAAAGGGTTTTATAGGGGTGGTGATGTCACTGCTTTGGCTGACCCCGATTGGGTGAGGGCTAGGGTCTGGTTACAAAATGGAGGATCAGGAGTTAGCCTGGCCCTACCCTTTCAGAAGCAGAGAAGTAGAACCACAGCCACAAAAATCTCAATTTTCCCTTGCAAGCAAATTGGGAGCCAGCTATACTGATGGAGGGTGATCTTCAGCATCAACAGCAGGAGTAAGCTCAAGTAGAGATCAGACCAAAGCAAGGAAGCTGACACAAAGGACTCAGATTTGCCATTGACCCAAGGAAACCAGGGTGGATGGAAGCTGGAACCAGAAGGGGAATGAATAGGAATTGGATTTGTTTTTCTCTGGGAAAGATTGGAAATCTTCCCACTAGCAAATCATTCCTTTCCCCATTCATCAGGCTCCCTTGCTTCTTCCTGAGTGATTGTGGGCACTGCTCCTGGCTGCACCCACTAATCTTTGACAGAGGCCAGAAAGGCAGATCACTGTAGGCCTAGATCTTCAGGCCTCCCCTCCAACAGAGCCAGCTCTCTGAGGATGGGGTTGACCTTATATGCAATAAGCAGGAGAAGGAAGCTTGCCTGGGTTTTGTAAAATCTCTAGCAGAACTGCCAAAACATGATCCTGATCAAAGATACCTTCCTCACTAGCCTGCTGTTCTGGGTAACATTTCATAGTTCCTTTGGGGTTGGTGTCTTCAGAGTTCCTAGTTAAAATGCAAACATCATGGAAGTGTGGTATTCAGGCATGGGTCCATTATCAGCTTGAAGACATTACTTCTAATTTGTTTCTTCAGGTAAACAGCACCTAGCAGGTTTTTCAAAAGAGGTGGAGGTGGGAGATTAGGGAGGGGAAGATGAGGTGCCTGCATCTGGCATAGTGAGATGGGAAAGGAAAATCAGAAACAGGGGTACCCTGAAGGCAAACTCAACTTGGATGGGAGGCTGGAATGCTTTCCAAGGTCCTTTCTCTTCTGTGATTCTACATTTTGGAGAGGCAAAAAGGTGAAATGATTTGACTTATTCCTCTTGCTTATTTGGGATTCCATAGTATCCAGCCACTTGAAAAAAAGGGAGAAAGACAACAGAGCCCAGGGAGTTGGTGAAATGTCTGGAAGAGAATTGCGGACAAATTCTCTTCCTTTTCCTTCACAACACCTTCAACCAACAGGTAGAGCTAAGAGAGCCCTGAAACCTGACCTTAGGGCTATGATTCTAGCCCCAACTCACACTACTTTCCAGGGCAATCACTTGCCTTAGCATTTTTATCCATATAATGGGTGTGGTAATTCCTGCTTTAACAATCTCCAAATGGTTGTTAGGATCAATGCAGTGGCAGCCATGGGAGGGGCCCGAATTATAGTGTTCTTTAACTACAAGATCTTTCTATGTAGTAAGAAGATTTTGAAAAACTAACTTTTTGATTAAGAAAGCATTATGTAATTACAGAAAATACAGAGAGGTATCAATAAAAAAATTAAAATGACTCTTAATCCCACCAGACATAGGTACCTTTGATGATTTGGATTTTGGTATATTTTCTTCCAGTCTCTGTCCCTCCATAAGGGCAAAAGCTGTACCTGTTTGGCCCACTGCTTCATTCCCAGAATCTGTCACTGTTCCCAGCACATATTAGATCTTCAATAAATATTTGTTGAATTAATGAGTACATCTACTTATTTTAATTGAAAACTATCTGTGTGCACAATTTTATATCCTTCTTTCTTTAATTATAACCTGAGTATTTCCTATGACATTAAGTATTCTTTAAAAATTAGATTTTTTATATCTCCATTGTATTTCATCACTTCAATTGTATCAGCTGTTTATTATTGGACATTTGTGTTGCTTCCAAACTTCTACTGATGAAAATTCAAACAGGTAAGCATCCTCATAGCAAAATCTTCTTGCTAATACATGTTTATTTTGTTTGGGTAAATTGTTAGTGGGATTCCTGAGTGTCATGGTAAGCAATTTTGAAAGATCTTTAATACATATACCAGACTGCCCTCCATGAAAGTTTACCAATTTACTCACCCGCCAGCAGTTTCTGTCTTTTTATGCTTATCTTTTTTTATTTCGACTTTGTCAAACCTATCTATATTTTTCCTTTGTGACTTCTTCCATTATTTCTAGGCTTAGAAAGACCTTAGGGAAGATCTTTTAAAATGATAAAAGGTCAATTTGTTTGCAGTTCCTGTTTTTACAATGCAACATATTCATGGAAGCTTTATCATAAGACAGTGTACATATTGGGAAGTGGACCAAGCGCATGCATACACATGGCTGTATTCATCCATTCCAACTTGATTTGTTTCATCAGAAGAAACTAATAAATATATGGGTAAAGGCAGAAAGGATTGGAGTATCAGACTTCCAAAAGCAATACTGCAGGACATACAGTGAAGAGCAAGACTTGCCTCTTCATGGTTCCTATGTCTTTCTTGGATATTACTTTTCAAGCAAACTCAGTTCAGAAAACCCCTTTCCACAGCTGAAACAGCCCTGCAGTTCATAGTGATTCCACCAGTGGGTAGAAGGTAGGCCTAAGGAAAGCCTAGGATTATTCTTTTTTAAAAAATATATTTTATTGAGTTCAGAGAGAAAGGGAAAGGGAGAGAGAGATAGAAACATCAATGATGAGAATCATTGATCAGCTGCCTCCTGCACTATTGGGGAATTGAGCCCACAATCCCCTTGACTGGAATTGAACCCGAGACCCTTCATTCCGCAGGCCAATGCTCTATCCGCTGAGCCAAATCTGCTAGGGCAGGATTATCCCTATATTAAGAAGATACTGGAGAGTAATAAACATTTTAGAGAAGTTTGCCCTTGAGTCTGACCTTACTTAACTGAGAGTCTTGAGTGACATGGGAGCTGGATGGATGGATTTTAGAATGAATAAAGCTAAAGCTGGCCCCCAGCAGGAAGGTAGAGCAGTGTCTCTGGCCAATATTGCCCAAGAAAGCCACCTGTGACTCACTCTGGGAAAAAGGAGGTAAGAGAGGTTCAAAAAGAGTTCAGTCGCCCTAGCCAGTTTGGCTCAGTGGACAGAGCATTGGCCCATGGACTAAAGGGTCTTGAGTTCGATTCAGATCAAGGACATGTACCTCAGTTGCAGGCTTGATCCCAGGCCCTGGTCTGGGCGTGTGTGGGAGGTAACCAATTCTCACATGGATGTGTTTCTGTGTCTCTCGCAGTCCCTTCCATTCTTTCTAAAAATGAATGGAAGAATATCCTCAGGTGAGGATTATCAACAACAAATAAATAAAAGATTTCTTAAAGAAATAGTTACATTTTTTAAAAAGTTCAGAAATTGATCATCTCTATCCCCACAACATCTGGCAGAGTAATGAACACATAATAGATGCTTGGTAAATATTTGTAAAATGAATGACTCAAAAAACTAACATTTGCTTTGTTAGTCTTTGCATCCAGAGAGTTTCTTGTCCACTCCCTAGCATTTTCTATGCCTGACTTCCTCCTTTACTATCAAAACTTCCCTATCCTGTTTACCATTCTTTCAGGAAGCCTTTCTCAAGGTCCTGAAATTGGATATTCAAATTGTAACATTGGGCAGGTGTTAGGGCAGTGTAGATTTGAGGTAGCAGCCTCAATTTACCATTTAATGGTATGTTATTTGGGCAAGTTATTTACCATTTCTAAATCTCAGTTTCTCTATCTGTAAAATGGGGTTAACAATAGTATTATACCTCTTCAGGCTGTTGTAAAGATTAAATGAGATACCACATGTAAAGAATTTAGAAAAATACCTGGCATATGGTGAACAATGTGGCTGCTATAATAAAACAACACAGACTAGGTAGCATATAAACAATAGAAATTCATTTCTCATAGTTGTGATTTCGTATTTTGGAAGTCCAAGATCAAAGTGTCAGCATGTTTGAATTGTGGGGAAAGCCTGCCCTCTGGTTCATAAATTGCTCTTTCTGGCTGTGTCTTTTTTTTTAATTGATTTTTTTTTTTTTTTTTACTGATAGGAAGTGAAAGGGATAGAGAGTTTGGAACATGGATGAGAGACAAACATCAATCAGCTGTCTCCTGCACACCCTCTACTGAGCATCAAGCCTGCAACCAAGGTACACCCCTGCACCTGGAATCGAACCTGGGACCCCCAAACAACACAAATTTATTCTCTCACAGTTCTGGAGGCAAGATGGTTAAAAGCAGGCTAAAATCAAGGTGTCTTACTCCCTCTGGAGCTCTAGGGCTTTATTCCTTGCCTCTTCCGTCTTCTAGTGGCTACCAGCGTTCTGGGGCTTGTGGCTGCATCACTCCAAGCTCTGCTACTGTAGTCACATTACCTTCTCCTCTTCTGTGTGTCTGTGTGTTCAATATTCCTCTGTATTTCTCTTATGTGGATACATGGTATTGTATAGAGAGTTTACCTGGATAATCCAGAATAATTTTGTGCAGTGTAAGACCCAACATTTCATGTATGCTTTAACATCTTTGAGTCTCACAGGACCTTCAAAGTACTGACTGTGCTTTCCTTTCCTCTTGCTAGTGGGAAAGGCTCTACACCCAGCTAGTCCCCCTGTCAGCCAGATCATCTGCATCACACCAGGCCCAGTCTTCAACTTCCCTAACAGCCTGTGAAATTATTCAAACAAGCCAATCACATTCTCGCTCGGGACCCTAGGAAAATAATCCTCCCTCCCCCTGTTACTACAAAGCCTGCTTCCAACAGCCTTTCTGGTTTACTCTGTTCCCAAGTGTAACCCTTGTGTGGCCCTACATGGCATGTAGTGTCCATCTCCCCTAAGCTGTGAGTGTATGTGACTAATAAGCTGCTGTTCACCTCATGTGTCTGGTGTCAGGTGTCATGTGTTTGACCATTCCTAGAACCCTAGACTGCTACTCCTTTCCACACTATTGGCATTAAGAAGAAAAAAAATATCTCCCCATCTCAATATGCTTAATTTAATCACATCTGCAAAGACATCTCTTCCCCCCCACACACACACTTTTTGTAATATAAGGTGATATTCACAGTTTCTAGAGAGCAGGAGGTGAAAATCATTAGGGAGGGGTATTTTTAGCCTACCACAGTAGCCTTTATTATTATTAAAGAGAGTACAATTTTACAAACTGAACTCTGATTATTTAATTCAGCACATCTCTGAGTTCTTGTGTTGATTTTTTCATTACGGAATACTAAGAACTTAACCAAAATATTTTAAAGGAAAGTGAGACATAAATGATTAAAATTATTTTTAAGACCACTTAATGGTGGCAATAGTCTTCTCTAATTAATAAATCATTTTTCCAGTTCTCTACTCATACCTGATTTTCAGGGCTGTGGCAGAGCCTGTTGTTTGTACCCTCATGTAAATTCTCCTTTTCTTCTATAGCAATAAAAATGTTAGCTAGGTACATAGCTTCCCAGAAAAAATAGTCTATTTCCTAGTTTTCCTTCTAACTAGAAGTGGCCATGGATGTAGTATGTAATATTCAGGCCAAGGGATATAAGTTTGAGTGATATGTCAGCTTCTAGGAACCTTCTGTAAGGAAGTTGCCCTTATCTTTTGCATCTTTTCTGAACTTTCCTCATCCTACTATTTAGAATGCAGTTGTGATTTTTAAAAAAAATATATTTTATTGATTTTGTACAGAGAGGAAGGGAGAGAGATAGTTAGAAACATCGATGAGAGAGTCATCGATCAGTTGCCTCTTGCACACCCCCTACTGGGGATATGCCCGCAACCAAGGTACATGCCCTTGACCGGAATCGAACCCAGGACCTTTCAGTCCCCAAGCCGACACTCTATTGAGCCAAACCGGTTTCGGCCAGTTGTGATGGTTGGAGCTTTAGATCATCATCTTGGACTATGAGAACAAGGGCAATACTGTAGGAATGGCAGGCAGAACACTGAGCTGGAAGTAGCCTTGATCCCTGAACCTGACACATGAGAGAGAAATATTTTGTTATTTTGGTTTTTCTGTCAATAGAAGTTGATTCCAACTGAAACAGAATTTTATCCTTCTCTTTCTCCTCCTCTCCTTCCTCCTTGCTATTGTTTTATTCTCCAAAAGGCCCACTTGCTAAGAGAATTCAGATACTATGACCTTTGTTCATTACCCTGTATGACTTCAACAAAGCCTCTTAGTTCTTTGGTACTTAATTCCAATAACTGTGTTCTCTATACAAGTTCAGCTACCCATGACTCTTTTTTGAATCTTCACCTGAAGATATGTTTTAGAGAGGGGAAGAGAGAGAGAGAGAAATATTAATGTTATAGAGAAACATCAATTGGTTGCATCCCGTATGAGCCCTGACTAGGGATTGAACCCACAACTTAGGTATGTGCACAGACTGGGAATCAAGACTCCAGCCTTTTGGTGTAGGGGACAACATTAAACTATCTGAGCCACCTGACCAGAGCCAGCCAACTATGACTTTTACATCTCCAAAATAAGTAACTCAAACATCTCACTGTATGACCAACAGCTTCTTTCTCTTCTTGATTTTTTATTCAACTATTCCCGCTATGACCCTTTTTTTGTACCAAATCGGCACCTTAGTATATTGAGGCCTTACTCTCAACCCATTAACTCTCTATTTTTTTCTATTCATATTTAGCTTATATTACATGATTCATCATTTCATCTTTTTTTTTTTTTCCTGTATCAAACTCTCTTATCCCTATGAATTTTTGCTGCACCTGCCTAATAAAGCCCTAATTCTGGATGAACCCTGTTATCTATTTTCTTGGTTCTTTAACTAAAGAACCCAAGTACTGCCAAAAAAAGTTACAGAATAAGGCAAACTGGCATCACTATATATTTATGATAATAGATTATTCCAGTGAAACATAGCACATTGAATATTTATTCCTTCATTAAAACCCATCAAAATGGGAGTAATTTTTTAAATAGTATAAATTCACGAGACCAAAGAGCAGGAAAAAACACACAGAGAAAATGATGTAAACACATTTTTGGAAGATGGAAAGCAGGTGGAGAAGTTAACAGAGCTGAAAAGGCTAAATAGAAATCCCATGGAAAGGATGGTGAGAAGTGAACCAAATCACCTACAGAATCCCAGGGAAGTTCAGGACTTGGAGGTGCAAGTTAATGAGTAAAGTTGGGGTGGAAATTGTATAAATCTGTGAAGAATAAGTTTGCCTGAAAACCTGTATAAGGAATATTAACACCCTTGAATCTCTTTCCCCATTCTGATAGTAGATATGAGATTTATTCCACGAAGAAACTGAACTGGAGATACTTTATTTTTGGAGGTATCAGGCACAAAGCATGGTACCATTTGAAAACAGTGGGATTAAACAAAAGTCTACATGTTCGATGGTGAGAATCCCATACCTCTTGTGCCATTTAGCTTCAAGTATATTAGCAGTTAGATATATACATTAGTTCTCCCTTATATGTGGTTTTATTTTCTGTGGTTTCAGTTACTCCTGGTGGACTGCAGTCTGAAAATATTAAATGGAAAATTCCAGAAATAAAAATTCTTAAATTTTAAATTTTGGCCATTCTTAATATTGGGATAAAATCTTGTGCCTTCCACTCTGTCTCACCTGAGTCATGGATAATTTCTTTTTCCAGCATCTCTTTGCTGCACACAATCTCTGCCTATTAGTCATCTAGCAGCTGTCGTGGTTTTCAGATCGACTGTCGAGGTATCACAATGCTTATGATCAAATAACCTTCATTTTACTTAATAATAGCTCAAAGCCACTCACATAACTTTTATGACAGTATATACTTATAATTGTTCTATTTTATTAGTATTTATTATTGATAATCTCTTACTGTGCCTAATTTATAAATTAAACTTTAACATAGATACATAATATATATAAGGTTCTGTATTATCTGGGGTTAAAGCCATCCAGTTGGTACTGAAGAGTCCCAGGTTCAATTTCAGTCAAGGGAACATACCCTGGGTTGTGGGCTTGTTCCATAATCTGCAGTGTGGGGCATGCAGGAGGCAGCCGATCAATGATTTTCTCTCAACACTGATGTTCCTATCTCTCTCTCCCTCTCCCTTCCACTCTGAAATCAATAAAAATACATTCTTTTAAAAAAAGAGTGGAGTATTGCTCTCCAGAGAAACCAGATTACTCAGAGAAGAGATTCTAGGACACAGGCAGTCCTTGTTTTCATAGTAGGGTGGGACTATAAAAACGACCACTGCGCCGGGACCGGTTTGGCTCAGTGGATAGAGTGTCGGCCTGCGGACTGAAAGGTCCCGGGTTCGATTCTGGTCAAGGGCATTTACCTTGGTTGCAGGCACATCCCCAGTAGGGGGTGTGCAAGAGGCAGCTGATCAATGATTCTTTCTCATCGATGTTTCTAACTCTCTATCCCTCTCTCTTCCTCTCTGTGAAAAATCAATAAAATATATTAAAACAAACAAAAAACAAAACAACCACTGCAAGCTGAGACCCTACAAAGTGATCTTAATAATCAATGGAAAAATAACATCTATTCCATGACCATTACACCTTTTTGTCAAAAATTAAAATATCTTTTACTGTCAGGTATAAAAGTATAGGGAAATGATGAAATACTAAAACTGATACTTATTTAGTACACTGAAATGTAAAACATTAGGAACATTGAAAATTAAAGTGTTTTATTTGTAAAAGTTCTCAAGAAGTAGCTTGAACAATGCTTGCCTTCTTATTGTAGAATAATTTATGATATGGAACAAGCATCTTTTTTTTTTGCTTTCACATAGAAATTATCATACTCTTTTCTAAATTTGGATCATCTTCCAATATTTTAGCCTTTGCACTTTCAATGAAACATCTCAGAGTTCCTTTAATGTGAAGTTTTATGCTAGCAGCACTTCCTCTGGAGCACCTTCACCTTTTTTGTCAAAACCAATTTTCTTATTTATGTCAATAACTTGCTCTTCCCTAAGTTTCTATGGCTACATACCTAGAATATCTCCTTTATGGCCATTTCATGAGCCTTCATCTTCTGTCATATAACTTATTGATCGAATTGCCTTTCAAAAAAGGACCAGTCTCATCAACATTAAATGGTTAATGATCATTATAAACACCCCCCTGTAGCTAATATTTGAAATCTGGGTGCAAATTTTGTAGCACTATTCTCAACTGTGCTAGTAGCTTCACCTGATAGATTAACATTAGACAATTTATGCCAATTTTTGAAATGATTAAAGAGCATTTACTGGCAATAACTCAATGCTTTGGCCTGAACACTAGCCAAACTGATTGGGATTTTATTTTTAAATCCCAGTCTTTATTTCAAAGCAGAAGTAAAAATTCATTTCAATCATAAGAAGCTTCTTGTTTTTAGTGCAACTTAAACATATGTTGATACAACTTTATCTTGTTTTTGGTAATATTAACTGAATTTGTCCAACGTTGTTTGTGCAGGCCTAGGACTCATCCTATATTTGCTTTGCTGTGGCTATTTTCAAATCAGTCCCAATTTCATTTCCAGTATTTTCACTTTTCATTTATTTGCTGTATTTTCAGTTCGTTAGCCAATTTCCTTTTTTGATTACCCATTTTTATAAAATGTCATGTGAGTTTATTACTGGGAGAAAAGGAGGCAACACAATACAGTATATGCTTTATCTGAATAATAGATTCACAGTGACCAATCACCCAGAGACTATGAAAGAAGTGACATGGTCTTGATGCACATCTGTTATTTACATAGTTATTTGTGGACTGAAGAGCTAACAGTGCAGTTTATACTTTATGCAATTATTCACGATTAATATATTGTGTAAACTGAAATTTGAACTGTGCTGTTGGTATACTAGTGGCAACTGAAATTTGTTCATGTAGAAATCATGAGACATGAGGATTGCTTATACTGACTATTTTCATCCCTCCAACAAAGTTTTGGACTCCTGTTTAATCATCTTCAGCAAAGGCTACCAGTTACTAAACCTTAGAAGAACTTCTATTTTAGACAGAGGACCTGAATTGACGCTTCTCCAAAGAGGACATAAAGATGGCCAATAGACATATAAAAAGATGCTCAACAACACTAATCATCAGAGAAATGCAAATTAACACCACAGTGAGATATCACCTTACACATTTAAAAATGACTATCATCAATAATTCAACAAACAAGTGTTGACAAGGATGTGGAGAAAGGGAACCCTCATACACTGTTGGTGGGAATGCAGATTGGTGTAGTAACTATGGAAAATAGTATAGAGGGTCCTCAAAAAATGGAAAATAAAACTGTTGTATGACCCAATGATTCCACTTTTGGGTATATATCTGGAAAAATCTAAAACACTAATTTGAAAGAATATATGCACCCCTATATTCATTGCAACATTACAAAAGCCAAGATACAGAAGCAACCCAAGGTGCCCATCAATAGACTAGTGGATATTCAGCATGTCCACTGAATAAAACTGTGGTACATATACATAATGGAGTATTATTTGGTCATCAAAAGAATGAAATCTTACCATTTGTGACAACATGGATGGACCTAGAGGATATTATGCTAAATGAAATCAGTCAGTATAAGGCAAATACTATATGATTTCATCTTTATGTGAAATCTACAGAACAAAATAAATGGACAAGAGTGCTCTCCCTCCTGGAATCATGCCTATAGTTTTCTTCCCTCTCAGGCATGCATCTCTTAAACTTTAAGGGTCCTCATGAGATTTGCAACCAGGGGCAGAGGTAGCTTTTATCAGGCTAACCTTCTGAACCTGTCTCCAAGCCCCCCTTTTCTTTGACTTTCCAGTGAGCCAAAGCAGCCCTGCTTAGGTTCATTTATTTCCTATAACATTTCTAGAAAGCCAAAGCAGCCCCATTTAGGCTCTCTTCTGTAACTTCTTCTTTCCTAAGTCCTTCCTTGTTTCACTGTCCTCAGCTTTAATAACTATACTCTTAAAACTACCTGGACTCGTATCGTGAAATCTTTCCTGCACAAAGTCAAGAACACATACACTACAGGCCAGCCCAAGGCAGACCTACTTCAGGCCCAGTTCCTGTTCAGTAACAGTTTTGGGTGGTCTTCTTCAGAATCATGCCATATTATGCCAAGTAAATGTTGACATAAGAAACATTCAGCCTTGAGTTTGTCTCTTTATGTGCACTGGACAAAATAAATGCTTGAACTAAAGTTTACAGTGTGGAAAGAATTTTATAGAATTAGCCAATCTAGAGTGCATGTAAGCTAATACTCTAAAAGACTCAATTTGCTGGTGGTCTGTAGGTTATTGATTATATTGGGTAAATCAAAGGATATCATGGGTTAAGCATTTGGAATTGTGTTGGGAGCTGATTGGATGGAAGTGATGAATCAGGGTAGACAAGGGTCTTGAAGAAATTTCTGAGGTCTGTTCCAGTGTCCCTTTATCTCTTGGTGTTTTTTTTTTTAATTTTTATTATTATTGTTAATCCTCCACCAAGGATATTTTCCATTGATTTTTAGAGAGAGTAGAAGGGAGGGGGAGAGACAGAGATAGAGAAACATCAATGTGATAGAGACACAATTGATTGCTTCCCACTTGTACCAACCATGGCTGGGAATTGAGCCTGCAACCAAAGTATGTGCCCTGGACCAGAATCAAATTTGGGATCCTTGAGTCTGAGGGCTGATACTCTATCCACTAAGCCAAACTAGCTGGGGCCCTTTATCTGGTTTTATGAAAAAGTATCCAGGGGGTAGTTCCACCCCAGGGCTCCGGAACTGAAACATAATTTAGGTCATTAAGTTATTTTTAGCCTGCCAAGGGTCTAGACCATGTGATCATTAGTCAGGTCCAGCTATTGTCTGCTGCTACCTAGAGGGTTTCTGATTATCTGAGGAAAAGTCAAGTCTCAGAGGTGTATTAAGAGAGGAGAAAAATTAATTCCTAAAGCTATAGTCACACTTACAGTGAATGGCAAGATTATTATGACCACCTGACGTTTGTAGGCAAATTAGCCATACACTTCATTGTACGGGATATGGAAGCCAAAGGCCTGTTTGAACACCTTTGCTGTCTGCAGTTACCAAGATAAAACGTCTCCAATTTGCACAGAAACACAAGAATTGGAAGGGGGGGGGAGTCATGCAGATTGATGAATCACGTTTCCAGTTGCATCATGCAGATGGCAGAGTGAGACTTTTTCAGAAACAGCATGAAAGCACGCCCCCCACATGCATGAGTACAACACTTCAAGCTGGTGGGGGCAGTGTTATGGTTTGAGGTATGTTTTCCTGGCATCATTGGGCCCTTTAATTCGTGTGGAACAGTGTCTGAATAGTACAACATACCTAAGTATCATTGCTGATCAAGTTCATCCTATCATGTTGATGGCTTATCCCAATGGAGATGGCTTCTTCCAACAAGACAATGCGCCATGCCACAGTGCTCATATTGTGCAAGAGTGGTTTCAAGAACATGAGGGAGACTTTACCTTGCTTAGGTGGCCCCCACAATCACCGGATCTCAATCCAATTGAGCATTAGTGGGACAAAGTTAAAAGAGCCATCAGGCAGCTGGTTCCACAACCATCAAATCTCACAGAACTGGACAATGCTATTCATCAGGCTTGGTGTCATATTCCTCGCATAACCTTTCAACATCTTCTGGAGTCAATGAGAAGAAGGATTGCAGCATTATTGAAGGCAAAATGTGGCCCAACCAAGTACTGATGGGGTGGTCATAATAATCTGGCCACTTAGTGTATATCTAAATTGTGAGAACCTTCCATTTCACCTGTAGAGAATTTTTATGAGTTTTTTTTAGCCTAATTAATAACATATGTCAGAGAACAAGACTTGAATGCTTCCAAGTATAACAGTTTTGCAGTTTCTTTTATGTATTTGAAACTAAGAAGGGAACATAAGGAAGATTTCATGAAGGTGTGAGAAAGCAAGGTAGGTATGGGATTATAGGATACTTAAAGCTGTTTTTTCTTGAGGGTAGCCATACATTAGGACAAATGTATAAAGATATATATTCTTTATTTTAATATCATACAGAATATTTTCACTGTCATAAATCTTTTTTTGCATTCTGCCTATTCATTTCCCCCTTCCTCAAACCACTTTTTCACACTAAGTTCTTCAATTGTGCATTAAAAAACACACACACACACAAAACAAAAGTCAAAACAAATAAACAAAATTGAAACAGACTCAAAGACATACACACAAACACACACACAAAAAAAGAGAAAAAAAACAACAACAACAACACACCAGCCAGATGGTTGCCAGAGGGAATGAGGATTGGGGGAGAGAGTGAAGGGATTAATAAGTACAAATTGGTAGTTACAGAATAGTCATGGGGATGTAAAGTACAGCATAGGGAATAAAACTTACAGCAAACAAAAATTCTGGACTAGATAAATTTACAGGTGAATTTTAACAAACATTCAAAGAAGAACTAATACATATCCACCCCAAACTATTCCAAAAAATTCAAGAGGAAGCTCTTTTTACAAAGCCAGCATTATCCTAATTTCAACACCAAATAAAGATACTACAAAGAAAGCAAATTAAAGGCCAATATCCCTGATGAACACAGATAGTAAAATCTTCAACAAAATATTAGCAAATTGCATCCAACGATACATTAAAAAGATCATACACCATGATCAAGTGGGCTTTATTCCAGGGATGCAAGGCTGGCACACTATTCACAAGTCAATAAACATGATACATCACATAAACACATTGAAAGACAGAAACCACATGATCATATCAATAGATGCAGAAAAATCATTCAACAAAATCCAGCACCTTTTTAAAAAAAATAAAAACTCTCAGTAAAGTTGGAATACGGGGATCGTAACTCAACATAATAAAGGCTGTGTATGATAAGCCTACAGCCAACATCATACTCAATAGGCAAAACTAAAAGCATTTCCCTTAAGAAGAAGAACAAGAAAAAGACATGATGTTGGAGAGGATCCAAGATGGCTGCTCGGTAGACACCTAACCGCAGCAGCACACAACAATTTCAATGGAATACAACTAAAATGTAGAGTGGACATTGCCCAGAGCTACAGGTAGTCGACTGACTGAAAATTCTAAAACAAGAAGGAAAGAGAAAACCAGAAGGAAAATCAGAGGAGCTGAAAAAGCCTAAGGTACGGAGACATGCTGTGTGCCCACATGCCCGCGCCCGGAGAGGATGCAGCCGGAGAGGAGGAGAAGGCTGGGTGCCTGCCTGGCGTTCCCTAGCAGGAAGGAAATAAAAACCCCGGCCTGGGCTGAACCCCAGAACCAGCAGCACTGAGCCCCAGTTCTGGGCCAGACCCTGGGGACCCAGGTTCGGTCAGGGGGAGACGGGGCTGTGAGGCGGAATCCCAGGGAAGTGGCGAAAGCGGAGCCCCCGGAGTCCTGCACATTGCGCACAAGGGAAGGAATGTTGACTCTGATGCTGGATTGCCCTGGCAGGAAGGAAACAGGAGCTCCAGCCGTGCTGGGCCCCAGTTTCGACAGCTCTGAACCCCAGTTCTAGGCCAGACCCTGGGGATCCAGGCTCAGGCAGGGGGAGACAGGGCTGTGAGGTGGAATCCCAGGGGAGCGGCGAAAAGCGGAGCCCCCGAAGTCATGCACATTGCGCACAGAGGACAGTCTGTTGACTCTGATGCTAGACGCCCCTAGCGGGAAGGAGAAAAAAAGCTCCAGGCTGGGAGGAATGCGACGAGGAGCAGGAGCCCCTGCCGGACACCGGCCAGCCAGGCGCCAGCAAGGAGCCGGGCGAAGGGGCCCCCAGTGGGGGGGTGCCCCTGGGCCATTGACCTCTGAGCGCAGGCCACGGAGCCGAGGTTGGGGCTGCTTCCTGGGCGGCGCCGACTCTGGCAACAGGCTGAAGTCGCGCAGGAGCCCGTAGAGAACAAAGGGGTGCCGCAGGCCAACCTGCTGAGCTTCCAAGACAAGGAGGAAGAAACCGAAGAAGTTTTCAATGTGAAGAAATCAAGTGATAGCAAAAGATAGTAAAATTACTTAAGAAAGAATACAGAGAAGATCTTGAAAAATTGAAGACTAAGAATTCAATTCAGCAGCCAACATTGCAACATAAATGCGTTTTTTTAAAAAAGGACAGAATGTTGGAATGGCGGCGGCCAGGCCTAGAGTAGCCAGGCACAAGGCAGTGGCAGCCGGGCCCGGAGCAGCAACAGCCAGGCCCCAGAGCAGCAGCAGCCAGAACCAGAGCAGCAACAGCCAGGCCTGGAGCAGCCAGACCTGGGGCAGTGGCAGCCAGGCCTGAGGCAGAGGCGGCCAAGCCCAGGGTGGCCAGTCCAGGAGCACCCAGGCCAGGAGTGGCTGGGCCCGGAGAAGCCAGGCCCAGAGCAGTCGGGTCGGGAGCGGCCAGGCCCAGAGCAGCAGCTGCCAGGCCGGGAGCAGTCAGTCCCGGAGCAGCCAGGCCCGGAGAAGCCGGGGCCAGAGCAGCCGGGTTGGGAGCAGCCAGGCCCGGAGCAGCAGCTGCCAGGCCGGGAGTGGTCAGGCCCAGAGTGGCCGGGCCCGGAGCAGCCGGGCCCAGAGCAGCAGGGTCGGGAGCAGCCAGGCCCGGAGCAGCAGGGCCTGGAGCAGCCGGGCCCAGATTAGCCCGGTCGGGTGCAGCCAGGCCCGAAGCAGCAGCAGCAAGGCTGGGAGCGGCAGTGGCCAGACCCGGAGCAGCTGGTTGTGGAGCGGACCAGAGCAACAAAGGCCAGGCCCAGAACAGCCAGGCCCAGAACAGCTCGCTCCTTGCCTGCCCCCGCCCCAAGGCTGCCTCTCAGACATGGCTGGAAACTTTTGGGGGAACTTGAGGGTCTGCTGAATCAAGTGATGAAGGCTTAGATCTGGATGTGTTGAGTAAGTATAGCGCTGGGATGTTGATCTGTGAGTGCCTTGTGTGGGGCCTGGATGAGGTTGGTTGATCTATTTGGAAATGTCTTTTGTGTGAAGTGTATCCTTGGGCATGTGGAGGTATTATTGATTTGAGAAAATGCTAAGTAACTGATTTACTATCTGAAAAATTTAAAGTTCTGAAAGTTTAAGGTCTCTTGCCAAAAAGAGGTTTTAAAGCTAACACCTTAATTTTAATGCAGAAAGGGGAAGACACGCCCTTCCCACCCAGAACAGGTAATCCAATTCCAACCAGCAGCTATCTTTAAACAATGTGTCCATTTACACTTGAATGGCTACACCTTTTGATAGCCTAAGGTAGGGGTGTCGAACTCAATCAGAGAAGGGGCCAAAATCTAAAATCCAGCCTAAATCGTGGGCCGAATGGTTTACTGAACAGTCATAAACTGACAATGTCATAAACTGACAGCGGAGTGCAGTGATGACAGAGCGGTGCGGGCCACATTGCAAGGCCTGGCGGGCTGGATTTGGCCCTCGGGCCTTGTGTTTGACACATGTGGCCTAAGGGCAAGTTTACATGCAAACAAGTTTGCTTCTCAATTCCCAGGGCAGAAAAAAAACAAGGTTTAAAATTATTAGATTTTAAAATTTATTCTTAGAAGTGTAAAAGTTTATTAATTAAAAAAAAAAAAAAGGACATTGAAAAACCTGATGAACAATAATAGCTGTTCATTGTAGTAGAGTCGGTGATATGGGAGGGGAGTGGACTGACTGTTATCGGGGAAAGGGGGAATGGTGGAGCGGGGAAGAGACTGAACATAAACTGTGCACCTATGGATGAGGACAATGGGGGGTGGGGAGGGGGCGGAGGGTGGGGTGGGAACCTGGTGGAGGGGGGAAGAAATGAGGAACCTTTGTAATAATATGAACAATAAAGATTGATTAAAAAAAAAAGAAGAAGAACAGGAACAAGACAAGGATGTCTACTTTTACCACTCTTATTCAACACAGTACTGGAAGTCCTAGCCACAACAATGAGAGAAGAAAAAAATAAAAGCATCCAAATTGGAAAAGAAGAAGTAAAACTGTCATTATTTTCAGATGACATGATATTGTATATAGAAAACCCTACAGACTCCACCAGGAAACTACCAGACTTAGTAAATTAATTCAGCAAGGTAGGCAGGATAGAAAATCAACATCCACAAGCTGATGGAATCTTTATATACCAATAATGAACTCTCAAAAAGAGAAACTAAAAAAGTAATTCCAGCTGAAACAGGTTTGGCTCAGTGGATAGAGCATGGGCCTGTGGACTGAAAGGTCCCAGGTTCGATTCTGGTGAAGGGCATATACCTTGGTTGTGGGCACATCCCCAATAGGGGGTGTGCAAGAGGCAGCTGATAGATGTTTCTCTCTCATCGATGTTTCTAGCTTTCTATCCCTCTCTCTTCCTCTCTGTAAAAACTCAATAAAATATATTAAAAAAATAAAATAAAAAGCAATTCCATTTACCATTGCAAGAAAAAAATAAGATACCTAGGAATAAACTTAACCGAGGAAGTAAAAGACCTGTACTTGGAAAACTATAGGATATTGAAAAAGAAATAGAGGAAGATACAAACAAATGAAAGCATATACCATGTTCATACAGTGAAATAACATAATTAAAATGACTATACTACCCAAAGCAATCTATAGATTCAATGCAATTCCTATTAAAATACCAATGGCATACTTCACAGAGACAGAACAAATACTCCAAAAATTTACATTGAATCATAAAAGACCCTGAATAGCTGCAGCAATCTAGAGGAAGAAGAATGAAGTAGGAGGGATAACAATACTGGATATCAAAGTATACTACAAAGTCATTATAAACAAAATAGCCTGGTACTGGCACTAGAACAGGCATATAGACTAATGGATCAAAACAGAGACCACCCATTCCAGAAATTGACCCACACCATTACGGTCAATAAATATTTGACAAAGGAGGCAAGAACATACAAATGGTGCTGGGAAAACTCGACAGACACATGCAAAAAGATGAAACTAAACCACCATCTTACACCACAAGAATACACTCAAGATGGATAAAAGACTTAAATGTAAGGTATGAAACCATAAAAATCTTTGAAGAAGACATATTGTATTTTTCAGCATATAAGACAACTTTTGAAATGGAAAAAAGTCAACCGAAAATCGGGGGTCATCTTATATGCCGAGTATATCCCGAAAAACATCTCAATATGCCGCTAAACAAATTTTCCAACTCGATCCCGCACCAATCACTGCAAGGCTGCTTGGACCGCCTCTCTAACTCAGCCAATCCAAGCAGGCTTTTTATGAATGCAAATTATACATGTTCTGTACCCGAAGCTACACTGTGTTATAGTAAAAAGCCTGCTCAGATTGGCCAGAGTCAGAGAGGCAGTCTATTAAAAAATACCTGGTGTTGCCTCGGAAGTGGGGAGTAGTCTTATACAGCGAATATAGGCCCAAACCTATGTTTTAACTGTAAAATTAGGGGGTCGTCTTATACACCGGAAAATACGATAGGCAGTAAAATCTCAGACATCTCATGTAGCTATATGTTTATGGCTACATCTCATAGGACAAAGGAAACTAAGGAGAAAATAAACAAATGGGACTATTTCTTTATATAAAAGCCTAAGTGTCCATCCTACTGTCCGACTGGTATCTATGATGCGCACTGACTACCAGGGGGCAGATGCTCAACGCAGGAGCTGTCATGACGTGCACTGGCCATTTAAAAAGAAACAGCACCATGGATCTGGTGCTGACAAACCAACACTCAGCTTCCTCCAAGTGGGACACAGGCCCTGCCACCACCCAGAGCGAAAGACCACAAAACCACAACCTTCGTTGCCAAGACCCCATGGTGTAAAATGAGGCCCACAACCCAGCCCATCTTGGAAACCATCACTGTAGGCACCAGGTGATGATATCACATAGCAATGACTGGCTTCCTCGCCCTACTGACTAGCCTCCTTGGAGTTTCTTTAGCCCAGGAACATAACTTGTTTTATACCCAGGTGCAAACATTTTACACTTTAACCAAATGTCTGTGAAGTGTTTCCATGTGCCTCATCTCATTTGATCCTCACAGAAGTACTGGAGTAGGTAGATAGAAGACTTGGTAGAATCCTATTTTCTTTTATTAGCTGGAAAACAGATTTACAAAATTCAACTTCTGCTGAAAAGAAGTAAGAAATGGTGGAACTTGAAAATGACTTCAGGTTTTCTCACTGTGCAGAATATAGTCAAACACTGCTATAGTTAAATATTTCACCCTTGTTCTCCCTGCATAATGTACAATATGTTGATATTTGCTGCCATGTTACTGACAATTACCTGAAAGAGAAGTAGGAGTGCTTCACTGGGCTGGAAAAAGTTTAGCTAAATCAGAAAGCAGGTCTAATTAAGCATATATAATATATATATATTAATAAAAGTGTAATATGCTAATTAGGGTGGCACCCATCCAGACAAAGCCAGCAGCTGCGAGGCCTGGGTCTCAGGCCTCACAGCCACCACAGCCGGCAGTGGCAGCAGCAGTGAAAGGGTGATAGGAGTGGCGCCTTCCCCTGATCAGCCCAGTCACCTCCTGCTGTTAGTTGGGCATTCCCTGAGGGCTCCCAGGCTGTGAGAGGGCCAGGCTGGGTTGAGGGACCCCCCCAGTGCATAAATTTTTGTGCACTGGGCCTCTAGTCAAATATAATAAAAGGGTAATTTGCAAATTACCATCACTCCATTACAAAGATAGTAGTGCCCACAGTGCCGGGATGGAACGCAGGTATCATTACCCCAGTGACAAGGCCAGAGTCCCGTGCCCCAGCCGTGGAGGGAGGGAGGGCACTTTGGCAGGCAGTACGCCCCCAGCCCAGCAGACACAATGCAGGGCTGGGGGTGTGCTCCAGGTGGCCACCACAGAACTTCGAGCATGCCCCCACACCAGTGGACACAACACAGGGAGGCCTCTGCATGTGAGGTGCAGAGGAAGCTCCGATCATTGGCTATGCTTCCTATATGCTCCCACTCACAATGTTCTTGGTAACTTGAGTAATAAGAATCCAAGAAGGTGATCTAGGGTTTTTCCACCTCACTCCTGGAGGAAAAAATGAAGGTCTGCTTCTGGGGGAGCTAAGAAATGTCATATCCTGCACTAGCTGGTTTGGCTCAGTGAATAATGCCTTGGCCTGCCAACCATAGGGTCTGGGTTTGATTCTTATCAAGGGCATGTACCTAGGTTGCAGGCTTCTCCCTGGCTGGGGCCCACGTCAGGGCTCATGTAGGAGGCAACCAATCGAAGTGTCCCTTTCACATGGATGTTTCTCTCTGTCTTTCTCTCTTTCTTCCAAGCTCTCTAAAAATCAATGGAAACATATTCTCAGGTGAGGTTAAAAGAAAGAAAGAATGAAAGAAAGAAAGAAATGTAATATCCTGGGGGGGTGGGGGGGCAAAAAAATCAATAAAATATATTAAAATAAATAAATTAATTAATTTTAAAAAAAAAAGAAATGTAATATCCTATGAAAGTCACATCTTGAAAATGCCTAAAGAAAGTTGTCATTTTTTCATGGTGAAGGGACTGGAGTCCATGCTGATGAAAACACCTTGGTGGCTGTAGCAGCTGGCAGTGGCAGCAGCAGCAGTGTGATGTGGCTGGTGTCTTCCCCTGACCAGCCTGTGCAGAGGGAGGCCAGACTGTGGCTTAGGCCCGCTCCCCACGGACATCCCCTGAGGGCTCCCAGTCTGTGAGAGGGGGAAGGCTGGGATGAGGGGAGCCCCTGCCACTCCATGCATGAATTTCATGCACTGGGCCTCTAGTATATATAAAGCTCTCACTGGTGCAAATTGCACACGTGTGTTTCCATCTGTCATTGTCAATCGTGAATTTGGTTGATACTTCTATTATAAAGAAAGGGCAAATAATGATATTAAAATGTTTCTTCTAAGTAATTTCCTTCCGGTGTGCATGAATCCATGCACTGAGCCTCTAGTATCAAAATAAAAGCTTTTGCACAGCAGAAGAAACCACCATAAAATTTAAAAGGGAACCCACTAAATGGGAGAACACTTTTGCCAATGATACAACTGATAAAGGGTTAATAGCCAAAATATATAAAGTACTCATACAACTCAACAAAAAGAAGATAAACAATCCTATCTAATAAAAGAGTAATATGTAAATTGATCTTCACTCCAACACACAAGATGGCCAACCCCATGTGGTCAAAGATGGCTGCCCTCCTGTGGACATAAGATGGCTGCCATAAGATGGCCTGCAGGGGAGGGCAGTTGGGGGCGATCAGGCCTGCAGGGGAGTCCAGTTAGGGGTGACCAGGCTGGCAGGGGCAATTGGGCCGGCACTGGAGCAATTAGGTATTGATCAGGCTGGCAGGGGAGTGGTTAGGGGTGATCAGGCTGGTAGGCAGGCAAGCAGTTGAGAGCCAGCAGTCCTGGATTATGAGAGGGATGTCCGACTGTCTGTTTAGGTCAGATCCCTATGGTATTAGGCCTAAATGGGCAGTTGGACATCCCTCGAGGGGTTTCAGATTGGAGAGGGTGCAGGTTGGGCTGAGGGACACACACCTCGCCCCCCACCCCCATGCATGAATTTTATGCACTGGGCCTCTAGTCCAATTAATAATGGTCAAAATACCTGAATAGACATTTCTCCATATAGGACATACAAATGGCCAAGAGACACATGAAAAAGTGTTTGCAGTCACTAACCATCAGAGAAATGCAAATTAAATTAAAACCACAATGAGGTATCACCTCACACCTGTCAGGATGGCTATCATCAAAAAAATCAACAAAAAACAAGTGGTATGTCCTGGATTTCAAGAGGGTGGTTTTTGGGTGACGCACCCGGAATCGGTCCCCCCATCTCTGGTTCTGGGATGTGTCACCCAAGAACTGCTGCTGCCAAGTCACCACAGCTTGGCAACTCTTGCATTGAGTGTCTGCCTCCTGGTGGTCAATGCACCTCATGGCTATTGGTTGGACAGTTGGATGGTCACTTAGCATTTTATCTATCTATCTATCTATCTATCTATCTATCTATCTATCTTCTATCTATCTATCTATCTATCTAGATATATATAGATATAGATATAGATATAGATATAGATATAGATATAGATATAGATATAGATATAGATATAGATATAGATATAGATATATAGATATGTAGATATATAGATATGTAGATATATAGATATGTATATATAGATATATAGATATATAGATATATAGATATATAGATATATAGATATATAGATATATAGATATATAGATATATAGATATATAGATATATAGATATATAGATATATAGATATATAGATATATAGATATACAGATATATAGATATATAGATATATAGATATATAGATATATAGATATATAAATATGCATAGCCCATGGATATGGGCAATAGGGTAATGAAGACCTAGGGGGTTAGAGGTTGGGAGGAAGGGGGAAAAGGGGAAGAATGGAAGATATCTGTAATACTATCAACAATAAAAAATATATTAAAAAAAGAAACATTAATGATGAGAAAGAATCATTGATTGGCTCCCACCTACATGCCCCTGACTAAGAATTGAGCAGGTAACCCAGGCATGTGCCCTGACCAGGAATCGTATTCTGACCTCCTGATTCATAGGTCGATGTTCAACCACTGAGCAACACCAGCCGGGTGGGAAAACACTTTTTAAAGTATATGATTATTTAACCATTGTGATGTACACCTGAAATTAATACAAAATAATATTGAATGTAAACTGTAATTAACAAATAAAATTTTAAAAAGAGCTTTTAAAAATTTATTAATTAAGGTATTACATATGTGTCCTTATCCCCCCATTGCCCCCCCACAAATGTCCTCATCCCCCTGTTGTCTGTGTCCATTGGTTATTCTTATATGCATGCACACAAGTCCTTTGTTTGATCTCTCCCGCTTACCCCTAACCTCCCCTACCTTCCCTCTGAGGATTGATGGTCCGATTGATGCTTCTCTGTCTCTGGATCTGTTTTTGTTCATCAGTTTATGTTGTTCATTATATTCCACAAATGAGTGAAATCATATGATATTTATCTTTCTCTGACTGGCTTATTTCACTTAGCATAATGCTCTCCAGGTCCATGCATGCTGTTGCAAAGGGTAAGAATTCCTTGTTTTTTACTGCAGCATAGTATTCCATTGTGTAGATGTACCACTGTTTTTTAAGCCACTCATCTGCTGATGGGCACTGAGGCTGTTTCCAAATCTTAGCTATGGTGAATTGTGCTGCTATGAACATAGGGCTGCATATATCCTTTCTGATTCATGTTTCTAGTTTCTTGAGATATATTCCTAGATGTGAGATCACTGGGTCAAATGGGAGTTCCATTTTTAGTTTTTTTGAGGAAACTCCATACTGTTCTCCACAGTGGCTGCACCGGTCTGCATTCCCACAAGCAGTACATGAGGGTTCCTTTTTCTCCACATCTTCGCCAGCACTTGTGCTTTGTTGATTTGATGATGATAGCCATTCACAGGTGTGAGATGATACTACATTGTGATTTTGATTTGCATCTCTCAGATAGTGACTTTGAGCATGCTTTCATATGTCTTTTGGCCTTCTGTATGTCTTCTTTCGAAAATTATCTGTTTGGGTCCATTGCCCAATTTTTGATTGGGTTGTTTATCTTCCTTTTGTTAAGTTGTATGAGTTCCCTGTTAATGTTGGAGATTAAACCCTTATCGGTGATAACATTGGAAAATATGTTCTACCATGCAATGGGCTTTCTTGTTGTTTTGTTGATGGTTTCGTTTGCTGTACAAAAGCTTTTTATTTTGATGTAGTCTCATTTGTTTATTTTCTCTTTAGTTTCCATTGCCCTAGGAGTGGTATCAGTGAACAAATTGCTTTGGCATATGTCTGAGGTTTTGCTGGCTGTGGACTCCTCCAAGATTTTTATGGTTTCCCATCGTATGTTTAAGTCCTTTATCTATTTTGAGTTTATTTTTGTGTATGGTGTAAATTGGTGATCTAGTTTCATTTTTTGCATGTATCTGTCCAATTTCCCCAACAACCTTTATTGAAGAGATTGCCTTGACTCCATTGTATGTTCATGCCTCCTTTGTCAAATATTAATTGAGCATAGTGGTTTGGGTCAATTTCTGGATTCTCTATTCTATTCCATTGATCTATATGTGTGTTCTTGTGCCAGTACCAGGCTGTTTTGAGAACAGTGGCTTTGTAATACTGATTTATATCTGGTAGTGTGATCCCACTTACTTTGTTCTTTCTCAGGGTTGTTGCAGCTCTTTGGGGACTTTTTTTATTCCAAATGATTTTTTAGAAAGTTTTTTCTAGGTCTGTGAAATATGCCAGTAGTATTTTAATGGAGCAGTACATTGAATCTATATATTGCTTTGGGTAGTATGGACATTTTAATGATGTTGATTCTACCAATCCATGAACATGATATGTCCTTCCATCTGTTTACATCTTCCTCTATCTCTTTTTTCAGTGTCCTGTTGTTTTCCACATATAGGCCTTTTACTTCCTTAGTTAAGTTTATTCCTAGGTATCTTAATTTTTTTTTGGTGTGATGGTAAATGGGATTGCTTTTTTAGTCTCTCTATCTGTATCACTATTGGTGTATAGAAATGCCATAAATTTCTTGGTGTTAATTTTGTATCCTAATTTTGCTACATTGTTGAATTTGTTTATTAAGTCTAATAATTTTTTATGGAGTCTTTAGGGTTTTCTATATACAGTATCATGTCATCTGCAAATAAGGACAGTTTTACTTCCGCCCGCCCCAATTTGGATGCCTTTGATTTCTTCTTCTTGTCTAATTGCAATGGCTAATACTTCCAGTACTATGTCAAACAGGAGTGGTGAGAGTGGGCATCCCTGTCTTGATCCTGTTCTTAGGGGAAATGGTTTTAATTTTTGCCCATTGAGTATAATGTTGGCTGTGGGTTTGTCATATATGGCTTTTATTATGTTGAGGTATGATCTTTCTATTACCTTTTTTTATCAAGAAAGGGTGTTGAATTTTGTCAAATGATTTTTTTCTGCATCAATTGATATGACTATGTGGTTTTTATCTCTTAATTTGTTTATGTGATGTATCACATCTATTGATTTGAGGATATTGTACCATCCTTGCATCCCTGGGATAAATCCTACTTGGTCATGGTGTATGATCTTTCTGATGTACTGCTGGATCCTATTTGCTAGAATTTTGTTGAGGATTTTGGCATCTATGTTGATATTGGCCTGTAATTCTCTTTCATTGTGTTGTTTATATCTGGTTTTGGTATTAGGGTGATGCTGGCTTCATAGAATGAGCTTGGAAGAGGAAGTGTTCCTTCCTCTTGAATATTTTGGAATAGTCTGAGGAGGATAAGTTTTAGTTCTTCCTTGGATGCTTGGTAAAACTTCCCAGTAAAGCTGTCTGGCCCTGGGCTTTTGTTTTCTGGAAGCTTTTTGATGAATGCTTCAATTTCTTCCATAGTTATTGGCCTATTGAGTTCTTTAGATTCTTCCTGATTGAGTTTTGGAAGGTTGTATTTTTTTTTATGAATATGTCCATTTCCTCTAGTTTGTATAGTATATAGTTTGTTGGAATAGAGTTGTTCATAGTTTTTTTATTTTTATTTATTTTTTATAACAATTCTTTGTGTTTCTGTGGGGTCTGTTGTGATTTAGCCTCTTTCATTTCTGATTTTTTTTTTTATTTGGGTCCTCTCTCTTTGGTTCTTGGTGAGCCTGCCTATAGGTTCATCAATCTGATTTATCATTTCAAAGAACTAGCTCTTGGTTTCATTGATCTTTTATATTATTTTTTTTGGACTCTATGTCATTTATTTCTGGTCTGATCTTTATTATTTCCTTCTGTCTGCTCACTCTGGGCTTTTATTGTTGCTCTCTTTCTAATTCATTAAGTTGTAGTGTTAGATGACTTACTACCATTTTTTGTTTTGTTTTATGAGGTAGACCTGAAGAGCTATAAACTTCCCTCTTACGAGTGCTTTCACCGTGCCCATAATTTTGTATTAAAATAACTTTAATTTAAAAATATAAGTAGACAATAGAGGATCACCAAGCATTTGAGGAAATTCTTTCATCTGAAAGACAGGAACACACACACACACACACACACACACACACACGCACACACACACACACATCCAAAGATAGAGCAAGAGAACTCAAAGAAAACAGATCATGCATAGAGCAGGAAACTTTAAAAAATCCAATAATTACTATCCTTTGGGAGATAAGATATTTAATATTATAAGCAGAAATAGATTGCATAAAATATAAAATAACAGAGAAAAGGAAAGAATAATTAGTAATTAAACACCATAGGTCAATTAAAAAATAACTTGAAGAATTGTAGGATAAAGACTTTTACTCAGAAAGCAAGAAAAAGATAAAGTCATGGAAAATCAGATACAGAAGATAATATACATTAGAGAATCAATTGAGAGAATGAGAAAAATAATTAGGAGAAAATTTAAAAAGAAATAGTAGGAGTAATTGAGGAATGAAAGTCATTAGGGTCTGTATTGCAAGGGTCCAACAAGTCCCCTGCTTAATTAATGAAAAAGTGCCTAGGTTATTGCAAAGCAGCCTGAGAACACAGAATACTGGAGATAAAAAAAGACAATGGAAGCTGTTAGAAAGGAAAAACAAGTTTCATAAAATGATTTGGGAATCAGAATGGTATGAGACTTTTCAATAGTCATATTGTAAGTTAGAATATAATGAAAAAGTGTTTTGATAATTTTAAGGTGAAATTCTTTGTTATTTATTACTAGAGGCCTTGTGCACAAAATGAATGGGTGGGGTCCCTAGACCTGGCTAGTGATCAGGGCCAATTGAGGCCTTCTGGCTGCCTGCTAGGGCCTCCCTTTGTTCCGCACCACCCCATGGTGGTCAGCGCACATCATAGCAAGCAGTTGAACTCTCGAGGGACAATTTGCATATTAGTATTTTATTATGTAGGATTGACACTGTTATAGATATCCCCATTTCCAACTTTCTTTCCCCACCTCCAACCAGCCCCTGCCTCCTAAGGGGAAAGTCTTTTTTATTTTTATTTATTTATTTATTTATTTATTTATTATTTATTTATTTTAATATATTTTATTGATTTTTTACAGAGAGGAAGAGAGAGGAATAGAGAGATAGAAACATCAATGAGAGAGAATCATCGATCAGTTGCCTCTTGCACACCCCATACTGGGGATGTGTCTGCAACCAAGGTACAAGCCCTTCACTGGAATCAAACCTGGGACCTTTCAGTCTGCAGGCTGACACTGAGCCAAACCGATTTCAGCAGTAAAATTTTATTTATTTATTTTTTATTTATTTATTTTTAACTTTTTTAAAAAATAAATCTTTATTGTTCATATTATTACAAAAGTTCCTCATTTCCCCCCACCTCTACCTGGTTCCCACCCCACCCTCTGCCCTTTCCCCACCCTCCACTGTCCTCATCCATAGGTGCACAGTTTATGTTCAGTCTCTTCTCACACTGCCCACTCCTCTTTTCCCCGAGAATTGTCAGTCCACTCCCCTTCCTTACCTCTGATTCTATTATATTCAACAGTTAATATTGTTCATCAGGTTTTTTAATTCCCTTGGTTTTTAGATTCACTTGTTGATAGTTACATATTTGTTGTTCATAATTTTTATCTTTATTTTCTTCCTCTTCCTAAAGAACCCCCTTCAACAATTCATATAATTCTGGTTTGGCAGTGATGAACTCCTTTAGCTTTTTTTTTTATTATTATTTTTATTTGTGAAGTTCTTTATCTGGCCTTTGATTCTGAGTGATAGCTTTGCTGGGTAGAGTATTTTTGGCTGTAGGTTCTTGCTATTCATCACCTTGAATATTTCTTGCCATTCCTGTCTGGCCTGCATGGTTTCTGTTGAGAAATCAGCTGACAATTGTATGGGTGCTCCTTTATAAGTAACTACCTGCTTTTCTCTTGCTGCTTTTAATATTCTCTCTTTGTCTTTTGCTCTTGGAATTTTAATTATGATGTGTCTTGGTGTGGTCCTCTTTGGATTCCTTTTGTTTGGGGTTCTGTGCACTTCCTGGACTTGTAAGTCTATTTCTTTCACCAGGTGGGGGAAGTTTTCTGTCACTATTTCTTTCAATGTGTTTTCGGTATCTTGCTCTCTGTCATCTTCTGGGACGCCCATAATTCTGATGTTGGTTCGCTTGAAGTTGTCCCAGAGGTTTCTTACACTATCTTCAACTTTCTGGATTCTCTTGTCTTCTTGCTTCTGCGGAGGAGTGTACTCTGTCTCTTTGTGTTCCAAATCTTTGACTTGATTCTTGCAATCTTCCATTCAGTTTTTAGGACTCTGTATAATATTTTTTATTTCAGAGAATGTATTCTTTATTTCTAGTTGATCCTTTATTATTTCTAGTTGATCCGTTTTCATATCTTCATAGGTCTCGTTTATTTTATCGGCCTTTTCTAGGGGATTCTTGAAAAACCTTATGAGTGTGGTTTTGAACTCTATATCCAGTCGCTTTTTGTCCTCCATTTCTTTCGTTTGCCATTTGTTTCCTTGTCTCAGCATTTTCGCTGCTTCCCTGAGTTGGTAGGGTGGGAGAATCAGCTGTATCTATGCCAGGAGACAGCCTTATTCAACTAGACTTGGAAAACTGCAAGAGCCTCTGTGCTCAGCTTGGATGGGGCGGAGTTTCAGGGTAGAGCCTACAGCCTTGACTTCTGGGTAGACCTGCCCTATGACGTTCCTGAGTCTCAGTGTTCCTCAGGGTCCTTTGGTACTTGCTGCAAGCACCTCTGAGAGAAAGGTGCCCTAGAGTTTCGCCCACTACCAGACAGTCTAGTCTCTCCCCCAACAAGCCCGCAAATGGGGTTCAGTGCAGTTGGAAGTGGGGTTAAGAGCAGTCTGGAACTTATGTCTCCTTCCCACTAGGGCAATCCAGCAGCTCAATGAACAGTATGTCCTCTGCTCGAAATGTGCACGACTCGGGGGCTCTGCCTTTCGCTGCTCCCCTAAGCTTCAGCTTTACAGCCCAGATTCCCTCTGTATGAGCCTGGGGCCCGAGTGTTTCACCCAGAACTGGGGTTCAGTGCAGTCAGAACTGGGGCTCAGCACAGTCCAGAGCTTTTGTCTCCTTCCCGCTAGGGCAATCTAGCAGCACAGTAAACCATCAGTCCTCTGCGCGAAATGTGTGCCACTCCGGGGCTCTGCCTTTCACCGCTCCCCTGAGCTTCCTCCTTACAGCCTAGATTCCTTCTGTATGTGTCTGGGTCCCCAGGGTCTTGCTCAGAACTGGGGTTCAGTGCTGTCGGAACTGGGGTTCAGCACAGTCGGGAGCTTTTATCTCCTTCCCGTTAGGGAACGTCAGCCAAGCACTCAGCCTCCCCCTCCTCTCAAGCTCCGTCCTCTCCCAGCACGTACTGTGCCTCCATACCTTAGGCTTTTACAGCTCCTCTGATTTTCCTTCTGGTTTTCTCTTTCCTTCTTGTTGTAGAATTTCCAGTCAGTCAACTTTCCTGTAGTTTTGGATAATGTCCACTTTATATTTTAGTTGTATTTTTTGAAATTGTTGTGTGAGGCTGCAGTTAGGCAGTTACCAATGCCGCCATCTTGGTTTATACGGCCTTTTCTAGGAGATGTTTTTTATTCGGGAAAGTGTTTTTAAATAAGAATTTTATATCCAACAAAACTATTAATGAAGATTTGGGATAGATAAGTTTTCAGACATACAAGATGTCAGAAAAAAACTCTTGCACACCCTTTCTCAGGAAATCACTAGAGGAAGTGATCCAGGAGACAGCAACATTTGGGACCCAAGAAACAGGAGATTCATCATAATAGGGGAATGAAAGAAGCACTAAGATGACATCTGTGCAGCAGGGCTAGAGGACAATCAGTCCATATTGAAGCAAGAAGGTGGTGGAGGCCTGCAATACAAATGTCTCCATTAAAAAAAAAAGGAACTGACAGAATCCCAGATGTCTTTGACAATGTAAAAAACAATATTCAGGGGAAAGAAGAATTAAAGAACATGGATAATAGACAAGTAAGAAATCAACAAATTTTTAAAAGTACAAACTCTATGGAGAAAATGGGATTTAGACGAAAGGAAATATAATCATAGAACACTACTTGGCTCAGCAATAAATTATATTAGTACAGTCAAAATTAGGTAAATGATGAGTACCAATTTTAACAATAATTATTATGTAACTCTATTGGAAGGATGGAAGGTAGAGAAGTCTGTAAGCATGTGAGTGGTGTTTTCAAAAGTAAAACTCTATATCCTCCTTAAATGATAGATGATTTGATTATTTTCTTCTCTATTTAAAAAGTTGTTGGCGAGGATGTGGAGAAAAATGAAACCTTGTGCACTGTTGATGAGAATGCAGATTGGTTCAGCCACTATGGGAAATAGTATGAAGGATCCGCAAAAGATTAAAAATAAAATGGCCTCGTGAAACAGCAATTCCAATTCTAGGAAAATATCCAAGAAACTGAAACATTGATTCAAAAGAATATATGCACACCTATGTTCATTGAAGTGTTATTTACAAAATCCAAGATTTGGAAGCAGCACAAGTCCATCAGTCAATGAGTGGTTAAAAACTGTGGTACAAAGGATGAGGGTAAGGAGGAAAGATCAACAGAGGATGAGGGTAAGGAGGAAAGATCAACAGAGGATCAAGTCTGTTGCATGTTTCAGTGTCTCTAGAGTCTATTTTGTTCATCAGTTTATTTTGTTCATTAAATTCCACATCTAACTGGCTTATTTTGCTTAGCATAATACTCTCCAGGTCCTTCCATGCTGTCCCAAAGGGTAAGAGATCCTTCTTTTTAATAGCTGTATAGTATTCCACTCTGTAGATGTACCACAACTGTTTTTTTCGTTATTGATGAAGGTATTACATATGTGTCCGTATTCCCCAATTGCCCTCCCACTCCCCCTGCTCATGCCCTCACCCCCCTACTGTATATGTCCATTGGTTGGGCTTATATGCATGCATACAAGTTCTTTGGTTGATTTCTTCCCCTTCCCCTCACACTGCCCTGCCTTCCCTCTGAGGTTTGATGGTCTGATTGATGCTTCTCTGCCCAGGGTCTATTTTTTGGTCATCAGTTATATTGTTCATTATAGTCCACAAATGAGTGAGATCATATGATATTTATCTTTCTCCAACTGGCTTATTTCACTTAGTATAATGCTTCCCAGTTCCATCCATGCTATTGCAAATGGTAAGAATACCTTCCTTTTTAAAGCAGCATAGTATTCCATTGAGTAGATGTACCACAGTTTTATTTCTTTTTCATTTTAATTTCTTTATTAATTTCTTCTTTGGTATTACATATTTGTCCTCATCCCCCCATTACCTTCCCAACCCTCCACACATGCTCTCACCCCCTTGTTGTCTATGTCCACTGGTTAGTCTTATATGTAGGCATACAAGTCCTTTGGTTGATCTTTCCTCCTTACCCTCATCCTCCCTTACCTTCCCTCTGAGGCTTGGCAGTCTGATCAATGCTTCCCTGTCTCTGGATCTGTTTTTGTTCATCAGTTTATGCTGATCATTATATTCCATAAGTAAGTGAGATCATGTGATATTTATCTTTCTCTGACTAGTTTATTTCACTTAGCATAATGCTCTCCAGGTCCATCCATACTGTTGCAAATGGTAAGAGTTCCTTCTTTTTTTATAGCAGCACAGTATTCCATTGTGTATATGTACCAGTGTTTTTTAGTCCACTCATCTGCTCATGGGCACTTAGGCTGTTTACAAACCTTAGCTATGGTAAATTGTGCTGCTGTGAACATAGGGGTGCATATATCCTTTCTGATCGGTGTTTCTAGTTTATTGGGATATATTCCTAAATGTGGGATCACTGGGTCAAATGGGAGTTCCATTTTTAGGGTTTTTTTTTTTGAGGAAACTCCATACTGTTCTCCACAGTGGCTGCACCAGCCCGAATTCCCACCAGCAGTGCATTAGGGGTTCTTTTTCTCCACATCCTTGCCAGCACTTGTCGTTTTTTGATTTGTTGATGATAGCCATTATGACAGATATGGGATGGTACCGCATTGTTGCTTTGATTTGCATCTCTCAAAGGATTAGTAACTTTGAACATCTTTTCATATGTCTCTTGTCCTTCTGTTTGTCTTCTTTTGAAAAGTATCTATTTCAGTCCATTGCCCATTTTTTTGATTGGGTTGTTTATCTTCCTTTTGTTAAGTTGTATGAGTTCCCTGTAAATGTTGGAGATTAAACCCTTATCAGAGATAACATTGGCAAATATATTATCCCATGCAATGGGATTTCTTGTTCTTTTGTTGATATCTTTTGCTGTGCAGAAGCTTTTTATTTTGATGTAGTCCCATTTGTTTATTTTCTCTTTAGTTTCCATAGCCCTAGGAGCTATGCCAGTGAAGATATGGCTTCAGCGTTTGTCTGAGATTTTGCTGCCTGTGGATTCCTCCAAGATTTTTATGGTTTCACATCTTACATTTAAATTATTTATCCATCTTGAGTTTATTTTTGTGTATGGTGTAAGCAGTGGTCTAGTTTCATTTTTTTTCTTTTTTGCATACATCTGATGAGTTTTCCCAACACCATTTAATGAAGAGAGTATCTTGATTCCATTGCATGCTCTTGCCTCCTTTGTAAAATATTAATTGAGCATAGTAGTTTGGGTTGATTTCTGGGTTCTCTATTCTATTCCATTGGTCTATATGTCTGTTCTTGTGCCAGTACCAGGCTGTTTTGAGAACAGTGGCTTTGTAATATAGCTTGATATATGGTATTGAGATCCCTCCTACTTTGTTCTTTTTCAGGATTGCTGCAGCTATTCGGGGCCTCTTTATTCCAAATGAATTTTTTGAAATATCATTCTATGTCTGAGAAATAATGCTGTTGGTTTTTTAATGGGGTTTTATTGACTCCATAGATTGCTTTGAGTACTATGGACATTTTAATGATGTTTATCCTACCAATCCTTGAGCATGGTATATTTTTCCATCTGGTTGTGTCTTCCACTATCTCTTTTTTCAGTGTCCTATAGTTTTCCTTAGTATAGGTCTTTTACCTCCTTAGTTAAATTTATTCATAGGTATCTTATTTATTTCAGTGCTATGGTAAATGGGATTTAAAAAAAATCTCATTCTTTAAGCTCACTATTGGTATATAAAATGCCATAGATTTCTTGGCATTAATTTTGTATCCTGCTACATTGTTTAATTCATTCTTTTGATATAATACTTCTTTGGTAGAGTCTTTAGGGTTTTCAATGTACAGTATCATGTCATCTGCAAATAATGACAGTTTTACTTCTTATTTTGCAATCTGGATAACTTTTATTTCTTCTTCTTGTCTAATTGCTATGTCTAGCACTTCCAATACTATGTTGAACAAGAGTGGTGAAAGTGAGCATCCCTGTCTCATTCCTGTTCTTAGGTGAAATGGTTTTAGTTTGTGCCCATTGAGTATGACGTTGGCTGTAGGTTTTTCATATAAGGCTTTTATTATGTTGAGGTATGATCCCTCTTTTCCCACTTTGCTGAGGGTTTTTATCAAGAAAGGGTGTTAGATTTTGTCAAATGCTTTTTCTGCATCGATTGATATGACTATATGATTTTTATCTCTCAGTTTATGTGATGTATTATGATTATTGATTTGCAGGTATTGTACCATCCTTGCATTCCTGGGATATATCCTACTTGTTAATAGGTGTATGGTCTTTCTGATGTACTGCTGGAGCTGATTTGCTAGAATATTGTTGAGGATCTATGTTCATGAGGAATATTGGCCTGTAATTCTCTTTCATTTTGTTGTCTATATCTGGTTTTGGTATTAGGGTAATGCTGGCTTCATAGAATAAGCTTAGAAGTGTTTATTCCTCTTGAATTTTTTTGAATAGTCTGAGGTGGACAAGTTTTAGTTCTTCCTTGAATGTTGGTAAAACTCTCATGTGAAGCCATATGGCCCAGGGCTTTTTTTTTTTTTCTGGAAGCTTTTTGATGAATACCTCAATTTCTTCCATAATTATTGGCCTGTTGAGCTCTTTATATTCTTCCTGATTGAGTTTTGGAAGGTTGCATTTTTCTAGGAATATGTCCATTGTTTCTAGGCTGTCTAGTTTCTTTGACAGAGTTGCTCCTAGTATATTTTTTAACAATCCTTTGTATTTATGTGGGGCCTGTTGTTATTTTGCTTATTTAATTTCTGATTTTGTTTATTTTGGTCCTCTCTCTTTGCTTCTTGGTGAGACTGGCTATAGGTTCATCAATCTTATTTCTCATTTCAAAGAACTAGCTCTTGGTTTCATTGATCTTTTGTATTATTATTTTTTTTAACTCTATGTCATTTCTTTCTCCTCTGATCTTTTATCTCATTCCTTCTGCTCAATCTGTGTTTTTCTTTTTGCTCTCTTTCTAATTCTTTAAATTGTAGAGTTAGATAATTTATTATCTTTTTTTCTTTTCTTCCTTCCTTTCTTTCCTTTTTTTTTTTTTGAGGTAGGCCTGTAGAGCTATAAACTTCCCTCTGAGGACTGTTTTCACTATGTCTCATAGAATTTGGATTATTGTATTTTCATTGTCATTCCTTTCCAGAATGTTTTTTTTAAAATATATTTTATTGATTTTTTTTACAGAGGAAGAGAGAGGGATAGAGAATTAGAAACATCGATGAGAGAGAGTCATCGATCAGCTGCTTCTTGCACACACCCTACTGGGGATGTGCCCACAACCAAGGTACATGCCCTTGACTGGAATCGAACCCGAGATCTTTCAGTCTGCAGGCCGACGCTCTATCCACTGAGCCAAACTGGTTTCAGCCAGAATGTTTTTAATTTCTTCTTTGATCTCTTTGGTAACCCAATCATTTTTTAATAGCATGCTATTCAGCTTCCAAGTGTTTAAAATTTTTTGATTATTTTTATTGTAGTTGATTTATAATATTATGCCATTGTAGTCTGAGAAAAATCCTTGATATGATTTCAATCTTCTTGAATTTGGGGATATTTTGCCTGTGACCCAAAATGTGGTCTATCTTTGAAAATGTCCCATTAGCACTTGAGAAGAATGTATATTCTGTGGCTCTGGGGTGAAATGTGCTGAAGATGTCAATTAAGTCCATCTGATCTAGTGCGTCATTTAGGATTGCTGTTTCTTTGATATTTTTTGTCTAGAGCATTTATCCAGCAATATCAATAGTGTATTAAAGTCCCCATACTTTGATTGTATTGTTGTTAATCTCTCCCTTGATATCCTCCAGGAGTCTTTTTTTATGTATTTGGGTGCTCCTGCATTGGGTGTATATATGTTTACCAGGGTTTTATCCTTGTTGTATTGATCCTTTTAGTATTATGAAGTTATCTCTTCTTATGGCCTTCACTTTGAGGTCATTTTTGTCAGATATAAATATTGCTACCCCAGCTTTTCCTTCATTTAAATTTCTCTGGAAGATATTTTTCTGTCCCCTCACTTTCAGTCTGTGTGTGTCCCTTGTTCAGAGGTGGGTGTCTTATAGATAGCATATATATGGGTCATATTTTTTTTATCCATTCAGCCACTAGATGTCTTTTGATTGGAGCATTTAGTCCATTTATGTTTAAAGTTATTATTGATTGGTACTTGTTTTTATTTTTATTTTTTTGTGCCGTATTCCTTCTTCCCTTTTTATTTCTTCTTTTTACATCAGTCCCTTTAACATTTCTTGAATTGCTGGCTTGGTAGTGATAAACTCCCTTAGCCTTTTCTTTCCCTTTCTTTCCTTTTCTTTCCTTTTCTTTCCTTTTCTTTCCTTTCCTTTCCTTTCCTTTCCTTTCCTTTCCTTTCCTTTCCTTTCCTTTCCTTTTCTTTTCTTTTCTTTTCTTTTATTTTCTTTCTTTTCTTTTCTTTTCTCTTTCTTTCTTTCTTTCTTTCTTTCTTTCTTTCTTTCTTCTTTTTTCTTTCTTTTTTCTTTTCTTTCTTTCTTTCTTTCTTTCTTTCTTTCTTTCTTTCTTTCTTTGTGTGTGTGTGTGTGTGTGTGTGTGTGTGTGTGTGTGTGTGAAGCTCCTAATTTCCCCTTCAATGTTGAATAATAGCCTTGCTGGATAGAGTATTCTTGAATTTATTCCCTTGCTTTACATCACTTTGTAAACTGCCTTTTATTCCTTTCTGTCATGTGTTTCTGTTGAGAAACCATTTGATAATCTATTAGGAGATCTCTTATACATAACTTTCTGCCTCTCTCTCTTGCAGCCTTTAAGATTCTCTCTTTGTCCTGAATGCTTGCATCATAATTATGACATGTCTTGATGTGGGTTGTTTTGGGTTCATTTTATTTGGGACTCTCTGTGCTTATGTGACTCCCCCCACCTCCCTATCAGGCAAATTTTTTGACATTATTTCTTCAAATAGATTTTCTAACCTTTGTTCCTCTTCTTATAGTTATGGCACTCTTATTATTCCAATGTTCCTTCTTTTCACATTGTCCCAAAGCTCCCCTAGGCTCTCCACTGGTGTTTTTTTTTTCTTTCCCCCTCCAATTGCAGTTCCTTTTTTGTAGTTTTTGCTTTCTGTCTTCTAATTTGGTCCTCTGTTTCTCCTAGTCTCCTGTTGAAACTTTCCATAGTTTTTTATTTATTTATTTATTTTTTATTGTAAGTATGTCACTCTTTATTTCCTCTTGATTCTTACATAAGTTGTTGATTTTTTCATCCATGTGGTTTATGAACTCTATGACCCTTATTCTGAATTATTTTTCTGATATATTGCATGCCTCCATTTCACTTAGCTCCTTTTCTGGCAATTCCTCCTTTTCTTTCCTTTGGGTGTTTCTTTGTCTCCGCATTTTTGCTCTCACCAAAGGATCTAGGTGTCAAGTTGTGCAGAGATTGCTCCTTGGGCTGTGGCAGCTGCCCCTCAGGTGGTTGTGACTATCTTCTCAGTTGCTGGTGACTCCTTGGGTGAGCACTGATCATGCAGCTTCTCACAGCAGTGATAGCTCCTTTGGCTGGCAGAGGTGGGTTGCTTGCATAACTGCTGCTCCTCAGATGGGAGTGGACAGCTTGGGTGGCTGCTGATCCTCAGACATGGGTGGGCTGTGTGTGGCTGCTGCTCCTTGAACGGGGGAAGACTGCTTAAGCAGCTGCTGCTCCTCAGACTAAGGTGGGCTGCTCATGTGGCTGCTGCTTGTTAAATGGGGGCCAGCTGCTCACAGTTGCTGCTCCTCAGATGGGGGCAGGCTGGACTTGGCTGATGCTCCTCAGATGGGGTAGGTTGCCTGCATGGCTGCTGCTCACACGATTGCAGTACCATGGGCTATAGTGTTGGCCCAGACAGGGGACTGTGGTTTGGAACTCACAGGAGCCTGTGGCTGGGGTGGCTGGATTCTCTGTGTCTGAGAGAATACAGATGAGGCAGCAGGTCCCTGGGGGGTGTGGCTGTAGAATCCCAAGTGTCTGAGAGCACCCTGGTAGAGGTGAATCTAGGCTCCTAGTCAAGCAGCTCTCCCCTTCAAGATGGTTTGGCCTCTGCAGTAGAGTTGGTCACGCTAGGGTTGTTTGCAATGGTAGCAGAGGCTGCTTGTCTAGGTGAGCCTGGTCAGCCAGCCCCCAAAGGTCCTGCAGGAACTAACTGTCCCTCACTCACACACCCCCCCCCACATGTCCACACACTCCTCTTTCACTTCCTCACTCATGCTCTCTCCCTCACTACCACCATCTTCCTGCCTCTGTAGTTGGGTCTGGAGTGTTATTGACCCATTCATGAGTGGAGTCTCCTCTCTGGGTGTCTGGTTATGTGGCTCAATCTCTACCACATTGACCAAACAGCACAAAATGCAACTCAATAACACATAACACAAAGGGAACAAAACACGAATGTACTCACAATACCAATAACCCCAATATAAGTTACCACCAGAGAAAAGAGAATTAGGGGAGAAAAAAGAGAGCACAAATGATATCAGGAGTGAAAAATGGCAATAGAGATAAGAAAAAGAAGAAAAAGGAAAAAATATATATGGGGAGAAAACACCACAGAACACACAGATAAATAAAAAATGCAAACACCAAACATCCAGAAAGGAGGGTGGGGGCAGAATCTGTAGAGGCCAGGCTTATATACAGAAAGTAAGGTTAAGGAATTGTATGAATATGGGGAGAAACTCAGTTCAGTATAGAGGAAGTAGAAAGAGGATATATGGATATGAAGAAAGAGAATTAATTAAAATAGGATAAAAATAAAAATAGAATGATGAAAATCTAATGTGAAAAAGGAATAAAAGGTTGAGAACCACTGTTCTAGATCTAAGTTCATAGCCATGAGAGGCTGAGCCTGGAGGGGCCAGCCTGAACAAATTGCCAAAGTCGCATGGTGCAAGGGGGAGAGAAACTTGAAGTGCTGCAGCTCTGTCCCCTCTTTTTGGTCTTTGCTTTTATTCGCTAAAACCAGCTCACAGGACCTTTCAAATACACTCACCTATGGCTGAGATGCAAGTGGAGGTTCAGAATTCTGGAGTCTGGGGAGAGGCTGGGGAGAAGAGCAGGTTGGGGAGAGGTGGCCAGTAGTCTGACACTGGGACCTGACATTCCGGTCCTAAGCAGCCATTTTCTCTTGAAGAGATAGCCCCTCCCTGCAGTCTCCAGACAACCAATACAACCATAATTAGAGTACATCCTGAGTGTTACAAAGAATACAAAAAAAAAATATATGAATAGTCCCTGAGAGCCCTGAAGAGAGGCTGTTCAGTCCCTGAAAATGATATGGCAACCTCCCCAACTATAGCCCTGTCAGAAACAGCTGCTTGAGAGATCAAGATGGACAGTGGGCAGACAAGCTAAGGGAGCATATTGGTCTCTCTCCCTCTCCCTTCCTAACTGAAATCAAATATATATATCCTATATAACAAAAGGCTAAAATGCAAATTGACCAAATGGAGGAACAACCAGAACAACAGAACAACCAGTCACTATGACATGCTGACTACCAGGGGGCATGTGTGGAGCATGGCAGGCTTTGGCCATGGCAGGATGGTGGAGCAGGTGAGCAGTGGCACCAGACCAAGGCAGGGCACCAGTTGCTGAGCATCTCGTGGTTATTGAAAATTCTTTGCTCCTGAGTGGGCTCGCACCTGTTGCTGGTGCTGGCCCCACTCACACCTGCTGCTGGTGCTGGAGCCATTGCTTGCACCTATCGCCAGTGCTGGCCCTGCTTGCACCTGCAGCTTGTGCTGGAGCTGCCACTCATACTCGCTGCCTATGCCCAGTGCTGATCCTGATAATCGACACCATCAGTGTGTGAGCGGCAGCTGCAAGCCCTGATTGCTCCTGAGGGCTTCTCCACCTCCCCCTGCTCCTGAGGGTTGATCAGGGCAGCAGCAGTGCTTTCATCCACTGATAGTGCTGGCCCTAACCGCTCCACGCCGTCAGTGGATGAGAACAGGACTGGTGCTGTCAGCACGTGGGAGCAGCGGCAGCAGGAGTGGGGCTGCTGGCAGACAGGGGACCAGGGCCACAGAGGATGGGCCGAGACCCACCCCTATGCCTACAGCAGCATCACGGCCCACAGTTCTTTTCAAGGTGCACGAATTCATTCATTGTACCCATAGTATACATACAACAAATTAAACTAACAAACAAAATAGAAACAGGCTCATAGATAGAGCACAGTCTGTCAAGCTGTCAGAGGGGAGAGTTGTTGGGGGATTGGAAAAAGATGAAGGGAACCCTAGCTGGTTTCACTCAGCAGTTAGAGCATCAACCCTCAAATTGAAAAATTGCCAGTTTAATTCCTGGTTAAGGATATGTACATGGTTGGAGGTTCAATCTCCAGCCCCAGTCAGGGCACATGTGGGAGGCAACCAACCAATGTGTCTCTCTCATGTTGATGATGTTTCTCTCTTTCTCCATTCCACTATCTCTAAAAATCAATGACAAAATATCCTCACTTCTCAGGAGAGAATTAAAAAAAAACTTAAGGTGAAGGGATTAAGGAAACACACACACACACACACACACACACACACAAAAATCCAACACACAAAAAAATGCCCTCATAGACACAGATAAGAGCATGGTGATTACCAGAGGGAAATAAGTGTGGCGAGAGGTAGAAGAGGATATGGGGGGATAAATGGTGATGGAAGGAGACTTAACTTGGGGTGTTGAACACACAGTACAATATGTAGATGATGTATTATCAAATTGTATACCTGAAACCTATACAATTTATTTATCAATGTCATCCCAATCTTATATGATAAAAGGATAATATGCAAATAGTCCCCTCAACTGGGAAAGTTTGATCAGGGGATGGGGCCAGCCTGCCAACCACCCATGGCACCTCCCCTCAGTCAGCCAGGCCAAATCAGCCCTGATCAGGGCAGGCTGGGTGGACCCCACCCATGCATGAATTTGTGTACTGGGCCTCTAGTAAATTTAATAAAAATAAATTTTAAAAGGCAAAGAAAAATATATAACCAAACAATAACAAAAATCCTTCAGATTCACACAACCCTTCAGATGACTGCCCTCCATCTCCTACTTCATGGGCAAATATCTTTACAGAGTGGTTCATATTTACTTCTATTATATCTGGGGAAAAGTTACTTTCTCTACAACATAAGTGAGTTTGGCAATGTTGCAGGGCACAATATCAGTATGTAGAAATCAATTGTATACTTTTTATTAGAATTTTTCTTTCTTGTTTAAAGTATTACAGATGTACCACGCCCTTTTCCCCATGGATGCCACAACTCCGCATCCACCCCTCCCAGGTCTTCACCACACTATTGTCTGTGTCCATGGGCTATGCATATATACAATAAGTTCCTCAGTTAATCTATCCCCACTTTCTTATAAAATGTCCATTCTCTGTGCATTGTCCTATAGATTCAATGCAATCCTGATCTATATCCAAGCAGATTTTTTTTTCTGGTAAAAATCAGCAAGTTGGTTCTAAACTTTATATGAAAATTCCAAGGACTAGAATATAAAAAAAAATATTTTGAAAAAGAAAAAACATGGCCAAAACTGATTTGGCTCAGTGGATGGAGCATTGGACTGTGGACTGAAGGGTCCCAGGTTCGATTCTGGTCAGGGGCATGTCCCTTGGTTGCAGGCGCATTCCCAGTTGGGGGTGTGTAGGAGGCAGCTGATCAATGTTTCTCTCTCACCAATGTTTCTTGCTCTCTGTCCCTCTCCCTTCCTCTCTGTGAAAAATCAAAAAAACATATTTTAAAAAATGGAATATTTACTTATCTTACTATTAAAGAAAGTGTATTAATGATGTAATAATAGATATACAGTTTAGTGGAACAGAATAACATATACACAGCAGATTTGTATCAAAGATGACACTGCAGTTCAGAGAGGGAAAGAATAGTCTTTTCAATAGATGGTGTTGGGTCCCTTGGTTAACCATATAGGAGGAGATGTATTTCAATCCCTTCTTTATACCATACACAAAAAATAAATTCCATATGGATTGAATATATAAGTTTTAAAGGTAAAACAATAAAACTTTTCATAAGAAAATTTGGGAGAATACCTTTATAGAGCAGGCAACTTGAAAGAGCTCTCAGTGACCAAATCTGGGAAACCTTAAATGACAGAATAAATAATTATAGCAATGGATTAAATAGAATAAAATAAATATACACAAATCCTATTTAATTAAAGAGTAACATGCAAACTAACATCACTCTGCTATACTCACAAGCTATGCCCACCAGCCAAACAGGATGGAGTATGCAAATTAGCCCAACCAAGATGGCTGCAGCCATGGAACCAGCAGGAGGCTTAGGTTTACCCTAGCAATGGAGTAAGCCAAGCTTTCTGCACATCCTGGCCAGCCCAGGCCTCCACTCAAGGCTACAAAGCTTCAATTATAGAAGATAAATAAATATCAGATACCAGGGCCTCCATTTGTGTCACCAGGGGGCATGGCTAGCCTGAGAACCACCACAGGCCCCTCGCCCAGGCCACCCCACACCCCAAGTCCTCCCACCCTGATCCAGGACACCCTTCAGGGCAAACCAGCTGGACCCCACCTATGCACCAGGCCTCTATCCTATCTAATAGAAGAGTAATATGCAAATTTACCATCACTTCAACACACAAGATGGCTACTCCCATGAGGTCAAAGATGGTTGCTCCTATGTGGACACAAGATGGCACACAGTGGAGGGCAGTTGGGAGGGCCCGGCCTGCAAGGGAGGGCAGTTGTGGGCGATCAGGCCAGCAGGGGAGGGCAGTTGGGAGGGACAAGACCTGCAAGGGAGAGCAATTAGGGGCAAGCAAGTCTGTAGGGGAGGGCAGTTATGGGTGACCAGTCTGGCAGAGGAGGGAAGTTGGAGGAAACCGGGCCTGCAGAGAAGGGCAGTTGGGGGGGGGGGGGGGTGACCTAGGCCTACACAGGAGAACAGTTGGGAGGGGAAGGCCTGCAGGGGAGGACATTTAGGGGTGACTAGGCCTGCAGGGGAGGGTAGTTAGGGGTGACCAGGCCTGGGGGAGGGCAGTTAGGGGCAAACAAGTGTCAGGAAAGCAGTTAGGCATGAATCAGACTGGCAGGGGAGTGGTTAGGGGGTGATCAGGCTGGCAGGAAGAAGTGGTTAGGGGCAATCAGGAAGGCAGGTAGGTGATCAGTTGGGAACCAGCAGTTCTGGATTGTGAGAGGGATGTCTGACTGCCAGTTTAGGACTGGTCCCAGATTGGAGACTGTGCAGGCTGGGCTCAGGGACACCCCCCCCCCCAACCCCTGCATGAATTTTGTGCACCAGACCTCTAATGTAAGCATATAAGTAAATGAACAAATTAGGGGATAGCTCTTTCTTACAGAAGAATTCCAATTAATAAATGTAGAGGCAATAATGAAAATAGATTAGTATAATTGGGCAAACACCACAGTAATATTTATTGCAAGCAAGAAACATTAATGGAAGCTAAAATTTGTGGGCAAAAGTTTAAGGAGAAACATGACATCGGCAGAGTCTCAAAGTATTTCCTGGAATAGTTACCAGTTACAAAAGGAAAAATAAAAATTTTACAATGGAGAAACTTAGTAGATACCAGCATAAGGTTACCATCACCAGTAATAGGACACACTGATATCATAAACCTTCTGACATGATAAACAAAAGAACAGAACATCATCTCTGTGGTATTGAAAAACAAAAACTAAACAGCATAACTTCAATTGAATTATGAGAAAACATCAGACAGATTCATATTAAAGACATTCAACAAAACTAGTATTCAAAAGTATCAAAGTCATTGTATTAGTTTCCTATTGGTGCTGTAACATGTTATCGAAGGTTAGTGTCTTGAAGGAAAAAAAAAATTCTTACAGTTCTGGAGGTAAGAAGTCTAAAGTCAAAGGTTTCAGCAGAGCTGCATTCCTTCTGAGATTGTCTTTTCAGCTTCCGGAGACTGTTTGCATTCCATGGTTCTTGATCCCTTCTTTGCATTACTTCATCATCTTGCTTCTGTTGTTACATTTCATCCAACTGACTGACCTCCTGTCTGACTCCCCTTATAAGAACCCTTATGATTACATTGGGCTTACCTGGATAATGTAGGGCAATCACCATATCTCAAGACCCTTAACTTAATCATATCCAAAACGTCCCTTTTGACATATATGATAACCATAACACTTCTAGAGATTAAAACATGGACATCTTTGGGGGCAATTATTCAATTTTCCACAGTCATGAAAGACAAAGACTCAGTAACTTTCATGGGTTGGAGGAGACTAAGCAAACATGATAATTTAAAAAAAATATTTTATTGATTTTTTACAGAGAGGAAGGGAGAGAGATAGAGAGCCAGAAATGTCGATGAGAGAGAAACATCGACCAGCCACCTCTTGCACATCCCCCATTGGGGATGTGCCCGCAGCCAACGTACATGCCCTTGACTGGAATCGAACCTGGGACCTTTCAGTCCGCAGACCGATGCTCTACCACTGAGCCAAACCGGTTTCGGCAAGCAAACATGATAATTTAATGCAATTGGATCCAGGAACAGAAAAAGGACATTAGTGAGACAACTGGCAAAATTCAATTAAGATCAATTAATTGGTTAATAATAATGTATCAGTGTTAATTTCCTAGTTTCAATAGTCACACTATCCTATTGACCCTCATGCCATTGCAAAGATGGCAATGCTCACAGCCAATAAGTAGGGAATATGCTAATTGACCGTCCTGCCCTCAAAGATGATGGCACCCACAGCCAATAAGGAGGGAATATGATAATTAACTACCTTGCCCTCAAAGATGGCAGTGCCCACAGCCACAAGTTGGTGGCTCCCAGTCCCCTCAGCCCCCCAGTCACCCAGGGCTGGCCCAAGGTGCAGGCAAGCCTCTTATGGTGGCTGCCAAGCCACCCAATGAGGCTTGCGCTGCCAGCAGTGGCAGCAGCAGAGGTGTGATGGGGCGTCACCTTCCCCTCATTGTCAGGTCGCCTCCCATCCCTGAGGGTTCTTGGACTGTGACAGGGAGCAGGCCGGACTGAGGGATCCCTTTCCAGTGCATGAATTTTCATGCACTGGGACTCTAGTGGGTGTATAATATGTTAACATTAAGGGAAACTGGATGAGGAACTTATGGAATTCTTTGTGCTATTTTTATGTTTTTCTTAAGTCAAATTATTTCAAAATAGTTAAAAGAAAGACACAAAACCCAACAACCCACAATAAGATACACATCCACCAGAATTCTTAAAATTAAAAAAAGAAAAAGAAAATAATCACTGTTTGTGAGGATGAAGATAAACTTGAATTGTCATTCATTGCTTTTGGGCTTATAAATTGGAACAAACATTTGGCAAATGCTTTGGCAGTATCTTCTAAAGCTGAATATATATCTATATTGTGTGACCTAGTTATTCCATTTCTAAGCTTATACTCAACAAAAGTGCAAATTGGTTTACCAAAAGTATGTTGTATATGGCTGCCACTGCTGCCACAGCCCCTGGGAGCCTGAGAAAAGAGAAGTGAGAGAGCTATTGACCGTCTTTAGATAGTGGCAGCAGTGTAGTCACTGCTACTGAGGAGGCACAGTGGTCATGATGGAGGCACTGTGGCTTTGAAGAGGAATTGACAAGAGGAGGCAATGGCCTGTACAATCCAAGGGGAATAAAAATGAGGAGAAAGTACCACTAAAAGAGGGGAAAAGTAGAAAAAGTTAAAAAGGACAAAATACAATAAAATCAGAGCTATAGCCCTGGCCTGGTGGCTCAGCTGGTTGGAGCATCATCCCCATACTCCAAAATGTTGTGGGTTTGATTCCCAGTGGGAGCGCATATGGGAGGCAACCGATCACATCAATGTTTCTCTTTCTCTCTCTCTCTAAAATCAATAGAAAAGCCTATCCTCAGATGAGGATTTAAAAAAAAAAATAGCTGGAGCTACAGAGCTAGAAATTACCACTGGAAAATACTGAAATGTTGGGCCCTTCAGCACTTCCTCATGCAGATACCAGAAGCAGCATGTCATATTAAGCCTGATATATAGCAGATCATTGCATAAATTATTTCGCAGGAATCTAACTTGATTTACTTATGGTTCATCTGAACTTTGAATTGACCCTTACTTTTTTTATTGCTGTTTTTTCCTAGTTTTCAACATTTTATTTCCACCCACTTCCAGTTCCACTCACTTACAAAATATGATTGATTCATGCATGTGAATTAAATGATTATTGTCCACCTTTTTATTCTTCTTTCTCTCAACATTATTCTTAAGTTAAATATTTCAGCCTTAACAATTCACATAGGTTTGACATTTCCATGCTGTTTTTCAAACTCTGAAATACCACTCCTCCTTTCACAATCAACAATTGCTTTTTCCTGGGAGTTTCCCTTTATTAGTGCAATATATTATACTTTTTATTTCATATCCTTGAGAGATGCAGAGAAAATGTACCATCCTGGACAATGTAGGCCAAGAGGCTTGGGAAATAATACTAACAAAGACAATGTTAAAGAACTTGGCAACCTGGTTTATTGTACAATACTTCAAGTATGTAAAAAGTTTTTATAATAAAACTAGTGTCCTGGTGCACAAAATTTGTGCATGGGGGAGGGGGAGGTCCATCAGCCCAGCCTGCACCCTCTCCAATCAGACATCCCCCTCATAATCTGGGACCACTGGCTTCTAACTGTTTACCTACCTGCCTGCCCGATCACCCCTAAGCTCTCTGCCTACCTGCCTGATCACCCTTAACTGCCTCTGCCTGCCTGATCGCCCCTAACTGCCCTCCCCTGCAAGCCTGATCTCACCCCCAACTGCCCTCCACTGCCAGCCTGATCTTGCCCCAAACTGCCCACCCCTGTCAGCCTGGTCGCCTCCAACTGCCCTCACCTGCCAGTCTGGTTGCATCCAACAGCCTTCCCCTGATGGCCTGATCTCACCCCCAACAGCCCTCCCCTGCTGACCTGATCTTGCCCATAACTGCTCTCCCCTGCGGCCTGATCACCCCTAACTGCCCTCCCCTTCCAGCCTGATCTTGCCCAAACTGACTTCCCCTGCCAGCCTGATCACCCCTAACTGCCTCTGCCTGCCTGATTGCCCCTAACTTCCCTCCCCTGCCAGCCAGATCTCACCCCCAATGGCCCTCCTCTGCTGGCCTGATCTCATCCCCAACTGCCTTCCCCTGATGGCCTGATCTTGCTCCCAACTGCGCTCCCCTGCCGACCTGATCACCCCTAATGGCCTCTAATGGCCTCTGCCTTGCTCCCACCACCATGGCTTTGTCTGGAAGGAAGTCGGACATCCGGAAGATAGCCAGTCAATCAGGTCTAATTAGCATATTACCCTTTTAGTAGTATAGATAGATTATATAGGATAGGATTGCTTAAATGGGGTGGGGGGGGGGCCTTTTTCATCAGGAAGAGATGCTCTTGGCAGACAAAAATACATAATTCCTATATCTGGACTGATAGCCAGTCAAATGCACTATACTGCTAAACGGGTCATTAAAAAATTGAACTGCTTTGTTACACCTTACACCAAACAGCTGTTGCCCTTAAAGCCCCTCCTCAGCCCCACCTTGGCTTTTGCCTTTGCAGTACACCCAGATTAGGTTCTGATTGGTCAGTTTATATGCCATTCAGCATCAAAAGGTCCTTTTTCTAGGCAGCCATTGGCTCCTCGCACTTCACCCAGATTATGTTCTGATTGGTCAGTTTCTATGCCAGTCAGTGTCTCTGGGCCTATCTCCAGGCCTGATCAGAGAGGCAGGGCTGTCAGCAGCCCCATTGGAGGCCCAAGAGAAAGAGAGGCACAGCTGCTTGCCAGGCCCCAAGAGAAAGAGAGAGGCAAAGGCTGATCAACAGCTGCCACAGAGGCTATGGATCATACCCTGCTTTCCTCTTCAGGCCTCTCTTCAGGCCTGATCCACAGCCCCCTTGGCAGTCAGTGATGGGTCAAAGTGCCTGCAGTGGTGGGAATTCAGTGCTGGGTTGGCATGGCAGCCCAGCACCGACTTCTGGTCAGTTAAGCCTTTGGTCGTTTTGGATTTTACAGACTCTGGGCTTTTATGTAGTAGAACTAGGGGCTCTGTGCTCGAATTCATGTACCTCAAAAGGAATTGTGGGCTATGAGGCTCCAGTAGGCACAGGGGTGGGTCTTAGTCCACCCTCGCACCCCCGCCCAGCCCCTGCCTACTGGAAGCCCCTCTCCCATGTGCTGACGGCACTGGACCCACTCTAACCCACTGACAGCATGGATCGATTGGGGCCAGTGCCAGCAGCAGGTGTAAGTGGCAGCTGCTGCTCCGATAGCCCCTCAGGAGCAGGGGAAGATGAAGAAGCCCTCAGGAGCAATCAGGGCCATCAGCTGCCATTGATTGTGCCAAGTGATTGTTACTGGTACCAGGCACCAGCAGCAGGTGCAAGTGGTGGCTCTGGCACTGGCTGTGGGTGTGAGCAACAGGTGGGACTGCTGCACGTAGGAGCAAAGAATATTAAGTAACCACTAGAGGCTTGCCTCAATGACTGTCTGGTGCCCCAACTTGGTCTGGTACCCCCTCACCTACTCCACCATTCCGCCATGTTCTTCACATGACCCCTGGTGGTCAGCACATGTCATAGCGACCAGTTCCACTCTTCAGTCTATTTGCATATTAGCCTTTTATTATATAGGCTACTGACTGGTTGTTTTCTAGTCTCACCAAAGAAAATACCTTAAATTTGTGGAACATTTTCTTTCATTTTTTATTTTCTTTTTTTTTTTTAATGTTAATTAGTATTTTATTTTATTTACTTATTTTAATGAATCTTTATTGTTTAGATTATTACAGTTGTTCCTCTTTAAAAAAAAATCAATCTTTATTGTTCATATTATTACAAAGGTTCCTCATTTCTTCCCCCCTCCACCAGGTTCCCACCCCACCCTCCGCCTTCTCCCCACCCCCCATTGTCCTCATCCATAGGTGCACAGTTTATGTTCAGTCTCTTCCTCCCTCCCTTTCCCAGAGAACAGTCAGTCCACTCCCCTCCCATATCGCCGACTCTACTACAATGAAAAGCTATTATTGTTCATCAGGTTTTTCAATCTCCTTTTGTTGTTTTTGTTGTTGTTTTTTTTTTTAATTAATAAACTTTTACACTTCTAAGAATAAATTTTAAAATCTAATAATTTTAAACCTTGTTTTTTATCTGCCCTGGGAATTGAGAGCAAACTTGTTTACATGTAAACTTGCCCTTAGGCTATCAAAAGGTGTAGCCATTCAAGTGTAAATGGACGCATTGTTTAAACATAGCTGCTGGTTGGAATTGGATTACCTGTTCTGGGTGGGAAGGGCTTGTCATTCCCTTTCTCAATTAAAATTAAGGTGTTAGCTTTAAAACCTCTTTTTGGCAAGAGACCTTAAACTTTCAGAACTTTAAATTTTTCAGATAATAAATCAGTTACTTAGCATTTTCTCAAATCAATAATACCTCCACATGCCCAAGGATACACTTCACACAAATGACATTTCCAAATAGATCAACCAACCTCATCCAGGCCCCACACAAGGCACTCACAGATCAACATCCCAGCGCTATACTAACTCAACACATCCAGATCTAAGCCTTCATCACTTGATTCAGCAGACCCTCAAGTTCCCCCAAAAGTTTCCAGCCATGTCTGAGAGGCAGCCTTGGGGTGGGGGCAGGCAAGGAGCGAGCTGTTCTGGGCCTGGCTGCTCCGGGCCTGGCCTCTGTTGCTCTGGTCCGTTCCACAACCAGCTGCTCCGGGTCTGGCCACTGCCACTCCCGACCTGGCCTCTCCGGGCTTGGCTGCTGCTGCTCCGGGCCTGGCCGTACCCAACCCGGCTGCTCTGGGCCCGGCTGCTCTGGGCCTGGCTTCTCCGGGCCCGGCCACTCCGGGCCTGGCCACTCCCAGCCTGGCAGCTGCTGCTCTGGGCCTGGCCGCACCCGACCCGGCTGCTCTGGGCCCGGCTGCTCCGGGCCCGGCCGTTCTGGGCATGGCCACTCCCAGCCTGGCAGCTGCTGCTCCGGGCCTGGCAGCTCCCAACCTGGCTGCTTCAGGCTTGGTTGCTGCAGTTGTTCCTCTTTTTAACCCCCTTAGCTCCCCTCCACCTGGTTCCCACCCAACCCTATGCTCTTATCCCCCCACCACTGTCCTCATCTATAGGTGCATAATTTTTGCCCAGTATCTTCCCGTACCCCCCCACCCCTTTCCCCTGAGAATTGTCAGTCCACTCCCTTTCTATGCCCCTGATTCTATTATATACACCAATTTATTCTGTTCATCAAATTTTTTATTCACTTGATTTTTAGATTCACTTGTTGGTAGATGTGTATTTGTTGTTCATAATTTTTATCTTTACCTTTTTCTTCTTCTTCTACTTCTTAAAGGATATCTTTCAGCATTTCATATAATACTGGATTGGTGGTGATGAAATCCTTTAGCTTTTTGCTATTTGTGAAGCTCTTTACCTGACCTTCAATTCTTAATGATAGCTTTGCTGGATAGAGTAATCATGGTTGTAGGCTCTTACTATTCATCACTTTGAATATTTCTTGCCACTCCCTTCTGGCCTGTATGGTTTCTTTTGAGAAATTAGCTGACAACCGTATGGGTACTTTCTTGTAGGTAACTAACTGTTTTTCTCTTGCTGCTTTTAACATTCTCTCTTGGTCTTTTGCTCTTGGCATTTTAATTATGATGTGTCTTCATGTGGTTCTCTTTGGATTCCTTTTGTTTGGGGTTCTGTGTGCTTCCTGGACTTGTAAGTTTATTTCTTTCACTAGGTGGGGGAAGTTTTCAGTCATTATTTCTTCAAATAGGTTTTCATTATCTTGCTATCTCTCTTCTTCTGGCACCCCCATAATTCGTATGTTGGTATGCTTGAAATTGTCCCAGAGGCTCCTTACACTATCTTCATATTTTTGGATTCTCTTTTATTTCTTTTCTGGTTTGGTGTTTTCTGCTTCTTCATATTTCAAATCTTTGACTTGATTCTTGGAATCCTCTAGTCTGTTGTTGAATATGTATATTATTCTTTATTTCAGTCAGTGTATGCTTAATTTCTAGGTGGTCCTTTTTCATATCATTGCGTATCTCATTAACTTTCACTGAGGTTTCTAAAAGATTCTTGAGTAACCTTTTCAGTGTAGTTTTGAACTCTATATCCAGTAGTTTGCTTTCCTCCATTTCTGTCATGTGTGACCTGTTTCTTTGTCTCTGCAGTTTGGCTGGTTCCCTGTGTTGACAGAGTGGCTTTGTGTGCTAGGTGTCCTATATGGCCCAGTGGCTAAGCCTCCCCAGTTACCTGAGGTGGACACTTTTGGTGAACCCCTTTGTGGGCTATGTGCACAGTCTTGTAGTTAAGCCTTGATTGTTGTTGGTATCACTGGGAGGAATTGACTTCTAGGCCAATTGACTGTGAGGATCAGTTGTGTCTACAATGGGAGAACTTCTGTGCTGGACACCATTATGGGGCAAGACTTCAGTGGGGTTTTGGTGCTCACTGAGTCTTCCCCCTGAGTATATCCCTTATGGATCTGAGGAGTTGTAATATGGATAGTCCCACTTCACTGGGTACACTGGCTCTTGGATCTCCAAGGAGGTTCAAAGTTAGCCACTGCCTGAGGCACCCAGCAAGAGCTACAGAGATATATGCAGATTTCTCCTCTTTGTTTGGGGTTTGGAGGTGCCCAGATGAGGCCCTATTGTGAAGCAATGAAAGCTGCTGTGGAGCCTTGGACCTTCTTTTGGAGGCTCTGAGGCTCTTTAACCCAGCTGCAGTTTGTTAGGCAATTTTAGATTGCAAAAGTCCAGACCATTCATATGTCAAAGCCTCTGTGCACAGCTTGGGTGGGGTTGTAAATTGGGTGGGGCGGGGTCTTAGGGAATCAACAGGGCAGTGCAAATAGCAATGGCTGACCATCAGCCCTGTCCTAAGAGGCCCCCAGGTCTCAGTGTCCCACGGGAATTGCTGCAAGCAACTCTGAGAAAAAAACATCCTTGTGTTCTGGTCTGATGCCAGACAGTCCAGTTTCTCCCCATATGAGTCTGGGTCCCCAGAGTCTCACCCTAAACTGGAGTTTAGAGCAATCAGGAGCTTCTTCTCCCTCCCCATTGAAAAAGACAACACTGTATTCAGTTTCCAGCCCTTTTCGGCGAGTGTACACCTCCACACGTCTGCATTTCACTTCTGCACCTCCTTTCTGTCTCAGTGCACTTTTCTCTTTCCTTCTAGGTGTAGAAATTCCACTCAGCCAGCCTTCTGTGGTTCTGGGATGATGTCCATTTTGTCTTTTAGTTGTAGTTTTGAAATGGTTGTGTGAGGCAGTAAGTTCAGGTGTTTACCTATGCCACCATCCTGGTTTCTCCTGGAACTTTTTCTTTTAGTTAGAAGCAAGTGAAGTTTTTGTGGTATGAGTTTTTTGGTAAAGAAGTTGAAGTCTTAGAGATTGGTAGTAAAGGATAGAGTGGTTAAGAGGAAAGTGCTTTAGTAAATGGTTACAAAATGAAAGTGCCAATTCCTGCTTACTATAAAAGTCACTGTACACGAATCATTTAACATCTGTGGTACTGTTTCCTTGCCTATAGATGATTTGATGAGGTTAAGTTTTAGGTTTTTTTCTTTTCTTTTTTTTTCTTTTCTCTCTCTTGGATTGATTAAGTAGGATCCTTCTTGAAGGAAATTTCCCTGTAAGATATATGAGCAATTATGTTTCCTAATGCAGTAAAAATAATACTATTCAAAGTTATCACTACTGTGGTGTAATTTTGTCTTTTCCTTATTTTGTTCTTGACTAAAATGCATTGGCACATTTGTTCTCTTCTTTTTCTCTTTAAAATGGAATGTTTGTTATAGGTTAATATTCCTTATGAAGATAGATACAAAAATCATCAAGAAAATACTAGCAAATTGAGTCAAATGAATTATACACCATGATCAAGTGGGATTTATCCTAGGAATGCAAGCATGATTCTAGTTACAAAAATTAATCCGTATAACAATAAATTAATGGAAGAAAAGTAAAAACAACAACAACATGTGATCATCTCAATTGCATCAAAGGACATTACTAAAGAAATGGAAATACAACCTACAGAATGGGAGAAAATATTTGCAGATAATATATCTTTTAAAAATATTTTCTTATTGATTTCTGAGATTAAAGGAGAGAGAAAGACAGAAACATCAAAGATGAGAGAGAATCATTGATCCACTCCCTCCTGCACTGGGGATCAAGCCCACAACCCTGGGAATTGAACCGTGACCTCCTGGTTTATAGATAAACACTTAATCACTGAGTCATGCCAGATGGGTCAGATCATACATCTAATAAGGGTCTAGTGTCCAGAATATATAAAAAATTCTTACAACTCATCACAAAAAGTCAAACAACCAAATAGAAAAATAGATAAAGGTTTTGAATAGATATTTATCCAAAAAAGATATGCAAATGGCCAACAAGCACCTGAAAATGTACTCAGCATCATTAGTCATCAAGGAAATGCAAATAAGAATCACAATGAGGTACTACGTTACACTAACTGGGATAGATATTACCAAAAAAAGAGAAAAACATCAAAAGATGTAAAGAATTTGGATGCTTTGTACATTGCTAGATTAAATGTGAAATAGTCCACCCACTATGCCAAACATTTAAGTGGTTTCTCAAAAAACTAAAGATAGAATTATTACATGACACAACAAAAAAGTTAAACATAGATTTATCATATGACCCAGCAGTTTCATTCCTAGGTACTACCCTGTTTCCCCGAAAATAAGACAGTGTCTTATATTAATTTTTTCTCTCAAAGTTGCGCTAGGTCTTATTTTCAGGGGATGTCTTATCTTTCCATGCTCTAGGTCTTATTTTCGGAGGATGTCTTATTTTCGGGGAAACATGGTAGTATATGTGTGAAAGAATTGAAAATATACAAACAAATACATGTAAATTCATGTTTATCCTACCTTATAAAAGAGTAATATGCAAATTAACCATCATTCCGCTCAAGCCACGCCAACCAGCCAATCAAAGCAAGTATGTAAATTAACCCCAATCAAGATGGCTGCAGCCACAGAGAGCAGTTGAGAGAGGCTTGAGTTTCCCTGGCAACGGAAGCCAAACTTTCCACACATTCTGGCTTGCCTAGGCCTTCACTGAAGGCTACAAAGTTTCAATTATAGAAGATACATGAACCCCAACAGAAATGGCTGCCAGCCACAGAGTGAGCAGGGGGCTTGGCTCCACTCCAGGCTACAAAGTTTCAATTGTAGAAGGTAAATAAATTCCAGATACCAGGGCCTCTGCTTGGGTCGCCAGAGGGCGTGGCTGGCCTGCAAACCACCACAGGCCCCTTTCCCAGGCCACCCCACACCCTAAAGGAACCCCCACACTGATCTGGGACACCCTTCAGGGAAAACCAGCTGCCCCCCACCCATGCACCTGGCCTCTATCCTATCTAATAAAAGGGCAATATACAGATTGACCATCACTCCAACACACAAGATGGCTGACCCCATGTGGTCAATGATCCTGCCCCCATGTGGACATAAGATGGCAACCACAATATGGCCAGCAGGGGAGGGCAGTTGGTAGGGACCAGGCCTGCAAGGGAGGGCAGTTGAGAGGGACCAGGTCTGCAAGGGAGGGCAGTTGGAGGCTATCAACCCTATAGGAGAGGGCAGTTTGGAGTGGCCAGACCTGCAGAGGAGGGAAGTTGGGGGCAAATAGGCTGGCAAGGGAGCAGTTAGACATCAATCAGGCTGGCATGGGAGTGGTTAGGGGGTGATCAGACTGGCAGGCAGAAGCAGTCAGGAGCAATCAGGAAGGCAGGCAGGGGAGCAGTTGGGAGCCAGCAGTCCTAGATTGTGAGAGGGATGTACCAGATTGGAGAGGGAGCAGGCTGGGCTGAGGGACATCCCCCTACCCCGTGCACAAATTTCATGCACTGGGCCTCTAGTAGTAGTATAATTAACAATAGCCAAAAGATGAAAACAGTCTAATGTCCATCAATGCATAAAGAAATTGTAGTGTGTGGGTATGTGTGTGTGTGTGTGTATGAAATATTATTTGGCTATAAAAAGGAATAAAATATCAATACATGCTACAACGTATGGATGAACCTCAGAAACACGGTGCTAAGTGAAAAAAGTCAAATACAAAAGGTTACATATTATGATACAATTTCTACATCCAGAATTTATATAAAATATCTAGAATATATCTCTAAACACTGAAGGGAGATTGGTGGTTGTCATGGGCAGAGGAAGGGGGGGAAATGATTGGGAGCACCTGCTTAAAGAGCATAAGGCTTTCATTTTGGGGTGATGAAAATATTTTGATATAGGTGGTTGTTGTAAAACATTAGGATCATGCCAAGTGTCACTGAGTTGTTCACTTTAAAATAGTTAATTTTTATGTTATGTGAATTTCACCTGAATAAATTGTTTATAAAAATAGAATGGTTCCAGATCTTAGCTATTGTAAATATTGCTGCTATGAACACAGGGGTGATTTTTTTTTTCTTTTTCTGATTGGTGTTTTGCGATTCCCAGAAGTGGGATCTTTGGGTCAAACAGCAAGATCTCTTACTCTTGACGACAGCATGGGTGGAGAATATTATGCTAAGAGAAATAAGTCAGTGACAGAAAGACAAATATCATAAGATCTTACTTATATGTGGAATCTAATGTACAACATAAACTAATGAACAAAATATGTCCAGAGACTTGAATGCATGGAACAGACTAACAGCTGTCAGAGAGGAGGGTTTGGAAGGATGGGAAGAGATTAACCAAAGATCTTTTATACATATATGCATAGCCCATGGACACAAATAACAGTGTGGTTTAGACCTGGGATGGGGCAGGGGCTGGCTGGAGGATGGCAAAAGGGGAAAATGGTACTATCAAAGAATAACAAAAAAAATGGAATGCTTGAATTTGACTTGTTGCCTATCCACATATGACCTGGAAATAAAAGTTTCTGTCCAGTATTTGACTATAAGCTTATTTTATAGCAGCCATTTAAGAAATGTGAACATAAATGAGTTAATGGATTATTTCAAGTAGAAAAATGTTTTGAGATTGATAGGGTGAATTAGTTTCTGAGCAATTTTCTCATTGTAACATTCAATCTATGGGCATATAACTAGAAATATTTCATATTTTTTAAAAAATAAATTGCTAAAATTCATGAAGTTAACTTTGTAGAATTAGATCATAGATCTTATTTTTAAGCTTCAGGGTTTATTTTTAAGATTTGCATTTTTTTTTACAAAGTTATCTTTTAAAATGTTTGAGTGTTTTTTGAAAAGTGATTTTTGAAACACATTAAATATTATATGAATATTTAAAAAGATACACACACAAGTTTATAATAGCTCCAAAGTGAAAATTAACTTAATGTCCTTTAATAGTAGAATGGAAAAATTAACACAATGAAATAATATACTGCCATTAGACTGAATGCACTGCTACTACACACAACAATATGGATGCATCTCATAGGCAATGTGTAGTGATAAAAGTCACACACTAAAGAGCTCATACTTGTATAAGGAAAATATTCCATAATGTTAGAAGTTAGGATAATGGTTACCTCTGCAGGGGCTAGTTACTAAAATATGTCAGAATGTGTTTTCCCTCCCTCTTTTTAAAAATAAGATATTTAAAATTTAAGAGTAGTTTTAGGTTCACAGCATTATTGAACAGAAGGTACAGAGATTTCCCATAAACCCTCTGCCACACACATACAAAATCTCACTTATTATCAACATCCCCCACCAGAATGTTATATTGGTTACAATCAATGTGCCTACAGTGACACATCATAATCACCCAAAGTCTTTAATTTACATTAAAGTTCACTCTTGGTGCTGTGTGTGTGTGTGTGTGTGTGTGTGTGTGTGTGTGTGTATGTATGTGTGTATATATATATATATATATATATATATATATATATATATATAGTTTTAATTTAATAAATCTTTACTGTTCAGATTATTACAATTGTTCCTCTCTTTTCCCCCATAGCTCTCCTCCACCTGGTTCCCACCCTATGCCCTTACCCCCTCCAACTGTCCTCATCTATAGGTGTACAATTTTTGTCCAGTCTCTTCCCTCACCCCCACACCCCTTTCCCCCCAAGAATTGTCAGTCCACTTCCTTTCTATATCCCTGATTCTATTATATTCACCAGTTTATTCTGTTCATAATTTTTTTTATTCACTTGATTTTTAGATTCACTTGTTGGTAGATATGTATTTGTTGTTCATAATTTTTATCTTTACCTTTTTCTTCTTCCTCCACTTCTTAAAGAATACCTTTCAGTATTTCATATAATACTGGATTGGTGGTGATGAACTCTTTAGCTTTTTCTTGTCTGTGAAGCTCTTTCCTGACCTTCAATTCTGAATGATAGCTTTGCTGGATAGACTAATAATGGCTGTAGGTTCTTGCTATTCATCACTTCGAATATTTTTTGCCACTCCCTCCTGGCCTGCATAGTTTCTGTTGAGAAATCAGTTGACAACCATATGGATGCTCTCTTGTAGGTAACTAACTCTTTTTCTCTTGCTGCTTTTAATAATCTCTCTTGGTCTTTTGCTCTTGGCATTTTAATTTTGATGTGTCTTGGTGTGGTCCTCTTTGGATTCCTTTTGTGTGGGGTTCTGTGTGCTTCCTGGACTTGTAAGTCTATTTCTTTCACCAAGTGGGGGAAGTTTTCAGTCATTATTTCTTCAAATAGGTTTTCAGTATCTTGCTCTCTCTCTTCTCCTGGTACCCCCATAATTTGGATGTTGATACGCTTTTAGTTGTCCCAGAGGCTCCTTACACTATCTTCATATTTTTGGGTTCTTTTTTCTTTTTGCTTTTCTGGTTGAGTGTTTTTTGCTTGTTTATATTTCAAATCTTTGACTTGATTCTTAGAATCCTCTAGTCTGTTGTTGAATATGTATATTATTCTTAATTTCAGTCAGTGTATGCTTAATTTCTAGTTGGTCCTTTTTCATATCCCAGAGGGTCTCACTAAATTTATTGGACTTTTCTAGAAAATTTTTGAAAAACCTTATAACTGTGGTTTTGAACTCGATATTGTCTTGTGCTATCCTCCATTTCTTTCAATTGTGATCTGTTTCTTTATCTTCGCATTTGCTCTGTTTCCCTGAGTTGATAGAGTGGCTTTGTGTGCTAGGTGTCCTGTAGCACAGCCTTTCCAGTTATGTGAGGTGTACACTCTTGGTACACCTTTTTGTGGGCTGTGTGCACAGTCTTGTAGTTAAGCCTTGATTGTTGTTTGTATCACTGGGAGGAATTGACTTCCAGGCCAATTGGCTATGAGGATCAGCTGTGTCTACACTGGGAGAACTTCTGTGCTGGAGACACCATTATGAGACAAGACTTGCAAGGGCCCCTGTGCTCAGCTTGAATGGGGTGGAGTCTCAGGGCAGAGCAGAGGGCATTGGTTTCCCATCAGTCCTGCCCTAATAGGCCCCTGTGTCTCAGTGTCCTGTGATAATCACTGTAAGTACGTCTGAGAGAAAGCCACTCTCAAGTTCTGTCCACTGTCAGACAGTTCAGTTTCTACACAAATGAGTCTTGGTCCCAGACTCTTGCCTGGAAATGGAGTTCAGTGAAGTTGGGAGCTTTTGTCTCCCTCCCACTTGAGAAAGCCAGAAGCATACTCAGTTGCCTGCTCTCTCAGCGCATGTGGGTACCTCTGCCTTCCGCAGTTCCTCTGAGTCTCACTGTGCTTTTCTCTTTCCTGACAGTCCATTTTCACCCCATATGAGTCTGGGTCCCCAGAGTCTTGCCTGGAACTGGAGTTCAGTGCAGTTGGGAGCTTTTGTTTCCCTCCCACTTGAGAAAGCCAGCTGTGCACTCAGTTGCCAGCCTTCTCCGTGCATGTACCTCAGTACCTCTGCCTCCTACAGCTCCTTTGAGTTTCAGTGTGCTTTTCCCTTTCCTTCTAGTTGTAGAATTTCCACTCAGCTAGCCTTACTGTGGTTCTGGATGATGTCCATTTGTCTTTTAGTTGTAGTTTTGAAATTGTTGTGTAAGGCAGCAGTTTAGGTATTTACCTATGCTGCCATTTTGGTTTCTCTCCTTGGTGCTGTATATTTTATGGGTTTGGACAAATGTATAATGATATGTATTGACCATTATAGTATTACAGAGTAGTTTCACTGCCTTAAGAATCCTCCATTCAGCTTGGCCATTGTGGCTCAGAGGTTGAGTGTAGACCTCTGAACCAAGAGGCCACAGTTTGATTCTTGGTTAGGGCACATGCCCGGGTTTTAGGCTCAATCACCAGTGAGGGAGCATTCAGGAGACAGCCAATCAATGATTCTCTCTCAGCATTAATGTTTCTATACCTTCCTCCCTCTTCCATCCTCTCTGAAATCAATAAAAAATATTATTTAAAATCCTCTGTTCATCCTCCCCTCCCCACTTATTCCTGGCAACTACTGATCTTTTTACTATCTCCATAGTTTGGCATTTTCCAAAATGTCTTATAGTTGGATTCATACAGTATGTAGCCTTTTGGTGTTCTCTCTTAAAAAAAAATCGGATGCTGGTTACATGGGTGTGTTCAGATTGTGGGAATTCATTAAGCTGTACACCTGATTTGTGTTTTTCAATATGTATTTTATACTTCTATTAAAATATCAAAAACAAAGAAACAAGCAATTCCACCCTATATTCTCCCCAAACTCACATACCCTTTTAGCTAACTTCACTGTATCTTTTTTCTTTTCCTCATTACAGCCAACTTCTTGAGTTTTTCTATACTTCCGCTATTTCCTCACATTTCACTCATTCCTCAACCCATTCCAATCTGGCCTGCTGTTCCCATAATTCTCCTAAAACAGCTCCACAAAGATCAGCAACAGTCTTCTATGTTGTCAAATTGAATGTAAAATTTGCTGTCTTCACCTAAAAATATATTCTCTTCCCAAGGATTTTTGTTATATCATGCTATTACAGTATTCTTCTTAGCTCTCTCACTATTCCATCTCTTTCCTCATCTTCCTCTATTCATACATTAAATATTGAATGTTTCCTGAATGCTGAACCCTAGGTTTTCTCTTCTTTTTCTACACTGTCTCCTTAAGTGAGCTCGTGCATTCCTATGGTTTTCGATATAATATACTAGTATATATTAACTCCCAAATTATATCATATCCATATATTCAATCACCTAATTTACACCTCCATTTGAATGCTTCACAAACATCTCAAACTTAACTTATTTAAGATTAAAATCTCCCGGGTCTGGTGCGGCGAGGCCCGAAGCAGCGGTTGCCAGGCTGGGAGCGGCCAGGCCCGGAACAGCCGGGTCGGGTGCGGCCAGGCCTGGAGCAGCGGTTGCCAGGCTGGGAGCGGCCAGGCTCGAAGCAGCTGGGTCTGGTGCGGCCAGGCCTGAATCAGCGGTTGCCAGGCTGGGAGTGGCCAGGCCCGGAGCAGCCGGGTCGGGTGCGGCCAGGCCCAGAGCAGCAGCTGCCAGGCTGGGAGCGACCAGGTCCGGAGCGGCCGGGTCGGGTGCAGCCAGGCCCGGAGCAGCAGCAGCCAAGTCCAGAGCAACTAGGTCGGGAGCGGCAGTGACCAGACCCGGAGCAGCTGGTTGTGGAATGAACCAGAGCAACAGAGGCCAGGCCCAGAGCAGCCAGGCCCAGAGCAGCCAGGCCCGGAATAGCTCGCTCTCGCCTGCCCCTGCCCCACGGCTGCCTCTCAGACATGGCTGGAAACTTTTGTGGGAACTTGAGGGTCTGCTGAATCAAGTGATGAAGGCTTAGATCTGGATGTGTTGAGTTAGTATAGGGCTGGGGTGTTGATCTGTGAGTGCCTTGGGTGGGGCTTGGATGAGGTTGGTTGACCTATTTGGAAATGTCTTTTGTGTGAAATGTATCATTGGGCATGTGGAGGTATTATTGATATGAGAAAATGCTAAGTAACTGATTTACTATCTGAAAAGGGATTTACTATCGGGGAAAGGGAGGGAGGAAGAGACTGAACATAAACTGCACCTATGGATGAGGACTATGGGGGATGGGGAGGGGGCGGAGGGTGGGGTGGGAACCTGGTGGAGGGGGGAAGAAATGAGGAACCTTTGTAATAATATGAACAATAAAGATTGATTAAAAAAAAAAGATTAAAATCTCGATTTCTCCCTGACCCAAACCTTTCGCTTAACCATCTCATTAAACAGCACCAACGCCCATCCATTTGTTCAAGCCTTGGAAATTTCTTGTATTCCCCAGTTATTCAGGCCCCAAATCTGGGAATCCTTTACTTCTCTTTCTAATTGTCCATTCTAGCCATGAAAGAATGTGAGAAGATAGGTGAAAGTAAAAATATTGACAGAAACCTGTTTTGAAGCTTTCTCTGAGATCTGGCCAAATAAATAACTGTAGTGGATGTTCTAGAGCACCAACCTGATCCTACCCAGCTACTGGAAGTGTTGGTGGCTGATGGATCACAGTTATGCCCCTCTCTTGGTAATGCTCTTAGCCAAATGTAGCCTTGCCCAAGGTTATGTCTTCTTAGGCAGGGTAGGGTGCAGTAAGTAGCACATATCCAATGAAAGTAGAAAGGCTCACATACCTTACATTAATTTTGGACAACTCTGAAGACATATAGTTTTAGAGCTCACCATCAGAACAGGTGTGGCTTTCCAGTTCAACTTCTCCATCCTCTTAATCCTCTTTACCTGACTTTCTCACAGGCATTGGTCCCAAGTGTACTCCCTAATAATCTTTCTGTATGCCAATCTGCATTAGAGTCTGTTTCCAGGAAACCTGGTCTAGGATAATAAACTATAAATGTGCCTATCTGGAAAAGTGAAGGAGGAAGAGGCAACACTTCATTGTAATACAAAGAGACCAGTATTAATATTAGGGTGAGATGGAGGGAGTAGAACAACTCTATCCATGAGAAAACCAAGATGGTTACAGATCAGGGAACAGACTGGAAAGTTGAGAAGGCTGTGCTTTTATTTTTTAAATATATTTTTATTGATTTCAGAGAGGAAGGGAGAGGGGTAGAGAGATAGGAACATCAATGATGAGAATCATTGATCGGCTGCCACATACTGAGGATTGAACCTGCAATTTGGGCATGTGCCCTGACAGGGAATCAAACCGTGACCTATTGGTTCATAGGTCGATGCTCAACCACTGAGTCACACTGGCCCACAGAAGGCTGTGCTTTTAATGGCATAAGCTGAGAAAGATTTCACCTCTGCTCAGCAGCAGATTTCAGCTCGGCCCTGCCTTAGGCATCTAGTTTAGGTTACCACTCATTTCTGTTTCCTTAAGAAAATAAATTCCTGGCCCACCAAATCCACAAAAATGGGACTTTGTTAATGGCCATAGTATAAAAAGGCTGATGGTGGAGTCTCTTTTTTCCTTTGTGCATATCTATTCCCAGTACACACAAACACAGGCACAGACACATACACATGCAATCACAGACACAGAGTCAGAACACACACACACACACACACACATACATTATTGCTTATCATAGACCAGGGTCTAAAAATATTGATTTACACACCACCCTGAAGATATTCATGTTTTTGAACAAAAGCACTGAAAGGCAAAACAATATTCAAGCTCAAAGGATTAAGAATTTATACCTATTTGGGGCCAAGCAAGTAACAAAGTCTTGCTGAATCAGAACCTAATGCCATGAGACCCGGCAATCCTATTTCTAGAAATGTGTCTTAACAAATCATCGAAATTAAAAATAACCTTTTTATTTAAAATAAATAAACTTTTATACTTTTAGTTCTTATATTTTGATCTTGGGTTCGTTTTAAGTTAATTTTTGTATATGGTGTGAGGTAGTGGCCATTCTTTTGCATATGAATATCTGCTTGTTCCAGCACCATTTATTGAAATGATTATTCTTGAACCAATGAAATGTATTGATACCTTTGTCAAAAATAATTTGATTATAAATGGCAGGGTTGGAATTCAGATTTTTCTTTTAAAATAATTTTATAAAGTCACTAATTATCCGAGAGATGCAAGTCAAAACAACAATGCAGTACCATCTCGAACCTGTCAGAATGGCTATCATTAACAAATCAACAAACGACAAGGGTTAGTGAGGATGCGAAGAAAAAGGAACCCTCGTACACTGCTGGTGGGAATACAGACTTGTGCAGCCACTGTGGAAAACAGTGTGGAGTTTCCTCAAAAAACTAAAAATGGAACTCCCATTTGACCCAGTAATCCCACTCCTAGGAATATATCCTAAGAAATTGAACTAAAACTATAAAAGTTTATTTATTTTAAATAAAAAGGTTATTTTGAATTTGGATGATTTGTTAAGACACATTTCTAGAAATAGGATTGCCGGGTCTCATGGCATTAGGTTCTGATTCAGAAAGGATATATGCACCCCTATGTTTACAACAGCACAATTTACCATAGCTAAGATTTGGGAACAGCCTAAATACCCATCAGCAGATAACTGGATCAGACAACTATGGTACATCTACACAATGGAATACTATGCTGCTATAAAAAAGAAGGAATTCTTACCATTTGCAACAACCTGGATGGAACTGGAGAACATTATGTTAAGTGTAATAAGCCAGTCAATGAAAGAAAAATACCACATGATCTCACTCATTTGTGGAAAATAAAGAACATTATAAACTGATGAACAAAAAGATAGATACAGAGGCAGTAAAGCATCAAACAGACTGTAAAATTACAGCGGAAGGTTAGGGAGAGGAGGAGGAGATAAGAGATCAACCAAAGGACTTGTATGCATGCATATAAGCATAACCAATGGACGCAAAACACTGGGGGGTCAGGGCGTGTATGGGAGTGGGGGGGCAATGGTAAGATATGTACACATATAATACCTTAATTTTAAAAAATGGGGGAAAAAGACTAAAAAATAAAACAAAACAAAAAAACACACACACACACAAGTAAAATAATTTTATATATCCTATATAATAAAAGGCTAATATGCAAGTTGACCAAATGGTGGAACAACTGGTAGCTATGATGTGCACTGACCGCGAGGGGGCAGACACACAATGCAGGAGCTACCCTCTGGTGGTCCATGAGCTCCCACGGGGGGAGCACTTCTCAGTCAGAAGCCCAAAATCCAGAATCACAGCTGGTGAGTGCCTCTGCGGCAGTGCTAAAGGTGTCTCAAGGGAGTGGGCCTAAGCCTTCAGTTGGACATCCTCCTAGGGCTCCCAGATTGCGAGAGGGCATGGGCTGGACTGAGGGCACAAATTTTGTGCACCAGACCTCTAGTGTACATATATTTAAGTAAAAGTAATATATGTTCATTGCAGAAAAATATATGTGAGGAAAAATGATGATCACATATCCTTCTATCTTCATTCTCAAAGTCACATATGCTACTATTGTTAACATTTAAAAATATCTTTCCTGACTATTTACACAAATGATGATATATAATAATGTTGACACTGTTTACATAAATGATGTTATATGATAATACTTTCTTTTTTTAGTTTTGTGTTTCCCTTCATAGTCTAGTTAATTTTTAAAAAAATTAGTACTAATAGGAAAAAAGATTTGTTTACACCCATGCCAAGAGACTTGGAAAAGCTAGAGTGTTCTGGAAGCCAATCTTCCTGATGAAATAAAGAATCTTGCTTTTAAAAATGCTTCAGTGTCATAGACATATTTCAATGTCAATAAATATAAATTCATGTCACATCATTGGTTTTATTGACTTTTAGACAATCCATGAAATAGATATGACCTCATTTTTTTACCCCTTCCTGTATTGTTATACAGTAGGTAGTTTCCAATGTTTTTTCATTGTAACATAGCTATCATGAATATCATTATGCTTACATTTTATATACCTATCTAGTTTTTTTCAGAGGAAGCAAACTGTTAACCACTGGCTGATTTCCACTTACACTTGTGTTTTGTTTGTATAGTATAGTTTCTGTTCTTTTTTATTTTAAATAAAAAGGTTATTTTGAATTTGGATGATTTGTTAAGACATTCCTAGAAATAGGATTGCCAGGTCTCATGGCATAAGGTTCTGATTCAGCAAGGATTTGCTATTTGCTTGGCCCAAATGATCACTGAGCTCTCTCCCTGGGCTACTGCTATACTGGGTGGGTGGAAGACAGAGAGGATGCTGGAAGACAAGCCTTAGAATTATTCTCTGAGTTTACTAATGACCTGACCAAAAATGGTCTCTTTTGGTATGTAACATACCAAATTGGGATGATCACTGGATAAAGAATCAGAAGACTGGGATCTAGTTCTAACTCTATTATTATAGAGCTCTGTAACTTTGGGCAGCTATTTAGTCTAAGTTTCATTTGCTTACAAGGTTGTTAAGAAGTGAACTGGAATATTGTGTCAAACATGTTTTGAAAAACACAGTCCTATAAAATTATGAGGCAGTACTATTTTTTGTGAATTGCCAAAAGTGTGGTTATAGGCAGTCAAACAGACTTAAACTTACAATGTAAAAGCTTTGTTTTCCCTGAGAACCCGGCTTTTAGAGGAGCTACTTTCTAAGGATAGATATGGTACTACTAGGTTGCTAGGATCTGATTTGGTGCACTTCAGTTCCACAATCATTTATTGATTGTTTTTTATGCTAGACACTGTGGGTAGAAAGATGATAATGATTAGTCTTTGTCTTTGCAGTGCTTTACACTCCACTAGGAAGAGACAAATATGAATTGAGATCATCAGAAAATAGAGGTATAAATGATGTAATAGAGGAGAGAGCCAAGAATACAATGCATAAGAGAAACACCCAATGCCTGAAAGGGTGCCTTTTGAAGCAGGATTCCACAAATAGCACTGAAGAGGAGAAAGGAAGGTGTGCATGTGCATGCATGCATATATGTGCATGTTTATATGTGTATGTGTGCACACCTGTTTTCATGGTAGATTATGCCAGTTGAGCACATCTAGGACTCAACTTTATCTGAGACTCTGTGTTCATTTCTATGCATTTATACTTTCCTTTTTTAGTTTTGTGTTTCCCTTGATATTCTAGTTAATTTTTTTTAAAAAAATTATTACTAACAGGAAAAAAGATTTGTCTACACCCATGCCAAGAGACTTGGAAATCCTAGAGTGTTCTGGAAGCCAATCTTGCAGATGAAATAAAGAACTCATTTGAAATCAGAGAAGAGCTTGAAGTCACTCTTTCCTCCCTCAATGCCTGCTTCATCTTGCATTCTTCCCAGATCATTTTGAGATCCATCATCCTCTAACCATTAGTCTGCTGCCACTGCAGCAACTACCACAGATTTTAGGAAAAGCCAGCTAAACATATCCTTGTCCTTCTCTTTAGTTCACTCCTTCTCCCAGTTTGAGTCATCTGAAAATTTCCACTCAAGTAAAAAACAAAGGCAATAATTATTGAAGCCAGAGGAAATAAAGGATGTTGTTCTATTCTTAATGCTTATTGAATTTGGACTTAATCTTCTTCATCGAAATTAAGCCCCTAAACCAGCAATATACTTAAACAAGTTGAAATGAAAAGACTTACTGTAAAAGATGACAGGAGACTCTTCGGGAAATTAAAATCTCCAGAGATTTCCAAAATGAGAATTACTGAGCCAGGGAGAGGAAAGAAAGAAAATGATTTTTAAAGCTTAATAAACAGAATGCCAATTAAGCCTTGGAATTAAAAAGCTAGGTGATGTCAGTGTTATCAATGGGAAGAGGGGTTAAATGGAGCCAGGGAATTAATAAGTACTGTTTTGTTTCCAGATCCTTCTTCGATTCACTCTTTTAAAGCTTAGCCTACATATATCTTTCCTGTCTCAGTTTACCCTCCTGTCACATGGGAAGAAATACCTGGTGATGAGGAAATGCCTACCTGCTTGTGTAAAAGTTCATAAAAGGTCTTTCCACATTTACCAAGTCCCTGATCCTGCTGTGACACTTATAAGGGTGTAAATCCTCCCTGTCTAGTGGTTATAGACTGAGACTATGTCATCTCAGGAGGGAAGATGCCAATTTACCTAGTAACCCAATACAGGGTTGAGCTGAGAAAATGATCTCTGCAGGGTTCTATAAATACCTGATTTTCTGTCACTGTTTTGGACAGAGAGCTCTCTCCCAGAGGATCTCCCTTCTCCCCAGATTTCTCCAATGACCAACCAGAAGTAGCCCGTAGGCATGGGAAGGACATCCAGTTTCCACCGGCCAGAAGTTTGATTTACTGGCACCATCTGCAGGAAGACAAACAGTCCCTTTTGGCTGTGCTGGTCAGATGCAGGTAAGGAAGAAAAGGGGAAAAAATGGAGGAAGGAAGATTAGTAAATCAATACATATCCAAGTGATATATAACAAATAAACAAAAATTTCTCACAGGAAAGTGGTGGGTGTCCTGAGATGGTGATGTTGAAATGAAAGGAATGACACTTTCCTTTTTTTAGCCCAAGGAAAACCTCTTAAATTATGGGTACAAACAATACAGTATAACTCTTATGGTTACTATGACAACACAAATCTCTCTCTCTCTCTCTCTCTCTCTCTCTCTCTCTCTCTCTCTCTCTCTTTCTCTCTCTCTCTCTGTCTCCCCCCCCCCCATCTCTCTCCCTCATCTGATGTCAGGCCAATCCCCTCCTTTGGAATCCAGAATGCTAATTTTCTTTCTAAAGTAAATGCTGTGCTTAGTGTAAAGGGCTAAAATGATGGGCTTATCTAATACCGTATTTTCCGGCGTATAAGATGACTTTTGAAACGAAAAAAAGCCTGCTCAGATTGGCCAGAGTCAGAGAGGCGGTCTATTAAAAAAGAACTGGTGTTGCCTCGGAAGTGGGGGGTAGTTTTATATAGGCCTAAACCTATGTTTTAACTGTAAAATTAGGAGATCGTCTTATACGCCGGAAAATACGGTAACTCCTGTCTTGCAGGACTATTTGTTCCAGAACTCTGTGGTCACACTCCTTTTGGGGAAGAGTGAGCCTGACATTTGGCAGGCTAGATGAGGACAGATAGTTTCACTCAGGTATATGACCCATTTCTGCTCACATCTGGACCAGTCTCTGACGAGTCGAAAGTCTACACCTATCACACCCCCACTTTATACTTGTCCATGCTATGTGACAAAGTCAGATCTGCTTTTAAGGTAATGTAGAATGAAGAATGGTTTTGGAGAGCAGACTGTGGGGCTATAATATACAGTTGACTCCTGAACAACATGGGTTTGAAATGCATGGGTCCACTTATATGCAGATTATTTTCAATAAATACTGCCTATATAGTTTATATTCCTTATGATTTTCTTAATGACATTTTTTCCCTCTAGTTTACTTTATTGTGAAAATGTAGTACATATTATATAAACACTAGAGGCCCGAGTAGGCCTTCATGCAAGAGTAGGCAGGCCTTCCTTCCCCTGGCTGCCAGCACCTGCTTCCCTCTGGCACCCAGGACCTGGGCTTCCCTCTGGCTGCTGGCAAGCACCTGGGACCCGGGTTTCCCTCATAACCCTGGTTTCGTTCAGAAGAACATCCTGTCTAATTAGCATATTATGATTTTATTATTATAGATATGTAATATGTGTTAATTGACTATTTATATTATTAGTAAGGCTATTAGTAGTTAAATTTTCAGGGAGTCAAAAGTTATAGGTAGATATTTGACTGTGTGGAGGTCAGTGCATCTAAATCCTATATTGTTTAAGGGTAAACTGTAATTTGAAGCCCACCTGCCAAAAATATTTTTCCCAGTTGTTTTGACTAAAATTGCCATTATTAGAATAATTTAAAAATATTATATATATATTATATATATATATACACACACACACACATATATATGTGTATATATATATATATATATATATTCTATCTAACAAAAGAGTAATATGCAAATTGACCATCACTCCAAAACACAAGATGGCTGCCACAAGATGGCCAGTAGGGGAGGGCAGTTGGGAGGGACCAGGCCTGCAAGGGAGGGCAGTTGGGGGTGACCAAGCCTGCAGGGGAGGGCAGTTAGGGGTAACCAGATTGGCAGAGGAGGGAAGTTGGGGGCAACCAGGCCTGCAGGGAAGGGCAGTTGGGAAGGACCCAGGCCTGAAGGAGAGGGCAGTTAGGGGTGACCAAGCTGGCAGGGGAGCAGTTAGGCATCAATCAGGCTGGCAGGGGAGTGGTTAGGGAATGAGCAGGCTGGCAGGCAGAAGCAGTTAGCTGAAATCAGGAAGGCAGGCAGGCAAGCAGTTGGGAGCCAGCAGTCCTTGATTGTGAGAGGGATGTCCCAGATTAGAGAGGGTGCAGGATAGAATCATTTTTATAAATGAAAGGTTTAAAAGTGTTGCTAGCCTGGCTGATGTTGTCCAGTGTTTGAGTGTTGAGCTATGAACCAGGAGGTCACAATTTGAACCCCAGCCAGGGCACATGGCCAGGTTGCAGGCTGGATCCTCAGTGGTGGGGGGGGGGTGTGCAGGAGGCAGTCAATCAATGATTCTCTCTCCTCATTGATGTTTCTAGCTCTCTCTCCCTCTCTCTTCCTCTCTGAAATCAATAAAAATATATTTTTAAAAGTGCTGTCAGCCCTAGCTGATTTGGCTCAGTGGTTGGAACATCAGCCCATGGACTGAAGGGTCCTTGGTTCAACTCTGGTCAGGGCTATGTACCTCAGATGCAGGCTCAATCACTGTGTGGGAGGGAACCAATTTATGAGTCTCTCTCACATGGAAGTTTCTCTCTCTGTGCCTCTCCCACTCCCTTTCACTGTGTCTAAGAATCAATGGACAGCCAAAACTGGTTTGGCTCAGTAGATAAAGCGTCAGCCTGCAGACTGAAGAGTCCCGGGTTCGATTCCGGTCAAGGACATGTACCTTGGTTGCAGGCACATCCCCAGAAGGGGGTGTGCAAGAGGCAGCTGATCAATGATTCTCTCTCATCGATGTTTCTAACTCTATCCCTCTTTCTTCCTCTCTGTAAAAAATCAATAAAATATTTTTTTTAAGAAAAGAATCAATGGACAAAATATCCTCTGGTGAGGATAAACAAATATAAATAAATAAATAAATAAATAAATAAATAAATAAATAAATAAAGTGCTGTCAAATGAAAATGTTCCCAGCTGTGAGTTTGACATGCTTACAATATAATAATAATAACTAACTTGTAACACCCTAATGTAAGTTAAGAAGGGAGGACAGAACTATTGGAGTACAAGGTCATAGGATAGATAGATTTTGATGCAGGAAGGGGAAGGAATAGCTTCATAACACTGGGCACTCCTCAGTACTCACTGGCTTTACATATTCCTCCCAAGCCTATTCCTTTTAGTATGTTGTAGGTCAGTAAACCTGGAAGACGTTCTTGATACCTCCCTCTCACCACTCTAATCACTAATTCATATCAATTTTTTTCAACTTTCACTTTTTATTTTGTAACTTAAAAAAAATCTTTATTGTTGATATTATAACAGATGTCCCACTTTATTTCCCCATTGCCCTCCTCCACCCAGTTCCCGCCTTCCCCTAGGACTTTGCCACCCTATTGTCTGTGTCTATAGGTAATCCATATATGCATATAAGATCTTTGTTTCATCTATCCCCCTTCCTTCTGAGAATCATTAGTCTATTCCATTTCCATGCCTCTGATTCTATTTTATTCACCAGTTTATTCTGTTCATTAGATTTCTCTTTTTTTAATCCTCACCTGAGAATATTTTTCTATTGATTTTCTATGGAAAGTAGAAGAGAGAGGGAAAGACAGAAAGAAACAGTGATGTGAGAGAAACACATCAATTGGTTGCCTCCTGCAGGAGGCCCAACCAGGGCCCAGGCCAAGTAGGAGCCTGCAACCAAGGTACGTGCCCTTGACCAGAATCGGACCTGGGACCCTTTGGTCCCCAGGCCAACCCTCTATCCATTGAGCAAAACTGGCCAGGGTTATTCATCAGATTTCTTATTCATTTATTTTTATTTTTAGATTCCATTGTTGATAGACATGTATTTGTTGCCATTTTGTTGTTCATATTTTTTATCTTTTTCTTTTTCTTTTTCTTCTACTTCCTCTTCACAAACATTTCATATAATATGGTTTGGTGGCAAAGAACTCTTTTAGCTTTTTCTTGTCTGTGAGGCTCTTTATCTGACCTTCAATTCTAAATAATAGCTTTGGTGAGTAGAGTAATCTTGGATGTAGGTCCTTGCTTTTCATCATTTTGAATATTTCTTGCCACTCCCTTCTGGCTTGCCTGAAAGTTTTCTGTCATTATTTCTTCAAATAGGTTTTCAATATCTTGCTCTCTCTCTTCCTCTGTCACCCCTATAATGCAAATGTTGGTATGCTTGAAGTTGTCCCAGAGGCTTCTTACACTATCTTCAAATTTTTTTATCCTTTTTTCTTTTTGCTCTTTGGTTGGGTGTTTTTGCTTCCTCGTATTTCAAATTGTTGATTTGATTCTCAGAATCAAATATTCCACTGTCAAATCCCTGTATATTATTATTTATTTCAGTCAGTGCTGCTTAATTTCTGACTGGTCCTTTTCCATTTTCTTGGAGGTTTCTAGTAGATTCTTGACTATCCTTATAACCATGGTTTTGAACTCTGTCCAGTAGTTTGCTTTCTTACATTTCTTTCATTTGTTACCTGTTTCTTTGACTCCACATTTTGGCTGCTTCCCTGTGTTTGTTTCTATGTATTGGGTAGAGTTGCTATGTCTCCTTGAGTTGGTAGAGTGGCTTTGTATGTGTATGTGTTCTATAGGGCCCAATGGCTCAGCCTCCACAGTCACCTGAGCTGGGAGCTCTAAGTACACCCCTTGTGGGCTATGAGCAGTCTTACTATAGCTGAGACTTGATTGCTGTTGGTGTCACTGGGAGGAATTGGCCTCCAGGCCAATTGGTTATGATGATCAGCTGCAACTACAGTGGGAGAGCTGCTCTGCAGGAGACAATCTTATGGAGCAGGACTTGCTTCAGTGGGGCTTTGGTGCTCAGTGAGTCTGCCCCTTAAGTGTGTCAGTTATGGATGTGTAGAGTTGTAATCTGGTATGGTCTGACACTGACCACTGGGTACACTGGTTCTTGGGTCTCCAGAGAGGTTCAAAGTCAGCCACTTCCTGGGGCCACCCAATAGGAGTTACAGAGAATTCTTCAGATTCCTGCTCTTTGTATTGGGTTTTGAAGTGCCCAGATGAGGCCCAGCTGTGAAGCAAGGCAGGCTATTGCTGGTGCCAAGTCTTGGGCCTTTTATTGGTAGGTTTGGGGCTCCCTGACCCAGATATTAGCTGTATGCAAAATCTGCTGCACACAGGTTGGGTGGGGCTGCAAATTGGATGGGGTGGGGTCTTAGGGAATCACTAGGGTGAAGCAAACAGAAATGGCTGCCAGTCAGCCTTGCCACCAAGAAGGTCCCAGCATTAGAACAATGATTCCTGTGAGCATCTCCATCTGGGAGAAAGCCACCCCCGAGTTCCTGCCCTGATGCCAGACAATTCAGTTCCTCCTTGTATGAGTCTGTGCCCCAGAGCCTCGCCCTGGCACTGGAGTTCAGAGGAAGTTGGACCTTGTGAGCTCAGTTTGTGGTGCTGGCCTTTAAAGAGGAGCACCTGGGTCTCCAGCAGCCTCTGTGTCACTGAGTCCAAATCCACACTGATTTTTACAGCCAGTAGTTACAGGGATTTCTTTTGGGCTTGGGGGTCTGGTGTGGGGCTTGGACCCCTTTCTCCTTTGGGTGGCCTCCACAGTAATGATATCCCTCCAGATTAAAAAAGTGGCATACATGGGTACTGGACCAGCCTGTTCCGTGCTTCCACATCTCCTACCAGTCTTACCAGTATTCTTTACTTCCCTAGTTGTATGACTTCCATTCAGCCAGGCTTCTGGCAGTTCTGAATGATGGTTTGCTGGAAACCAATTCCAGCATGTTCCATCAAAAGTTTGGTAGGACTTGGTGGGCTCAACAAGGGTGAGCCACATAATTAAATGGCCCTTTCTCCAAACCTGAATAGGATAATAATTTGCTGCCAGACACCTCAGGGCATTTTATTGCCTTCTGTAGGCCAAACACCTGAACAGCTGTAGGCTATTCCCCAATCTGACAATATCCTTTGATATCTTACCCTTTGAAGTTTATTATCTTCACCTTGCCTTAGGATAAATTGTGTTAATAAAAGCAAGATCCTGAGTGAAGGAAGAGAGTCTTTAGCTCCTTTTGCTGAAGGTCCTCTGACCCCCAATGCCTTTCAGAATTATCTTTCATCTTTGGACTCCTTCTTAATCATCTACATGCAGCCCCTTTCTCCAGAATGCGAAAAGAACCCCGGCAATAGTTGTTCTGTATTTTAGTTGTAATTTTGATGTGGTTGTCAGAGGCAGTGAATATAGGCATTTACTTAAACCGCCATCTTGGTTTCCCTCAATTCATATCAATTTTACATTTTAACATCTTTCAAAGCCATCTACTTCTCTTCACCTCCATAGCCATTACCCTAGTCAAGACAAGCATCCCTTCTCATATGGGTTACTTTTACGGCATAAGTCTTCTAACGCATCTTCCTGCTTCTATTTTTACCCTTCTCCCCCCTCACCCCCCATTCTCCACCCTGCAGCCAGGGTGAGCACTCTAAAAGGAGGTGATCACATGACCCCTCTGATTAAAACATTCCAATGGAGTTCTGTTGCTTGCTGGGTAGAGTCCAGCCCTACTTAGCACAGCTTTCAAAACTCTCCAGACAGGTCCCAGCTTCTACATATCCAGGTATGTCACATTCCCACTCATATTACACTCTGACCAAAACTAACTGCTCCTTGTGATTTGTCAAACTCATGTTTCTGATTTTTTGCACTAGAGGCTTGTTATCCCTGGGACCCACTCCAATTTCTTTACATTCTACATAGTTTGATCCTCTTAGGCTTTTAAGGGTCAGTTCATGTGTTAACTACTCCAAGTCTTCCTTGACCCCTTCCCTCTTCTTGAGTCTAGGTTAGTTACTTTTTTGCCAGGCAACCACAGTACTTAGGCATCTCTCAAGAAATGTGCCAATCATATTGTCCTATAATTACTTGTTTTCTTATCTGTATCTCCCAATAGACTGTGATTTTGTGTTTCATGAGGGCAAAGACTGTATAATTATGAATTGTTACAGCTCTAGTCCCTAACACAATATCTGTCAATCAGCAATACTCAGTGAATATTTGTTGAATGAATGAACAATATACAGATGGTGTTGATAAGCTAAGGGAATAACTGATGTTCTTTGCAAAAGGGAAAACTGAAAATCAACTGTAAAAGGATAAATAAAAAATCAGAAAAATTCTGGGAAAAAAGCACATTTGAGGAGGAATAAGGTCTATCAGATTAAAACATGGTATGATGCTACCTTAAAACAGTTGAGTTTTGGGCCCAGCTGGCATGGCTTAGTGGTTGACCACCAACCTATGAACCAGGAGTTCATGGTTTCATTTCTTGTTGGGGAATATGCCTGGGTTGCAGGCTCCATCCCCAGTGTGGGGCATGCAGGAGGCATCGAATCAATAATTCTCTCTTATCATTGATGTTTCCATCTCTCTCTTCCTCTCTGAAATAATTAAAAATATTTTAAAAAACCAATTGAGTTCTAACTCATGGATTTCTGCTTTCACCACTTTTACTCAACATAGTACTGGAAGTTCTAGCCACAGTGATCAGACAAGAAGAAAAAATAAAAGGCATCCAATTTGGAAAGGAAGAAGTAAAACATTATTCACAGATGACATGATATTGTACATGGAAAATCCTAGAGACTCCATAAAAATGACTAGAGCTAATAAATACATTCAGCAAAGTGGCAGGATACAAAATTAATATTCAGATATCAGTGGCATTTTTATACACCAATAATGAACTATCAGAAAGATAAATCAAGAAAGTAATCCCATTTACTAATACAATACCACCACCAATAAAAACGTACTTAGGAATAAATTTTACCAAGGAGATAAGAGACCTGTACTTGGAAAACTATAGGACATTGAAGAAAGAAATTGAAGGAGATACAAATAAGTGAAGGCATATATACTATCTTCATGGAAGAATTAACATCATTAAAATATCCAGCTTACTCAGAGCATTCTATAGATTCAACACAATTCCCATTAAAATACCAATGGCATACTTCACAAATCTAGAAGAAATATTCCAAAAATTTATATGGAACCAAAACAAGATCTCTAATAACCTCAGCAATCTTGAGAAAGAAGAACAATGTTGGAGGAAATCACAATATTGAATATCAAACCATATTACAAGGCCATTGTAATCAAAATAGCCTGGTACTGGCATAAGAACAGACATATACATCAACTAGTGGCACAGTGCACAAAATTCGTTGTCTTTCAGCCTGGCCTATACCCTCTCCAATTTGGGACCCCCTCGAAGGATATTCTATTGCCAGTTTACAGGGATCAGACTTAAACTGGCAGTCAGACATCCCTCTCGCAATCCGGAACTGATGGCTCCTAACCACTCACCTACCTGCCTGCCTGCCTGCCTGATTGCCCCTAACCACTCTGCCTGTTGGCCTGCTTGCCCGCAACTGCCCCCTGCTACTGGCCTGCTCACCCCCAAATGGCCCCCCCGCCAGCCTGATTACCCCCAACTGCCCCTCATGCCAGTGTGCTCTCCCCCAACTACCCCCTTGCTGGCCTGATCTCTCTAACTGCCCCCCCCCTCCGATAGCCTGCTCACCCCTACCCTCCTTCCCCACTTACCTGTTTGCCCCCAACTGCTCCCATGCTGGCTTGCTCACTCCAAACTTCCCCCATACCACTGTCCTGATCACCTCAAACTGACCCCCACTGATGGCCTGCTTGACCCAAACTGGCCCCCATGCTTGTCTGCTTACCCCCAATGGCCCTGCCCCACACCAGCCTGATCACCCACAACTGCTGTCCCATCCTCGCCTGATCACCCACAGCTGCCCTCCCCTCTTGGCCTCTAATCGCCTCTACCTTAGCCCCGCCACCATGGCTTTGTCCAGAAGAATATCCAGAAGGTCTCCTGGAAGGTCTCCCAGTCTAATTAGCATATTACCCTTTTATTAGTATAGAGGCCTGGTGCACAGGTGGGGCCCAGTTGGTTTGCCCTGAAGGGTGTCCCTGATCAGGGTGGGGGATCCCTTGGGGTGTGGGGCAGCCTGGGCGATGGGCCTGTGGTGGTTTGCAGGCTGGACAAGCCCCCCTGGGGTGAGGGACCTGCTGGGGGGGCGTGGCCAGCCTGGGTGAGGGGCTAAGGGCTGTTTTAAAGCTGGCCACACCCCTTTCAAGGTGGGGGGGGTCCCTGCGGGGGTGCCTGGCCAGCCTGGGTGAGGGGCTGGTGGCTGTTTTCAGGCTGGCCACACCCCCCAGAGGGGACTCTTACTCCATGGGGGCATGGCCAGCCTGGGTAATGGGCTGAGGGCCGTTTTCAGCCTGGCCACAGCCCCTTCAGGGTGGGGTGTCCTGCTGGGATGCCTGGCCAGCCTACGTGAGGGTTGAGGACTGTTTGCAGCCTGCCCAAGACCCCCAGCAGGGACCCTCACATCATGGGGGTGTGGCCAGTCTGGGTAAGGGGGTAAAGGCCATTTTCAGGCTGGCCATACAATGGAGTAAAGATGTCTTAAATAAGTGGTATTGGAAAAATTGGACAGGTATATGTAAAAAAGTGAAACTAGACTGTTACACCATACACAATAATAAACTAAAATTGTATTAAAAACTTAAATGTTAGACAAAAAACCATAATGATCCTAGAAGAAAACATAGGCATTAAAATTTCAGATATTTCTCATAGCAGTATTTTTTTTAAATATTTTTCCTTGGGCATGGAAAACTATATTAAAAATAAACAAATGGTACTACATCAAAATAAACAATTTCTGCACAGGAAAGAAAAATATCAACAAAATGGGGGGAAAAAAACAAAACACTAACCCACTGAATGGGATAACATATTTACCAAGGATACATCTGATAAGGGGTTAATATCCAAAATTTATAAAGAAGTTATAACACTCAGCACCAAAAATCAAACCCCAAATAATACAAAAAAAACAACAAAAAAACAACAAAAACAACAATCAATTTAAAAATGGACAAATGACCTGAATAGACACTTCTCCAAGGAGGCCATACTGATGGCCAATAGACACATGAAAAGAAGCTCAACATTACTAATCATAAGAGAAAAGTAAATTGAAACTATATTACCTCACACCTGCAAGAATGACTATTATAAAACAATCAACAAGTAACAAGTGTTGTGAGAATGTGGAGAAAAGAGAACCCTTGTGCACTGTTGGTGGAAATGAAGACTGGTGCAGCCACTGTGGAAAATAAAAATGAAACTGCCTTATGACCCAGTGATTCCACTTTGGGGAATTAATCTAAAGAAACCCAAAACATACATTCAAAAGAATATATGCACCACTATATCCATTGAAGTATAATTTACAATAGCCAAGATTTGGAAGCAGCCCAAATGCCTATCAGTAGGTGAGTGGATAAAAAAGCCATGGTAGAATGGATAAAGGAAAAAATGGTAGCAGAATAGACAGATGTGTCCTGAGCCTTGTCCAGGAACAGATTGAAAGAACAGCTGAGGGTCGCACAGGGAGTGTTTGTTGGTGAGTTGAAGGACAGCTATACTCCAGGAGACAGTGGAGGACTGCTGGACGGAGCTCCTCTGACCAGGAAGCCACCACTGCTGCTGAGTTCTCTCCTGGAGCAAATGGCTTGGATACAGAGACTGCACCATCTTGAAGGGGAAAGTGGACATTATCTGAAGCCTGAAAATCTACAACTGCAACACCCACCAACCAGCTGCAAACCCCGGAGCACCAGTCCCCAATTGGCCCAAACACACGGATTCAGAGGAGATCTACCCTCCACCACAGAAAGGTCAGATTTTGCCTAGGATAAGGTGAGGTCTCTGCTCCCAGGAGGAGAGAAAAATGCGTGCACTTCAGGAGCTGGAGGACCAGGGGAAGTCTGCACCTAGAAAAATCCGTGGCTGTTGGGGCTGGCGTGATCCGTGAACATGGAAGGGGGTCCTCAGAGCTGCTAACAGAAAGGAACACTTAAACCCATTTTGATCTGACCCAAAAGGATAGCCTAAAAATTTTAAAAGTGTACTGGCTGCTTAGACCCAAAGGGGGAAAAAAGACTGCAAGACTTGCATACAGCTCTGGAGTTCGCACATTTACACTGGCTCTTTTTTGTTTGTTTGTTTGTTTGTTTGTTTGTTTGTTTTTCCTTTAAATCTTTGCTTCTGATGACTAAGCCCAATATATAGGATCACCCAATTGGGGACACCCTAAGAGACTGCAGGGGAAAATTGTTTTTCTGGAACCTGGGGATCAGAGCGGAAAATAACCATCAGAGAATCAGTTCTGGGGCAATCCACTTCCACAAACCAGTATTAAATGACACGGGGAAAGAAGGATCTAATCACTGGCTAAAGAGGACCTATAGACACGGAGGTCAATCCAGAAACACTGCCATTCAGGGGTTAAATCACAAATTGACTTTTGTGTAAACACAAATAAAGGAATACATGAAATTAAGACACAATGCCTGCTTTAAAATCAGGACTGGCTTACAACACTTAGGAGCAGTGGAATGCAGGGCACTGCAATACTGTCCTGACTAGGAAACAGGCATGCCAAACAGAACAGTAGAGGAAGTGAATGACCTCCATTACTGCACATATTTTTTAATTTAAAATTTTTTTTCATCTTTTACTCAAGAAACTATTTTTTTCCTCACTTGATTTTACCTTTTTATTTTCAATCATTATTATTACTACTAATTATTACATTTTTATTTTCAATCATTATTATTACTACTAATATTTTACTTTTTTAAGTATCATTTTATTATCTCTTTATTTTACTTTGGGATCAGTGTTCCACATTATATTTTAATCTTCCCTTTAGCAACATTTTACTCTATCTCAACTTTACCTTTATGCCATCACTCTCTTCCTAATTTTCCCCCTTTTGTTGTCCTATTTCTCTTACCCTTTTCCTGCTTTAGATATTCCCTGTTCTTTCTTTTTACCCCCTGTTAAAATTTCACCCTACTTATATATCTAAATTCAAATCCCCTGCTCCAAGTCCATACACACCTCTCTCTTCTCTGTCTACACTATCAAAAAAATTGTTTTTTTCTCTGTCCTTTTTTGTTTGGTTGATTGTTAATTATATTGATTTTTTATGCTTGTTTATGAAATTATTTTGCTTGTTCTTTTTTTTTTTGCTTGTTTGTTTTGTTTTTTTGCTTCTGTTTTTCCTTGCCTTGCTTGATATTAGCTGTTGTTTGTAGTTTGTATTTATCTCCAGGTACTAGTTGCTGGCATTTGTTGGGATTAGTGATTGTTCTATTGGAGTTTTCGCTATATATATATATATATATATATATATATATATATATATATATATATATTTCTTCTCTTCTTTCATATTCTCTTCCTTTTCTCTCTTACTTGTTTTTTCTTTTCCCAAATTCATTTTTGCACTCCTTTCTTTCTTTTATTTCTTTTCTCTTCTTCTTTCTCTCCTATCATCTAATTTGACTTTCTCTGGTGGTCACCTTTATTTGGGGTTATTAATATCATGAATACATTTTCTGTTCAGTGCCTTGGTTGTGTTATATTTTGTGCCTTTAAATCAACACAGGAGAGAGAGAACTACATAACCAGACACCCAGGGAAGAGAGACCATGGGAAGACAAAGAAACAGCCCACATATAAAAGAAAAGCAGGCATCAGCAGAAAAGGAATTAAATGAAATGGAAGCAAGCAACCTGCCAGAGAAATAATTCCGAAAATGGTCATAAGGTGGCTGACAAGAATGGAAGACAAATTCAATAATATGTGTAAGCACCAAGAGGAGATGAAGAAGAACCAAGAAGAAATGAAAAATGACATCGCTGCTGTAAAGAACTCAATAGAAAGCATCAAGAATAGACTAAAAGAATCAGAGGATCACATCAGTGAGCTAGAAGGTGAGAAAAAATACCGAAGTAGAGCAGCTTCTAGGGGAAAAAAAAAATTGAAAAGCAGAAGAAGAGCCTAGGGGAACTTTGGGACAACATGAAACAAAACAACATCTTCATAATAGGGGTGCCAGAAGGAGAGGAAACAGAGCAAGGATTAGAAAACCTGTTAGAAGAAATAATGACAGAAAACTTCCATTTTATAGGGAAGAAAAGACCCACACAAATCCAAGAAGCTCACAGAGTCCCAAGCAAAATGAACCCCAAAAGATCAACACCAAGACACATTATAATTAAATTGGCACACACCAATGACAAAGTAAGAATCTTAAAAGGAGCCAGAGATAGACAGAATGTTACCTACAAAAGAACCTCCATCAGACTAGCAACTGATTTCTCAACAGAAACTAATCAGGCCAGAAGGGAATGGGATGAAATATACAAAGTCATGCAAAGGAAGGGTCTGAATACAAGAATACTGTACCAGAAAGGCTATCAATCAAAATTGAAGGTGAAAGCAGGAGCTACACAAACAAAAAAGGAGTAAGGGAATTTATTACCACGAATTCAGCAATCCAAGAAATGCTAAAGGGTATGCTTAAAAAAAAAAAGAAGAAAAGAAAAGAAATAGGAAGTGAAGAAGGAAAGAATAAAAATGGCTACAAATAAGCACCTATCAATAATAACTTTAAATGTAAATGAATTAAATGCCCCAATCAGAAGACATAGGGTAACAGATTGGATAAGAAACAAGACCCATATGTCTGCTGTCTACAAGAAACCAACCTCAGGAAAAAAGATGCACCAGAATGAGGGTGAAGGGATGGAAAAAAGTGTTTCAGGCGAATGGAAATGAAAAAAAAAAAAAAAAAAAGCTGGGGTAGCAATACTAAAATATTTGACAAATTAGATCTCAAAGTGAAGAACATAATAAGAGATAAGAAAGGCTACTTCAAAATACTAAAGGGAGCAATCCAACAAGAAGGAATAAATCTAGTAAGTATATACACACCCAATACAGGATTGCCCAAATACATAAACCTGGAGGATATCAAGGGAAAGATTGACTGCAAAACAATCATAGCAGGAGACTTTTATACCCAACTATTACTATTGGACAAATCCTCTAAACAAAAAATCTGCAAAGAAACATCAATCCTAAATGACTCACTAGACCAGATGGAATTAATCGACATCTTCTGAACATTCCACCCCAAAGCCACAGAATATACATTCTTCTCAAGTGCACATGGGTCATTTTCAAAGATAGACCATATATTGGGTCATAGGCAGTCTCTTCAAATTCAAGAAGGTAGAAATCATATAAAGCATCTTCTCAGATCACAGTGGCATAAAAATGGAAATCTACAATAAAAACAATTCAAAGAAATCAAACACATGGAGATTAAACAGCATGTTATTAGACAATGACTGAGTTACCAGATAGATCAAAGAAGAAATAAAAAACATCATGGCAACAAATGAAAATGAAAACACACACACACACACACACACACACAACAATCCAAAATCTTTAGGACACAGTGAAAGAAGTCTTGAGATGGAAGTTCATAGCTCTACACGCCTAATGCAAAAAACAAGAGGCAATGGTAATAAATTACCTAACCCTACAACTCAAAGGGTTAGAAAGAGAGCAATAAGAAAAGCCCAGTGTAAACTGAGGAAAAAAATAATAAAGATCAGAGTGGAGATAAATGACATTGAGACAAAAAAAAATATATACAAAAGGTCAACAAAACCAAGAGCTGGTTCTTTGAAAGGGTAAACAAGATTGATGAACCTCTAGTCAGAGTCACCAAGAAGCAAAGAGAGAGGACCCAAATATACAAAATCAGAAAAGAAAGAGGCTAAATAACAACAGACCCCACCAAAATACAAAGGATTGTTAAAAAATACTGCAAACAATTCTATTCCAACAAACTGGACAACCTGGAGGAAATGGACATATTCTTAGAAAAACATAACCTACCATAACTCAATCAGGAAGAATCTAAACATCTCAACCTCAACAGGCCAATAACTATGGAAGAAATTGAAGCAGACATAAAAAAGCTTCCAGCAAACAAAAGTCCGGGGCCAGATGGCTTCACAGGGGAGTTTTACCAAACATTCAAGGAAGAATTAAAACCTATCCTCCTCAGACTATTCTAAAAAATTCAAGTGGAAGGAACACTTCCAAGCTTCTTCTATGAAGCGATCATCACCCTAATACCAAAACCAGATAAAGACAACACAATGAAAGAGAATTACAGGCCAAGATCCCTTATGAATATAGATGACAAAATCCTCAACAAAATTCTAGCAAATCGGCTCCAGCAGAACATCAGAAATATCATACACCATGACCAAGTAGGACTTATCCCAGGAATGCAAGGATGGTGCAATATCCATAAATTAATAAATGTGATACATCACATAAACAAATTGAGAGATAAAAATCATATAGTCATATCAATTGATGCAGAAAAAGCATTTGATAAAATCCAACACCCTTTCTTGATAAAAACTCAACAAGGTAGGAATAGAAGGATCATAGGGGTTTCACAGGAAAACAAGGAGCCTGGGAGGGCCCAGGTTCCACCCACTCCTTCCTCCTGGACAAACAAACATAATAAAACCCATATATGATACATCCACAGCTAACATCGTCCTCAATGGACAAAAACTAAAATCATTTCCCCCTAAGAAAAGGAATAAGACAGGAATGCCCACTCTCACCACTCCTGTTCAACATAGTACTGGAAGTATTAGCCATTGCAATAGACAATAAGAAGAAATAAAGGCATCCAAATTGGAAAAGAAGAAGTAAAATTGTTCTTATTTGCAGGTGATATGATATTATAAATAAAAACCCAAAGACTCCATTAAAAAACTAACAGACTAAATAAATAAATTTGCAATGTAGCAGGATACAAAATTAACACCAAGAAATCTATGGCATTTCTATAGGCCAATAGTGAACTTACAGAAGGAGAGACTAAAAAATTAATCCCATTTACCATTGCACAAAAAAAACTTAAGATTCTTAGAAATAAACTGAACTAAGGAGGTAAAAGACCTATACACAGAAAACAACAGAACACCGAAAAAAGGGATAGAGGAAGATGTAAATAAATGGAAGAACGTACCATATTCATGGATTGATAGTTTCAACATCATTAAAATGTTCATACTACCCAAAGCAATCTATAGATTCAATGTACTCCCCATTTTTCACAGACAGAAGAACTCTCCAAAATTTCATCTGGAATAAAAAAAGACCCTGAATAGCCACAGAAATACTGAAAAAGAAGAACAAGGCAGGTGGGATCTCAATACCAGATTTCAATGTGTACTACAAAGCCACTGTTCTCAAAACAGCCTAGTCCTGGCACAAGAACAGACATAAATACCAATGGAATAAAATAGAGAATCCAGATATCGACCCAAACCACTATGCTCAATTAATATTTGACAAAGGAGGTATGAATATACAATGGAGTCAAGACAGTCTCTTTAATAATTGGTCTTGGGAAAATTGGACAGATAGATGCAAAAAAAATGGAACTAGACAACCAACTTACTCCATGCACAAAAATAAACTAAAAACGGATACAGGACTTAAACATAAGATGGGAAACCATAAAAATACTAGAGGAGTCCACAGGTAGAGAAATATCAGACATATGCTAAATCAATTTCTGCACCGATACCACTCCTAGGACAATGGAAGCTAAAGAGAAAATAAACAAATGGGACTATGTCAAAATAAAAATCTTTGGCATAGCAAAAGAAATCATCAACAAAACAACAAGAAAGCCCACTGTATGGAAGAATATATTTGCAAATGTTATCACTGATAAAGGTTTAATCTCCAACATCTATAGGGAACTTATACAACTTAATAAAAGGAAGATAAATGATCCAATACAGAAATGGGCAACAAACCTAAATAGAATCTTTTTGAAAGAATATAGAAGGAAAGCAAGAGACATATGAAAAAATGCTCAAAGTCACTAATCATCCGAGAGATGCAAAGCAAAATGTCAGTGTGGTACCATCTCACACCTGTCCGAATGGCTATCATCAAATATCAACAAACTACAAGTGCTAGTGAGGATCCGGAGAAAAAAGGAACCATTGTGCACTGCTGGTGGGAATGCAGACTGGTACAGCCACTGTGGAGAACAGTATGGAATTTCCTCTAAAAACTAAAAATGAAACTCCCATTTGACCCAGTAATCTCACTCCTAGGAATATATCCCAAGAAACTAGAAAGACCAATCAGAAAGGATATATGCACCTCTATGTTCATAGCAGCACAATTCACATAGCTAAGATTTGGAAACAGCCTAAATGCCCATCAGCAGATGAGTGGATTAGAAACCTATGGTACATCATCTCAATGGAATACTATGCTGCTATAAAAAAGAAGGAATTCTTACCATTTGCAGCAGCATGGATGACAATAAAAAAAACAAACACAAAACACATTATAACCTGATGAATAAAAAAGTAGGTACAGGGGCAGTAAAGCACTGAACAGATTGTCAAATTACGGTGGGAAGGCTGGGGAGTGTTGGGTTGGGAGGGAAATATTATAGATCAACCAAAGGACTTGAATGTATGCATATAAGCACACTAATGGGCACAAAACAATGGGGGTGGGAGTGGGATGAGGGCATGCGACAGGGGTTAGGGGAGGCTGGGGGAAGGTCAATAGGGAAAAAAGGAGATATATGTACTAATATATGTAATATTTTAAACAATAAAAAACGTAAAATAAAGCTATGGTACATTTAAACAATGGTATACTATTTGGTCATAAAAAGAAGGAACTTTTACCCTTTGCCACAGCATAAATGAACCTGGAAATTATTATGCTAAGCAAAATAAGCCAGCCTGAGAAAAACAAGTACCATATGAATTCACTTATATGTGTAAGCTAATGAACAAAATAAACTGATGAACAAAGTAGAACCAGAGGCATGGACACATGGAACAAACTGACAGAGGACAGGGCTGGGGTGTGGGGACTGGATGAGAGAAGGTGAAAAGTTTGTCTACATATCATATATGCATAGCCAATGGACACAGACAATAGTGTGGTGATGGCCAGAGGTGATGCAGGAGCTGGGTGGAGGTGAGTAAATGGGGTTGGGGGTGGGTTGAGAATAGAGGACTGCAGGGGCCTGATCTGGCGGGATCTCCCTTTTACGCATCCTGCGCGGAAAGAGAGATGAACGAACCGATTCTAAATGGAGGTGCCCAGGGATTGAGAAATATTAGAAATAAAGAGAGAAGACACAGAGATAGATTTTAAGCTGGGAGCTGGGAGGGCCGCAGACCTCCTCTGCTGGAGAGACTGACTGACGACCTCCTAAGCCAAGCAGCACATCTATTTATATTCCAATCCACCAAGGGGTTTCACAGGAAAACAAGGAGCCTGGGAGGGCCCAGGTTCTACCCACTCCTTCCTCCTGGACAAACAAGCCAGGAACTAAGAACATCTCTGCACTCCAAGGGCGGGAATGCAACTGACATGATTTTGCCAATATCCTAGGCCCAGTCTACAACAATGTAAAGAATGTCCAGGTGTCTTCCCATTTGGCCCTCTACAGAGGACATCTATAGTAATGTCAACAATAAATTTTTAAAAAAGAATATAGAAAAAAACAGTTGGGTTCTTAAGAAAAAAATCAATGTCTATTCACAATCTTCAATACATGTGGGAAATTAGAATATTTTAAAGATGGCATATCAAATCAATAGGAGAAAAAGATGGATTACTCAAAAAGCATATTTGCATAATGGGCTAGCTGAATTCTCAAACTTATTCTTTCAATCAAAATTAATTCTAGATGAAACCAAGATTTTAATGTGAAAAATGAAACCCTAAAAGTACTAAAAATATTAGAGAATTTAAATACACATATCTTGAAAGGGGGAATGCCTTTGGTAAGCAGGTGAAAAATCCAGAAACCATTTAAAAATTGATAAATGTGACTAGGTAAAAATTTAAAACTACTGCACAGCAAAATTACATAAACAAAGTCAAAAGACAAATGACAAACCACAACAAGGTATTTGCAACACTTATGACAAAGGACTAATTTCCAAAGAGCTCAAATAAATCAATAAGAAAAATGCCAACAACTCAGATATGAACAAGCAAATGATATGAATAGGCAGTTCACCAAAAATGCAGTACAAATGGGAAATACACATATAAAAAATATTCACCCTTGCTCCTAAACAAAAGAATGTAAATCAAAATAGCAAGATGCCCCTTTTCACCTACCAAACTGGCAAACATTTTAAAAGACTTATAATATCCAGTGTTGACGAGGGTGTATGGAAACAGGCAATTTAGCTATTACAGTTGACCCTTGAACAATGTGGGGGTTAAAGGTGCCAACCCCCATGAAAAGTTGGAAATCCACATGTAATGTAAGTTTGCTCTTAGCATCCATGGATTCACAACTTTGGATAAAAAATGCTGTTTTTGATCCACAGCTGGTTGAATCTGTGGATGTGAAACCTGGAGATATGGAGAGCGAACTGTATACTTACTGAAAAAATCCACATGTAAGTGAATGTACACAGTCCAAACCCATATTGTTCAAGGGTCAATTGTATAATTTTTAATGTACATATCCTCTGACCTAGCAATTTCATGTATATAGCATAGTAATTAAGAGCACAGGTTCTGGAGTCAGGCTACCTATGTTCAAGTTCTAGATATACAACTTAACTTTGCAATCTTGGGAAAGTTCCTCAACATCATTAAACCTATTTCCTTATCTGCAAAATGGGGATAATCATAGTATTGTCTTAATCTGCTTGTACTGTTATAACAAAATACCACAGGCTGAGTAGCTTATAAACAAATGACAGAAATTAATTTTTCAGTTTTAGAGTCTGGGAAGTCCAAGGTGAAGGTGCCAACATGGTCAGGTTCTAGGAAAGGACTTCCAGGTTGCAGGAAGCCTTCTTCTTGCTCTAGGTTGATATGATTGAAGAGGCATGAAGGTCTCTCAGGCTTCTTTTGTAAGGACACATCCCATTTATAAAGGTTTTGCTCTAATGACCTAACCACCTCCCAAAGTCCTCACTTTCTTTTACCTGTAATGACATTAGGGCAAATGGGCATTAGGTTTTCAACATATGAATTTTGGGGGCACACAAACATTCAATCTATAGCAAGTACTTATCTCATAGAGTTGTTGTAGGTATAAAATGAGAGAGGGCATATAAAATGCTTAGCACAGTCTCTAGTTCATAGTAAGCACACAATAAATGCTAGCTATCATTATTATTATTGTGTCTAAAGAAGCATTTATTAGTGTATTTATTGCAGTGTTGTTTATAATAGTAAAAAAAAATTCTAGAAATACCTAAATAGCCATCAATAAGTAATTGGTTTGATAAATTATGATAGACAGTGTAGTACTATGCAGCCTAATATTAGTAAGAATGAGATGATATACATCTCTATGGATCAATATGAAAAAAAATCTCCAAGCTATGGACTGAATAAAATGCATAATTCATATAATTACATTTTTATAAATAAAAAGGAATTATGTATCTCTATAGACATACACATATGTATGTGTGTATTTTTCTTCTTAAAGGTTATTCAAGATCCTATAAATAGTGTTTATCTTTAGAGAAAATGTCTGGTGGAGATAGATAGAAAGGGAGAGTTTTGGTTTTCATTTCATACTTTTAGGCACAATTTGTTTTTTTCCATCATGTACATATATGCCAGCATTTTAAATGTAAAGAAATGATCTGATCTGATCCTGTCACTCTTCATAATCCTCTAATGTCTTCCCACCTGATCTATACTAATAATCTATACTAATAAAAGGGTAATATTCAAATTGTTCATGATGCCCTCACAGTAACAACTGAACAGCAGGCTGCATGGGGTGACAAGGCTGGCAGGAGGTTTAGCAAGGGATGACCAAACAACTCACCAGCAAGCTGCGTGAAGCAACCAGGCTGGCAGGGGAGTTAGTGAGGGTTTAGGGAGGGACGACCAAATGACTGCCAGCAGGCTGTATGGGGAGACCAGGCCGGCAAGGCAGGCAGTGAGGGGCAACCAGGCCAGCAGAGGGGGACACTAAGGGGAAACCAGGCTGGCGGGGGTAGGGAGTGGCAGTTACAGGTGACCAGGCCAGCAGGGGGGGACAGTTGGGAGTGATCAGGCAGGCAGGCAGGTGAGCAGTTAGGAACCAGTGGTCCCAGATTGTGAGAGGGATATCCAACTGCTGTCTGACATTCCCCAAGGGGTCCTGGATTGGAGAGGGTGCAGACTGGGTTTAGGGGACCCTCCCCCCATGCATGAATTTCATGCACCAGGCCTCTAGTTCTGAATAAAAGCCTAAGTCATTCCAATGGTCTGCAAGGTCCTCATGATCTGACCTGTAGCTCTGCCATTAGCTTTCCAATCTCATCTCCTGCCTTTCTTTCCCTCACTAACTCTGCTCCAGTCACACTGGCTTCCACACTGTTTCATAGATGTGCCAGCCAGAGCCCCCACCTCACAACTTTTGCCCTTGATATTTCCCTCTACCTTTGAAGTTACTCACATAGCTCACTCTCTCGTTGTCTTTGATTCTTAACTCAAATGCTGCATTCTTAGTGAGTCCTCCTTTATCTTTTTCCCATTTAGAATTACAACTCCTGACATCTCTATTCCCAATATCCTGCTTAATTTTTTCCATACTGTTAATAGCAATCTATTATACTATATACATATTCAGGCAAAAGTAGGTTTACAGTTGTTTGTAAAGAATAATACAGGGGACTCTTTCCCCCCCTCCCCCACAAGGGAGTCAATTCTGCGGCTCTCTTCCCTCTCCCTATGTGGGAGTCTGTACTCGTTCTTCAATAAATCTCCATCTTTGCTATAAAAAAAAAAGAGAAAAAAGAAAGAAAAAAACAATAATACAAGGAGGGGCAATGAGGGGATAAGGACACATAAGTAATACCTTAATCAGTAAAGAAATTTAAAAAACACACACAAGTGAATCTAAAAATCAAATGAATAAAAAATCTGATGAACAGAAAAAAATAATATAAGAATAAACTTTGTGTTACATGTACTCAACTGTAACCCTACTTTCCTCTGATATTCCTCACTACTTTATGGCCTGTCTTTGTCCACTATCATGTAAGTTTCATAAGGACAAGGATTTTTGTCTGTTTTGTTCTTATTCATTGTTTTTTATCTAGTGACTAGTGTTTCACAAATAGCATGTACAGTCATCTTCCCTTACCCACAGAGAAACATTTCAAGACCCCTAGTAAATGCCTGAAGCTGGGATTAGTACAGAACTATGTTTTTTCCTATGCATGCATAACTATGATGAAGTTTAATTTATAAATTAAGCACAGTAAGAGATGAACAATAATCTGTACTAATAAAAGGGTAATATGCAAATTGATCAAGATACCCTCACAGTAATGACCGAACAGCACACTCTATGGGGCAACAAAGCCAGCAGAGGGGTTAGTGAGGGATGACCAAATAACTGAAGAGAAGGCTGCGTGGGGTGACCAGGTTGGCAGGGGGAGCAGTGAGGAGCGCCCAGGTCGGCAGTGAGGACAGTGAGGGGTGACCAGGCCAGTGGGAAGAGGAAAATTGGAGGTAACCAGGCCAGCAGGGGGCAGTATTGGGCAACCAAGCCAGTGGGTGGGGAACAGCTGGGGGTGACCAGGCTGGCATGGGTTGCAGTTAGGGGCAATCAGGCTGGCAAGCAGAGACAATTAGGGGTAATCAGGCAAGTAGGCAGGTGAGTGGTTAGGAGCCAGTGGTACTGGATTGTGAGAGGGATGTCTGACTGCTGGTTTAGGCCCAATCCCACAGATATCCCCAGAGGGATTCCAGATTGGAGAGAATGCAGGCTGGGCCAGGGGGACCCCCATGCATGAATTTCATGCACCAGGCCTCTAGTAAATTATAATAAATAGAATAATTATAACAATACCAGGGGCCCAGTGCACAAATTCGTGCACCTTGAAAGAAACTGTGGGCCATGAAGCTGCAGTGGGCACAGGAGCAGGTTTCATCCCATCCTCCAAGTCCCTGCCAGGCTCCTCCCACCATGGCCTTGGTCCCCTGTTTGCCAACAGTCCTGCTCCCCCCGCCTCTGCCACTCCTACAAGCTGACAGCACCGGCCAGGCTTGCATCCACTTAAGGCTACAAGCGATTGAGGCCATTGCCAGCAGTCGATGGAAGTGGGGCCAGTGCTTCAGTGGGTGTGAGCACGGCTGCTGTCCTGATCGCCCCTCAGGAGCAGGGGGAGGTTGAGAATTCCTCAGGGGCTATCAGGGCTGGCAGTCAGTGCTTACACCCACTGATGGTGCCAGTGATAGGGACAGTCACTGGGCGCCGGCAGCGGGTGCAAGTGGTGGTGCTGGCTGTGGGTATGAGTGGGGCCAATGCCAGCAGCAGGGGCAATTGGTGCCTGCCAGTCCCAATTGCCCCTCAGGAGCAGGAGAAGGTGGAAAAGCCAAGAGGGGCGATTGGAGCTAGCAGTCACTTCTTGCACTCACTGACAGTACAGAGCGATCGGGACCAGCACTGGGTGCCGGCAGCTGGTGCAAGTGCTGGGTGGGACTGTGGTGTGTGGGAGCAAAGAATTTTCAGTAACCACCAGAGACCTGCCCCAGAGATAACGACTGGCATCCCGCCTTGGTCTGGCATTGCCTCTCACCTGCTCTACCATCTTGTTGCTGCTGATGTCTGCCATGTCCCGCGCTCTGCCACCTACTGCTGGTGCTGGCCATGTTCCACGCACACACCCTGGTGGTCAGTGCATGTCATAGCGACTGGTTGTTCAGTTGTCCAGTCATTTGGTCTATTTGCATATAGAGATATTACAATAAAAATTATGTGACTGTGGTCTCTTTCCACCACCCCTCTCTCTACTAATTAGCAAACAATTATTTTTTCTGTTTTTTTTTTTTATTTCATGGATAGAAGATTCATTCTTACTATAGATCATAGCAACCTCATCTTTCCACTTAAAGAAAGCATTTTATGGCTTCTCTTTGGAATATCAGAATTGTCAGCATCACTCACTACTCCTGTACTTTGGGGCCTTTATTAAGTAAAATGAGGGTTACTTGAACACAAACACTGAAGTACTGCCACAGTTGATCTGATTACCAAGAGGACTATAAAGTGACTAATGAGCAGGGAGTTTATACAGCATGGACACACACGATAATTCATATCTCAAGTGGGAAGGAGCCAGATGTCATGAGGTTTCATTACACTATTTGGAACATTGCACAATTCAAAACATAAATTGTTTAGTTCTGGAATTCTTCTTTTTTAAAAATTTTTTTTTATTAAATTATTATCTGTGTTTATATTTTAACATAGCCCCCCCCTTCCCATACATACCCTCCCTCCCCAGAGTTTTGTGTCCATTGGTTGTACTTATATGCATGTATACAAGTCCTTCGTTTGATCTCTTATCTCCCCCAGATCTCCCTACTCTCCCCGCTGTAATTTTACAGTCTGTTTGTTGCTTTACTGACTTTATATCTGACTTTTGGTTTGTCAGTTTATAATGTTCTTTAATATCCATAAATGAGTGAGGCCATGTGGTATTTCTCTTTCATTGACTGGCTTATTTCACTCAGCATGATGTTCTCTAGTTCTATCCAGGTTGCTGCAAATGATGAGAATTCCTTCTTTTTTATGGCAGCATAGTATTCCATTGTGTAGATATACCATTGTTTTTGGATCCAATCATCTGCTGGCGGGCACCTAGGCTGTTTCCAGATTCTAGCTATTGTAGATTGTGCTGCTATGAACAGAGGGGTGCATATATCCTTTCTGATTGGTGTTTCTAGTTTCTTGGGATATATTCCTAGGAGTGGGATTACTGGGTCAAATGGGAGTTCCATTTTCAGTTTTTTGAGGAAACTCCACACTGTTCTCCACAGTGGTTGCACCAGTCTGCATTCCCACCAGCAGTGCACGAGGGTTCCTTTTTCTCCACAACCTCGCCAACACTTGTCATTTGTTGATTTGTTGATGTTAGCCATTCTGACAGGTGTGAGATGGTACAACATTGTTGTTTTGATTTGCATCTCTCGGATAATTAGTGACTTTGAGCATGTTTTCATGTGCCTTTTGGCCTTCCTTCTGTCTTCTTTTGAAAATATTCTATTTAGGTCCATTGCCCATTTTTTAATTGGATCATTCATCTTCCTTTTATTTAGTTGTATAAGCTGTTTGTAGATTTTGGAGATTAAACCTTTATCAGTGGTATCATTTGCAAATATGTTCTCCCACACAGTGGGCTTTCTTGTTGTTTTGTTAATGGTTTCTTTTGCTGTAGAAAAGCTTTTTATTTTGATGTAGTCCCATTTGTTTATTTTCTCTTTAGCTTCCATTGCCCTAGGGGCAGTATCAGTGAAGAATTTCTTTTGGCATATGTCTGAGATTTTGCTGCCTGTGGATGCTTCTAGTATTTTTATGGTTTCCCTTCTGATGTTTAAGTCCTGTATCCATTTTGAGTTTATTTTTGTGTATGGTGTAAGTTAGTGATCTAGTTTCATTCTTTTGCATGTGTCTGTCCAATTTTCCCAACACCATTTATTGAAGAGACTGTCTTGACTCCATTGTATATTCATGCCTCCTTTGTCAAATATTAATTGAGCATAGTGATTTGGGTTGATATCTGGGTTCTCAATTCTATTCCATTGATCTATATGTCTGTTCTTATGCTAGTACCAGGCTGTTTTGAGAACAGTGGCTTTGTAATACAGTTTGAAGTCTGGTATTGAGATCCCTCCTACTTTACTCTTCTTTCTCAGGATTGCTGTGGCTATTCGGGGTCTTTTATTGTTCCAAATGAACTTTTGGAGAGTTCTTTCTAGGTCAGTGAAATATGCCGTTGGTATTTTAATGGGGAGTGCATTGAACCTATAGATTGCTTTAGGAAGTATGGACATTTTGATGATGTTGATTCTACCAATCCATGAACATGGTATGTTCTTCCATCTGTTTACATCTTCCTCTATCTCTTTTTTTCAGTGTCGTGTAGTTTTCCGCGTATAGGTCCTTTACTTTCTTAGTTAAGTTTATTCCTCGGTATCTTAATTTTTTTTGGTGCGATGGTAAATGGAATTGCTTTTTTAGTCTCTGTTTCTATAAGTTCGCTGTTGGTGTATAGAAATGCCATAGATTTCTTGGTGTTAATTTTGTATCCTGCTACATTGCCAAATTTATGTATTAAGTCAATTAGTTTTTTAATGGAGTCTTTTGGTTTTTTATGTACAATATCATGTCATCTGCAAATAAGAATAACTTTACTTCTTCTTTTCCAATTTGGATGCCTTTTATTTCCTCTTCTTGTCGAATTGCAATGGCTAGTACTTCCAGTACTATGTCAAAGAGGAGTGGCGATAGTGGGCATCCCTGTCTTGTTCCTGTTATTAGAGGGAATGGTTTTAGTTTTTGCCCATTGAGTATGATGTTGGCTGTGGGTTTATCATATATAGCTTTTATTATGTTGAGGTATGATCCTTGTACTCCCACCTTGTTGAGAGTTTTTATCAGGAAAGGGTGTTGGATTTTATCAAATGCTTTTTCTGCATCAATTGATATGACTATATGATTTTTTTATTTCAATTTGTGTGTGTGATATATCACGTTTATTGATTTGTGGATATTGTACCAACCTTGCATTCCTGGAATAAATCCTACTTGGTCATGGTGTATGATCTTTGTGATGCTCTGCTGGAGCCGATTTGATAGAATATTGTTGAGGATTTTGGCATCTATGTTCATGAGGGATATTGGCCTGTAATTCTCTTTCATTGAGTCGTCTTTATCTGGTTTTGGTATTAGGGTGATGCTGGCTTCATAGAAGGAGTTTGGAAGTGTTCCTTCCTCTTGAATTTTTTGGAATAGTCTGAGGAGGATAGGTTTTAGTTCTTCCTTGAATGTTTGGTAAAACTCTCCTGTGAAGCCATCTGGCCCTGGGCTTTTGTTTGCTGGAAGTTTTTGATGACTGTTTCAATTTCTTCCCAAGTCACTGGTCTATTGAGATTTTTAGATTCTTCCTGATTGAGTTTTGGAAGTTTGTATTTTTGTAGGAATATGTCCATTTCCTCCAGTTTGTTCAGTTTGTTGGAATAGAGAAGGAATGGGGAAAATCTAGAGCAGGAAAGGGTTAAGATAAACAGGGTACCAAAGGAAAAGGTCAGAAAGAGAGTGAAGGCATAAAGGTAGGGTTGAGATAGAATAAAGCGTTGGAGAAGGAAAGATAGATAAAGACTGTAGAACAGTAATCCTGAAAAAAAAAATATATATATATAATAAAATAAAAATAATAAAAATATACAAAAAATAAGATAAAAAAGGTAAAATAGTAGTAGTAATAATGTTGATTACTTATACAATGTAATAATTATAATGATAAAATCAAGTGAGGAAAAAGAAAAAAATAGTTTCTTGAGTAAACGTTGCAAATAATGAAAACAAAAATAAAAAACAAAAATTTAAAAATTTAAATAAAATTTGCAGTAATGAAGGTCATTCGCTTCCTCTATTGTTATGATCCAGTCCTGATTTTTAGGCATGTTTTGCTTTGTTTTTATTACACTAGAGTCAATTTGTGAATTAGCCTTTGGGGGCAGTGTTTCTAGGTTGACTTCCCAGACTCTAGACTAGAGCCTCTCCAGCTTTTTTTTTTTTTTTTTTTGTCCTCTCTGCAGCAGGATCTACGAAGGGGGGGGAGTGGGCAAGTCCAAGCAACTGCAATCTCCCACAACTCTCCGATATCCCTCCGAGCCAGATCCAAATGTGTTGCTCTTTAGATATCTCCCCTGTTAGGAGCCCCGTCCACTTTCACGGGTGACACCCGCCCAACAGCTGGGGCTTCTACTTGTAATCACCGGCCTTTTCCTCCAGCTTCCGCGAGCGCGCTCTGTGCGCGCAGGCTTTTTGTTTTTGCCGCGAGCGCTCTCCACCCTCTCCCCGCGAAATCTGACCTTTTCACTGAGCAGTGGGGCACTCCAGTGCAGTCAGGTGTTTGCGCCGCCTGGGATCCGCGTTCTGAGGGTCCCAGTTGCTTGGTGGTCGCTGAGGCTGTGGATATTCAGGCCTCTGACACGATCCTATCTTCCTCTCAAGATGGCGAGGTTTCCCAGTCCAAGCAGGTAGGTAGCTCCGGGCAGGGAAGTAGCCCGCGTGGGTGCTTCCCTGTGAGGGGTACCTCTGTCAGCGGCCCCCCAGCAGTTTCTTCTGGTGTTCGCTGTCTCCCAGCTTGCTAATAAACACTCATAGCTCAAGACCATCAGTTGCTCTCTCTTTCTGCTTTGGGACAGGGCTCAGAATCCACTCATCTATTCTTCTGCCATCTTCCTGAGTTCCCTAGTTCTGGAATTCTTCATTTAATATTTTCAGATCATGGTTGAACACAGGTAACTGAAGCCACAGAAAGCAAAACCACAGATAAGGGGGGACTATTGTATTAAAAAAATATTTGAATGAGTAAATACATGAGATTTACAGGCAAGAAGGAACCTAGGAACTCAAACCTGCATTATCCTTATCCCAAATCTTCTTTGGGATTCTCTATTAATTATTCTCCTTGAATTTCCAACTTGTCTTTAACCTTGTGCATGGCACAGAGCAAAAAACAATTTGTTGAAGAATGGATTTATATGGACCAAGTCTGAGATATGAGTGATTGATAATCTATACTATTAAAAGGGTAATATGCTAATTAGATCAGATAGACCTGTATTGGATGTCCTTCTGGACAAAGCCATGGTGGCAGAGCCAAGGCAGAGGCAGTTAGGGGCGATCAGGCTGACAGGGGAGAGCAGTTAGGGGCCATCAGGCCGCAGGCAAGCAATTAGGGGCATCAGGTAGGCAGGCAAAGGGGTGATCAGGCAGGCAGGCAGAGGGGTTAGGGGCAATTAGACAGGCAGGAAGAGTGGTTAGGGGTGATCAGGCAGGCAGGTAGGTGAGTGGTTAGGAGCCAGTGGTCCCGGATTTTGAGAGGGATGTCCAACTGCTGGTATAGGCCTGATCCCGCAGTCAGACATCCCTCAAAGAGTTCCGATTGAAAAGGGTGCAGGCCTCCAGCACTGAATGCAATATCCTTCCTTGGGCAGGTCAGAAATCTCTTGTGAAAACTGGTCATTTCTGGAAGGTAAAAAAGGTGGCTGCAGAGCTTAAAGCTGATGGCAATTTGGACTACCTGTGAGATCAAACAACATCTCATGACAGTATCCCCACTAAACTAGTGACTAACAAAAAGGTTGAAAGTATGAAAAAGCTAAGAGAGGAGAAAAATGATGGAGTCAAATATATCAGCTTAAGAGAATCAAGTTATTGGTCTGAAAGAATGTTCTATTGTTCAGACCTCAGATCATTTGACCATTATGAAGAAGAAAACCTACAATACTTGTAACTCAGTGGTTCTCAAATGTTAACTTGTTTGTTAAAAGTCAGTTTCCTAGGCCTTGTTCCCATAGACTCTTATTTAGTTTTGTTGAGGAAGTGCCTGTGAATCAGCATTTATGAAATGCTCATAGGTCTTGCCAATGCTACTGGTTCTTCAAGGACCACACTTTGAGAACCACAGATTTTAATGTGTTAGCTCAGCACTTCTCAAGTTTTAATGTGTATATAAATCATCTGAGGATTTTGTTAAAATGTAGATTCTGATTTGGCAGGTAGGGTTCCGCATGAGGCTTTGCATTTCCAACAGACTTCCTGGGGGTGGCAGTGTTGTTGATCCACAGATAACACTTTGGCTAGTGTGAGTTTATTTTATGTCCCCTATAATAATTAATTTTATGACTGAGCCACAGAGTGCTCAGATATTTGGTCAAACATTATTTTGGGTGTGTCTCTAGGGGTATTTCTGGATGAGAGTAACATTCAAATACTTAGACTAAGCAAAGCAGATTGCCCTCCCCAATGTGGGTGGGCCTCATCCAATCAACTGAAGATTTGAATGGGATAAAGAGGTTTAGTAAGAAGAAACTTACTGTCTGACTGTTGAGCTTGGACATCCATCTTTTCCTGTCTTTGGACCCAAATTGAAAATTGGCTTTTCTTGCGTCTCAAGTCTGCTTTGTTTTGAACTGAAACTTACACCATCAACTTTCTTGGTTCTCAGATCTTTGGATTCAGACTGAAACTACACAATTGGCACTCCTGAGTCTCCAGCTTGCTGAATGTAAATTTTGGGACTTCTCAGATTCCATAACTGCATGAGTCAATTTCTCATACTAAATTTTTATCTCTATGTCTATGTCTATCTCTATCACTATCTTATATATGTCTTTATCTAGATCTGTATCTCTAGATCTCTATCTTATTGGTGCCATTTCTCTGGAGAACTCCAACTAATATGACCCCAGATCTGATTTGAAAATCCATTCTCTCAGTGACATGGCAGGAGATATTAGTTTATATTAAGATTTTGCAAGCCTCAAGAATCACACTCTTTGTAATTAGAAACAGGGGTCAAAATCTGCCATGGATTCATGGGTCCCCTGAGCCCCATAAACAATAAAACTAATATTTACTCAACTGTCATTGGTGTACCAGGAACTATACTAAAATTTACATTAATTATCTTTTTTTTTTGAAATGTCTAGCAGGTATTATTGCTATGACAATTTTTGAATGAGAAGATGGAGACTCAAAGAGTTTTATTAAGTTAATTAAGAGAGACACAACTTTACTTCCTTCTTTAATTTCCAAAATAAATTGTGGTTAGTGTTGCAAGGGGTTTTTGAAGTCAGGCAGTTTTATAGCAAGCACAAGCTTCTATCTATACTATGACACTGTCTTCCCTGCTGGTCACTTATGCCATTGCATGATTCACATGAGGTGTTCAAGGGCTATTTTAGAGCCACATCTGTCTGCTGGTTTTGTAGGAGACACACTGAAACTTACTTTGATTTCCCTCTTACTCAATGATTATGGGTTGTTTACATATTAAAATGTGGCAATATTGCTTAGCTTTATATGGCTCATTTTGAGCCATGGCTATATTTTGGATTTCCTTGGTATAGTCAGGTTACAACCATTACCTTCTTTATGCTCATATCATTCCAAAGATTTAGGCTATTTTCAGTAGGCCAACAGCATTTATAGATTTTGTGTGCATGCCTTAACATTGTGATTATTAGTAGACATCAGCTTCCAGAACTTAAGATCTAGCACTTTGGATGATGGACAGAAGCCCATAAATTTCAGTTCCAGGCAATGTTTCCTGTATGTGTAGGTGGCAGCAAGCAGAGTCATAGACCAGCTGAAATAAACAGTTTCAGGAGTGGCTGAAGTCCAGATCCAATAGGAGATTTTTTTGAAGCACCCAATTCATAATTCTCAGAGAAGAAGAATGTGGTTATTTCAAAGCCAAAAACAAACAGTCTGTGACTAGATTAAATCTTCTGTCACAGAGGTAAAGTTCAAAACTAAAAACTGGCCCAGTAGCTATGATGATGCCAAATCCATCAGCAAATTCCAGGGTGAATTAGACAGCACATAGAATAGGAGACAGAATCAAATCAGTGGAGTAAACTGGGCCCTTAACTGTCAGAATAAAAAAAATATTTCTCACTTCAACGATGGCATTAAGATCCCAAGGTACTATGGCTCATTTATAGTTGTTATTCATACGTTTGTTTAGTGATCATATAAAGTGTGTGTGTGTGTGTGTGTGTGTGTGTGTGTGTGTGTGTGTGTGTGTTCCATATCTCTTTTCTGTGTGTGCCTCCTCTCTCCTCCATGCAATTAAAATTTGAAAGTCTTTTGGGCTGCAAGTCTGAGTGGTTTGGCCAAGCATCCACCCTTTACGCAAAGTAAGGTTTTAGTGAGGAAAAGGAACAAGGGCTAGGTGGCTTTTAAGCTTTAGATGGGTTTTTGTAGCTTTGGCCAAAGATGCCAGTGTTGCCAACCCTTCCATTTCTATGTGTTTGCATTTGATTTCTAATTCCAACCTTATCTCCGCTGAACTGAGGGATTTATCCACAATTGGACAGCTTAGGTAGGGAAACACTGGGTTGTCAGAGGCCAGGATTCTAGGAAAGCTTATGGAGGTGGATGGAGAGACAGATGGAAAGTGGAAGACAGGAGCGGGTGAGCAGGCCGCTGAGGCTGCTGTGTTTTTCCTGCTTGAAATTATCCTTCCCTTTTGATTTCCATAACAGGAATGGCCCACACTATATTATTTTAAAATCTCAAACTTTGCAATATGAAATGCCACCAGGGTAACTAATTCACAGCTCACAAGAAATGAGAGACCAGAAGGACCACTGTGTCCAGATCTTGAGTGCTGTGCAGCATCAGATTCTGATGCTTTGGAGCATGTTTGTTCTCTGGAGCAAGATGGGGGGGGTCTCCTCGTAAATATTGATCCATCTATCCCGCCCCCCACTGCAATAAACAAATCTGTAGGTGAAAAGATAGACCCAGGGGAGAGGTGCCTCAAAACCAGAAAACTGCACAGGTTTTTTTGAGAGGTTTGGAGGCTTGTGATGGCAATTTAAAAATTATTGGAGCCAAATCTGCATGTCACTTTAGCTCACATATTTTCATTTATTTGATTTTGATTTTGTTTTATTATATATATATATATATATATATATATATATATATATATATATATATATTTTATTGATTTTTTACAGAGAGGAAGAGAGAGGGATAGAGTCAGAAACATAGATGAGAGAGTCATCGATCAGCTGCCTCTTGCACCCCCCCCCCCCACTGGAGACGTGCCTGCAACCAAGTTACATGCCCTTGACCGGAATCGAACCTGGGACCCTTCAGTCCGCAGACCGATGCTCTACCACTGAGCCAAACTGGTTTCGGCAGATTTTGATTTTGTTTTATTTTATTATGGCAAAAAATCCCTTAAGTGGCTCCTGTTAGCTAAATAAATTAAGGCCATTGTGCACCTTTGTGCAAGAGAAAGGATATTGCTACACAATCTTTGGCCTGATGCCTCACCAGTCCCCTTTCTTTAAGCGGGAAACCAGTTGTGTGTGTGTGTTGGAGGAGAGCGGCCCGATAAAAGAAAAAAATAATGGGACCCCAGGCTCTCTTACTATCAATAGTTTTCAGATTAGGGAAATCTGACCAAGTAGACAGGTTTAACAGCAGTCTCCTGGCAGGGAGGGACACCACAGAACCACAGCAGCAGTTCAGTGCAATGAAAGGGGAATCAGCCATTCTGGAGGGCTTCTTTTCCTTTCCGCACCACTCTACTTCTGGTTATGCAGCTACATATGCTGTTTTTGCTTCCCTTTGGACTCTAGGCAAAACTTCAGTCCTTTCTTTTATTTCTAAAAAAATCTAATCATATCTAGTATTCATTATGTCTAGTGAGACTTTATTGATTTAGGGAAGAGGGTTCTAGGGAGGGGGTCATGGCACAGAGCCTTCCACTAACTCCCTGGCATTCTTCTCTTTCCTTCTCTGCTCTTTTTACCCACCTCCCTCCTAGATTGTGTTCCTACCTGTCCTGCAATTTCTTTTCTTTCTATTAGAGAATCTAATAGGTCATCCCATCAAGGACTCAACAGAATTAAGAACCTTTCTTCCATGTACCAGTAGCCACCCTCTTGAAAAGGAGGCTTGGGTTATAAATAGCTATTTATTTTGGCTGTATCATTTATCCTCATACTTTTCTATTGGACAGATGAAAAAAACTGAGGTAATATCCACCTAGCAATCCAACAGTGCTGCTCAGCAGTAGGTTCAAGTCCTCTGTATGATTAGAGTGGTTCTCTTTTCTTCAGGGCTCTCTCTTTTCTTTGTAGCAGTTTTAACAATTCTACATATTCTAATGTGGAACCTTTTATAAATAGTGGATGGTATTGTTACACCCCCCCCCCTCCCAGGCTCCATGTTTCTCTAGGATCCCAAAAGTTGGGAGCTGTTGGAATGCAGCCAAAGACTCTACTAGGATTCATGATAGTTGTTTAGCTTGTTTGCAGTATATTTCTCATTTTTCAAAAAAGTGGGAGGGATGAGTAGAAAAGGCTGAAAAAAACTCTTTCATAAAGGACTTTTTAAAAAAGTCAGATAGCCACCTACCTCTGTGGTCAATGCAGGCAACCAAATACTGGCCTTATTCTGGAAAGACCTGCTCCTCCCCTTGCACAAATAACACCTGCCTCTGAATTCTGTATGTAGGGAGACACAGCAGAACTGGGGGAGGTCCACAGAGATAGTGAATGCAGATGTGGTCACAAAATCTAGGAGATTCTATCAGAGCCCACTTGAGGCTTTGAAAGAGGTCCATTTAGAAAAACACAAGTAAATGTGATATTATGCAAGGGGAAACAATGTATGGAATTCATTATCCTTGAGAGTTAGTGTAAGCTGAAAGGATGTATAAATACCTTTTCAAAAGGACTAGATACATTCATAAATTTATGCATAGCTGGTTACTAAGGGCAACTAAGATGTTTTCATAGGAAGCAGAAAACAGATGAGACTTTAGAGATCAGCTAATCTTTATCCCTCCAGCCCCTCCCCCAACCTCTGCAGTGAGGATCATCATAACTACAAAGAGGGGACTAGATGGGAAATGAGTGCTTCTTAGTGGTCTTCCAGATAATCCCACCCCCACCCCACCCTACTCATCTTTTTCTCAAAGTTAAGTTTTTAGAGATGGAGAGAGAGATTAAGCAGGCTTAAAAACCTCTAATTAGCTAGAGGAGCTATGTAGAATTTGTGTGTACAGCTTGGAGTGTGGAAGACTGGGCAGAGGGTGGATATACAAAGATAGATAAAAAGAGCCTATTTTGCCTTTGGAGAGATCCTAGACTAATAAGGGACATAAAACTAATAAAATCTTACACGTTTATGTACAGCCCACCAGGGTATACTGTGCAGAGTGGAGCAGGGCAAACTGGCCTCCATATTTGAGAGAACCTAAAGTAAGTGGCAGCATTTGGCTTAAATACACCAAAAGGGGAACAGTTAGCCCTATCATCAGTCAGGTCTATATAGTCAGTTTAAAGCTCAAGGTTCTTCCGAAACATTGTAAATGGTGCCTCCTGGAGTTGTACATCTCAGCAGCCCTCCTCAAAAATTAGCTGCCACGACTCCCCCACTACTTGGGTTGCATAGCTATTTCACATCAGAGTGAGTCTTTAGTTTGCTTTTACCACACTACCTTGACATGGAAGTTGGGTTATCAAAGGCAGCCTGGTCCTCTCACAACACATCAGGGCCACAGCTAGCCAACATACATTAGAATTGGATGCTTCATTAATTAGAATTAGAAATACTTCTTTTGATGAATGAAAAAAGGGTATCTCTTCCCCTAGATAGATGCAGACTTTCACAGGGTGCTCAGCTTGGCAAGTAGATCTTGAGTTCAACTTCAGCTCTCGCTGGCTTCCTTAACTGGTTGTAATGCATTGAACAAACTTCCAAACCCTACAAGATAGCCCCACCCATTAGGGACAAGAATACTGGGCTAAAGAGAATGTGAAGTTAATCCAGAAAGCACGTTGTTATAAAGCCACTCTACTGTCTGAACCAATTCCTCCCCACCCTAGCCCCCAGCCCCTGGGGTGATGGCATCTCAGTGATTGGAGACACAGGCCCTGTCTAGTTTCTTTCATATTTTGAAGTCTTTAAAGTGGTGTGGTGATTCTCCTTCTGGCTATAAAACAGTTCATGAACATACGATGTTATTATATTACTATTAAATAAATAGTACAGCGATTAAGTTTGATTTGAAAAAAACAAATCAGCTTCATTCACACTACTGGAAGTTCTCAAATAAGGGGTCAAACTTCATTTTTAGTGCCCGTTGAATATAAAGCTCACTCAGCTGCCTTGCTCCTAGCAAAGCCTTCCAGTTTTTCCAGTCCAGTCACCTCCTCAATTTTTGCAAGGCCTCGGCAGCCAAGAGCTGTCAGCTTTCTCCTCTTATCATTTTCTAAGAGCTGTGGGACCAGAACTAAGTCTCATCCCCTCCTCTCTGCTCTATGCAACTTTTGTAGTATGTAGCATGCTCAAATTGGCTTTTCCCCCCCAGAATTATGACCAATTAAGCACAACAGAAAATCTTGAAATTGAGCCTGTCCATGCTCTTTCTTCTATTGCTCCTCAGTTTCCTAAGGCCCAGAACATGAGTTTGAGCAAAAAACCTGGGGAGTCCTGGCAATGTAGCTCAGTTGGTTGGAGCCTACACCAAAAGGCTGCAGGTTTGATTCCAGGTCAGAACACATACCTAGTTGTGGGTTTGATATTCAGTTGGAACACATGTGGGAGGCAACTGAACAATGTTTTTCTCTCACATTGATCTCTCTCTCTCTCTCTCTCTCTCTCTCTCTCTCTCTCTCTCTCTCTTTCTCTCTCTTCCCCCTTCCTATCAAATCAATGAATATATCCTCTGGTGAGGGTTAAAATAAAGAATCCAGGGGAAATTTTCTCCATTAGTCACATCATTAACTAGTGCCTGGAAGTCTTCCATGAGTCTAATTTCTTCCTAACATGTGACTCCAAGATCCCTAGGTAAATACAAATAGCTCTGATAGGGAGAACACATAGTGTCAGTCATTGAAACTGTATTTCCCATATCTTTTTCCAATGAGACAGAAGGGTATATAAATGAAGAGACATGCAAATATCCCACACTTTAATGGAATGGATGCATTTCACCAAAGGTAGTTGTAAAACGAATTCTAGTTTTACATTAGTTATTTTCCTTCCTCCCTTCCTTCCTTCCTTCCTTCCTTCCTTCCTTCCTTCCTTCCTTCCTTCCTTCCTTCCTTCCCCCCTTCCATTTGGGAGGGCAGTAAAAATGGAATTATCATGAGGGACATTCCTTCAATAGAATCAAACTGTTATATAACAGCTCAGTGGGACTTTAGTGGTAAAGAGAGAAGAGGTTGTGAGAGGCAGAGGGGTTCCTGTGCCTATCTTAGATTGCCCCAAATGGGATTCAGTTGCTTGTAAAGCCTTAAATGCATATGGGGGTTAAGACCAGTGCTGGAGCCCAGCACAGGCTATAGGTTTTAGTAGGAAGAAATTTTTTGCAGCTCTTTTGGAACCAACTGTCCCTTTAAACATCAACTTCTATATCCCATGCAATATCAGGAGTTTCTGTTTCCTCACTTGCACCTTCCAAAACTGTTGCTCACACATTCCCTCCACTTTTAAAAACTTAACAGACTATTTTTAGAACAGTTTTAGATTTACAGAAATATTGAACGGAGAGCGCAGAGAATTTTACCCCCTCTTCCTCTGCACACAGTTCACACAGTTGCCTCTATTATTAACATCTTGAATTAGTGTGGTACATTAGTTACAATTGATGAAGCAATTATGATACATTATTATTAAAGTCCATAGTTTATATCAGTGTTCACTCCTTGTACTATATGGTTCTATGGGTTTTGACAAATGTATGACATGTATCGATAATTACAGGATTATATAGATAGTTTCACTGTCCTAACACACACACACACACACACACACACACACTGTCCTACACTTGTTCATGCCTTCCCCTCACCTCCAAGACCCTGGCAACCATTAATCTTTCTATTCATGTGGTTTTGCCTTTTCTAATATAATTGCAATTTTGTATATAGCCTTTTCAGACTGGCTTCTTTCAATTAGAGATATGCATTTAACTGATATCCATGTCCTTTTGTGGCTTGAGTGCTCATTTCTTTTCATTTCTGTATAATATTATATTGTACAATGTACCACAGCTTATCTATTTATTATTAAAATATACCTTATTTGCTTCAAATTTTTGCCAATTAGGAATAAAACTGCAATAAACATTAGACCGGATAGACTGGACATCTTTTGGACATCCTTCTGGACAAAGACATGGTGGTAAGGGAAAAGGCCGAGGTGGTTAGGAGCAATCAGGCCAGCAGGGGAGAACAGTTAGGAGTGATCAGGCTGGCAGAGGAGAGCAGTTAGGGGTGATCGGACTGGCAGGGGAACAGTTAGGAGCGTCGACAGGAGGCAGAGGTGGTTAGGGGCAATCAGGCAGACAGGCAGAAGTGGTTAGGGTGATCAGGCAGGCAGGCAGAAGGGTTAGGGGAGATCAGCAGGCAGGCAGAGTGATTAGGGGAGATTAGGAAGACAGGCAGATGAGTGGTTAGGAGACAGCAGTCCTGGATTGTGAGAAGGATGTCCAACTACTAGTTTAGGCCCTATCCAACCAGTCAGACATTCCCCAAGGGGTCCCAGATTGGAGAGGTTGCAGGCCACACCGAGGGACCCCCCTCCGGTGCACAAATTTCATGCACCAGGCCTCTAGTCCTATATAATAAAAGCCTAGATGGCGTTGCATAATGTTGGCACAAGCAGACCATCGTGACGTATCACAAGATGGCTACCACAAGATGGCTGCCACACGATGGTCATCACAAGATGGCCAGCAGGGGAGTACAGTTATGGGCAATCAGGCCGGCCTGGGAAGGCAGTTGGGGACGAATAGGCCAGCAGGGCAGGGCAGTTGGGGGCAACCAGGCCTGCAGGGGAGGGCAGTTGGGTGTAACCAGGCTGACAGGGGAGGGCAGTTGGAGGCAATTGGGCTGGCAGGGGAGAAGTTAGGCATCAATCAGGCCAGCAGGGGAGTGGTTAGGAGGCGATCAGGCTGGCAGGCAGAAGTGGTTAGAAGCAATCAGGCAGGCAGGCAGGCAAGTGGTTAGGAGCCAGCAGTCCTGGATTGAGAGAGGAATGTCTGACTGCTGGTTTAGGCCTGATCCCCTGAGGGGTACCAGATTGGAGAGGGTACAGGCTGGGCTGAGGGACACTCCTAACCCCCTCCCTCCCATGCATGAATTTTGTGCACTGGGCCTCTAGTCTATATAAGAAACGCCTAAGTGACTGTTACGGCAAAACGACGAGAATGACCGGTCTCTATGATGTGTACTGACCACCAGGGGGCAGCTGCTCAATGCAGGAGCTGTCCCCTAGTGGTCAATGTGCTCCCAGAGGGGAAGCGCTGCTCAGCCAGAAGCCAGGCTCATGGCTGGTGAATGCAGCAGTGGAAGTGAGAGTCTCTCCTGCCTCCACAGCAGCACTAAGGAACAGCAAGCCGAGAGGTAAGGAAGAGCCAGCAGGCAGGTGGTAAGGAGTGAGGGGTCCAAGACTGAAACATGCTTCCCTTATATTAATATCAGTGAAATTTACAAGAGCTAAGATCTGGAAACAGTTGAACTGCCTGTCAGTTGATAAGTGGATAAAAAAAAAAAAAGCGGTGGTACATTTACACCCTGGAATATTATGTAGCAATAAAAAAGACTATCTCTTACCCTTTGAGACAGCACAGAAGGACTTGGAGAGTGTTATGCTGAGCGAAATAAGCCAGTCAAGAAAGACAATTATCACATGAAGTCACTGAAGTGGAATCTAAAGAACAAAATAAACCGATGAACAAAATAGATCCAGAGACACGGAAGCATAGAACATACTGCAGGATCTTAGAGGGGAGTTGGGGGAGAGTGGGTGGGTTGGGAGTGAGCAACCAAAGAACTTGTATGGATATATACATAACCCATAGACACAGACAGTAGTGTGGTGAAGGCCTGGGGCAGGAGACAAGGGTGGGCTAGAAGGGGTCAATGGGGGATGGGGTGGCAGAAAATGGACATATGTAATCTTTCAACAATAAAGATTCTTAAAAAAAAAAAATCAACCAAAGGACTTGTGTGCATACATATGGGCCTAGCCAGTGGCCATGGACAACGGGGGTGGGGATGGGGCATATCTAGGGAGGGGTTTGGGATGGGAATGGGGGAATAAGGACAATTATGTGAGACCATAATCAATAAAAAATAAATTAATTAATTTAAAAATAAAAATAAAATAAAATAAAATAACATATTCTAAAAAAAAAAAAAAAAAAAAAAAAAAAAAAAAAAAAAACAGGGCAGAGGGAAGATGGGTCCTAGTTCTGGGATTCATTGGCTTACTATGGCAGAGCTATGGTATTGACCTACCTAGCTGTTCTGATTCAGGAAATACTTTTTTTACTCTGATTTTATCACTTTACCGAGAATTTCTATCAAGGCAGGGTGTTGGATTTTGTCAAATGCTTTTTCTGAATGTATGATATGATCTTGTGATTTTTGTCTTTCAATTTGTTTATATTATGTATCACATTGTTTGATTTGCAAATATTGTAACATCCTTGTAACTTGGTCATGGTGTATGATATATTGCTGAATCTGATTTGCTAATATTTTATTGAGGATTTTAGCATCTATGTTCATCAGGGCTATTGGTCTGTAATTCTCTTTCCTTATAGTGTCTTTATCTAGTTTTGTAATTAGGATAATGTTAGCCCCATAAAAAGAGCTTGGAAATGTTCCTTCTTCTTGGATTTTTTGCAATACATTGAGGAGTATAGGTTTTAGTGATTCTTTGAATGTTTGGTAACACTCCCCTGTGAATCAATCTGGACCAGGGCTTTTGTTTGCTGGGAGCTTTTTGTTGTTTGTTCCTTTCCATGGGAATCATTAGTAAAAGGTAAAGACTTATGTAATTAGAATAGAAACCAGAGTATGCTGGGAGTTTTTTTTATTTTTTTATTTTTATTATTGCTTCTATTTACTTAGTAGTTATTGGCCTATTCATGTTTTCTGATTCTTCCTGATTCAGTTTTGAAGATGGTATTTTTCTAGGAATTTGTCCATTTCATCCACATTATCCAGCTTGGTGGCATATAGTTGTTCATGATATTTTCTTAAAAATTTTGTATTTCTGTGGTGTCACATGTTACTTCACTGCTTTAGTTTCTGAGTTTATGTATTTACATTCTCTCTGTTTCTTGATGAGTCTGGCTAATGATTTATCAATCTTGTTTATCTTTTCAAAGAACCAGCTCTTGGTTTCATTGTGTGTGTTTTTTTTGTTTTTTTGTTTTGTTTTTTTAGTCACTATGTCACTTATTTCTGCTCTAATCTTTATTATTTCTTTCCTTCTACTCACTTTGAGCTTTTCTTGTTTTTCTCTAATTCTTTTCCTTTTTTACCTTTATTGTTGATGTTATTACAGTGGATTTTGTTTCTGGTCCATTGTCCCCCTCCACCCAGTTCCCACCCTGCCCCAGGACATCACCATCCTATTGTCTGTCTCCTTTCAGGGGTCCTCAAACTTTTTAAAGTGGGGGCCAGATCACGGTCCTTCAGAGAGCTGGAGGGCCGGACTATATGAACTACTAATTCCTACTGTAACACCTCGGCTGCGCTCACTGCTCAAAAAACCTGGCGGGCTGGATCAGACTCCTCTGCGGGCCGCATGTGGCCCAAGGGCCGTAGTTTGAAGACCCCTGCCTTATGTAATGCGTATATGCATATAAGGTCTTTGTTTAAGCTCTTCCAGCCCCCACCCTCCTTTCCTCTGAAAATTATCAGTCTGTTCCATTTCCTTGCTTCTAATTCTATTCTGTTCACCAGTTTATTCTGTTCAATAGATTTTGTATTTGTTTATTTTGATTTTTATATTCAATTGTTGATAGGTATGTATTTGTTGTCATTTTATTGTTCATATCTTTTATTTTTTTCTTATTCCTCTTCTTAATGATTACTCTTCAACATTTCCTATAATACTGGTTTGGTGTTAATGAACTCCTTTACCTTTTCCTTATCTATGAAGCTCTTTATCTGACCTTCAATTCTACATGAGAGCTTTTCTGGGTAGAGTAATCTTGGTTGTAGGTCCTTGCTATTCATCAATTTGAATATTCCTTGCCACTCTCTTCTGGCTTGCATAGTTTCTGTTGAGAAATCAGCTGACAGTCATATGGTCACTCCCTTGTAGCTAACTTCTTTTCTCTTGCTATGTTTTTAAGATTCTTTGTCTTTAATCCTTGGCACTTTAATTATGGTGTGTCTTGGTGTGGGCCTCTTTGGGTTCCTCTTGTTTGGGACTCTCTGTGCTTCCTGGACTTGTAAGTCTATTTCTATCACCAGGTAGGGTAAGTTTTCTGTCATTATTTCTTCAAGTAGGTTTTCAATATCTTGCTCTCTCTCTTCTTCTGGCACCCCCATAATGTGAATATTGGTACACTTGAAGTTGTCCCAGAGACTCCTTATACTATATTCATATTTTTGGATTCTTTTTTATGTTTGCTCTCTGGATGGGCATTTTTGCTTCCCCATATTTCAAATAGTTGATTTGATTCTTGGAATCCTCTATTCTATTGTTGAATCACTGTAAATTATTCTCTATTTCAGTCAATGTATGCTTAATTTCTGACTCATCCTTTTCCATTTTTGTGGCATTTTCATTAAGATCTTTGAAAGTCTCACTAAGTCCCTTGGAGGTTTCTAGAACAACAGTTACTAAACTTTCAGACCTCCAGTGGTCCATGAACCACCAGTTGGCAACCACTACTCCAAAAGTTGCCTTAAACCAGTGGTTGCCAACATTTCAGACTTCATGGACAACCAGTGGTCTGCAGACCATGGGTTTGCAACTGCTGTTCTTGAAGATTCTTGAGTAACCTTATAACTGTGGTTTTGAACTTTGTATCCAATAGCTTGCTTTATTCCATTTTTTTTTCATTTGTGATATTTTTTTTGTCTCCACATTTTGGCTGCTTCCCTGTGTTTGTTTCTATATATTGGGTAGAGCTGCTATGTCTCCATGAGTTGGTAGAGTGACCTTGTGTAGTAGGTGTCCTATAGGGCTCAGAGGCTCAGCCTCCCCAGTCATCTGAGCTGGGAACTCTAAGTGAAACTCTTTGTGGGGTGTGAGAATAGTCTTATTGTAGCTGAGTCTTTATTGCTGTTGATGTCACTGGGAGGAATTGACCTACAGGCCAATTGGCTGTGAGGACCAGCCTTTCTCTCCCCCCCTCACCCCCATCCCAGAAGCTCTATTTTGAATAATAGCCTTGTTGGATATATTTATTTTAGTTTCAGATCCCTACTTTTAATTACCTTGAGTACTTTGTGCTATTCTATTCTGGTCTGTGCAGTTTTTGATGAAAAATCAACTGACAGCCTTATGGGAGCTTCTCTGTAGGTAATAAATCGCTTTTCTCTTGCTGCTTTTAAGATTCTCTGTTTTTATATTTGGCCCTTTAATTATGATCTGTTTGGGTGTGGGCTTGTTTGGGTTCTTCTTGTCTGGGATTCTCTGTGTCTCCTATACTTCCTTGACTTTTTCCTTCACCATGTTAGGGAAGTTTTCTGCCATTATTTCTTCAAACACATTCTCTAGCCCTTTCTCACTCTCTTCTCCTTCTGGAACACCTATTATGTAAATACTAGAGGCCTGGTGCATGAAATTCATGCACGGGGGTAGGGGGGGGTGTAGGCTCAGGGTGTTCCTCAGCCCAACCTGCACCCTCTCCAATCTGGGACTCCTTGGGGAATCTACGTCTACCTGTCTAGGCCCAATCCCATGGACAAATAGGCAGTCAGATATCCCTTTCACAATCTAGGACTGTTGGCTCCCAACTACTCACCTGCCTGAATTCCTGATTGCCCCTAACCACTTCTGCCTGCCAACCTGATCACCCCCTAACTATTCCCCTGTCAGCCTGATTGATGCCTAACTGCTCTCCTGCCAGCCCGATCATCCCCAACTACCCTTCCCTGACACCCCAGTCACCCCCAAATGCCCTCCCTCTTTATTAGATAGAGTTTTTTCTTTAGCATATTGGACAATCCTAACTGGTTTGGCTCAGTGGATGGAGCATTGGCCTGCAGACTCAAGGGTCCCAGTTTCAATTCTGGTCAAGGGCATGTACCTTGGTTGGGGGCACATACCCAGTGGGGAGTGTGCAAGAAACATCTCACAGATGTTTCTAGCTCTCTATCCCTTTCCCTTCCTCTTTAAAAGAAAATCAATAAAATAAAATTAAAAAAAGAAACATTTAAGATTTCTCTATATCTGCCTGGCTGGTGTGACTCAATGGTTGAGACCCCAGGCTGCCACTGCTGGAAGGGGATCGCGCCCTGGCCAGGCTGAGACCCCAGCCCAGGCAGCCATCTCAGCCTGGTCAGGGATCTTGAGGTGGGGGTGCGCGGCCCTAGCCCAGGCTGCCAGCACTGTCCTGAAGATTGCATGGCAGGGGTGTGTGGCCCTGCTGGCCTGAGACCCCAGCCCAGACTGCGGCCGCAAGATCACACCTTGAGTGTGAGGCTCTGCCGGCCTGAGACCCCAGCCCAAGCTGTCTCCATGACCGGGAGATCATGCAGCTTGGGTGCGAGGCCCTGATGGTCTGAGACCCCAGCCCAAGCTGTTGCTGAGGCCCGGGGATTGCGTGGTGCTGGTGCTCGGCCCCAGCCCAGGCTGCTACCACTGGCCTGAAGATCTCGTGGTGAGGGTGTGGGCCCTGCTGGCTTGAGACTCCAGCCCAGGCTGCTGCTGTGGCCAGGGGATCCTGCAGCTTAGCTGCAAGGCCCTGCCTACCTGAGATCCCAGCACAGGTTTCCACTGCTGGCCTGGGATCATGCAAGGTGCTGGGGCCTCCCAGCTGGACACCCTGGACTGCCGCCGCTGGGCAGACTTGGGAACTCTGGCGGGGCTAAGAGGAATGGGCACCACCATCTTGTGGCTATGGGTGCCGCTATTTTTGTCACGGAGTGATGGTTAATTTGCATATTACTCTTTTATTAGATAGGATTGTTATATTTCATGTCGTCCCACAGCTCCTAAAAGCTGTCCTCCTGTTTTTTAATTTTTTCTTTTTGATTCTTGAGAGACTTTTTTTCTGCCTTGTCTTTTCATTCACATATATGATCTTTGGCTTTCCCTAATCTTCTGTATATTCCTTCCACTGTGTTCTTTATTAATGCTATGCTATTCTTCACAGTTACTATGTCTTTTCTCATGTTATTGAGCATCTTTGCCATCCTTATTGTCAACTCTGTGTCTGATAAATTTCCTATTTCCATTTCATTTAGCTCTTCTTCTGGAGAATTCTCTTTTATTTTCATTTGGGGGTATTTTTTTTATCTCCCCATTTTAGCTGCCTGTTTGTGTTTGTGACTATGTATTAGGTAGAAATGCTATCCCTCCAAATCTCTAGTGCAGGATAGTGTCAAATGCTGTTTCTGACTAATTAGGTCATGCAAATACTCAAAGCCTTAAAAAATCTGCTTCTGCCTGTAGACAGATTGGATTCAGTGTTGAGTAGCCTCAGGCAATTGTTCACTGTTGGGGTGAAAGGTTTTTCATCAGGGTAGGTCAATTTCCTCTGCCTTGAAGCTAATTGTTAGTCTAGTAATGGATTTCAGAAACTCCATAGGGTGGGGCAACTGTCTTTACCGCAGGCAAAAACCACCTGGATAGCAGGGGTCTATCTGACAAAGATGTCCTCTGCAGTGAAAGGGAGTGAATTATCACAGGAGACTGGGGTATCTGTCTTCTGAGCTCTAATCCCAGAATCACCAATCTTGTCTTCTGCTCATGCAGCTCCAGTCCACTCTGCCCTCCCTCTGCTGGAGCTCAAGGTAGGTGCCTACACACAAAATTTTTTGCATTACCCTTTTAAGAGGATGCCTATATTTCCAACTGTCTCTCCCTGGCAGAGAGCAACCCTACTGCTTTTCACAGCCAGATGTTATGTAGACATCTTTCTCAGTTCTGGTGCTCTCTACCGCGGGGGGCTAGCTTGGGGTTTAGACCTCAGAGTTCTCAGAGGAAAACTCCCACAGCTGAGATACCTCTTCAGAACTTCAACTGCTGTCTATGAGAGCCTGGCCAGCCCATTTGTGCTTTCCCCCTTCCTACCATTCTCTATGCAGTCTCCACTTTTGGTCTTTTATTATCAGGATTTTCCCTAGCTAGACTTCAATTGATTATTCAGGATTATTTTATTTTGATTTTAATTTATTTTTTTATTTTTTCCCTTTTTACATTTTTAATTAGATTATTATCTGTGTACATATTTTAACATTGCTCCCCCCATCGCACACATACCCTCCCTCCCCAGAGTTTTGTGTCTATTGGTTGTACTTATATGCATGTATACAAGTCCTTCAGTTTATCTATTATCTCCCCCAGAACTCCCTACCCTCCCTGATGTAATTTGACAGTCTGCTTGTTGCTTTACTGTCTCTATATCTATGTTTTGGTTCATCAGTTTATAATGTTCTTTATTATCCATAAATGAGTGAAGTCATGTGATGTTTCTCTTTCATTGACTGGCTTATTTCACTCAGCATGATGTTTTCCAATTCCATCCAAGTTGCTGCAAATGATGAGAATTTCTTCTTTTTTATGGCAGCATAGTATTCCATTGTGTAGATGTACCATGGTTTTTTGATCCAATCATCTGCTGACGGGCACCTAGGCTGTTTCCAAATTCTGGCTATTGTACGTTGTGCTGCTATGAACATAGGGGTGCATATACCCTTTCTGATTGGTATTTCTAGTTTCTTGGGATATATTCCTAGAAGTGGGATTACTGGGTCAAATGGGAGTTCCATTTTCAGATTTTTGAGGAAACTCCACACTGTTCTCCACAGTGGTTGCACCAGTTTGCATCTTTCGAATAATTAGTGACTTTGAGCATGTTTTCATGTGCCTTTTGGTCTTCCTTTGGTCTTCTTTTGAAAATATTCTATTTAGGTCCATTGCCCATTTTTTAATTGGATCATTCATCTTCCTTTTATTTAGTTGTATAAGGTGTCTGTAGATGTTGGAGATTAACCCTTTATCAGTGGTAACATTTGCAAATATGTTCTCCCACACAGTGGGCTTTCTTGATGTTTTGTTGATGGTTTCTTTTGCTGTAGAAAAGCTTTTTATTTTGATGTAGTCCCATTTGTTTATTTTCTCTTTAGCTTCCATTGCCCTAGGGGCAGTATCAGTGAAGAAGTTCTTTTGGCATATGTCTGAGATTTTGCTGCCTGTGGATGCTTCTAGTATTTTTATGGTTTCCCGTCTTATGTTTAAGTCCTGTATCCATTTTGAGTTTATTTCTGTGTATGGTGTAAGTTGGTGATCTAGTTTCATTCTTTTGCATGTATCTGTCCAATTTTCCCAACACCATTTATTGAAGAGACTGTCTTGACTCCATTGAATATTTGTGCCTACTTTGTCAAATATTAATTGAGCATAGTGATTTGGGTTGATATCTGGGTTCTCAATTCTATTCCATTGATCTATATGTATGTTCTTGTGCCAGTACCAGGCTGTTTTGAGAACAGTGGCTTTGTAATACAGCTTGAAGTCTGGTATTGAGATTCCCTCCTACTTTGCTCTTCTTTCTCAGGATTTCTGTGGCTATTCGGGGTCTTTTATTGTTCCAAATGAACTTTTGGAGAGTTCTTTCTAGGTCAGTGAAATAAGCCATTGGTATTTTAATGGGGAGTGCATTGAACCTATAGATTGCTTTAGGAAGTATGGACATTTTGATGATGTTGATTCTACCAATCCATGAACATGGTATGTTCTTCCATCTGTTTACATCTTCCTCTATCTCTTTTTTCAGTGTCGTGTAGTTTTCCGAATATAGGTCCTTTACTTCCTTAGTTAAGTTTATTCCTAGGTATCTTAATTTTTTTGGTGCGATGGTAAATGGAATTGCTTTTTTAGTCTCTGTTTCTGTAATTTCACTGGTGGTGTATAGAAATGCCATGGATTTCTTGGCGTAAATTTTGTATCCTGCTACATTGCCAAATTCATTTATTAAGTCAATTAGTTTTTTAATGGAGTCTTTTGGGTTTTTTTATGTACAATATCATGTCATCTGCAAATAAGAATAACTTTACTTCTTCTTTTCCAATTTGGATGCCTTTTATTTCCTCTGCTTGTCTAATAGAAATGGCCTGTACTTCCAGTACTATGTCAAACAGGAGTGGCAATAGTGGGCATCCCTGTCTTGTTTCTGTTATTAGAGGGAATGGTTTTAGTTTTTTCCCATTGAGTATGATGTTGGCTGTGGGTTTATCATATATTATATATAGCTTTTATTATGTTGAGCTATGATCCTTGTACTCCCACCTTGTTGAGAGTTTTTATCAGGAAAGGGTGTTGGATTTTATCAAATGCTTTTTCTGCATCAATTGATATGACTATATGATTTTTATCTTTCATTTTGTGTATGTGATGTATCACATTTATAGATTTGCGGATATTGTAATATCCTTGCATTCCTGGAATAAATCCTTCTTGGTCATGGTGTATGATCTTTGTGATGTTCTGCTGGAGCCGATTTGCTAGAATTTTGTTGAGGATTTTGGCATCTATGTTCATGAGGGATATTGGCCTGTAATTCTCTTTCATTGAGTTGTCTTTATCTGGTTTTGGTATTAGGGTGATGCTGGCTTCATAGAAGGAGTTTGGAAGTGTTCCTTCCTCTTGAAATTTTTGGAATAGTCTGAGGAGGATAGGTTTTAGTTCTTCCTTGAATGTTTGGTAAACTCTCCTGTGAAGCCATCTGGCCCTGGGCTTTTGTTTGCTGGAAGCTTTTTGATAACTGTTTCAATTTCTTCCCAAGTCACTGGTCTATTGAGATTTTTAGATTCTTCCTGATTGAGTTTTGGAAGTTTGTATTTTTGTAGGAATATGTCCATTTCCTCCAGGTTGTTCAGTTTGTTGGAATAGAGTTGTTCGTAGTATTTTGTAACAATCCTTTGTATTTTGGTGGGGTCTGTTGTCATTTCGCCTCTTTCATTTCTGATTTTGTTTATTTGGGTCCTCTCTCTTTGTTTCTTGGTTAGCCTGGCTAGAGGTTCATCTATCTTGTTTATCCTTTCAAAGAACCAGCTCTTGGTTTTATTGATCTTATGGATTGTTTCTTTGGTCTCTATGTCGTTTATCTCCACTCTGATTTTTGTTATTTCCTTCCTTCTGCTTAGACTGGGCTTTTCTTGTTGCTCTTTTTCTAACTCTTTGAGTTGTAGAGTTAGATAATTTGTTACCATTTTTTCTTGTTTTTTTTTTTGCAATAGGCTTGTAGGGATATGAACTTCCCTCTCAAAACTGCTTTTGCTGTGTCCCATAGATTTTGGATTGTTGTGTTTTCATTGTCATTTGTTTCCAGGATGTTTTTAATTTCTTTCTTGATTGCTCTGGTAACCCAGTCCTTGTTTAATAACATGCTGTTTAGTCTCCATCTGTTTGATTTTTTGGGGGTTATTTTTATTGTAGTTAATTTCCAGTTTTATGCCACTATGATCTGAGAAGATGCTTGATATGATTTCCATCTTCTTGAACTTGAAGAGACTTTGCCTATGTCCCAAAATGTGGTCTATCTTTGAGAATGTCCCATGTGCACTTGAGAAGAATGTATATTCTGTGGCTTTTGAGTGGAATGTTCTGAGGATGTCGATTAATTCCATCTGTTCTAGTGAATCATTTAGGATTGATATTTCTTTGCTGATTTTTTGTTTAGATGATTTGTCGAAGGGTGACAGTGGGGTATTAAAATCTCCTACTATGATTGTATTGCTATTAATCTCTACCTTAATGTCCTCCAGCAGTTTTTTTTAATGTATTTGGGTGCTCCTGTATTGGGTGCATATATGATTACCAGGATTATTTCTTCTTGTTTGATTGCTCCCTTTAGTATTATAAAGTGGCCTTCATTATCTCTTGTTATGTCCTTCACTCTCAGATCTTATTTGTCAGATATAAGTATTGCTACCCCAGCTTTTTTTTCCATTTCAATTCACCTGGAAAACCTTTTTCCATCCCTTCACCTTCAGTCTGTGTGTGTCTTTTTTTCTGAAGCGGGTTTCTTGTAGACAACAGATATATGGGTCTTATTTTCATATCCAATCTGTTACCCTATTTTTTTTAATTGGAGGATTTAATCCATTTACATTTAAAGATATTATTGATAGGTACTAATTTAATGCCATTTTTATTCTATACCCCTGTGTTCCTTCTTCGCTTCCTATTTCTTTATTTTTACAGTAGACCCTTTAGCATTTCTTGCATTGCTGGTTTGGTGGAGATAAAATCCTTTAGTCTTTTTTTTGTCTGTGAAGCTCCTGATTTCACCTTCAATTTTGATTGATAGCCTTGCTGGGTACAGTATTCTTGGATTCAGACCCTTCCTTTGCATGACTTTGTATATTTCATCCCATTCCCTTCTGGCCTGATGAGTTTCTCTTGAGAAATCAGTTGCTAGTGTGATGGGGGTTCCTTTATATGTAACTTTCTCTCTCTTTCTGGCTTCTTTTAAAATTCTTACTTTGTCGTTGTTTGCCAATTTAATTATCATGTGCCTTGGCGTCGGTCTTCTGGGATTCATTTTGCTTGGGACTCTGTGAGCATCTTGGATTTGTGTGGATCTTTTCTTCTTTATCTCAGGAAAGTTTTATGTCATTATTTCTTGAAATACATTTTCCATGTCTTTCTCAGTTTCCTTTCCTTCTGGAACCCCTATTATTCTAATATTGTTTTGTTTTGTTTTTTATTGTCCCAAAGTTCCCTTAGACTCTCCTCCTGCTTTTTAATTTTTTTTTTTCCAGAAGCTGCTCTAATTGGGTATTTTTTTTCCATCTTGTCTTCTAGCTCACTGATGTGGTCCTCTGCTTCTTCTAGTCTACTCTTGATGCTTTCTATTGAGTTCTTAATAGTAGTGATGTCATTTTTCATTTCTTCTTGGTTCATCTTCATTTCCTCTTGGTTCTTCTTCAATTCTTCTTGTTTCTTCAATTCCTCTTGGTTCTTCTTCATTTTCTCTTGTTTCTTATTCATATCGTCAAATTTGTCTTCCATTCTTTTTAGCCATCCTATGATCATTACTCTGAATTCTTGCTCTGGTAGGTTGTTTGCCTCTAACTCGTTTACTTCCTTTTCTGGTGATGCCTGCTTTTCTTTCATGTGGGGGCTATTTCTTTGTCTCCCTATGGTCTCTCTTTTCAGGATGTCTGGTTATGTGGTATTCCTTCTCGTTTCCGTGGGTGATTGAAGAACTCCCTTGAATCCACGTGTTTGCGCCGATTGGGGCATCACAGCTGCTCGATGGTCTCCTCTGCTGTGGGTTTTCCAGGCCTGAGAAGATCCTCCTTTCCTGGTAAGATGGCGCAGGCTTCCCTCTATTTTATTTTTATTTTAGTTGTAACTCCGTTTGGTCCTGGGAGCTTGTATGTGTAGCATCCTATTACTCTGCCACCATTTTTAATCCCTTCTGCCCTGTTTTGAACTTCCAAGAGAGAGGTAGAATTGCCCAGATTTTGTGACTTCAGCACAATGTTAAGGCCTCTGGGAAATACGGCATCACTAGGTGATGTGTTGGCCCTCTTCCTTACATTTCTGTGGTCATTGGGCATCCCTGTGACTTGGGAAATAAATGGGAAGTAAAATCAAGTTCACAATATAATCACAAAAAGGAATTTCTCTGACTCTGCCTTGCAGTATTTGCCTCTCCTCAAAGCCTTTCACTGCCCAACTATTTCTGTGACACTCCAAGATTTCTATCAAATAGGTTTATTAAAAGAATTCTTTCACCTCCCCAGTGGTTTCCACGATTTCCTACTTTCCTTTGCTAGCTCCCTCGGATGATAATCTGCTGCCAAGGCTTCTGATGGTTATAACAAAGGCATTGATGCATTGAGGTGGCTGTTGCTGCCATTGCTGCTGTCACTAAGCTGCCTCCCATGCAACTGAAACTACTAAGACTAATGTTTCTGATGTGCTCTGTGTACTCAATGCCCCACAGAGATTTTAGTGAAACATTCTTTTAAATTGGTAGTTACTCTTACAAAACCCTCTCTTCTTCAGACTCAAGTATGAATCCTAAGAGCCTTATCAGAAGATAGCCAGTGTAGTCGCCTCTGGTTATTGTTATTATTATTGTTTTTTTGTTGTTATTGTTGTTGTTGCTATTGTTTGGTTTTGGTCTTCCCAGTAAGCTTTTTCATTTCTTTTCAAATGATTAAGGCTCTATTCCTAGCCTCAAAAATAAATATGTGAACTAAACCTGGCCAATCACAGAACATCCATTCTCTTAGCAACAGTGATTGGATCAAGTTATAGACACATGACCAAAAAAGGCCAATTACAATTGTTCCCTAGAATAAATCCATGGACTCTGGGAGATAGAAGTTCTGTTTGATAAGCTGTAGCTTCTGGTAGCTGCATTTCCTTCAATATGGAGATCAGTCTATAACAGGAGAGGGTGAGACAACTGGGAAAAATGAAGCAGAGACAAGCAGAAATGAGATATAGACACGATGAGTTCTGACCATGTTGACTCTCCAGCCCTGGTTCCTTTAAGCATCCTACTCTCCTTCCTAGCTTTTTGAACCAATACAATCCTTTTTTTCTGGTTCAGGTGAGTTGAGTTAGGTTTCTCTTCTTTCTTATTTTAAAATGTTCTGATTAATTACGACCTGGGAATTATATTCAAAATTGTCCCTCCCCTTCCAACATGAATTCTAGCAGAAGCCTACATTTTAACTCTTTCTTCCATTAGGATAAAATCTTTCCTAGACATTCCTTGGGCTTCTAAAGATATAGTTCCCTGGTAGACTCATCTCTTACACCCTCCAGAAAGAGACAAGATATATGTGAAAACAATTTAGGCTGTCAAGTTGGGTCTCATCCACATAATCATTCGCTCATTTAACAAATATTGAGCTCTTACTATGTGATAGACACTATTTTAGGAGCTAAGAATATAGCAGTGAATAAAACAGACATTTCCTTGGTAGTTTCAGACTAGCCACAGAAATGCAGATTATAGCATAGGAAATATAATTAATAATATCAAGATAAATATGTATAGGGCTAGGTAGGTACTTAAAGCATCAGGGGGACCACTCTATAAAGTGCATTATTTTGTAACCACTTTGCTATACATCTGAAATAATACAGAATAATATTGAATGTAAACTTTAATTGAAAAATAAAAACAATAAAAAATAATAAAGAATTTCAGCATTTTATAAAAAGATAGAGATGTTAGCACAACTGTTTACAGTGCATAAAGTTCACATTTAGACTGAATATCAAGCTATTTATAGTTCTTAATTCTCACATTTATTTATTTATTCATTCACACACACACACACACACACACACACACCAAACAAAAACAACCCAGACATTTCTCCCCCCATGAAGCATAAATTCTGATGAGAAATAGATAACAAACAATTGATCATGTATAACATAATCTCATCAGTATTGTGAAGAAAATAGAGCAAGTTAATAAGATAGAAAATGATGGGGTACAGTGTTTTTTTTTTTAGGTAGTATAGACTGGGAGGCCCTCCGAGGAGTGAACAGTCCTAAATAAAGTGAACACATGAGTTATGTGGATACTTGGGAGAAAAGTATTTTAGGCTAGGGGGACATAAAGCACAAAATCTTGTAGTTGCTTGACATGTTTGAAAGGTATGCCAGTAGTGTGAGGTGAGTTAAAGGAAGAACGATAAGAAATTAGGCCAGAGAGGCAGCAAAGGGCTAAACTACAGAAGGTCTTGGAGTAAGAACTTTGTATTTTTTTCTAATTGTGATGGGATGCCATTAGAGTGCTTTGATATAGAGGTTAACAGTGTCAGATTGACCTTTTATAAGCATCCCTCTGGCTGTAGTATAGATAATGGAGTGTAGGAGGTGAGAGTGGTAGCAGGGAGACCAGACAGGAGACTATGGAATTAGTGCAAGTGAGAAATGATGGTGGTGTCAACTAGGGTGGCAGCACTGGAGACAGTGAAAAGTAGATGAATTCAGAATATACTTTAAAGCCAGTTAAAACTAATAGAATTTACTGATGATGGGATGTGGAGTGTGAGAGAGGGTCAAGGATGATTCTAAGTCTTTTGGCCTTAGTAACTACGTGAATTAGGATGGCATTTATTGAGATAGGGGAAAATGGAAGACATGAAAATTAAGTGATTGGAAAAATTATGACTTTAGCGTAGGTTCAGTTAGATACCTATTAGATATTCAAATGGAGATGTGAAGTCTGGAGAAAGAAAATAAATGTCAAACAAAGGAGATCAAAGTGTTTGGATGGAAAACGGGGGGTTCCTGAGAAGCAAGGATCCATAACCATGCAGAGCACATCACACGGCCAATATTGAAGGATAGTAAATATATTTATTTTCTCTTTTCTCATTATTTTACCAACCAGGGCTTGGCAAAAATTCAAGCTATGTTAATAAAATTTGTTACTGTAAATCAGGGTGGGTAAAGGGACAGTGACTATTCTAGCATATGAATCTACCAAAGGCATGCTAAAAAAAATGTCAATATTGGCAGTGTGGAATGTTCAATTTTCTCAAAGATATTTACCCTGAGGTCAGTCTTTGAAAGGAAGAGATCCTTTGGTGTGTGTGTGTGTGTGTGTGTGTGTGTGTGTGTGTGAATGAATAAATAAATAAATGTGAGAATTAAGAACTATAAATAGCTTGATATTCAGTCTACCCTTAGGATCTCTTCCTTTCTCATCTCCTTACCCTTAGGATCTCTTCCTTTCTCATCTCCTCCACCCACATGAGTGAAAGAAGCTCCTCATATCCATTCAGCTATGGAACTGGATGAAGCTGAAAGACTGACAGTGAGTAACAATGAATCTAGAGACCCACATCAGAAAAGGGAGTTCCCAGAGTTCAGTGGGGAGGGGAAAAGAAGCAGAAGGGGTTTTCCCACTGACTGAAAGAGGGAAGGGTATTCCAAAGAATCTAGAAAAAAGGTCTTGTACCCACTGGAGAACTGAAAATGAGTGGAATAGTAAGGAGCCATTCAAATACTGACATGCCCATTTGACTCATATTGGTTGAAATAATATGACTTAACCTGGGTCTAAGATCATTTTGTGCATTTTTCTAAACTCCATTTATATATGGGTGACTAACTATCTATCTTAATCACTCCCTTCCTTCCACTCTGGGATTACACATTATTAAAAGAACGAACTCCTTGAGGGCAAGAACATAGTAGGCATTCAATACTGCTTGTTAAATTATTTAAAGCTACTAAAAGAATAGTCCAAACAGACAGAGGTGAGAGTCAAACCAAAAGAACACGTGAGCAAAAGAAGAGGAAAGGAGAGAGAGAAAAATGTAAAAGTGAAGGATAAGACTACCTGACTACACTTGGGAGAAGAATGAGATGCAATAAGAGTAGGGAAATTTTAAAAAGAAGCCATTTCGAGGTTAAACTTATTTAAAAAGGCAGGTAGAACTGAGCAAATTTTGGCGCCAGCTTTTCTGCCTGACTCCTGCCAACAGGTTGTAGCTTTTTTGATGAGGACCTTTTCTTGGCCTCATACAATGGTAGAGCACTCACAGAAAAATACTCAGTTTCAACTTTCAGGGGTCACAGCCAGGCAGTGGGAATGGGAGCCAGTTTTGATTAATATAGAATTTATTTACAATTTAATATTTTTGTGTTTCAAAGTAAGATACCAGAAGAGGACAACTCAGAGACAGACTTCAAATTCCTTCTGCCAACACTGAAAAACTAATAGGAAGAGCCCATGCCACTGAATTCAAGATATACAATATTGGGAAAGGGTGACCTGTGGATAAGGCATGACAAAGAAGAGGTAGTGGTAGAAAGAAAGGGCAAGGACCTAAAAGGGAAGACCAAGAAAGCAATGTACAGATAAATATCAAAGGACTCAAAGGATGGCTAGGCTCATCAAATAGACATTGATGGGTGAGGGGATGAGAACATTAAACATATCTTTGAGAGGTCTGGGGGAATGTAAGAAAGAGGGCAAAGAAGAGCTGTCATGTGGAACATTTTACATTACAAGCAGCTAGTGAAAACTAATATGCAACAGGATATAAAGAAGGGTGTTCGTATGGGGGGGTTGGAACCCTAGCTCTTAGTGTCTGCATGAACATAAAGAATGGAAATGCTATGGCTTCCCAGCTCATGGATCCCTGTTAAAACAAAAGAGAATGCTATGGTGCACCTATTTTAAACAAAGAGGAGAATGAAGCAGTATGGTAACCAAGCATTGGTATCAACAGAGTGGCATTAGCATCTCAGTTCTGTCATTTAAAAGGTAACTACTTTGGACAGTTCCCTAGACTTCTAAGTCTCAGTTTCTTGTCTGTAAAATGGGGACAATAAAACCCAAACCACAGGGTTATCATTAGGATAAGCAATGCATGGATGGTGCCTTGCACATAAGAGGAAGCCAGTACTACTACAACTACTTTTACTACTACTACAACCTCTACTATTACTACTACTACTACTTCTTCTACTATTATTCAAGCATCTATTTACTTAAAAAATAAATGAACAAACAAAATACACTGTTGGAGATTATTTTAGCCCTAACAATAGGGCTTTAGTTCTCACAGTAAAGTAAGAATGGGACTAAGGAGGAAGGGCAAAAGCATAATCGTAGACATAAAGCCTTATCTAAATAGGAGAATTATATAGGTATACATAAAGCAAGGAATTGGAGCATGAATAGCATATATTATGTTCAAGCGAGAGGACACTTAAATGGAGAAAGGGTGAAAATTAGAATTCAGTGTGCTGAAAAAGTGATATTGATTACTTGTGGGAAGGCATTTGGAAACAGGAAATGAACTGTAAATGGGCAGAATGAAAGCTTTTATAATTAGAAACCCAATGACATGGCCTTCCCTGGAGCTCCTTAAGAATTAGCCCTCATTTGTCTGCCATAAAGACAGAAGCAGCTCCTATGGAGAGACAGACTGAGGAACTGGATAACCTATATTTCCAGAATGTCCTCTTTTTACTTCCCTTCTCTTCCAACCAAGCCCTGACTATATTCAAATGTCCAAGGGCCCAGAGCTGAGCTGGGCCACATATTGATAACATGCTTGTCAAGTAGACCTGGCGGGGGGGATGGTTTCTGCTCTTTTATTGGCAATGTGTTTTATTTTAGTAACAAGCTATCAGAGAATGCTCAGAATGAGGAAGAAGAAGACAAGACAGACAATCCTTACAGTTCTGGTGAAGGCATGTTCCTGGGGATGGGAGAAGGTGTGCTGCCCACTGAGAAATACATTTCATCAATAGTTCTGAAGAGGAAAAAGAACTCCAGAAATGGCTGGAGACTGGAACAAACTGTGTATGCAACCAAATTAAAAAAAAAAAAAGCTGCTAGTAAGAAGAGCAAGGCTTAGAGCAGCCCAAGAGTTAAAAAGGAGAGAGCTTTGCCCTATCCCGTTTGACTCAGTGGATAAAGCATTGGACTGCAGATTAAGGACCCTGGGTTCAATTCCAGTCAAGGGCAGGTACCTTGGTTGCAGGCTCCTCCTTGCCCAGGCCCTGATTGGGCTTTGCTCAGGGGCAATAAATTGATGTGTTTCTCTCACATCAGTGTTTCTGTCTGTCTTTCCCTCTCTTCCACTCCCTAAAAATCAATGGAAAAATATCCTTGGGTGAGATTTTTATTTTTTTTTAAAAAAGGAGAGAGCTTAGAAATGCAAATTGCTGTCTACCTAAGTTGTTCTGCATGGGGCAAGCTAGCCACTGTCTTGGGGGTCAAGGTCAGGGACCAAGAAAGGCCTTATAAGAGAAGCTTATGTAATTTGCAGGGCTCAGAACAAAGTATAAAGGCAGGGTCCATTGTTAAAAAATTATTAAGAATTTCAAGGTAGTGACAGCATAACATTGAACCAACTTTGGGCCCTACTGAGCATGGGGTCCTGTGCAAATGCACAGGTTTCACACCCATGACACTGGCCCTATCTAGGAACATATTTAAGTGGCTCTCCAAATGTGGGCTCATTATTTTATCTAACAAATCAAGATCATTGGGCTAGAATAAGTTTTGTGTTGCTGTCTTGCAAGTTTTGTTTTATGAATTTAAACTTCTATTATTATTTTATAGTATATATAATATATATAATAACAAGGCAATGATATTATCATAACAAGTGAGGAGAAGAATATATGAATTTCTTTTGCAGATGTGTATGAATGGCCAGGCACCTGTGCTTTAACCAGGACCTCTGTTTCCTATTTCCTTTAGTTGCCCAGCCCTGTGAGATTTTGACTAAGGCTCTGTAGAATGAAGAATAAAAAGTGGAGAAGGTTATTTCCAGTGCTCTCCTCCCAGCCCTGTACTGCTTTACATGTTCTCATTCTGGGCTCTTCTCCCAGCTCCCCTCCCTAGCAAATCTTTCCCTGAGCTCTTCAATGTTTATTCCACTTATTTGTCACCTCTTGTGGCAGCTATTAAACCAAATTCTTACTTTGAGACTTGGTAATTAAAGGAAAATAATTAAGCATTTATATTGCCTTTCCAGTAGGATCTATATTTCAGTATACTGGTAAGTAAACAGCCATAATTTTACTTTTTATTTATTAACACTTATATAGCACTTACCATGCAGCAGGCCTTATTCTGATTGCTTTACTAATATTACCTCATTTAATTCTTTTTTTAAAAAAATATTTTATTGATTTTTTTACAGAGAGGAAGGGAGAGAGATAAAGAGCTAGAAACATCGATGAGAGAGAAACATCAACCAGTTGCCTCTTGCACACCCCCTCCCGGGGATGTGCCCGCAACCAAGGTACATGCCCTTGACCGGAATCAAACCCGGGACCTTTCAGTCCGCAGACCGAGGCTCTACCACTGAGCCAAACCGGTTTCGGCACCTCATTTAATTCTTATAGCAACCGCATTTTACTGATAAGAAAATTGAGGCACCTGGAGGTAAAGTGACTTAGTCACACCTCTAGGAAGTGGTGGGGCCAGGATTTAAATCCAGACAGTGTAGCTCCAAAGTCCATGCTCTGACCTTCTGCACTAGGTTGGTTGCCTTCATTAAACAAATAGGTTCTATTGGAAATTCCAGCTAGTAAGTATAGAGTGATGGATTTAGAAGATTATTTTTAAGCCTGTCATGAATTCATTGATCCAGGCAAGAGTTGTCAAGTGGGATTAAAACTATCATGTGAATAGTTGATGGGTAGCTGGGCATTTGCATAGTAACAAAGTAACAGACTATTTTCTGGGCATCAGGAGACAAACTTAATTATACAATAATCTGGCTACCATAGTGCTTTTGCAAGTGGTCAATCACAGCAATACTACCAGCAGGGAAATTAGACACATGTGTCCTGATGTGCTGCAATGCCATGTTGATGTATTCTAGCCAAATACATCTTTAACTTGAATGTAATCAAGACTTTAGACCTAACGTCCAGTTTATAGGAAATACAGGGTATTAAACAACAAATTAAACATCACATTTAAGCACTTAGACAAATCTAAAAAGTGGGACATTCTTCAGAACAACTGGCCTGATTTCTTCAATAAGTCAATATAACATGAAATAAAAAAAGAATGTCTTCACCCTAGCCGGTTTACCTCAGTGGATAGTGTCAGCCTGTGGACTGAAAGGTCCTGGGTTTGATTCTAACCAAGTGGGTACCTTGGTTACAGGCTCCATCTATGTGCAACCAATTGATGTGTCTCTATCTCTGTCTCTCCCCCTCCCTCCACTCTCTCTAAAACTCAATTGAAAAATATCCTAGGGTGAGGATTAACAAAAACAAACAAACAAATAAAAAAGTGTCTTCAAATTAAGGAAATTTAAGGGGCATTAAAAGATGAATGTGTGATTTTAGATTGAATCCTGATTTGGATAAACAAGCTGTTAAGAGAATTTCTTGAATAATTGGGGGAAATTTAAATACGCTTTGAGCATTATGAGGTGTTAAAATTTGCACACTGAAATAAAGAATAAATACAATTATTTTTAAAATGCCTATTTTAAAGTAAGTTAGGTCTATCACTCTCTTTCTAGTTACAGAATGGTCTTTCTATTTCTTTGTCCTGATGGAATCCTGAGTCCCTGCTTACATGTTGCTTCTTGTAGTAGATACTGTTGGTGCTCCACCCATCTCCCATTTCTGTCTGTGCCAGCCTGACTTCCAACTGTCCACCCCTGCATTCCTTTGCCTAGAGGTTTTCCTCTTGCTCCCAGAGACCTCTTTGCCTGTATACAGAAGAAGCCAGAAGAGCCAACAGATGAATGATCTCCTTGGAACAGCTCTGAATCAATTACTGACAGAAGTAAGTTGTCCCTCAGGTGGAATAACTCTGAATTGCATGTTCAACACTACTTCCTAAAATTCTCCAGAATGATTAAGCTCCAGTTACCCACAAGTGGTAATTTTCATTAAAATATGCCTCTTTAGCCTGGCTGGCACGGCTTAGTGGTTGAATGTTAACTTATGAAACAGGAAGTCACGGTTCGATTCCTGGTCAGGACACATGCCTGGGTTGCAGGCTCAATCCCCAGTAGAGGGGATGCAGGAGGCAGCCAACCAATGTATCTCTCTCATCGATGTTTCTGTCTCTCTTCATCTCTCTTCCTCTCTACTAAAAAATCAATAAAACACATTTAAAAACAAACAAACAAACAAAAAAAAAACATGCCCCTTTATCTCTAGATGGTTTGACTCACTGGATAGAGCGTCAGCCTGGAGATCGAAGAGTCCCAGGTTTAATTTGGTTGCAGACTCCTCCTTGGCCCTTGCCCTTGCCCTGGCCCTGGCCCTAGCCCTGGTCAGTCACTCCTGCAGGAGGCAACCAATTGAAACACATGCCTCTTTATCTCACCCTCCCTTATCTCACCCTCTAATGACTTTATGTGTATTTCCCGTGATCATTTTCCCAAAAAAACTACTTATGTTTGAATATTTATCTCAGAGTCTGTTTTGGGGACAATCCAGACTAAAATATTTCCTCTGAAGTGAATTTTCTTTCTCCCAAAGCCTGAAAGCCAGCATTTCCTAGTGCCCTTCTTTTACCCTCATGCAGCATTCCTTCCTTCTTTGACCCTCACACCATTTACCTTTTGCTGGTATGCGTCCTCACTATTAACATTTATTGACATTCTAGTTACTATCCCAGGTCCATGGAAAATCCTGGCATGCCCTTATACCCCAAATTCTGTCATTAGCCTGAGAGCCCTATATAGAAGGACCAACTTTGCTTCTTGATTTCCTACGTTTAGGTTATCTTTAGCTTTGCTCCATTTTAGCCATTGCCTTAAGCCACATGGTGGATCTCATCATCACCCAGAACTACTCTATCTCTGAAACCTTAAACTCCAATTTTCATTCTTAGACTATAATATTCTACTTTACCAGCTCTCTTATCCCTTCAATACTTGTTCTTGGAGTGTACCTGTCCTAAAAGCCTCCACTCAAAGTCAATCTAATCTACTTTTTAATTTTTTTGCTTATTGTAGGGCAACAACCTTTCTCTCTCTCTCTCTCAAGTAATGTTCTTTTTAAAAAAAAATTCTCTGGATTCCTTTTTAAATTTTTTATTTTTATTGATTTCAGAGGAGAAGAGAGAGTGTGTGAGAGAGAGAGATAGAAACATCAATGATGAGAGAGAATCATTGATCGGCTGCCTCCTACATGTCCCCTACTGGGGATTGAACCCACAACCCCAGGCACATGTCCTTGACCACAATTGAACCTGGGACCCTTCAATCCGCAGGTTGGTGCTCTATCTACTGAGCCAAACCAGCTAGGGTTCAAGTAATGTTCTTGAGAGTTGTCTAGGGCCCTTCTCATTTCTTAGTGTACTTATTCCTCTTCCAATTGGGTTGCCATTTTGCCTCTCACTCTTGACTCTGTCCTGTTTTACAATCTTCTTTTTGCCATGGAGTGGTTCCATTCTTTCTCAAGATCTTGGCTCAAATGTATGCATAGGATTTCCTCTTGCTGTCCTTTCAGGATTCCAACTGTTGTTCTAGCCTTGGATGGGAAACCTTGCTGAAGTCAACCAACTTTACTGTTTCTATAGTGCTTTACTCTTCCCATATTAATCACTAAGAGGGGATTTAGATACCTCCTTTGACCATTTTTAATTGGATTGTTTGTTTTTCTTTTGTTGAGTTATATGAGTACTTTATATATTTTGGAAATTAACCCCTTATCAGAAGTATCATTGGCAAATATGTTCTCCTATACAGTGGGCTCCCTTTTCATTTTGATGCTGGTTTCTTTTGCTGTGCAGAATCTTTTTATTTTTATGTAGTTCCATTTGTTTATTTTCTTCTTTGTTTCTCTTGCCCTAGGACATGTATCAGCAAATATATGGTTATGAGAGATGTATGAGATTTGTTTGCCTATATATTTTTTTAACATTTTTATGGTTTCACGATTTACATTTATGTCTTTTATACATTTTTAGTTTATTCTTGTATATTGCGTACATTGGTGGTATAGTTTAATTTTTGCATGTACCTGTATACTTCCCCAACACCATTTATTGAAGGGACTATCTTTGCCACATAGCCAAATATTAATTAAGTGTAATGAATTGGGTCAATTTCTGGGTTCTCTTTTTTGTACCATTGACCTATATGCCTGTTTTTGTGCCAGTGCCAGGCTGTTCTGATTATGGTGGCTTTGTAGTATAACTTGATATTTGGTATTGGCTAATCAGGGTCTTTTTTGGTTCCTTATAAATTTTTGGAGTATTTCTTCTACATCTGTGAAATATTCCATTGGTATTTTAATAGGAATTGAATTGAATCTGTAGAATGATTTGGGTAGTATGAACATTTTAATTATGTTAATTCTAGAAATCCATTAACACACTATATTCTTCCACTTGTTCATATCTTCCTATATCTCTTTATTCAATGTCCTATAGTTTTCCCAGTATAGGTTTTTCCCCTTTGGTTAAGTTTTTTCCTAAGTCTTTTAATTTTTTGTTGTTGTTGCAATAGTAAATGGAATTTTTGTTTTGTTTCTTTGTTTGGTTTTTAGTTTCTCTTTCTGAGAGTTTATTATTAGTATATAAATATTCCATTATTTTCTGTGTCTTAATTTTGTATCCTGTAACATTGCCAAATTCATTTATTAAATTTGTTATAGTTTTTTGGTGGAGTCTTTAGGGTTTTCTATATAGAATATCATGTCATCTGTGAATAATGACAATTTATATTACTCTAGAGATATATCTTAAGAAGCCTGAAACACCAATAAGTATGCTGTTGGCTGTAGGTTTGTCATTCATGGCCTTTTTTATGTTGAGGTATGCTCCCTCTATTCCCACTTTACTTAGAACTTTTATCAAAAATGGGTATGGGATTTTGTCAAATGCTGTTTCTCCATGTATTGATATGATTATGTAATTTTTGTCATTCAATTTGTTTATGTAATGTGTTACATTTATTGATTTGTGAATATTGTACCAGCCTTCCATCACTGTAATAAATCCCACTTGGCCATGGTGTATGATATTTTTAATTTATTGTTGGAACCAGTTTGCTAATATTTTGTTGAGGATTTTAACATCTATTTTCATCAGGGATATTGGCCTATAATTCTCTATCTTTGTAGTATCTTTATCTAGTTTAAAATTAGGATAATTATGGCATTGTAATAAGAGCTTGGAAGTGCTCCTTCCTCTTGGATTTTTTGCGGAACACTTTGAGTAGTATAGGTATTAATTCTCCTTTGAATGTTTGGTAAAAATCCCCTGTGGAAAGTCTCCCCAAATTCAAAAAGGGTGAAATCATATCAAGCATTTTCTCATACAATATCATAATATTATAAATAAACTACAATAAAAATATTCCAAAATTTCAAATACTTGGAAGCTGAATAGCATGCTATTAAACAATGATTGGGTTAACAATGAGATCAAAGAAGAAATTAAAAACATCCTGGAGACTAATGACAATAAAAACACAACAATGCAAATATTATGGGACACAATGAAAGCAGTCTTGAGAGGAAAGTTTATAGCTCTACAGGCCTACCTCAAAAAACAAGAAAAAATGGTAATAAATCATCTAACTCTACAACTCAAAGAATTACAAAGAGAGCAACAAGAAAAGCCCACAATGAGCAGAGGGAATGAAATAATAAAGATCAGAGCAGAAATGAATGACATAGAGACTGAAAAAACAATACCAAAGATCAATAAAACCAAGAGCTGGTTCTTTGCAAGGGTAAACAAGATTGATGAACCTCTAGCCAGGCTCACCAAGAAGCAAAGAGAGAGGACCCAAATAAACAAAATCAGAAATAAAAGAGGAGAAATATCAACAGACAAAACAGAAACACAAAAGATGATAAAAATACTATGAAAAACTCTATTCTAACAAACTAGGTAACCTGGAGAAAATGAACATATTCTGATAAAAATACAATCTTCCAAAACTTACTCAGGAAGATACTAAAAATCTCAATAGGCTGATAACTATGAAGAAATTGAAGCAGTCATCAAAAAGCTTCCAGCAAACAAAATCCCAGGGCCAGATGGCTTCAAAGGGGAGTTTTACTAAACATTCAAGGAAGAACTAAAACCTATCCTCCTCAGACTATTCCAGAAAATTCAAGAGAAAGGAACACTTCCAAGCTCATTCTATGAAGCCAGCATTACCCTAATACCAAAACCAGATATAGACAACCCAAAGAAAGACAATTACAGGCCAATATCCCTCATGAACATAGATGCCAAAATCCTCAACAAAATTCTGGCAAATTGAATCCAGAAGTACATCAGAAAGATCATACACAATGACCAAGTAGGATTTATCCAAGGGATGCAAGGATGGTACTATATTTGCAAATCAATAAATGTGATACATCACATAAACAAACTGAGAGATAAAAATCACATAGTCATATAAATTGATGCAGAAAAAGCATTTGGCAAAATCCAACAATCTTTCTTGAGAAAAACTCTCAGCAAGGTGGGAATAGAAGGATAATAACTCAACATAATAAAAGCCATATATGACAAACCCACAGCCACAATCATACTCAATGGGCAGAAACTAAAACCATTTTCCCTAAGAACAGGAACAAGACAGGGATGCCCACTCTCACCATTCCTGTTCAACATGGTACTGTAAATACTAGTCATTGTGATGGTACAAGAAGAAGAAATAAAAGGCATCAAAATTGGGGGAAAAAAAGAAGTAAAACTGTCCTTATTTGCAGATGACATAATATTGTACATAGAAAACCCTAAACACTCCATCAAAAATTATTAGACTTAATAAATGAATTCGGCAATGTACCAGGATACAAAATTAACACCAAGAAATCTATAGCATTCCTATACACCAATAATGAACTTACAGAATGAGAGACTAAAAAAGCAATCCCCTTTACCATCACACCAAAAAAATTAAGATACCTAGGAATAAATTTAACTAAGGAAGTAAAAGACCTGTACTCAGAAAACTACAGTACACTGGAAAAAGAAATAGAGGAAGACATAACAGATGAAAGAACATACCGTGTTCATAGATTAGTAGAATCAACTTCATCAAAATGTCCATACTACCCAAAGCAATCTATAGATTCAATGCACTCTCCATTAAAATACCAATGGCATATTTCACAGATCTAGAAATAACTCTCCAAAAATTAATCTGGAATAAAAAAAGACCCTGAATAGCTGCAGCAACCCTGAGGGGAAAAAAAACAAAGTAGGGGGAATCTCAATATCAGATATTAATATGTATTACAAAGCCACTGTTCTCAAAACAGCCTGGGACTGGCATAAGAACTGACATATAGACCAATGGAATAGATTAGAGAATCCAGATATTGACCCAGACCACTATGCTCAATTAATATTTGACAAAGGAGGCATGACATACAATGGAGTCAAACAGTCTTTTTAATAAATGGTGTTGGGAAAATTGGACAGATAGATGCAAAAGAAATGAGACTAGACCACCAAATTACACCATACACAAAAATAAACTCAAAATAGATAAAGGACTTAAACATAAGACAGGAAACCATAAAAATACTAGAGGAATCTATAGGAAGAAAAATCTCAGACATATGCCAAAGCAGGTTCTTCACTGATATTGCTCCTAAGGCAATGGAAACTAAAGAGAAAATAAACAAATGGGACTACATCAAAATAAAAAGCTTTTGAACAGCAAAGGAAACCATCAACCAAAAAATAAGAAAGCCCACTGCATGGGAGAACATATTTGATAATGATATCAATGATAAGGATTTAATTTCCAACATTTACAGGGAACTCATACAACTTAATAAAAGGAAGTTAAATAACCCAATTAAAAAATGGGCTACTAACATAGATACTTTTTGATGGAAAACAAAAGGAAGGCCAAGAGACATATGAAAATTTGCTCAAAGTCACTATTCATCCGAGAGATGCAAATCAAAATGAGAGTATGGAACCATCTCCACCTGTCAGATAGGGTATCATCAACAAATCAACAAATGACAAGTGCTGGAAAGGATGTGGAGAAAAAGGAACCCTCATGCATTGCTGGTGGGAATGCAGACTGGTGCAGCCACTGTGGAGAATAGTATGGAATTTCCTCAAAAAACTAGAAATGGAACTCCCATTTGATCCAGTGATCCCACTTCTAGAAATATATCCCAAGAAACTAGAAACACGAATCAGAAAGGATATATGCACCCCTATGTTTATAGCAGCACAATTCACCATAGCTTAGATTTAGAAACAGCCTAAGTGCTCATCAGCAGATGAGTGGATTAAAAAAACTGTGGTACATCTACACAATGTAATACTATGCTGCCTTAAAAAAGGAGTTCTTACCATTTGCAACAACATGGATGGAGCTTGAGAGCATTATGCTAAGTGAAATAAGCCAGGCAGAGAAAGATAAATATCACATTATCTCTTTTATTTATGGAATATAATGAACAACATAAACTGATGAACAAAAACTGATCCAGAGGCAGAGAAACATCGATCAGAACCTCAAACATCAGAGAAGGTAGGGGACGATGCGGTAACAGGGAGAGATCAACCAAAGAACTTATATGCATGCATATAAGCTTAATCAATGGACAAAGACAACAGGGTGGTAAGGACATAAATGGGGGGTTGGGGGAATAAGGACACATATGTCAAACCACAATCAATAAATAAATTAAAAAGAAAAAAGGAAATAAAAAAAGAAAAATGTAATAATTAAAAAGGTAAAATCAAATGAGAAAAAAATTAGTTTCTTAAGTAAAAGATGAAAACAAGTGCAATAGTGAAGGTCATTCACTTCCTCTACTGTTCTCTTTGGCAAGCCAATTTCCTAGTCAGGACAGTATTGAAGTTCTCTGCATTCCATTGCTTTTCAGTGTTGTAAGCCAGTCCTGATTTTTAAGCAGGCAGTATGTCTTTTTTCTTATATTCCTTTATTTGTGTTTATACAAGAGTCAATTTGTGATTCAACCCATGGGTGGCAGTGTTTCTGGATTGACCTCTGCGTCTATAGATTCTCTCTAGCTAGTGCTTAGATTGTTTTCCTAGTAGCACTTTATACTGGTTTTGGGGAGTGGGTTGCCCCGGAGCTGGTTCTCTGATGGTTATTCCCCACTCTGATCCCCAGATTCCAGAAAAACAATTTTTCCCTGCAGTGTCTTAGAATGTCCCCAATTGGGTTATCCTATGTATTGGGCTTAGTAATCAGAAGCAAGGATTTGAAGAGGAAAAAGCGCAAGTGTGTCAACTCTGGAGCTGCACGCAAGTCTGGACAGTCCCTTTTTTCTCCTTGGGTCTAAGCAGCCGGCCCACTTTTAAAACTTTTAGGCTGTCCTTTTGCACCCAGATCTAAATGGGTTGCTTTTTAGAGTTCCCTTCTGTTAGTAGCTCTGTGGACCCCCTTCCACATTCATGGATCACTCCAGCCCTAACAACTACAGATTTTTTTTGGGTTCCCCAGGTTATCCAGCTCTTGCTGTGGATGTTTCTCTCTCATTCCCTGACCACAGTCCTCACCATATCCCAGGTGAAATCTGATCTTTCTGTGGTGGAGTGTAGAGCTCCTCTGAATCCATGTGCTTGCTCCACTTGGGGATGGGTGTTCTGGGGTTCGCAGCTGTTCGGTGTGTGCCATAGTTGTAGATTCCCTGGGATTTTCAGGCTTCCAATAACATCCACCTTCCCCTTCAAGATGGCCTAGTCTCCACGTCCAAGTAGGTTGCTCGGGAGGGAACCTAGCAGCAGTGGGGGCTACCGGGTCAGAGGAGCCCTGTCCAGCAGTCCTTCATCTTCTCCTGGAGTATAGCTTTCCCTCAACTCACCAACAAACACTCCCATGTGACCACACACTATCCCTTTTTTTTTTCTCACTTACACACTATCTTACAGTCTGCCTTCCTATCAGCAGCCATCTTCCTATAACTACTTTGATCTCCATATTTAATTCTGATTGGTGATAGAAAGGCTTTCTGGGGGGAAAAAACCTATATTACTCACCCTCCCAGATTTAACAGGTATAAGTAAAGAGTTACATGTGGTTTTATTTAAATCTTACTACATGCCACACCAATATGTGTTGTAGTTAGCTAGGGCTTCTATAACAAAGCTAGATACCCCTTGCAGGAAGATTCCTGCAATAGGGCTTCCTGCTGCAGTCTCTGCTGCCCCGCCTGCTTCTCTTCCTTCACACCCAGCCTGCTTCCCTGCCTTCTCCGCAGCCCCACCCCCACCTGCTTCTCTCATTTCTCCCCTGCCCTATCTGCTTCCCTTCCTTCTCCACAGCCCCGCTTGCTTGCTTCTCCGCAGCTCTGCTCCCTTCTGCAGCGCTTGTCTTCTTTCTATGCTGTCTTCAGTCTTCCCTCTAGCCTGGATATGCAAATTAACCACTATCTTGGTTGGGTTAATTTGCATATTCGCCCTGATTGGCTGGTGGGAGTGGCTTGTGGGTGTAGCAAAGGTACGGTCAATTTGCATGTTTCTCTCTTTTTTTTAAATATATATTTTATTGATTTTTTTTACAGAGAGGAAGAGAGAGGGATAGAGAGCCAGAAACATCAATGAGAGAGGGATCGATCAGCTGCCTCCTGCACACCTTGTACTGGGGATGTGCCTGCAACCAAGGTACATGCCCTTGACCGGAATTGAACCTGGGACCCTTCATTCTGCTCTATCCACTGAGCCAAATCAGTTTTGGCTGTATGTTTCTCTTTTATTAGAGAGGATAACATGGTTTGTGTGGCTTAAACAACAGAAATGTATTTTCTCACATTTATGGAAGCTAGAAGTCTGAGATCAAGGTATCTGTAGGGTTGATTTCTTCTGAGGCCTTTATCCTTGGCTTGCAACTGCCACTTTCTGCCTATGTGTTCACATGGTCATTTTTCTGTGCATGCACATGACTAGTGTCTCTGTCTTTTCTAATTTATTCTTCTTTGAAGGACACAAGTCTTATTGGATTAGGGCTCACCTTAATGATCCCATTTAAACTTACTTTAAAAAATTAATCTTTATTGTTGAGATTATAGCAGATGTCCCTCTTTTTTCACCCCTTAGTTCCCCTCCACCTGGTTCCCACTCCACTCTGGGCCCTGTGTCCATAGGTCATGCATACATGCATATAAGATCTTTGTCTAATTTCTTCCCACACCCTCCATACCCACTTCCCTCTGAGAATTCTCAGTCTGTTCCATTTTCATGCTCCTAGGCCCCTGATTCTATTCCATTCACCAGTTTATTCTGGTCATCAGATTTTTTATTCATTTGATTTTTAGATGTGATTTTTGATAGATATGTATTTGATGTCACTTTGTTGTTCATATTTTTTTATCTTTACCTTTTTCTTCTTCTTTTTAAAAAATACCCTTCAGTATTTCATATAATACTGGTTTGGTAGTGGTGAACACCTTTACCTTTTTCTTGTCTTAAAGCTCTTTATCTGACCTTCAATTATAAATGATAAGCTTTGCTGGGTAGAGTAATCTCACTTGCTATTCATCACTTTGAATATTTCTTGCCACTCCCATCTGGCCTGCATAGTTTCTATTGAGAAATCAGCTGACAATCGTATGGGTACTCCCTTGTAAGTAACTGTTTTTCTCTTGCTCCTTTTAATATTCTCTCTTTGTCTTTTGCCCTTGGCATTTTAATTATGATGTGTCGTGGTATGGTCCTCTTTGGATTTCTTTTGTTTCCGGTTCTTTGTGCTTCTTGGACTTGTAAATCTATTTCTTTCACCAGGTAGGGTAAGTTTTCTGCCATTATTTCTTCAAATAGGTTTTCAATATCTTTTTCTCTCTTCACCTCCATAATGTGAATATTGGTATGTTTGAAGTTGTCCCAGAGGCTCCTTACACTATCTTCATATTTTTGGATTCTTTTTTCCTTTTGCTCTTTGGTTGGGTGTTTTTGGCTTCCTCATATTTAAAATCACTGACTTGATTCTTAGGATCCTCTAGTCTACTGCTGAAATCCTGTATATTATTCTTTTTTTCCTTGAATTTATAGTTCTCTATAAATTTTCCTTTCATTGCACAAATAAGAAGTTCTACAAAGGAAACAGACAATTTAAGATAAAATATTTATAACTGGGGTGATAACTGAATGCAGACACTATATGATCTAGATATTTTATGTCAATTTTGTCAAAAAAGTTTTTGTGATAAAATTGGGTGAAACACACTCTATCTATGTACCCAAATATACACTAAATGGACAGATTATTATGATTTCTGAATACATAATAATCTGGCCACTCAAAAAATTATATAGATATAGATATAGATATAGATATAGATATAGATATAGATATATCAATAGATATAGATATAGATACAGATATAGATATTAGAGGCCTGATGCATGTATTTGTGCATGGGTAGTGTTCTGCCAGCCTGGCCAGGGGGAGGGGACATGGGCGGTTGGTTCGCCTGCCTGCTGGTCGAACTCCTAGTTGAGGGGACAATTTGCATATTAGCCTTTTATTATATAGGATATATACTGAGTGGCCAGACTATTGTGCATTCAGATATCATAATAATCTGGCCACTCAGTGTGTGTGTGTGTGTGTGTGTGTGTGTGTGTATATATAAAGCCACTGGTACAGAATCCTAGCTGGCACTCAATGTACCTTCACTCTGAAACTCTTTTTGAAGAACAATAACTTTATTTACAAATGACTTAGCATGCAAAAATGAGTAAACATGATAGCAAATGCATTGTAGATTATATTCCAATTATCAATGAATTGAAGTTATACAAACACAACTTCAATTTATAATCAATTAATATATCAATAGTAGCTTTCAGAAGAATCAGCTTCAGAATGTGGAGACTGGTCATAGCAGTACTTTTCAGTCCAGTGAGCATGTGAGGCTCATGCTACTATCATCATGTATGTTCAATGTTGACATGCAAAGCTGGATGACAAAACCTATTTTACCTCAAAAGAGACCACTGCCCAAGACACTGAAAGTAAATGTTAGTTTCTGGATATTTAAAAAAGGCAATGTAACATTTAAGAAAGAAAATATCTTTCAACCAGTCCATGTTCAGCAAACATTTCAATTTATGTCAAAGCAAAATTCAGCAGATGACCTGTATTTGAAGCTTTGTGTTAGGTAAAATGTTAAATTGATATCACCAATTTGATATCTCAAAGGGACCTCTGAGAAACTGTAGGTAAAAGGTACACACAAAATGCTTTGCAGATAAATTCACAAACTAAATGGAAAATAGCATGTATGCCTATCTAAGAAAAGGAGCAATTATATGAAAACAAAATTTCCAAAATAAAAGAATTCCCCAAGTAAAAGCATACCACAAAACAGAAATAGAGAATGAGGTATGAGTTGAGACAGACAAAGGGAGTGGCACATAGACATATTAGCAAAAGAAAGGATCCAAATATTGTATGTTATTATTTCAGCAAAATGTGTAAACATGTCCATACTGAAAAATATGACTTGGGACCAGTTCATTGAGTAAATAGAAACACAAATACATAATACTCGGTTTTTTCTTTTAATAAGTGGTATTTTAGATACAAAATTCCAAAAATATTATCTTTGCAGAAGAATTACACATTTATTATTCAATCCTCATTATATATTATTCCTAACAAACATGAATAATTTTTAAAACAACAATAAAGATGATAAATACTATATGAAAAAATATCCATACAGATGACCACACATTAATCTTCATACCTTCACTGTTAGATTTAAAGATATTTGTAGACAATTAAAATTTGTTTTTATAACTTAGTAGCTAAGCAGGGGGTATTTAAATTAGAAAACATATTCAAAATAAAAAAACATTTTTAATTATTTGAATATTGTTACATCTCAAAGAAAGCATAAAATTTGAAGATTCCTGAAGAGGCCACACTCCATTGAGGTTTATGGATTGGTAGCATAATTACCATATAATATGGTAGCTCTACTATGAGAGCAGCCTGTCTTCTTAGAGGTGCTACCCAGAAGTCGAAGCAGGCAAAGCCATACTTCATGTTCAAGCCATGGGAAATGAGGATGAAAGGATAAATTTGAGCTCACTGAATTATGGATTTACAGGGGTTAGGGCAAAACAAGCTGTATTAATATAACTATAAAAGATGTACAAAATATTAAGTGTCAGATAAGTATTTCAGTATCATTAGGACTACTATTAAGCTTTCTATTCACCAGGAGAGTTTAAAAACAATATTCAGCCTTACTCTATACTTTTGAAATCACATTATCCAGGGATATTTATAAACCTGAATTTAAAAACATGAGAATTTCTTATTTTGACCACCTATATATTTTACACAGTGTGGAAACTGATAAAATTTTACTGAACATAAAATTTAGGTCTTTATTGAATTCACTCTTTTACATTACAATGTGGAGTTTGTACCAAACCTCCCCTTGCCATGGTTACCTGGGGTTTTCACTAGGGGCAACCAACAGTCTTAATTCTCCATACATTATGGCTTTTTTCAATCATAGCTACACATATAGCCAGAATCATATTTCCCCATCAGATGTGATTTGCTCTTTCATCTTACATAATTGTACACCTTGGCCTCGTCCATTCCCCTGATGACTCCAAAGGATCACAATCAGCATCAGTAGTTCCTGAGTCCATAGTCACATTCCTCTAGTTACACTTTTTTGTCTTCCGGACATTGCATTTTAAACTCTGGAGTTGGGGTTCTAGATACAGTCTCAGCCCAGAGAGACTGGGAGGCAGCCCTGAGAGCTGTGACTGCCTGAATGAGGAAGGCAGTCCCTGTATATTATTCTTTATTTCAGTCAGTGTATACTTTTTTTAAAATTTATTTTTATTTTTAAAATAATTCTTTATTGTTCAGATTATTAAAAATGTTCCTCTTCCCCCCCACCAATTTCTCTCTCCACCAGGTTACCACCCCACTCTCTGCCCTTTCCCCATCCCCCATTGTCCTCATCATTTCAGTATCATTAGGACTACTATTTAAGTAGTCCTACTATATTGCCTTGTATAGTCCACGCGCAGTTTATGTTCAGTCTCTTCCCACAACCCCCACTCCCCTTTTCCCCCCAAATCGTCAGTCCACACCCTTTCCATACCTCTGATTCTATTATATTCACCAGTTAATATTGTTCATCAGGTTTTTTAATTCCCTTGGCTTTTAGATTCACTTGTTGATAGTTATGTATTTGTTGTTCATAATTTTTATCTTTATTTTCTTCCTCTTCGTAAAGAACCCCCTTCAGCAATTCATATAATTCTGGTTTGGCGGTGATGAACTCCTTTAGCTTTTTTCTATTTATTTGTAAAGCTCTTTATCTGGCCTTCTATTCTGAATGATAGCTTTTCTGGGTAGAGTATTTTTGGCTGTAGGTTCTTGTCATCATCCTGAATATTTCTTTCCATTCCCGTCTGGCCTGCATGGTTTCTGTTGAGAAATCAGCTGACAATCTTATGGGTGCTCCTTTATAGGTAACTACCTGCTTTGCTCTTGCTGCTTTTAATATTATCTCATTGTCTTTTGCTCTTGGAATTTTAATTATGATGTGTCTGAGGTGGACACTCTTGGTGCACCCCTTTGTGGTGTCTTGGAGTGGTCCTCTTTGGATTCCTTTTGATTGGGGTTCTGTGTGCTTCCTGGACTTGTAAGTCTATTTCTTTCACCAGGTGGGGGAAGTTTTCTGTCACAATTTATTTCAGTATGTTTTCGGTATCTTGCTCTCTGTCATCTTCTGGGACGCCCATAATTCTGATGTTGGTTCGCTTGAAGTTGTCCCAGAGGTTTCTTACACTATCTTCAACTTTCTGGATTCTCTTAACTTCTTGCTTCTGTGGAGGAGTGTCCTCTGGCTCTTTGTGTTCCAAATCTTTGTCTTGATTTTTGTGATCTTCCATTCTGTTTTTAGGACTCTGTATAATATTTTTTATTTCAGACAATGTATTCTTTATTTCTAGTTGATCCCTTTTCATATCCTCATAGGTCTTGTTTATTTTATCGGCCTTTTCTAGGAAATTCTTGAAAACCTTATAAGCGTGGTTTTGAACTCTATATCCAGTCGCTTGTTGTCTTCCATTTCTTTTGTTTGCGATCTCCGCATTTTCACAGCTTCCCTGAGTTTGTAAGGTGGCTTTGTGTGTTAAGGTGTCCTATATGGTTCAGTGGGTCAGCCTCCCAATTACCTGAGGTGGACAGTCTTGGTGTAGCCCTTTGTGGGCTGTGTGTGCAGTCTTGTTGTTAAGCCTTGCTTGTTGTTGGTATCCCTTGGAAGTGTTTATCTCCAAGCCAATTGGCTATGAGGATCAGAAGTGTCTCAGCTAGGAGGGTTTCTGTATTCCACTTGGATGGGAAAGAGTCTTGGTGTGGCATACACTAGCTTTGGTGAATCCCGCAAGATTGGTTGCTGGTGGACGCACCTCTTTGGTATAGGTGCAGACAAGCTTTGGATTCCTGTCTGTCCCTCCCTAGGAGAGTTCTATTCGTGGTGAACGAGAAAGCTAGCCCCTGGAAAGACTTTTGTGCTCCGCTTGGATGGGGCGGAGTCTCAAGGTGGTACAGCCAAGCTTTGGTCAGCCCCTTCCTATGAGGGTCTGGTTTCTGAGTCCCGCAGTAATGGCCACTGACTTCACACACCTCTGAGATATCTCTGCCCACTGCCTGACAGTCTGGGCTCTCCCTGTCTGGGGCAGTCTATCAGAGCAATAGGGTGGTTCTGTTTTCCTCCCGAACAAGAAAACCAGCCGCACGTTAGCTGTCCGCCCTCTCCACACGCAGGGAGTAAGCCAGCAGCGAACTCGGCTTGCCCTCTCGGCGCTCCGCAAGCAAGCCAGCAGCAAAGTCTGGCGGCCGCCTCTTTGCACGCACAGTTCTTTGCACCTTCACAGTTCCTGAGGTTCAGCATGCCTTTTCTCTCCTTCCCAGATGGTAGATCCTCCTCTTAGCTAGCTTTCCGGCGCTTCAGGGCGATGTTTCCCCTGTTTTCCAGTTCTAAATTCAAAATTGTTGTGGTAGGCTGCATTCAGGTGTCTACCCTATGCTGCCATCTTGGTTTCTCTCAGTGAATACTTAATTTCTGACTGGTCCTTTTCCATTTGGGGGGTGGGGGGGAGGAATTCTCACTAATATCCTTGAAAGTCTCACTGAGTTCCTTAGAGGTTTTGAGAAGATCCTTGAGTAATCTTATAACTGCGATTTTGAACTCTATATCTAGTATTTTGCTTTCTTCCATTTCTTTCATTTGTGACATGTTTCTTTGTCTCCACATTTTGTCTGCTTCCCTGTGTTTGTTTCTATATATTGGGTAGCTGCTAAGTCCTCTTGAGTTGATAGAATTGCCTTGTATAGTAGGTGTCCTTGTATAGTAGGGCCCAGTGGCTCAACCCTACCCCCAATCATTTGACATGGATACTCTTGGTGCACCCCTTGGTGGGCTGTGTGAATAGTTTTGTTGTAATTGAGCCTTGATTGCTATTGGTGTCACTGAGAGGAATTGACCTCCAGGACAATTGGCTGTGGGGACCAGCTGTGACTACAGTGGGAGAGCTGCTGTGTAGGAGAACCCTTATGGAGCAGGATGTGCTTCAGTGGGGCTCACTGAACAATGTGGTGCTCACTGAATCTGCCCCTTGAGTATGTTGCTTGTGGATATGAAGTGTTGCAATCTGGTATGGTCTCACATTGACCACTAGGTACACTGGGTACAGTGGCTCTTGGGTCTCCTAGGAGGTACAAAGTCAGGCACTGTCTGGGGCCATCCAGAAGGAGCAACAGAGAGATATGCAGATTCCTTCTCTTGTATTGGGTTTGGAAGTGCCCAGAGGAGGCCCAGCTGTGAAGCAAGGCAGGCTGGTGCTGGTGCCAGGTCTTGGCCTTTTATTGATAGGTTTGGGACTCCCTGACTCAGCTGCAGCTTATTTGATAGAGTTTTAGCCTGAGAAAGGACAGACCATTCATTTCAAAAAGCTGCTGCACACAGCTTGGGTGGGATTGTAAGTTGGGTGAGGTGGAGTCTCAAGGAATCACCAGGGTGGAGTGTTGCACCTGGGAGGTCCCAGCATGGGAACAATGACTGCTGTGAGCACCTCCATCTGCAAAAAAGCCTCTCTCAGGTTCCTGCCCCGATGCCAGACAGTCCAGTTTCTCCCCATATATGTCTGGGTCCCACAGAGCTTTGCCCTGCACTGGAGCTCAGAGGAAGTGGGAGCTTGTAAATTCAGTTTGTGGTGCTGGCATTTTAAGAGGAGCAGCTGAATATCCAGCAGCCTGTGTGTCACTCAGTCCCAATCTGCACTGATTTTTAGAGTCTCTAGTTCTTACTGCCCATAGGGACTTCTTTCCCCAGCTCTGAGACCCTGGGCTTGGAGTCTGTTGTGGGGCTGGGACCCCTCGCTCCTCCGAGCAGCCTCTGAGAGGTGATCTCCCTCCCAATTAAAAAAAAAAGCAGCACACCCAGGTAGTGGACCAGCCCGTCATGCACCTCCTACTAGTCTTAGTGTGTTTTCTTCTTTACTTCTCTAGTTGTGGTATTTCCATTCAGCCAGCTTTCAGGCAGTTCTGGATGATAGTTGTTCTGTATTTTAATGGTAATTTTGATGTGGTTGTGGGAGGAAGCAAGTACAGACATTTATCTATGTTGCCATTTTGATTCTCCTTTCAGACATAATTGCTTTTTAAAGGCCCTATCAGCTTCATTCTGAGGAACTAGGGGTTAGTGAATCAACATATTAATTGGGGAAGAGGAGCTACAGTTCAGCCTGTAACAATGTGGAATATGTATTTTGTTTATTTGTTTTGGTATGACTTTTATGGTACCCTGTACAAAGCTAGGCATACAGTTGGTGCCTAATTAATGTTGGTTGATTGATTAGTAACTCAGCTAAAATTTTCGTGGGGAAGAAGATATAAAGCAATGAATAAAAGTTATTCATCTTTCTCCGGAGTTTACTGTGTTTGTTTCATGTTCACCAGATTGACTACTTAGTAACTGACAGTTATTTTCAGTTCTAAATAACTCATCATAAGAATCCATGAGACATTCACTCCAAAACATTATAAAGCATTAATCTGCTTGAAGCCTGAACTCTTAACACTTTGACATTTCCTTTAAAAGTTGTTGGAATCTCCCTCTCCAGAAAGCCTAGTCAGAGGGTGCTTAACATTTTACTAATCCAAGTATTTGCCGCAACAAATTTAACATGTATGGAAAAGGGAGGCATCACATCTTGCAGTATCTCCCTCTCCTGTGCTGAGCTGGCACATCCCAAGGGCAAAGCAAATCAGTCTCGTCATGGAATGGTGGAGTCAAGTGGATTTCTTTGAGAGGAGGAGCAAAGCAAAGAAAACCCTCCCTATGGCAAAGAAAGAGCCTTTGATTTTTCAACTCATCATCACAGACAGAGCTGCTGAGATTGTTTCTTCAGCTTCCACTAGCATCAACCTGACTTCACTGGCAGGTATGTAGGGGCTGGGAATGAAGGAAGGAAACCAAAGTTAGATCATGTTATGAAGCTGTAAAGGAAAGACACAAGGCCAATCTTGCCAGACCCTTCTAATAATCATCTGTTCTGCTCACCATACACTTAACTTGGCAGAGCACATTGACATCTACCACTTCATTTCACCTTCACAGCAATCTTAGAAAATAGAAAATAGGCAGGATAAGTTATATTTCCTTCTCATTATAGATAACAAAAAAGAGGCCCAAAGAGAAGGAGATGCATATAGTTAAACAGCTGGATACTGGTAAAGATGGGACTAGAATCTGAGGTTTCGGACTCCAAACTCAAGGCTCTCCAAATTCTGGCTCTCCTTAGGTTAGGATTTACTCTAACTTACTGCCACCCAGATTTTATTTAGGAAGAAATCAATAGAGCATTAACATCACAGATTTTAGAATAGGAAAGTCAACTTAGAAATCATCAGAAGAGAGTATACAAATTTAGGGGGGAAAAACAGCACGACTCCAGAGATCTATTACTTTTCATAATTCACTTTGTAAAACCACCTCTGTAAGCTTGCCTTGCTTCTGCAAATCCAACTTATATAGTGGCCCTTATAGCCTTTTTGTGCTGAGCCCTGCTACTTCTCTGGCCTCCTCTCTCTTCAGGTCTCCACTATTGTCCCATGATCCAGTCAACAGAACTATGAACAGTTCCTAGGGCATGCAGATTGTTTCACACCTCCCAGCCTTCTAACACTTGCTTTTTCACTTCACAGAGCCCTTCAGTCTCATAATCCATCCAGTCTGCCAGTCTGTTAGTCCCTTTTTGGTCTCCCTTCTTTCAGACCTTATGACTGAGCATCACCCTCCCTTTGCTGGCACTCCGATCCTTCTGCCATACCCACCTAATCAAGTCCCAAATAGAAAACAGCACAGAACTACTTTCTCTTTTCCTTCAGTTGAACAGATAAGCACCTTTGGAGGCAAATCACACAGTTCTAGAGACTGCTGCAACTACAGATTGCCACTCTCCAAATTCAACTAGGCCCACAGCTCCATTCATCAGTTATTTCATTTGGCATTGGTCCAAACCCTTTCACACTTCTCTCAATGACTTTTGCAAACTTTTCACTACTTCCCTCAAGCCCTGGTTGCCTCACCCTTAGCAGAAAACTTTGCTTCCTACTTTACTGAGAACATTGAGGCCCTCAGGATGAGTCATTCGAACTTCCCACTTCTACCAACTATTGTACAATGTCATCTCAATTCACACCTATCTTGCCTCTCTTCTCCAGTTTCACAGGGGGAGGTGGCCTCTTCCTGTTTAAGATAAACATCTTTATCTAGACCTTAGACTTACCCCTCCTGCTTCCTCTAGGACCTTGCTCTGTCATGTGGCCACTCTCTCCCTTATCCTCCCTATCTCTCTCTCAACTGGGTTCTTCTTATCTGCCTAAAAATTCAAGCCTTTCTTATTAAAAAGAAAGCAAAAAATAAACCCAAACACTTTTTTGGCCCTTGGTCCTCTCTAGCTATTGTGTAGTCTTTTTTCCCCTCTCCTTCTCATCTAATTTTCTCAGAAGAGTATTCTACTTTGGCCATCTGCACTTCTTAACCATCTAAAGTCTGGCTTCTGTTTCCTCACTCTCTAACACTCTACTAAGTACTTCCACTATAATCACCAGTTATCTATTCATTTCCAGTTTAATGGGTGTGGGCACTGCTCAGTTCTTATCAATTATCTCTGCCATTTTTTTAAATTTCTGATCGTTCCCTTTTTTAAGAAATAAAGAAAAACAAAACAAAACAAAAACAAGCTCTCGTAGTTTCCACAGCCTCTATTCTCCTTATAGTCCCCCTGGATATGTCTAACCTCCTCTTCCTCCACTTACCCCTTCACTATTGGTATTTCCCACTGCTGTCCTTGGCTTACTGTTTTCATCATGTGCTAGTTTCTCCCTATATAATATCACTTATTCTCATGCTGGTAACTCCTCTTTTGGTTGAAAAAAAAAAAAAAAAAAAGCCCTTCACTCATATAATTTGGAGCTTTGATCTGAGGCCACAACTAGATTTAGATGGGAACTCAATCAGGTGGTAAAGCAGCTTCAAGAATGGGCAAGTCCCTCTATCTTTTTTTGTGGACCACATGCTCACTTTCACTGTATCTTTGTATCTTTTACTGCAATGTGTACTTCATACTTCTATTTCTATTGACCAATATCCTCTTCTTACCCATTGTTTCCACCTCTTTTTTACTTCAGCTTTAAATGGCCTCAGCTTGCCATGTCCCAGTTTTCCACAATCTTCTAACTTCAACTTCCAGTGTTAATTGGCCATGAATCTCTGTAGTTCTTAGATAAAATTCTTGAGAGAGGGATTTTAATTGGCCCAGCTTCTCTTTTTCACAAAGCCATAAGTCATAAGTCTCTTTTCAGTTTACAGATTGGCTGCCCTTGAGTTGGGAACCTACTTAATTCCATTGACTACAGTCAAGGCAAGTTGGGGAGTAGGTAGGATAGATCATATAGAACAAATTATAAATAGTTGGACAGCCTTCAGTGAATACAGCAAATTCCCTTAGAAGTGGAATGGTCATGGAAGGGCTTAAAAATATCCCCAGTATAATTTCAAATATAAATCTCTAGCATAAACTCTCCCAGTAATTTAAATATTTCAATTTGAACATTTAAATCTCAGAATACCTGCCAGGAGTCACCTCTTGAATGTTCCATTGACACCTTAAACTCAACATGTCCAAAAGAAAAATTCTCCATTTTCCTCTAAGACAGCACAACTTCCTGAATTCTCTACTATAGTTGATAGCACTATTTTTATTGCTGTATTTATTGTTATTTTTATTAGTGCTATCTATATAGCTACCCAAACTAGAGATCTGAGTATCATTTTGAAGTTTCCTTCACATATATCATTCATATTCAATCTATCACAAAATGCTGCTTATTTTATATCTTTTGAAAATGTTGTCTCTTCTTTCTACATGCATGGCTCCAGTTTAAGGCATTATTATCTTTCTTTTTAAAAAAAATATATTTCATTGAGAAGAAACCAAGATGGTGGCAGAGATAAACACCTGAACTTGCTGCCATGCACAACCATTTCAAAACTACAGCTAAAAGACAAAATGGACATCAGAACCACAGGAAGACTGGATGAGTGGAAATTCTACAACTAGAAGGGAAGAGAAAAGCATACTGAGAGGAGCTGCAGAAGTAAAATGCAGAGGTATGGAGGTGCGCACATAGACAGGGCTGGGAACTGAGTACGCAGCTGGCTTTTTCAATCCGCAGGGAGACACAAGCTTCCAACTACTCTGAACTCCAGTTCCTGACAAGACTGTGGGGACCCAGACTCATACAGGGAGAAACTGGACTGTATGGCAGCGGGCAGAACTCAAGGGAGATTTTCTCTCAGGGGTGCTTGCAGCGATTACCATGGGACACTGAGACCCAGGGGCCTCTTAGGGCACGGCTGATGGAAAGCCATTGTTGTTTGCTCCACTCTGAGACTCCACCCTATCTAAGCTGTGGCAGAGACTTTTGCATATGAAAGGCCTGGTTCTTTGAAATATAAGCTTACCTATCAAACTGCAGCTGATACAGAGAGACCCAGAATATCCAAAAGAAGGCCCAAGGCCCCACAGCAGCTTGCATTGCTTAATAGCTGGGCATCATCTGGGCAACTCCAAAACCCAAACAAAGAGGAGGAATCTGCAGATCTCTCCATAGCTCCTGCTGGGTGGCCTCAGGCAGACAATAAATTAGCACCTCTTTGAAGATTTAAGATCCAATATACCCAGGGATTAGAGTAGGACAATCCAGATTACAACTACTAATATCCATAAGGGACACACTCAGGGGGCAGACTCAGGGAGTACCAAAGCCCCACTGAAGCAAGTCTTGCCTCATAAAGGTGTCTCCAGCACAGAAGTTCTCCCATCATAGACAGAGCTGATTCTCACAGCCAATTGGCCTGGAGGTCAATTATTCCCAATGATACTAACAACAATCAAAGCTTAACTACAACAAAACTGTGCACACAGCCCACAAAGGGGTTCACCAAGAGTTTCCACCTCAGATAACTGGAGAGGCTGAGCCACTGGGCCCTATTGATACTTATCACACAAAGCCACTCTATCAACACAGGGAAGCAGACAGAGTGTGGAGACAAAGAAACAGGTCACAAATGAAAGAAATGGAGGAAAGCAAACTACTGGATATAGAGTTCAAAACCAGTTATAATGTTTTTCAACAATTTTCTAGAAAATTTATATTATATATATATATATATATATATATATATATATATATATATAGAGAGAGAGAGAGAGAGAGAGAGAGAGAGAGAGAGAGAGAGAGAGATCCAACAGCAGGCTAGAGGATTGTAAGAATCAAGTCAAAGATTTGAAATATGAAGAAGCAAAAAACACCAACTGGAAAAGAAGAAAGATAAAAGAATCCATAAATATGAAGCTAGTGTAAGGAGCCTCTGGGACAACTTCAAGCATACCAACATCAGAATTATGAGGGTGCCAGAAGAGAGAGAGCAAGATACTGAAAACCTATGTGAAGAAATAATGACTGAAAACTTCCCCTACCTGGTGAAAGAAATAAACTTACAAATCCAGGAAGTGAAGTGAACCCCAAACAAGGAATCCAAAGAGGTCCACACCAAGACACATCATAATTAAAATGCCCAGGGCAAAAGACAAAGAGAATATTAAAAGCAGCAAGAGAAAAACAGCTAGTTACATACAAGGGAGCACCCATATGACTGTCAGCTGATTTCTCAACAGAAACTATGCAGGCCAGATGGGAGTGGCAAGAAATATTCGAAGTGATGAATATCAAGAACCTACAACCAAGATTACCCAGCAAAGCTATCATTCAGAATTGAAGGTCAGATAAAGAGCTTCACAGATAAGAAAAAGCTAAAGGAGTTCATCACTGCCAAACCAGTATTATATGAAATGCTGAAAAGTATTCTTTAAGAAGAGGAAGAAAAAAAAGGTAAAGATAAAAATTATGCATAATGTTCTCCATCTCCATCCATGTTGTTGCAAATGGTAAGAGCTCCTCCTTTTTTTTACCACAGCATAGTATTCCATTGCGTAGATGTACCACAGTTTTTTAATCCACTCATCTGCTGATGGGCACTTAGGCTATTTCCAAATTATGAACAACAAATACATATCTATAAACAAGTGAATTTAAAAATCAAGTGAATAAAAATCTGATGAACAGAATAATCTGGTGAATATAATAGAATCAGTGGCATAGAAAGAGAGTGGACTGACAATTCTTGCGGGGAAAGGAGTGTGGGGGGTGCGGGAAGAGACTGGACAAAAATCGAACACCTATGGATGAGGACAGTGTGTGGGGCGGAAAGGGCATGGGGTGAGGTGGGAACTGGGTGGAGGGGAGCTATGGGGGAAAAAAGAGGAATAACTGCAATGATCTGAACAATGAAGATTGAAATAATTTTAAAAATTAAAAATTAATTAATTAAGTAAGTAAGTAAAATTAAAATAGATATATATTTTATTGATTTTTTTTACAGAGAGTAAGAGAGAGGGATAGAGTGTTAGAAACATCGATGAGAGCAAAATATCCATCAGTTGCCTCTTGCACACCTCCTATTGGGGATGTGCCTGCAACCCAGATACATGCCCTTGACCAGAATCAAACCTGGGACCTTTCAGTCCACTGAGTCAAACCAGTTAGGGCATTATCTTTTATTTGGATGGCAGCAACAGTCTCCAAACTGGGTTCCTCCTTTATGGTCCTATTCCTCTGTAACCTATCTCTCATACTGCTGATAGAGTGATTTATATTTTCAAATTTATGCATGTCATTCTACTTCGCTGGTTTAGATATTCCAGTGATTCTCTGTCCACTGGATAAAGAATAAGCTCTGTAAATAACATGCAAAGTGCTGCTCTTTTTTCTGCTCCAGCCCATCTACTTTCACAATTTACCTTTGATTTTATATCTGAGCATCACCACATTACTTATTCACTCCACACAGCATGCTGTTTCTCACCTCTATGCCTCTGCTTCTGCTGAAGTCCTCTGCTTGGATTATCCTTCTCCAATTTCTTCCTCCACAAGACCTCTGCCAGTATAATTCAGATTCTATACAGGTGTAACCTTTTCCAGAAAACTTTTCCTGGCTACTCTCCCATTTCCAATCTGAATAAATCAGCCCTCTGGGTCCTCATTATGTATTGGTCTTATTTTTATCATTGCATATCTTCCTATTGTTTCTCTTAAAGAAGAGGAAGAAAAAAAATATGTCTTATTCATATCTATATTTACAATAGGTAGCATAGGTCCTGGCAGTCAGTAGGGGTTTAATTTTTGTTGAATGCATGAAAAAGGAGGGGGAAACCTAACTGAGGTAATAATAAGGCAGGCCAGTGAGTACAAAGGGGAGGGAGGAGAAGAAATAAAAATGGTTAAAGATAGAGAACATGGGAGGGAAGGGAGGGAGGGAGGGAGAGAAGGAGGGAGGAAGAGATAGAAAGAGAGAGAGAGAGACAGAGAGAGAGAGAGAGAGAGAGAGAGAGAGAGAGAGAGAGAGAGACAGAGAGAGAGAGAGAATGAATGAATGAATAGTGGGTTAAAATCAACTTTACTGTGACCTAATTCAGAGAAACCAGCCAGAGGACTGGAACCTAGATCATCCAAAATCCATCTCCTAGAATCACAAAAGCTGATAAAGTTATATTCAGGCAAGGGCTGGACACAAGAAGCCCAGGAGATAATCACAAATACAGGCTAAAGGACTGTGCCTCTCTTACCACTCTACAGGCAAAAGAACTGTGTCAGCTGGGTCACTACTGACAGCTGCAACAAAAGAGAAGAAGACTGTAAAAGGATGAGGTCCCACTGGGCTGCTAGAAATAGGAATTGGAGAGCCATCAGTTATTAATAACTAGAGGCCCAGTGCATGAAATTTGTGCACTGGGGAGGGAGTGTGGTTCAGCTCAGCCTGCACCCTCTCCAATCTGGGACTCCTCAAGGGATGTCCGACTGAACGGGCAGCCAGACATCCCTCTCACAATCCAGGACTGCTGGCTCCAAACTGCTCATCTGACTGCCTGCCTGATTGCTCCTAACCACTTCTGCCTGCCAGCCTGATCACCTCCTAACTGCTCCCCTGCCAGCCTGTTTTCCCCTAATTGCCCTCCCCTGCAGGCCTGCCCCCCCCCAATTGCCCTTCCCTATAGGCTCGATTGCCCCCAACTTCCCTCCCTTGCAGGCCTGGACCCTTCCAACTGCCCTCCCCTTCTGGCCATCTTGTGGTGGCCATCTTGTGTCAACATGGGGGAAGGATCTTTGACCTTGTGTGTTGGAGTGATGTTCAGTCTGCATATTACTCTTTTATTAAACAGGATAGAGGCCTGGTGCATGGGTGGGGGCCAGCTGGTTTGCCCTGAAGGGTGTCCCAGATCAGGGTGGCAGTACCCTTGGGGTGTGGGGTAGCCTGGAAGAGGGGCCTGTGGTGGTTTGCAGGCTGGCCACACCTCCCAGTGACCCAAGGTGAGGCCCTGGTATCTGGGATTTATTTATCTCCTACAATTGAAACTTTGTAGCCTGGAGCAGAGCCAAGCCTACTGCTGGCTCTGTGGCAGCAGCCATTTCTGTTAGGGTTTATTTATATTCTATAATTGAAACTTTGTAGCCTGGAGTGGAGGTGTAGGCCAGGCAGGGCTGCAGAAGCTTAGCTTCCTCCATCGCTGGGGGTAACCCTAGCCTCCTGCTCTCTCCAGCTCCATGGCTGCCGCCATTTTTGTTGCGATTTATTTATCTTCTATCATTGAAATTTTGTAGCATTGAGTGGGGGCCTAGGCTGGCAAGGGCAGATGGAAAGCTTGACTTCCTCCATTGCCAGGGAAACCAAAGCCTCCCTCCTGCTCTCTGTGGCCACAGCCATCTTGGTTGGGTTTATTTGCATATTCACTCCTGATTGGCTGGTGGGTGTGGCTGGTGGGCATTGCTTGTGAGTGTAGCGGAGGTGTGGTCAATTTGCATATTATTCTTTTATTAGCTAGGATGATAACTAGGCCATGTGGACCCAGTGAGGTGATAGCCTCCAACTGGCTAGGATTCCACTTTTCTAATAAGCTATTGCTTTACATATCTGTGGATAATATTGTCATTCCCAAAATGAAGCTAGATTTTTATCAAAGAATCCTAGGGGTCTTGGCTTTTAAACCACATACAGAAAAGGAAAATAGCAAGGGCTGTGAAATAAGAGGCTGAAAGGCTAGAAATTATGGCAATGTGGATTGGACTCAAAAAAGGCCCATCCCAATACAAGCAGAAAGAAGGCCCTTCCCCTGAACATACAGTTCATCTATTTTTCTGTCACCCCACATCAGGCTTTCCAATAGCCTCTTAATCACCAGGATCTTATGCAATAATTAATCATTAATTAGTCAAGACTTGACTAATCTTTCTATAGAATTTCTTTCTACCCTTTCCCAGTTAAGTTCCTATTACCTCACACTCAGGCTAACACATAACATAGTTGCCTTCTAAAGCTCAAATCTTTAGTGGCTCCACATTGTCCAACAAATGGAATTCACACAGCTGATCTCAAGCTCTCTTTCTAATTTTCTTTCTTACCATCTCCAGCATGAACATTTTATTCTGGCCAATCTAGAAATTCATAATTATTTCTCTAAACCTCACCCCTTTATGCTGTCCTACATCTAGGTTTGACTTGGATTCCTCCCATGTGGAATGCTCTTTACTAATTTTTCCCACAAGAGCATTGCAGTGGTAAGTACTGCTAAGTCCACAGAGTCAAGTATAGCCCTTGTCATTTACCATCAGTGTGATATTGGGCAAATTATGCTTCCACCCTAAGTTTCAGTTGTCTCATTAATTCATCACGATAAAAATAATACCATTCAGGGCTGTTGGGAAAATACATACTTTTTTTTTTAAAGTATTAGTCAGTGCTTCTTATTGCAAACAATAAAAACTAACTTTATGGTGGGGTAAAGGGGAAAGATCAACCAAAGGATTTATATGCATGCATATAAGCCTAATCAATGGGCACAGACAACAGGGGGTGGGAACATGAATGGGAGGTGGGGGGTTATGGGGTATAAAGACACATATGTAATACCTTAATAAAAAAAAACAAATAAACAAAAATAACAACTCTAGTTATGTTCAGAAGAGGTATTTATTGAATAAATTTCAGGTTGCTCACAGAGTCAACTGAAAGACTGGTATCCAGTTCAGAAAATGGTCAGGGACAAGGAGAGGCTGAGCAGGGCAACCCCTAACTATCTCACATTTCACAGTCAGTCTAGCTAAATAATATGTTGCCACTGGCACTACTCTTGGACATCTGACCTCTTTCTGTCTTTCTGACACTCCCTTAGATTCAGAGTCCTGGGTGGGAACATAAGTTTGACCAAGAGTATGCCATGTGGCGGTGCTCTAGGAAGCAGGGAGCTAGAAAAGGAAATAGCTACCTCCTTTATTTCCTTTATATATGCATAGCCTAGCTCCTGGTATATGCTTAAGTGCTCATTGAATGATAGTTTTCATAGTAAATTTTCACCATCGTTCAAGGCACAACTCAACAACAACATTAATACCTTCCACAGATTCCAACCCCACTAAATGTTGATATTCTCACTTGCTCCTCAGAAGAACCTTATCAGGTAGAAAGATATCCAGTTGACTCAGAACTTATTAGCCCTAGAATACATAAAAAGCAACTGGCAGACTGCAAGCCAGGTCTTCTGTCCCAAAATTCTACAACAGTAAATTTTATATGATGATTATTAGGTACCATGCACTGTTCTAATAGTTTTGTGTGTATTGACTTATCTAATCTTAATATAAACCTATGAGATAGGTATTGTTATATAGTCTCATTTTACAAGTGAGGAACTGAGGAATAGAAGTTTAATAATTTGCCAAGGTTATATAGCTAGTAAATACCATATCTGAACTCAGATAGGTTAGCTATAGAGTCTATCCTCTTAGGTTTAACACCTAGACCAAAATGGCTTCAGAATTTAAGTTCTTAACCGCTACACCATAAGTCTTAATTCCTTTTGTCCACAAACTAATGTTCTTCCTTCTCCACTAACCAGTCCAATCACCCAAGGTAAAAGTGGTGCCACATGCCAAGTTTATATCTAATCTTACAAGGTAGAAAAATATCCTTTATAAGACATTAAAGTTCCCTGAAGGAAGGTGTTATATTACTTATAGCACCTAAGTAACTTTTGAGTGAGCAAGAGAATAAGTAAAGAAGTAAGTGAATGAAGGAGTATAAAGGTAAATGAGTTCAATTATGAAGAAATGGGCATTGGGTCTGGGATGTGGGTTAGAGGAGGAGTAAAACTCTGGTTAAGCTCCACATCAGAGGCAGAGATTATCCAGGTTCAGAGATGGGTCTGAGGTTACCCCAGCATCCCAAAATTTAATTGGAACCCAGGGTTTGCTGATGATTGGAACCTTAGTTTGCTAAGGAATGCCATAACAAAATACCAAAAACTGGTTGACTAAAGCAACAGAAAGTTATTTTCTCATAGTTCTGAAGTCTAGAAATACAAGATCAGTGTGCCAACAGGGTTGGACTCCTCTGAGAACTCTCTCATTGGCTTATAGATGGCTGACCTCTTGATGCCTTTTCACATGATCATTCCTCTATGCATGCATGCCGCTGGTGTCTCCTTTATGTGTTGAAAATTTCCTCTTTTTATAAGGACATTACTCCAATTGGATTAGGCCCCAATGTAATGACCTCATTTTAACTTAATTACCTCTTTAAAGGCCCTTTCTACATATAGTCATTTTCTGAAGCATTAGGGGTTAGAGCTTCAAGGAATTTTAGTAGGTGATACAACTTAGTCCATAACAGATCTCAGTTTCCATCTTACTCTAGGCTTTTCCCCAACTAGAATAGGAGGGAAATGGGTGTGGAGTGGAGTCAAATGCATTGAGTCACACAGGGTCTCTTGCTCACCTACCCCTGAGAGCTTAGGCCTGTGTGACTTAATTTGTCTTGACCCAGAAGCAGGTAGAGAGTATCTTTTCAGATTGGACAATGCTGACACTCCAGGGCTTCCCTTCCTGATATACACAAAATGCAAGTTGTGCCATCTGCCTTTCAATATTTCACTAGGGTGCTGTTATTCAGTTAATAAAATAAAACCCTAGCCACTGTCTTTTGCTAAGTGAGCTGTTATAACATCTGTTTGAACTCACACCCCCAACACAAGTAATTAAATAAGCATAATGCCCTTTGGGGGTTAATTAGGGAAGTCATAGCTGCAGTTCCAAAGTTCTCCAGCTGTATAATTCTCAACATCCCAGAGTGCTAGTTTATTTAGCAACTATATACTCAATGCTTATCATTGATTAAGCCTGAAGGACCAGCTTGGAGTAGACAGAGAAGGAATCATAATTCTTACCCTTAAGTAACATGCAGTCTAGTGATGGATAAAGACCAAGTAGTCAGATAATTTAGTATAGTAATCAGTGCTCTTGCAGAGGGAGGCACAGGAAACTGTGCAAGTGGAGAAGTGCATCTCACTTAGGAGCCAGATAGGCTTTCTGAAGGAGGAGAGGATGAAGAGCTCAGTTCTGAAGAAGTAGGAGTTAGTGAGGTAAAGAGGGGTACAAGCTTGGGTAACGTGGTGACTAGGTAACTGCAATCAGGGCAATTATGTTGCACAAATCCGGGGGAACCATTTACACTGTGATCTTAGGTTCTTGCAAAGATTGAGTCGAGCTCTCCACTGGGAAAATATATATATTGCCCCAGACCTGGAAACTGTGCTGGGGCCTGGAGAATGGAGAGGCAAAGCTAGAGAATGGTGGAACATTAGACCCAGGAGCACTAATAGACATGGTTCATCTGTACCAGAAACCAGGCAAGAAATTTACACTTAGTCTCATATTTTAAAATCTGGAATTGCTCACATTTGTAAACCCACTTCCAATAAGAAAAAGCCCTTGGAAAGACTGTGAAAGAAAATAATCATAGTCCTTTCATTCATGCTGTATGTGTAGTTTACATAAAGTTTCTCTCTCTCTCTCTCTCTCTCTCTCTCTCTCTCTCTCTCTCTCTCTCTCTCTCTCTCTCTCTCATCTGAGCCACAAAATAACCCCATAAAGCAGGTAGAAGAGGGACTATCATTTTCTTCTGGAAGTTGAACAGTTAAAGCCCAGAATAGTTAAGTTAACTCAATGCAAAGACTACTTAGGTAGAGCAGCCAGGCTACGATTCAGGCCCTCTGAGACCTGGTTGAAGCTCATTCCACTCTACCATGGAGAAAGGCTTTCCTTTCCTTTGTTTTATTTATTTTTTCTTTTAGTTTTGTTTTTTAATTTAATTTTATAGTTACAGTATTACAAATAGAAGTACATATCTCCCCCCCCCCCAATTGACCTTCCTCTGGCCTCTCCTACCCCCTGGCACATCTCTCACTCCACCCCCACCCCCCAGTATCTTAAGTTCATTGGATATGCTTATATGCATTCATACAAGTCCTTCGGTTGATCTCTTACCTCTCCCCAACCCCAACCTTCCCAACCTTCCCGCTGTAGTTTGACAGTCTGTTTGATGCTTCTTTGCCTCTGTATCTATTTTTGCTCATCAGTTTATAATGTTCCTTATTGTCAATAAATGAGCGAGATCAGAAAGTATTTTTTCACTGACTAGCTTATTTCACTTCCTTTGAACAACTTAACTGTCTGCTCCCTTGTCCATGTTTTCTGCCTTGGGGGCACAACACTCCTTACATCCACCCCTGAGAGCCTTCTGCTTTATCTCCCCATTCCATAGCTACCTCTTCTAAGCCACATCCCCTCATCTACACCAAGCCTTTCTTTTTCTTTATTTTTTAGTAATTTAAATGATTACTAGACTTTGTGTTTCAACAGAACATTCCAGGATTATTCTTGCATCATATAATTTAAAGTTTCCAGATGGTTAAACTGGGGATTACCATTTCCCATAGGTAGACTTATGCCATTAATGATCCTCTTTGCATCTAGGAGTTGTCACTTTTGAATTTTCATTGAATCTTGGATTCTTTTTATGCCCAAAAGGGAATTAAGAGTTCACTTTGAATACTACTCAAGTTAATGGATGTTCTTATTTTTCAGTTATCTTTGGAAGCTCCCCACATACTTTTTAAAAAATTTTTATTGATTTTTTACAGAGAGGAAGGGAGAGGGATAGAAAGGTTAGAAACATCGATGAGAGAGAAACATCGATCAGCTGCCTCCTGCACACCTCCTGCTGGGGATGTGCCCCCAACCAACTCACATGCCCTTTGGCTGGGATTGAACCTGGGACTTTTCAGTCTGCAGGCCGACACTCTATCCACTGAGCCAAACTGGCAAGGGCTCCCAACATTCTTGAGGTTCTTCAGGTAGATTAGTTACATCATTTGCTGAATTATATTGTTGTAAGTGATGGGAATGGCACCAGGTGTATGACCTGTGGGGTCAGACGAAATCTGGGTTCAGCAATCTCAGTACTTGGGTTCTGGCTAGGAAAGAATTCAGAGTCCAGATATAAACTGTAAGAGAACATTTATTTGGTAAATCACAGAGGTAGAAGAAGTAATTCTTAGAAGAAATGGGCTTAGGAAACAAGTTATAAAGGTGAAAGAAGGGCCCTTGGGTCTTGGAAGTGAGGAAGCCAATGGTAACATGCCTGGGACAGAGAGGAGGAATGGAAAGAGAAAGGCATGGGTGTACTCCCCAGAAGAAAGCTCCTTAAGTCTTTCTTTTATCTCAAGAATGTGTTTATGTAGATGAGCTCTTTAAAGGTTCTATCCCATTATTGGGTAGGGGGGACTTACCCACTAACCTAATTTACAAATTCTTGTTGAGAAGTTTGGGAAATAATTGTTACTTCTCACAGATAACAGTGCACTTCAAGAGAAGTTCTCAATATCTTAATCCAAAAGATAGATTCCAGTGGTGGGAATTTTGTACTAGCATTTTGGGTTAGTCCGAAGCACCCTCAGATCCTATCATATAAGTGCCTTCCCTCTCATCCACACACATTTGGACTAGCCCTAGCTGGGTGAGTTAACAAGCTACTCATCCAGTCCTTTGTGCATAGGTGCCTTCTTCCTTCTGAAGTTTAGGAAACACATGTCCCTGACTCACAGCTAAGATTGACCTCATCTACAACTGGCATGAAGAGCACTCTCCAGAAGTCAGCTTTTGATGAGCTAATAGCACACTTCTGCCTAGTCTAGAGTGCCTATCACCCGTCTCCCTTCCCAAAACTCTAGGTAACTGGAAATTCGTCTCCTCCCCCCCTGAGATGCTCTGGGATTTTTGTCAGGTAGAAACAAGAGGGAGCTGACTATTCAGAATTGTCACAGTGGGAAAACAGAAATCACGGAGCAGACATGCTCTGTGCTGACCATGGTTTCAGTCCCTGACAGATCCACTGAGGCTTCTAATAAGAGCCTTGGAACAGAAAGAAGGAGGAAATCCATTTAGCCAATGAAGCCCAGAAGGGAGAGTGGCTTTCTCTAGGAATGCCTTATGCCTGGCATTGATTTGGAGACAAGTTGGGAAAAGGGAGTGAGCTCCTTGTAGGCCTGGTTTGAGCACTGGGAGGGAGACTAGGAGTTTTACTTAACACTTTGTTCCTGCCATCTCTCTCAGATTGTCAGGTACACAGGGTGATAGCCAACTCCTCTCCCTGTAAGCCTTTTGGAAGGAAAGAGATGTCCTGTAGTTGTTGGCCCTTAGGCCTGAGTGCTTGATAGGTCCCCTAAGCTTTTTATTCACAAGGCTCCCTTCCATCCAAGGTCTCTCCTACCCAGCCCATAGACAGATCTACTGTTCCCCAGTCCCCTCCTTTCCTGGTGAATGATCCAAAGCTTAATTATATTTCCTGCATTCCCCTGTTCCCCTTCCTATAAAATTGCCTGGCTAATTTAGCTCTTTGGCCTGGATTTGCCACTTGGGGAGCATATCTCTCCCCCACCCCACACTTTTTATTGTCTTTATTTTCTGAAATCTGTTTACTTTCTCCAAGTCTTCAAAATTGGAAATGAAATTAGAGCTGTAAAACACACCATGTCAATGGCTGTAATGAAACTAAATCTCTGTTCAAAATGCTTATTAATATTATATTCCAAACATTCTGTTTTGTGTGTTGAAGCTTTTATCAATAGCAAAAAGCTATTGGAGAAATAAGTATCAAATCTAAATCAAGTCAGACCACCATGGGTCCTATTCAAAATGGCTGATAGTGTAACTGAAATACAGTTTTGGCTACCTGCTGCAATGAAAGCCAAACTCATGACACAGGTGCTAGTAAAAAAGAAAAGAGGTTTAGCCAAAACCGATTTGGCTCAGTGGATAGAGCGTCGGACTGCGGACTGAAAGGTCCCAGGTTCGATTCCGGTCAAGGGCATGTACATTGGTTGCGGGCATATCCCTGGTGGGGGGTGTGCAGGAAGCAGCTGGTCGATGTTTTTCTCTCATCAATGTTTCTAGCTCTCTATCGCTCTCCTTCCTCTCTGTTAAAAACCAATAAAATATATATATTTTTTTTAAAGAAAAGAGGTTTATACAGGTGCTGTGACCTGGGAGAATGGTGGACTCCTGTCTCAAAGGCCATCTCCCCTTTCTGCGCAAGCCCATGGTTTATATAGGGATATGGATGAGAGGGATTTTGTTTCTATCCAATTACCTTGTTAGTTTTTGGCATGCTTGGTCCCTATCCAAACATCTTTCCAGCTTTTGGTGCACTGAGTGTAAGAACCTTTCTCTATGCCATAATCACCAATGGAGGAACTTCCCAGTGATCCCTGTCTACAGTATCAGTGTCAGGAGGAGGGGGTTGTAGGACCCACCATCAGAAAGCCTGGACATGCTACAGATCTCATCCTGCCTCTTGACATTGGACATAGCACCCACACATTTGGAGGAGCTAGTTGGAGTCCACAGGGCATCCCTGGATCCCAGAGCACCTGTGTCTTCTGCATAGCCCCTGTTTGACCTGCTCCTCCAAAGTTGCCAGCCAGGTCCATGCTCACACTGCCACTGGCCATCCGCACTCCAACTGACTATAGTAACAATTTCCCCCTCAAAATTCTGGACCCTAGTAATCTTACAAGGGTAAATGGATGGCAGTTTCATCTTCTGTAGTTTCTTCCTGCTGTCAAGGGGTGTAGTCTTATCTACCCCTGGATCCAGATATATTTGCTATCTACTAAAGGAAGAAAGGGGTCAAGAATTGAGGGAAGCTTTTACATGAGAGAGAAGGATTGCTTGTCTTCATAAGGTGGCATACACAGTTTCTAGAGGATGGCACTGCTGAACAAGTAAAGCAAGTAAACTGCTTCATATTTCAAGAGGAAGTGTTGCAGATGGGCTTTCAAACTGAGACCTATTGTGTAGACAATAAATCAAGTATTTAGTTATAGGTATGCTTAGAGTACAGGTGAAATTATATGAAATCAGAAACTGGAGAGAATAAAGGGTCCCCATGATCTGTTCCTGAGAAGAGCTTTGAGTGGCACACCCAACAGCAGGAAAAGTTTGCTGAGGAAGCCACCAAATGGGAAATATAGACAAAGGCATTATTGGTCTAAGCATGGGCATAAAGTAAAGCAATTGTCAAAGATAATAATTCACTTGTCACTTAGCTTTGGGAGGCACTGTCCCTTTCCAAAAGAGGAATTTTAAATCTTTTTCAGATGTATAGATCCAGCTTTTCTTTGCAGTATCAATAGTAGCAGAAAAATTCAAGTCTTCCTCAGAGAGTGCCCACTTTGTCTGTGTGGTGGATGCAAGGTTTGATTTCTGTGAGTTTTAGGGAAGAGTATGTTGTAAGAAAGATGTCAAAGAAACCAGTCCATTACTTGGCTAACGGCTGCACAGGACATTGAGTCTTTAGTAAGTCTCAGTCTCCTAACTGGAACAGGTGTAAGGGCTCATCAGATGGGTAGATAGATATGCAATGAGCAAACTTGTGCAGAGTAGTTACTGTTTTCCCTAAATGTTATACATATTGTTTGATTTTTTAATTCATGTTCCAAATTTAAATAGGGTGTTTCTAAAATAGAAATTTGGGTTTTCAAAATAAACTATTTCAAATGGGCTTAATTTAAGCCCTCTTTGGGGAGTTACGGTCTTCCAGAGCAAGGCAATATGGAGTCCAGATTCCATTTCAAATGTGCTTCTTGGCATATTTTTGTTGGGGACTTCTTTACTGTATGGTTAATTTTCTCAACCTTCCCTGTAAATTGGGGTCTCTATGATGCATATAGTTTCCATTGAATCTGTAGTGCCTGTCTTATCTTTTGGGAGATTTCTGAAATGAACAGCAGTTCATTGTCTCTTTGAATGTCGTAAGGAAGTCCAAAACACTGGCCAGGGAGGGATTCTTTCTTTGAGTAGAAGTTTTGCTACCTCAGTTTTCTTCTCAGTTCTAGTGGTTATGCCTCTACCAATCCAGAAACTGTCTCCACAAAAACTACTAAAATAGTTTCCTGTGGTTTTAAACATCTGTATAAAATTAACTTGCTAGCCCTCAAATGGGCATATCCTTTAATATTATACTCCCTTTATTGTTTGGGCATGTTGTCTGAGGATTATTTTTGGAAAATATCTGACAGGCTTGGATAATCTTCTGAATGGTCCTTTGTGAATGAGGGCCCTTCAAATGTGATTTTATGAGGTTCATTAAAGCATCCCTTCCATAATGAGTACCTTCACATAGGTATTTGAGGATGGGATATAGTAAAACTTAAGCGAGTAAGATCATACCAAGAGTGCTTATCTTCCATATAGAATTAAGGTCAGTTTTAGAAAAATCTCAATTCATAGGTGTGTTTCTATTTTAAGAATTTCTGCAGTACTGACTGAATTCCCTTTAAAGCTTCATTTTTTAAAAATAAATCTTTATTGTTCAGATTAGTTGTTTCTCTTTTTTCCTCCACCCAGTTCCCACCACACCCTCTGCTGTTACCCCCCGCCCACTGTCCTCATCCATAAGTTTTGTCCAGTCTCTTCCCACACCCCCAAATGCCCTTCCCTCTGATAATTGTCAGTCCACTCTCTTTCTATGCCACTGGTTCTATTATATTCACCAGATTATTCTGTTCATCAGATTTTTTATTCACTTGATTTTTAGATTCACTTGTTGATAGATATGTATTTGTTGTCACTTTGTTGTTCATAATTATTATCATAAACTTTTTCTTCTTAAAGAATAGCTTTTCCCCCTCTTCTTAAAGAATATCTTTCAGCATTTCATATAATATTGGTTTGGCAGTGATGAACTCCTTTAGCTTTTTCTTATCTGTGAGGCTCTTTATGTGACTTTCAACTCGGAAAGATAGCTTTGCTGGGTAGAGTAATCTTGGTTGTAGGTTCTTGATATTCATCACTTTGAATATTTCTTGCCACTCCCATCTGGCCTGCACAGTTTCTGTTGAGAAATCAGCTGACAATCATATGGGTACTCCCTTGTAAGTAACTAACTGTTTTTCTCTTGCTCCTTTTAATATTCTCTCATTGTCTTTAGCCCTGGGCATTTTAATTATGATGTGTCTTGGTGTGGTCCTGTTTGGATTCCTTTTGTTTGGGGTTCTCTGCACTTCCTGGACTTGTAAGTCTATTTCTTTCACCAGGTAGGGGGATTTTTCAGTCATTATTTCTTCAAATAGGTTTTCAATATCTTGCTCTCTCTCTTCTTCTGGCATCCCCATAATTCTGATGTTGGTATGCTTGAAGTTGTCCCAGAGGCTCCTTACACTATCTTCATATTTATGGATTCTTTTATCTTTTTGCTTTTCCAGTTGGGTGTTTTTTTGCTTCTTCATATTTCAAATCTTTGACTTGATTCTTGGAATTCTCTAGTCTGCTGTTGGATCTCTGTACACTATTCTTTATTTCAGTGAGTTATGCTTAATTCCAGTTGGTTCTTTTTCATATCCCTGAGGGTCTCACTAAATGTATTGGCCTTTTCTAGAAAATTGTTGAAAAACCTTATAACTGTGGTGTTGAACTCTATATCCAGTAGTTCGCTTTCTTCCATTTCTTTCATTTGTGACCTGTTTCTTTGTCTTTGCGTTTTGGCTGCTTCCCTGTGTTGATACAGTGGCTTTGTGTGCTAGGTGTCCTATAGGGTCCAGTGCTTCAGCCTCCCTAGTTACCTGAGGTGGACATTCTCGGTGCACCCCTTTGTGGGCTGTGTGCACAGTCTTGTTGTAGTTAAGCCTTGATTGTTGTTTGTATCACTGGGAGGAATTGACCTCCAGGCCAATTGGCTGTGAGGACCAGTTGTGATTACAATGGGAGAACTTCTGTGCTGGAGACACCCTTATAGGGCAAGACTTGCTTCAGTAGGGCTTTGGTGATCACTGAGTCTACCCCCTTAGTGTGTCTCTTATGGATGTGAAGAATTGTAATCTGGATGGTCCCACTCCACTGGGTACACTGGCTCTTGGATCTCCAAGGAGGTGCAAAGTCAGCCACTGCCTGAGGCACCCAGTAAGAGCTACAGAGATATATGCAGATTCCTCCTCTTTGTTTGGGGTTTGGAGGTGCCCAGATGAGGCCCTAATGTGATTTTCTGGGGCTCTGTAACCCAGCTGCAGTTTGTTAGGTAATTTTAGATTGCGAAAGGCCAGGTCATTCATATGCAAAAGCCTCTGTGCACAGCTTGAGTGGGATTGTAAATTGGGTGGGGCGAGGTCTCAGGGAATCACCATGGTGGAGCAAACATCAATGGCTGCCTGTCAGCCCTGCCCAGAAGAGGTCACTGGTTCTCTGTGTCCCGTGGCACCATGCAGGAACAATGATCACTGCAAGAACCTCTGAGAGAAAGCCATCCTCGTGTTCCAGTTTCTCCCCATATGAGTCTGGGTCCACAGAGTCTTGCCTGGACACGCAGTTCAGAGCAATCAGGAACATGTATCTCCATCCCAAGTGAAAAAGACAACTGCATACCCAGTTGCCAGCCCTTTTCCATGCTCGCTTCCATACCTCTGCACTACACTTTCGCACCTCCAAACCTCCTCCCAGTCTCAGTGTGCTTTTTCTTTCCTTTTAGTTGTATAAATTCCACTCAGCCAGCCTGCCTGTGGTTCTGGATGATATCCGTTTTGTCTTTTAGTTGTAGTTTGGAAGTGGTTGTATGAGGCAGCAAGTTCAGTTGTTTACCTATGTTACCATCTTGGTTCCTCCTAAAGTATATTTTTTAAGAGTGAATTGTTCCATGATATTCACGACCCTTATTTTAGAAAATTATGCTTGTTATTTTTATCCCCCAAACTAGCATTCTAGAGATTGAAGGGATGCCAGTTTTTGTAATTGCCTGGTCACTTCAGTAATCTACATACAATATTATATTAGGTTCAAGTGTATAACTTAGTAATTATACATTATATAACTTATTAAGTAAGATCTTGTTAAATCTCATACCCATCTGAAGCCAAACATAGTTATTAGAACACTAGAGGCCCGGTGCATGAAATTAGTACATGGGGCACGAGTGGGTGTCCCTCAGTCCAGTCTGCACCCTCGAGGGATGTGAAACTGCCCATTTAGACCTAATCCTGGTGGGATCGGGCTTAAACCGGCAGTCAGACAGCCTCTCACAATCCAGGGCTGCTGCCTCCTAACTGCTCCCCTGCCTGCCTTCCTGATTGCCCCTCACTGCTTCTGCCTGCCAGCCTGATCACCCCCTAACCACTCCCATGCCAGCTTGATTGATGTCTAACTGCTCCCCTGCCATCCTGTTTGCCTCCAACTTCCCTCCTCTGCCAGCCTGGTCACCCCTAACTGCCCTCCCCTACGGGATTGATCACCTCCAACTGCCCTTCCTTACAGGACTGGTCCCTCTCAACTGCCCTCCCTTGCAGGCCTGGTGCCTCCCAAGTGCACACCCCTGCTGGCCATCTTGTGTTGGCCATCTTGTGTCCACATGGGGGCAACTATTGTGTGTTGGAGTGATGGTCAATTTGCATATCACTTTCTTTTTTTATTAAGGTATTATATGTGTACATATCTTACAAATTCCCCCCCTACTCCCATAAATGCCCTCCCTCGCCAGAGTTTTGCGTCCATTGGCTATGCTTATATGCATGCATATAAGTCTTTCGGTTGATCTCTTATCTCCCCCATATCTCCCTCCCCTCCCCACTGTAATATGACAGTCTGTTTGTTGCTTTACTGTCTCTGTATCTATCTTTTTGTTCATCAGTTTATAATGTTCTTTATTATCCATAAAGGAGTGAGATCATGTGGTGTTTTTCTTCATTGACTGGCTTATTTCACTTAGCATAATGTTCTCCAATTCCATCTAGGTTACTGCGAATAATAAGAATTCCTTCTTTTTTATAGAAGCGTAGTATTCCATTGTGTAGATGTACCATAGATTTTGGATCCAATCATATGCTTATGGGTACCTAGGCTGTTTCCAAATCCTAGCTATTGAAAATTGTGCTGCTATGAACATAGGGGTGCATATATCTTTTGATTCGTGTTTCTTATTTCTTAGGATATATTCCTAAGAGTGAGAATACTGGGTCAAAAGAAGGTTTCATTTTCATTATTTTAAGGAAACTCCATACTGTTCTCCACAGTGGTTGCACCAGTCTGCATTCCCAACAGCACTGTGCAAGGGTTCCTTTTCCTCCGCATCCTCGCCAGCACTTGTACTTTGTTGATTTGTTGATGATGGCCATGCTGACAGGTGTGAGATGGTACCGCATTGTCATTTTGATTTGAATCTCTTGGGTAATTAGTGACTTTGAGCATGTTTTTCTGTGCCTCTTGGCCTTGCTTCTGTCTTATTTTGAAAAAATTTTATTTATGTCCACTACCCATTTTTAATTGGCTCATTTATCTTCCTTTTATTACATTGTATAAGTTGTCTGTAGATGTTGAAGATTAAAACTTTATCAGTGATAACATTTGCAAATATGTTTTCCCATGCAGAGGGTTTTCTTGTTGTTTTGTTGATGGTTCCTTTGCTGTAAAAAAGCATTTTATTTTGATGTAGTCCCATTTGTTTATTTTCTCTTTAGCTTCCATTGCCTAGGGGAAGTATCAGTGAAGAAGTTCTTTTGGCATATGTCTGAGATTTTGCTGCCTGTGGATGCCTCTATTATTTTTATGGTTTCCCGTTTTATGTGTAAGTCCTGTATCCATTTTGAGTTTATTTTTGTGTATGGTGTAAGTTGGTGATCTAGTTTCATTCTTTTCCATGTATCTGTCCAAATTTCCCAACAGCATTTATTGAAGAGACTATCTTGACTCCATTGTATGTCCGTGCCTCCTTTGTCAAATATTAATTGAGCATAGTGATTTGGGTTGATATCTGGATTCTCTATTTTATTCCATTGATGTATATGTCTGTTCTTGTGCCAGTACTATGCTGTTTTGAGACTAGTGGCTTTGTAATATAGCTTGAAATCTGGTATTGAGATCCCTCCTCCTACTTTATTCTTCTTTTCCGGGATTGCTGTGGCTAATCGGGGTCTTTTTTTGTTCCAGATAAATTTTTGGAGAGTTTTTCCTAGGTCTGTGAAATATGCCATTTGTATTTAAATGGGGAATGCATTGAACCTATAAATTGCTTTGGGTAGTATGCACATTTTGATGATGTTGATTCTACCAATCCATGAACATGGTATGTTCTTCCATTTGTTTACATCTTCCTCTATCACTTTTTTCAGTGTCGTGTAGTTTTCCACATACAGGTCTTTTACCTCCTTAGTTAAATTTATTCCTAGGTATCTTAATTTTTTTTGGTGTGATGCTAAATGGGATTGCTTTTTTAGTCTCTATTTCTGTAAGTTCACTATTGGTTTATAAAAATGCCATAGATTTCTTGGCATTAATTTTGTATCCAGCTACATTGCCAAATTAATTTATTAAGTCTATCAGATTTATGATGGAGTCTTTTGGGTTTTTTATGTACAATATCATGTCATCTGCAAATAAGGACAACTTTATGTCTTCTTTTCCAATTTGGATGCCTTTTATTTCTTCTTTTTTTCTAATTGTAATGGCTAATATTTCCAGTACTATGTTGAAGAGGTGTGGTGAGAGTGGGCATTCCTGTCTTCTTCCTGTTCTTACAGGGAATGATTTCAGTTTCTGCCCATTGAGTATAATGTTTGCTGTGGGTTTATCATATATAGCTTTTATTATGTTGAGGTATGATCCTCCTATTCCCACCTTGTTGAAAGTTTATATCAGAAAAGGGTGTTGGATTTTATCAAATGCTTTTTCTGCATCAATTGATATGACTATATGATTTTTATCTCTCAATCTGTTTATGTGATGTATCATATTTATTAATTTTTGGATATTGCACCATCCTTGCATTCCTGTGATAAATCCTACTTGGTCATGGTATATGACCTTTCTAATGTGCTGCTGGAGCCAATTTTCTAGAATTTAGTTGAGGATTTTGGCATCTATATACATGAGGGATCTTGGCCTGTAATTCTCTTTCATTGTGTTGTCTTTATCTAGTTTAGGTATTAGGGTGATGCTGGCTTCATAGAAAGAGTTTGGAAGTGTTCCTTCCTCTTGAATTCTTTGGAATAGTCTAAGGAGGATAGGTTTTAGTTCTTCCTTGAATGTTTGGTAAAATTTCCCTTTGAACCCATCTGGCCTTGGACTTTTGTTTGCTGGAAACATTCGATGTCTGTTTGAATATCTTCCAAAGTCACTGGTCTATTAAGATTATAAGATTCTACTTGATTGAGTTTTGGAAGGTTGTATTTTTCTAGGAATACGTCCATTTCCTCCAGTTTGTCCAGTTTGTTGGAAAAGAGTTGTTCACAGTATTTTTTAACAATACTTTGTATTTTGGTGGGGTCTGTTGTTGTTATTTCACCTCTTTCATTTCTGATTGTGTTTATTTGGGACCTCTCTCTTTGCTTCTTGGTGAGCCTGGCTAGAGGTTCATCAATCTTGTTTATCCTGTCAAAGTGCCAGCTCTTGGTTTTGTTGATCTTTTGTATTGTTTCTTTGCTCTCTATGTCATTTATCTCCTCTCTGATTTTTATTATTTCCTTCCTTCTGATTACACTGGTCTTTTCGTGTTGCTATTTTTCTAACTCTTTGAGTTGTAGAGTTAAATAATTTACCTTTTTTTTTTTTTTTTTTTTTTTTTTTTGCAGTAGGCTTGTAGAGCTATGAATTTCCCTCTCAAGACTGCTTCTGCTGTGTCCCATAGATTTTAGATTGTTGTGTTTTCATTGTCATTTGTTGCCAGGATCTTTTTAATTTCTTCCTTGATCTCTCTGGTAACCCAGTCATTGTTTAATAGCATGCTTTTTAGTCTCCATGTGTTTGAATTCTTTGGATTATTTTTATTGTAGTTGATTTCTAGTTTTATGCCACTATGATCTGAGAATATGCTTGATATGATTTCTATCTTCTTGAATTTGAAGAACTTTGCCTATGTCCCAACATCTTTGAAAATGACCCATGTGCACTTGAGAAGAATGTATGTTCTTTGGCTTTGGGGCGAAATGTTTGAAGATGTCAATTCATTCCATCTGGTCTAGTGAGTCATTTAGGATTAATGTTTCTTTGCTGATTTTTTGTTTTGATGATTTGTCCAAAGGTGATAGTGGGGTATTAAAATCTCCTTCTATGATTGTATTGCTATTAATCTCTCCCTTCAGATCCTCCAGTAATTTTTTTTTATGTATTTGGGTGCTCCTGTATTGGGTGCATATATGTTTACCTGGGTTATTTCTTCTTGTTGGATTGCTCCCTTTAGTATTATGAAGTGGCATTCCTTATCTCTTGTTATGTCCTTCACTTTGAGATCTAATTTGTCAGATATAAGTGTTGCTAGCCCTGCCTTTCTTTTCATTTCCATTCGCTTGGAAAACCTTTTTCCATCCCTTCAACCTCAGACTGTGTGCATCTTGTTTTCTGAAATGGGTTTCTTGTAGACAGCAGACACGTGGGTCTTGTTTTCTTATCTAATCAATTACCCTATGTCTTTTGATTGGGGCATTTAATTCATTTACATTTAAAGTTATTATTGATATTGTTGCCTAAAAAAATAAAATAAAATAAAATAAAATAAAGTTATTATTGATAGGTACTTATTTCTTGCCATTTTTATTCTATACCCTGTGTTCCTTCTTAGCTTCCTATTTCTTTTTTATGTTTACAGCAGACCCTTTAGCATTTCTTGCATTGCTGGTTTGGTGGTGATAAATTCCCTTAGTCCTTTTTTGTCTGTGAAGCTGCTGATTTCACCTTCAATTTTGATTGATAGCCTTGCTGGGTACAGTATTCTTGGATTCTGATCCTTCCAATGAAATGACTTTGTTTATTTCATTCCATTCCCTTCTGGCCTGATGGGTTTCTGTTGAGAAATCAGTTGCTATTCTGATGTGGGTTCCTTTACATGTAACTTTCTGTCTCTCCCTGGCTGCTTTTAAGATTCTTACTTTGTAGTTGGTGTTTGCCAATTTAATTATAATGTGCCTTGGCACCGGTCTTTTTGGGATTCGTTTTTCTTGGGACTCTGTGAGCTTCTTGGATTTATGTGGTTTTTTTTCTTCTCTATCTCAAGAAAGTTTCTGTCATTATTTCTTGAAACAGGTTTAATATGCCTTCCTCAGTTTCCTTTTCTTCTGGAACCCCTATTATGTGAATACTGTTTTGTTTTGTAATGTCCCAAAGTTCCCTTAGACTCTCCTCCTGTTTTTTAATTTTTTTTCTAGAAGCTTCTCTAATTGGGTATTTTTTTCATCTTGTCTTCTACCTCACTGATGTGGTCCTCTGCTTCTTCTAGTCTACTCTTGATGCATCCTATTGAGTTCTTTCAGGAGCGATGTCAATTTTCATTTCTTCTTGGTTCTTCTTCATTTCCTCTTGGTTCTTACTCATATTGTCAAATTTGTCTTCCATTCTTTTTAGCCATCTTATGATCATTTCTCTGAATTCTTGCTCTGATAGGTTGCTTGCCTCTAACTCATTTACTTCTTTTTCTGGTGATGCTTGCTTTTCTTTCATATGCAGCTGTTCCTTTGTCTCCCCATGGTCTCTCTTTTCAGGATGTCTGGTTGTGTAGTTCTCTCTCTCCTTCATTGATTTAAAGGCACAAAATACAACACAACCAGGTACAACACACAAGGCACTGAACAGAAATGTATTTGCGATATCAATAACCTCCAATAAAGGTGACCATTAGAGAAAGGCAAATTATGGGGTAGGAGAGATAGAAGAGTGAAAAGAAAGAAAAAAAGAAGTGTCAAAATGAAATTGGGAAAAGGAGCAAAGAGAGAGAGAGAGAGAGAGAGAGAGAGAGAGAGAGAGAGAGAGAGAGACTAGAATGAAAGTAAGAGAGATATGAGGAACTAACTATATATATGGGGAGGAAACTCCAATAGAACAACCATGTATCACAGCAACTGCCAGCAACAAGGATCTGTAGATTAATACGACCTACAACCCCAACTAATAACAATCGAGAAAAGGGAAAGCAGAAGAAAAAAACTAACTAATACACAGCTAACAAAAACATACAATCAACTAAGAAGAATAAGCAAAACAATCTCACAAAAAAGTATAAAACTTTGATATAGTTAACATTCAACATTCAAGTACAAAAGGATAGAGAGAAAAAGGTGGGGTTTTTTTGGTTTTTTTTGTTTTTTGTTTTTGTTTTTGACAGCGAAAAGGGAGGTGTGTATGGACTTGGAGAGGGGGTTGGAAATTTGATATACATAAAAAGGGTGAAATTTTAGCAGGGGGTAAACAGAAAGAATAGGGAAAATCTAGAGCAGGCAATGTTTAAGATAAATAGGATATCAAACAGGGAAAGGATAGGAAGAGAGTTATGGCATAAAGGTAGAGTTGAGATAGAATAAAGAGTTGGCGAAGGAAAGGTAAAAATAGACTGTAGAACACTAATCCCGAAGTAAAATAAAGAGCAAATAATATGACACTAAAAAAAATAACAATAAAGAAACAAAAGTAAAAAGATAAACAAGGTAACATAGTAGTAGTAATAATGCTGATTACAAATAAAAATGTAATAATTAAAAGGGTAAAATCAAGTGAGGAAAAAAGAAAGAAAAAATAGTTTCTTGAGTAAATGTCACAAATAATGAAAATAAAAACAAAAATTAAAAAATTAAAAAAAAATTTAAATAAAATGTGCAGTAGTAAAGGTCGTTCACTTCCTCTATCGTTCTGTTTGTCATGGTATTGCAGTTCCCTGGATTTCATTGCTCCTCAGTGTTGTAATCCAGTCCTTATTTTTAAGCAGGCCTTGCCTTGATTTTTTGGCGGAGCTTAAAGATGGCGACCAAACAGACGGACTTGTTCTGACCCCGGTCCCAGAACAGATAAAAGCAGCATCTGAGTAGCTCAGGGAATGTTGATTGGCAGCTGAGGGGCAGCTGAACTCTCAGGGAAGGTAAGGAAGGGTCCTCTGGACAGGATTTCCTGACCAAGCAACCAGCACTGCGGCGGCTGCAGCGACTTCTCCCAGAGCTACGGGCTCAGAGGGAAGGCTGTGCCATCTTACCAGGAAAGGAGGATCTTCTCTGAGGCCTGGAAAACCCACAGCGGAGGAGTCCATCAAGCAGCTGTGATGCCCCAATCGGCACGAACACGTGGATTCAAGGGAGTTCTTCAATCACCCATGGAAAGGTCAGAGTTTGCGGGGATAGCCTGAGGGTTCTGGGTCCTGCAGCGCAGGCAGCCACAGTAGCCGTGGAGCTCCCGCGAGGCCCTGCCTCCACTGTAGCCCCGGAGCACTGCATGGCAGCCCGCGCCAGAGCTGTGCCCAAAGAAGGCTGCAGCGAGAATCCTGCCCGGTGACATCCAGTGCTGGGTTTGGCGTAATCTTCCCCAGAAGCGGGACTTTTTTAAAACGCCAGGGGACACAGGACAGATTGTTAAGAATCGTGGCTGTCCTGCCAAGGGCAGAACATCTGGACACCTTGGTGCCTCATCCCCTTCACCCTCTTGCTCCTGAAAACTAGGGAAGGACTGCCCAGTTGGACATATCCAGGGAAATTGCAGGGGGAAATTGCCTTCCTGGAAACAAGGGATCGGAGCCAGAAGAGATAGTCTGGGAGCCAGTTGGCACTCTGCCAGCTAGAGCCATAGAGAAAGAAGGCCAGAGCAACCAAAAAGACTGGGAGGTCAAACTAGAAACACTGTATCCTAGGGGCTGAACTACAAACTGCCTTTTTTTTACTTTTAATTAATCAAAAATAAATGGACACAAATAACTAAGATATAGCCTACTTAAAATTAAGGACTACCTTACAAAACTGAGGTGCAGTGGAATGCTGGGAACTGCAAGATTGTCTGGTCCAAGAATCAGGCATGCCAAATACAATAACAGAAGTGAATGACCACTACTGGACATTTTTATGCTAATTTTACTATTCTTTATTTTATTTTCATTTTTTACATCATTTACTTAATTTTCATTTTTTACATCTTTTACTTAAGAAACGAATTTTTTTTCTTTTCTCCTTACTTGATTTTTACCTTTTCAATTATTACATTTTTCAATCTCTATCTTCACTATTACCACTGCTATTTTGCAATTTTTGTTTCCTTTTATCTTTTTTTTTTTTTTTTTTTTTTACATTGGGAGCAATCTTCATTGTATTTTAATCTCTACTATAGCATCATTCAACCCTATCTCAACTCGACCCTTTTAGTCTCCTGTTTATCCTATCCCTTTCTGGCTTTAGTTTTTCCTCTATTCTTTCTGTATACCCCCTGCTAAAGCTCTCACTATACTTATAGACCTAAGTTCCAACCCCTGATCCAAGTGTATAAATACCACTCTCTGCACTATATTAACTAGTTAAAAAAAACAAAAAACAAAAAAAAAACTGTTCTCCTCTCTATCTTTTTCTCATTGTTTGTGTGAATATTGATTATTGTGAATTTTTATGCTTTTTAATGAAATGGTTAGGCTTATTCCTGTTGTTATTGTTGCTTTGTATTTTTTTTAAATCCTCTGTTTTTATTTGTTTTTTTACTTCTGTATATCATAGCATTACTTAATAATAGTGGATATTGTAGTTTGTGTTAATCTCCATGTATTGTTGCTGGCATTGGCTGGGTTTAGTGGTGGCTCTATAGGAATTTTCCACACACATATATATATATATAGTTTGTTTCCCATTTCTCTTTTAGTCTGCTTCTTCTTCTTCTCTCTCTCTCTCTCTCGCTCTCTCTCTCTCTCTCTCTCTCTCTTTCTATCTCTATCTCTCTCTCTTTTCTTTTTCCCCTGTTTTCCAACTTCATTTTGTCATTACATTTTTTCTTCTTTTTCTCACTTTATCCCTCTTTTTTTTAATTTACTTATTTATTTATTTATTTTTTAATTTTTCTTTATTTTATTTTTACCCTTCTTCCTTCTCTCCTATCTCCTAAGTTGCCATCCTCTCGTGGTTACTTTTATTAGAGGTTATTAATATTGTAAATACATTCCTGTTAAGTGCCTCTTGTGTTTTACCTGGTAGTGTTGTATTTTGTACCTTTAAATCAACGCAGGAGAAGGAACACGACATAACCAGACATCCTGAAAAGAGAGACCATGGGGAGACAGAGCAATAGCTCGCACATGAAACAAAAGCAGGCATCACCAGAGAAGGAAGTAAAGGAGAAAGAGGCAAGCAGCCGACCAGAGCAAGAATTCAAAGTAATGATCATAGGATGGCTAAAAAGAATGGAAGAGAAATTTGATAATAACCAAGAAGAAATGAGGAAGAACCATGAGGAATTGAAGAAGAACCATGAGGAATTGAAGAAGAACCAAAGGAATTGAAGAAGAACCAAGAAGAATTGAAGAAGAACCAAGAAGAAATGAAGAATGACATCACTACCATAAAGAACTCAATAGAAAGCATAAAGAGTAGACTATTATAGATGAAGCAGAGGATCACATCAGTGAGCTAGAAGACAAAAGGGAAAAAAATACACAATTAGAGCAGCTTCTAGGAAAAAAAAGATTAAAAAGCAGGAGGAGAGCCTACGGGAGCTTTGGGACAATACAAAACAAAATAATATTTGAATAATAGCGGTTCCAGAAGGAAAGGAAACTGAGGTAGACATGGAAAAAGTATTTCAAAAAATAATGACAAAAAACTTTTCTGAGATAGAGAAGAAAAAACCCACACAAATCCAAGATGCTCGCAGAGTCCGAAGCAAAATAAATCCCAGAAGACAGATGCCAAGGCACATTATAATTAAATTGGCAAACAACAATGACAAAGTAAGAATCTTAAAAGCAGCCAGAGAAAGACAGAAAGTTACATACAAAGGAACCCCCATCAAACTCGCAACTGATTTCTCAACAGAAACATATCAGGCCAGAAGGGAATGGGATGAAATATACAAAATCATGCAAAGGAAGGGTCTGAATCCAAGAATTCTGTACCCAGCAAGGCTATCAATCAAAACTGAAGGGGAAATCAGGAGCTTCACAGACAAAAAAAGACTGAAGGAATTTATCTCCACCAAACCAGCGATACAAGAAATGCTAAGGGGTCTATTGTAAAAATAAGGAAATAGGAAGTGAAGAAGGAACATGGGTATAGAATAAAAATGGCGTCAAATGAGTACCTATCAATAATAACCTTAAATGTAAATGGATTAAATGCTCCAATCAAAAGACATAGGGTGTCAGATTTGATAAGAAAACAAGACCCATATATCTGTTGTCTACAGGAAACCCACCTCAGAAAAAAAGATGCACACAGACTGAGGGTGAAGGGATGGAAAAAAGTTTCCCAGGCAAATGGAAATGAAAAAAAAGCTGGGGTAGCAATACTTAGATCTGCCAAATTAGATCTCAAAGTGAAGGACATAACAAGAGATAATGAAGGCCATTTCATAATACTAAAGGGAACAATCCAACAAGAAGAAATAACCCTGGTAAATATATATGCTCCCAATTCAGGAGCACCCAAATACATAGAAAAAAAAAACTGCTGGAGGACATTAAGGGAGGGATTAATCGCAATACAATCATAGTAGGAGATTTTAATACCCCACTGTCACCCTTTGACAAATCATCTAAACAAAAAATAAGCAAAGAAATATCAATCCTAAATGATTCACTAGACCAGATGGAATGAATTGACATCTTCAGAACATTCCACCCCAAAGCCACAGAATATACATTCTTCTCAAGTGCACATGGGACATTCTCAAAGATAGACCACATTTTGGGACATAGGCAAAGACTCTTCAAATTCAAGAAGATAGAAATCATATCAAGCATCTTCTCAGATCATAATAGCATAAAACTGGAAATTAACTACAATAAAAATAATCCAAAGAAATCAAACACGTGGAGACTAAACAGCATGCTATTAAACAAGGACTGGGTTACCGGAGAAAACAGGGAAGAAATTGAAAACATCCTGGCAACAAATGACAATGAAAACACAACAATCTAAAATCTATGGGACACAGCAAAAGCAATTTTGAGAGGGAAGTTCATATCCCTACAAGCCTATTGCAAAAAACTATAAAAAATGGTAACAAATGATCTAACTCTACAACTCAAAGAGTTAGAAAAAGAGCAACAAGAAAAGCCCAGTGTAAGCAGAAGGAAGGAAATAACAAAAATCAGAAAAGAGATAAATGACATAGAGTCCAAAGAAACAATACATAAGATCAACAAAACTAAGAGCTGGTTCTTTGAAAATCTAAACAACATTGATGAACCTCTAGCCAGGCTAACCAAGAAACAAAGAGAGGACCCAAATAAACAAAATCAGAAATGAAAGAGGTGAAATAACAACAGATCCCGCCGAAATACAAAGGATTGTTACAAAATACTACGAACGACTCTATTCCAACAAACTGAACAACCTGGAGGATATGGACATATTCCTAGAAAAATACAAACTTCCAAAACTCAATCAGGAAGAATCTAAAAATCTCAATAGACCAGTGACTTGGGAAGAAATTGAAACAGTCATCAAAAAGCTTCCAGCAAACAAAAGCCCAGGGCCAGATGGCTTCACAGGAGAGTTTTACCAAACATTCAAAGAAGAACTAAAACCTATCCTCCTCAGACTATTCCAAAAAATTCAAGAGGAAGGAACACTTCTAAACTCCTTCTATGAAGTCAGCATCACCCTAATACCAAAACCAAATAAAGACAACTGAATGAAAGAGAATTACAGGCCAATATCCCTCATGAACATAGATGCCAAAATCCTCAACAATATTCTATCAAATCAGCTCCAGCAGTACATCAGAAAGATCATACACCATGACCAAGTAGTATTTATTCCAATAATGCAAGGATGGTACAATATCCGCAAATCAATAAACGTGATACATCACATAAACAAATTGAAAGATAAAAATCATATAGTCATATCAATTGATGCAGAAAAAGCATTTGATAAAATCCAACACCCTTTCCTGATAAAAACTCTTAACAAGGTGGGAGTACAAGGATCATACCTCAGCATAATAAAAGCTATATATGATAAACCCACAGCCAACATTATACTCAATGGGCAAAAACTAAAACCATTCCCTCTAATAACAGGAACAAGACAGGGATGCCCACTCTCACCACTCCTGTTTGACATAGTACTGGAAGTACTAGCCATTGCAATTAGACAAGAGGAGGAAATAAAAGGCATCCAAATTGGAAAAGAACTAAAGTTATCCTTATTTGCAGATGACATGATATTGTACATAAAAAAACCCAAAAGACTCCATTAAAAAACTAATTGATTTAATAAATGAATTTGGCAATGTACCAGGATACAAAATTGATGCCAAGATATCCATGGCTTTTATATACACCAACAGTGAAACTACAGAAACAGAGACCAAAAAAGCAATTCCATTTACCATCGTATCAAAAAAATTAAGATACCTAGGAATAAATTTAACTAAGGAAGTAAAGGACCTATATGTGGAAAACTACACGACACTGAAAAAAGAGATAGAGGAAGATGTAAAGAGATGGAAAACATACCATGTTCATGGATTGGTAGAATCAACATCATCAAAATGTCCATACTTCCTAAAACAATCTATAGGTTCAATGCACTCCCTATTAAAATACCAATGACATATTTCACCGACTTAGAAAGAACTTTCCAAAAGTTCATTTGGAACAATAAAGGACCCCGAATAGCCACAGCAATCCTGAGAAAGAAGAGTAAAGTAGGAGGGATCTCAATACCAGACTTCAAACTCTATTATAAAGCCACTTTTCTCAAAACAGCCTGGTACTGGCACAAGAACAGACATATAGATTAATGGAATAGAATGGAGAACCCAGATATCAACCTAAATCACTATGCTCAATTAATATTTGACAAAGGAGGCACAAATATTCAATGGAGTCAAGACAGTCTCTTCAATAAATGGTGTTGGGAAAATTGGACAGATACATGCAAAAGAATGAAACTAGATCACCAACTTACACCATACACAAAAATAAACTCAAAATGGATACAGGACTTAAACATCAGACGGGAAACCATAAAATACTAGAAGCATACACAGGCAGCAAAATCTCAGACATATGCCAAAAGAACTTCTTCACTGATACTGCCCCTAGGGCAATGGAAGCTAAAGAGAAAATAAACAAATGGGACTACATCAAAATAAAAAGCTTTTCTACAGCAAAAGAAACCATCAACAAAACAACAAGAAAGCCCACGGTGTGGGAGAACATATTTGCAAATAATACCACTGTTAAAGGTTTAATCTCCAACATTTACAGACAGCTTATACAACTAAATAAAAGGAAGATGAATGATCCAATTAAAAAATGGGCAATGGACCAAAATAGAATATTTTCAAAAGAAGACAGAAGGAAGACCAAAAGGCACGTGAAAACATGCTCAAAGTCACTAATTGTCTGAGAGATTCAAATCAAAACAACAATGCGGTACCATCTCACACCTGTCAGAATGGCCAACATCAACAAATCAACAAAAGACAAGTGTTGGCGAGGTTGCGGAGAAAAAGGAACCCTCGTGCACTGCTGGTGGGAATGCAGACTGGTGCAACCACTGTGGAGAACAGTGTGTAGTTTCCTTAAAAAAACTGAAAATGGAACTCCCATTTGACCCAGTAATCCCACTTCTAGGAATATATCCCAAGAAACTAGAAACACCAATCAGAAATGATATATGCTCATAGCAGCACAATCTACAATAGCCATAGTTTGGAAACAGCCTAGGTGCCCGTCAGCAGATGATTGGATCAAAAAACCATGGTACATCTACACAATGGAATACTATGCTGCCATAAAAAAGAAGGAATTTTCATCATTTGCAGCAACCTGGATGGAATTGGAGAGCATCATGCTGAGTGAAATAAGCCAATCAATGAAAGAGAAACACCACATGACCTCACTCATTTATGGATAATAAAGAACATTATAAACTGATGAACCAAAAGATAGATATAGAGACAGTAAAGCAACAAGCAGACTGTCAAATTACATTGGGGAGGGGAGGAAGATCAGAGGGAGATAATAGATCAATTGAAGGACTTGTATACATGCATATAAGTACAACCAATGGACATAAAACTCTGGGGAGGGAGGGTATGTATGGAAGGGAGGGAGGGGGGCAAAAAAAATCAAAAAATCAATAAAATATATAAAAATAAAATAAAATAATATAAAATAAAATAAAATAAAATAAAATAAAATAAAATAAAATAAAATAAAATAAAATAAATTTGAATTTCCTTGTGACAAAAAAAAAGAGAGAGATAGAAACTTAAATGATGAGAGAGAATCATTGATTGGCTGCCTCGTGCATGCTCCACAGTGGGGATCAAGCCCACAACCCAGTTATATGCCCTGACCAGGAATCAAATTATGAACTCCTGGTTTATAGATTGATGCTCAACCACAGAGCAATGCCAGCCAGGCTTTTTTTTCCTTCAGTTTTTTAAAACATATCTAGTGATGAAGGTACATTCTCATTTACTGCATGTGGGATTATAAATTTGTGCACTTTTTGAGAAGCATTTTTGCAATATGCATCAGCCTTAATAATTTTTGTTTTTTAACTAATTAATGATGAAAGTTAAGGCTATTGATCCGTTATTTGTCACATGAAATATTCAATAATAGGGGAATGGTTAAGAAAATTATGATATAGGCAAATAATTTTAAAATAGCAAGCAACAAAACATGTTTTAAAGTATTCAGTGCCATTGAAAATGCTCATGGAGATTTGAACATAGTGGCTGACAGGACGGCAGGGAGGGAAAAAGTGTTAGTGAGTAAAGGAGTGAGCAGGGTGGGTGTGGATGTGTGTTATGTATGGGGGAGGGGGGAGTGAGAGACAGACATTGCAGAAGTTCTGGGGATTGCAGATTGGGGTCTTTTGGACAGGAAGCTCCTGCTACCACTGTGGGTACACACAGGCCAGTGTGATTTTAGTGTGGAACACACACCATCTTGTAGAGGGGAACAACAGAGGCCAGAAGTGTAGCCACACCAATACCCAGACCAACCTCGGACACCACACCAGGACCTGTGCCGGGAACTGCCGCAGCCATGACCCATGTGGAACCACCACCACACCATGGCAGTAAGCAGCACAGTACCATACTGTGGGTCCCAGACTTCTGCAGTGAGTGCACGCCATAGAGACCTCTTGAGCTGGAGCTCAAACCCAGCATCCCAGGATCCCATGCTACAAGTCCCTGCACCATCCCAGTACAGAGCCACAGACTAGTGCGTGCTCAGCCCCCATCCCAGTACAAAGCTTTAGGACTGGTGTGGGCTTTGCCCCCCGGCTCAGACAGAACCTTCTGGCTGGTGGATGCTCCATTCCCCTGGCCCAGGTCAGAGGTGCTGGAGCCACCTGGTGTGCCCAACCCAGAGGGTCCAATGGCACCATCCTGTCTTGGGTACCAAAGATGCACAGTGAATTGCATGGCAGAGGGCTCTGGGCCCTTCCAGGGAGTCACATACTAGAGGAACCATGCATATGAACCCGCTGACCCGAAGAATCTGAAGTGGACAACTGAGGGAGCAGAATCATGGGAGAAGGAGGTACAGCTCAGAGCAGAGACAACAAAGTTGTGAAACTCAAGGCAGATTCAGAATCTGGTCTAGTGATCTAGATCATTGAACTACTAGGGGCTTCAACCCCTCAGACCCCAAGCAGGGAGCCCAGGGCCAGAAAGAGAAAACTAAAATGGGGAGACAAAGAAACAACTCCCCAAGTAAAGAAAAGGAGGAACCGCTAGAAAGGGAACTAAATGAAATCAAGGCAAGCAATATGTCAGAGAAAGAATTCAGAGTAAGAGTCCTATAGTTCCTAAATCAGTTGGATGATAAAATTACCAGCATATGTAAGAATCAAGAGGAAATGAAGAATGATATAGCTACAATAAAGAACACAATGGAAGGTTTCAACACTAGACTAGCAGAAGCATAGGACCAAATCAAGTGAGCTAGAAGATAGGGTAGGAAAAGCACCCAGTCAGAAAAGCAATTAGAGAAAAAAAATTAGAAATATGGAGGAGAGCTTAAGGGAGCTTTGGGATATGTAATGAAGCAACATCTGTATAGTAGTTCCGCCCTCCCCCCCCAAAAAAAAAAAAAAAAAAAACAGAAGAAGAAGAAGAGCATCAGGATTAGAAAACCTAATTGAAGAAATAATGACAGAAAACTTTCCTGACTTGGGAAAGAAAAATGTCACACAGGCATATAGAGTCACAAACAAGATGAACCAAAAAAATCCACACCGAGACATGCCATAATTACAATGGCAAATGTTAAATGACAAAGAGAAAATCCTAAGGGCTGCAAAAGAGAAACAGAGAGCCACCTACAAGGGATCTCCCATTAGAATACAAAATGATTTCTCAACAGAAACACATCAGGCCAGAGAGGAATAGAATGAAGTATACAAAGTAATGCAAAGCTAGGAATTAAATCCAAGAATATTCAATCCACCAAGACTATCATTCAAAATTGAAGGGGAATCAGGAGCTTTGCTGACAAAAGAAAAGGCTAAGGGAGTTTATTACTACCAAGCCAGCAGTGCAAGAAACACTAAAGGGATTGTTGTAAAAAAAAAAAAAAAAGAAAAGAAATATAAAGGTAAGAAGGACCACAGGTGGCTAAATGGATAAGAAAGTATGACCCATATATATGTGTTCTATAAGGGACCCACCTCAGAACAAGGGACTCACACATACTGAAAGAGAAGGGATGGAAAAAAATTTTCAAGCAAATGGAAATGAAAAAAATATATATATGGAGTAGCAATAATTATATCTGAAAAACCAGAACTCAAAGTAAAGGCCATGATAAGAGATCAGGAAAGCCATAATACCAAATGGATTGATACAACAAGAGAATGTACCGTATTTTTCGGACCATAAGACGCACCGGACCATAAGAAGCACCAGTTTTTAGAGAAGGGAAATGAAGAAGAAAAGATTCTGAAACAAATAGTGTCCTAAAATATTTTATGTGCATTAAAACCCAACATCACAGTCATAAACACATGTAATCAACCCTGTAAAGTAAACAGCAGAATTTAGAACCATTTTAGAGCCGGGCAAGCACACAGAGACCACACAGAGCCAGGCAAGTAAAAAAACTTTTTTTTTACAGTATATGTGTAGGCTATATTTGGACCATAAGACGCAGGGACTTTTTCCCCCCACTTATGGGGGAAAAAAAGTGCGTCTTATGGTCCGAAAAATACGGTAACTCTGGTAAACTTATGTGCACCTAAGTGCAGGAGCACCCAAATACATTAAAAAAAAACAAAAAAAAAAACTTCTAGACTGGATACCAAGGGGGAGATTGACAGCAATGCAATCATAGTAGGGGATTTTAATACCATATTGGCATCACTGGATAAATCTTCTAGAAAAAAAATCAACAAAGAAATGGCAATCCAAAATGATTCACTAGATCAGATGGACTTAATTGACATATTCAGAATATTTCACCCCAAAGCTACAGATTATACATTCTTCTCAAGTACACATGGGACATTTTCAAAGATAGTCCACATTTTGGGTCACAGGAAAAGTCTCTCCAAATTCAAGAAGATGGAAATCATATCAAGCATCTTCTCAGATCACAAAGGCATACATAATATTAGAAATCAACTACAATAAAAACAATTTAAAAAATTCAAACACTTGGAGGCTAAATAGCATGCTCTTAAACAATGGTTGGGTTACCAAAGAGATCAAAGAAGAAATTAAAAACATCCTGGAAAGGAATGACAATGAAAACACAACAATCCAAAATCTATGGGACACGGTGAAAGCAGTCCTGAGAGGAAAGTTCATGACATTAGAGGCCTACCTCAAAAAACAATAAAAACTGGTAATAAATTATCTAACCTAGGGGTGTCGAACTCAATCAGAGAAGGGGCCAAAATCTAAAATCCAGCCTAAATCGCTGGCCGAATGGTTTACTGAACAGTCATAAACTGACAATGTCATAAACTGACAGCGGAGTGCAGTGATGACAGCGCAGTGCGGGCCACATTGCAAGGCCTGGCGGGCTGGATTTGGCCCGCGGGCCTTGTGTTTGACACATGTGATCTAACCCTACAACTTAAAGGCTTAGAAAGAGAGCAATAAGAAAATCCCAGAGTAAGAAGAAGAAAGGAAATAATAAAGATCAGGGCAAAAATAAATGACATAGAGACAAAAAAACAAAAACAAAAAACCCCCCACAAATAAACAAACAAAACAAACAACAACAACAACAACAAAAACAAAGATTAATAAAACCAAGAGCTGGTTCTATTAAAGGATAAACAACATTGATGAACCTCTAGCCAGGCTCACCAAGAAGCAAAGAGAGAGGACCCAAATAAACAAAATCAGAAATAAAATACCCTGTTTCCCCTAAAATAAGACAATGTCTTATATTAATTTTTTCTCCTAAAGTTGCGCTAGGTCTTATTTTCAGGGGATGTCTTGTCTTTCCATGCGCCAGGTCTTATTTTCGGGGAAACACAGTATGTGAAGTAACAACTGACCCCACAGAAAAACAAAGGATTGAAAAAAACACAAAAACCCATAAACAACTCTATTCCAACAAATTGAACAACTTAGAAGAAATGGACAAATACAATCTTCCAAAACACAATAAGGAAGAATCAGAAAACCTGAATAGGCCGATAACTATAGAGGAAATTGAAGCAGTCATCAAAAACTTCCAGCAAACAAACGCCTTGGGCCAGATGGCTTCTCAGGGGAGTTTTATCAAAAATTCAAATAAGAACTAAAACCTATCCTCCTCAGACTATTCCAAAAAATTCAAGAGGAAGGAACACTTCCAAGCTCATTCTGTGAAGCCAGCATCACTCTAATCCCATAATCAGATAAAGACACCACAAAGAAAATTACAGGCCAATATCCTGATTAAGATAGGTACTAAATTCTTCAACAAAATTCTAGCAAATCTGATTAAGCATTACGTTAGAAAGATCATACACCATGACCAAGTGGGATTTATTTAGGAAATGCAAGGATGGTATAGTATCCGCAGACCAATAAATGTGATACATCACATAAACAAGTTGAGACACAAACATCACATAATTATACCAATTGATACAGACAAAGCATTTGACAAAATGCTTTGAGAAAAACTCTCAGCAAAATGGGAATAGAGGGAGCATACCACAACATAATAAAAGCCTTATATGACAAACCTACAGCCAACACCATACTCAATGGGCAAAAACTAAAACCATTTCACCCAAGAACAGGAATAAGACACTTTCACCACTCCTGTTCGAAATAGTACTGGAAGTTCTGGCCATAGTGATCAGATAAGAAGAAGAAATAAAAAGCATCCAATTTGGAAAAGAAGTAAAACTGTTATGATTCACAGATGACAGGATATTGTACATAGAAAGACTCCATCAAAAAACTACTAGACTTAATAACTGAATTTAGTAATGTGGCAGAATAAAAATTTAACACCCAGAAATCTACAGCTTTTTTATACACCAACTAGAGGCCAGGTGCACAAAATTTGTGCACTGGAAGGGGTTGTCCCTTAGCCCAACCTGCACCTTTCCAATTTGGGAACCCTCAGGGGATGTCCAACATCCCTTTCACTATTTGGGACTGCTGGCTGCCAACTGCTTGCCTGCCTGCCCGATTGCCCCAACCACTTCTGCCTACCAGTCTGATCACCCAGTAAGCACTCCCCTGCCAGTCTGATTGACACCTAATTGTTCCCCTGCCAGCCCGGTCATCCTCAACTGCCCTCCCCTGCATATTCTCTCTTTATTAGATAGGGGTTTTCTTTAACATATTGGATAGTGTATCTGCCGTGTGGTCTTGACAAACCAGTAAAAATGTAAACCCAAACTAAAAGTGTCATAAAATAAACTTCTTAAACAGGAATTTCATGAGACCTTGGAAAAATGATATCATATGATTGTCTCTTTCTTTTTTCCTTCTATTTCTTTTTTGATGTTTCATCCTTTGTCCTTTTTTTTTCCCTCCTTTTATTCCTTTTCTGTCCTCTCTTTCTCTTAACTTTTCTGTTGGTAGAATCATCAGTACTTGAATCTGTCTCGCTTCCAGAAGACGAAGAAGAGGGAAACACATAGCTATCTGAAGAAAAAGATGATCTATGTTGGGATCAGTGGTGTTTCTGGTTTTGTTCTTTTCCTGGTTTGTTTGTCATTTCTGCCAGCCCTGGCATCTTCAGGACTTGTATGTGGGCACTTCTTATTCATGTCTATAAAACCTCCCTGCCTTGGTGAAAAATATAGGGGAAAAGGCCTTCCTGGATGGCCACAAGCCCTGCCGAGGTGCTGAGGAGCCAGGGCGGGGAGCACCCGCCACTGCCCTTGCAGAGACAACCTCTGGACCTCGGGGTACTCTCCAGTAATGTAACTGCAATGCCCCAGTTTGCCTTCAGAAATTAGTTGTAAGTTACTTCCGACATGAAACCCTACCTCAGACATTTCCTTTGTGGCTTCTAAAGATTTTATTTATTTATTTTAATATATTTTATTGATTTTTTACAGAGAGGAAGGGAGAGAGATAGAGAGATAGAAACGTCGATGAGAGAGAAACATCGACCAGCTGCCTCCTGCACACCCCCACCAGGGATGTGCCCTCAACCAATGTACATGCCCTTGACCGGAATCGAACCTGGGACCTTTCAGTCCGCAGACAGACGCTCTACCACTGAGCCAAACCGGTTTCGGCTGTTTCTAAAGATTTTAAACAAAATCTATTTACCTCCCTAACCTGGTCAGAATTTTCTACCCAATGGGAGAGGTTTGCTGGGCAGCATCACCCAGATATCACCCCCATATCCAATCACTCGGCTGGGGGCAAGGGAAATTCCAAGGCTATAGGTGTGTGGGTGTGGGTGTGTGTGTGTGTGTGTGTGTGTGTGTGTGATCACTCCATGGGGGCGCAGGCCCTTTGGAGGCTGACACCCCAGGCTGCCGCTGGGACGGGATAGCTCTTGGGGAGAGGGGGGGCAGGTGCAGCTGCCTCCCAGGCCTACACTCCTGGCTGTGGATGGGAGCTGATCACTGGGGGGGGGGGGGGCGGGGGGGAGGGATAGATGGCACGGGCACCTCCCAGACCCACAGCCCAGGCCCAGGCCACGACTAGGAGCAGATCGTGCAAGCGCGCGCGCGCGCGCGCGCGTGTGTGTGTGTGTGTGTGTGTGTGTGTGTGTGTGTGTGTGTGGAAGGGGGGGCGCGCTGCCACCCAGTCCACTGTCCAGGTCACAGCTGGGAGCAAATCGTGCCAGGGGTAAACAGGCACCTCCCAGGCCAACGGCCTAGGTTGCATGCTGCCTGCTCTCAGCAGCAGCCCTCCCTAGGTCTGGGGGACTCTGGTGGGCCTGAGAGGACTGGGCACTGCCATCTTGTGTCTATGGGCGCTACCATTTTTGTTGTAGAGTAATGGTTATTTTGCATATTACTCTTTTATTAGATAGGATAATGAGCTCACAGAAAGAGAAACTTAAAAAAACAACAACACACACACGCATTTACCATTGCGACAAAAAAATTAAGATGCCTAAGATTAAACTTAGCTGAGGAGGTAAAAGATCTGTACTCAGAAAACTATAGGATGTTGAAAAAAGAGTAAGGAAGACATAAAGAAACGGAAGAATATACCACATCCATGGATTGGTAGAATCAACATCATTAAAATGTCAAAGCAATGTATGTATTCAATACAATCCACAATAAAATAGCAACAGCATATTTCACAGACATAGAACAAACTCTTCAAAAATTCACATGGAATAATAAAAGACCCTGACTAGTCACAGCAATCCTGAGAAAGAAGAACAAAGTTGGAGGGATCACAATACCAGATATCAAGCTATATTACAAAGCCACTGTTCTCAAAACTGCGTAGTACTGGCACAAGAACAGACATATAGATCAGTGGAATGGAACAGAGAACCCAGAGATCAACACATGCCAGTATGCTCAATTAATATTTGACAAAGGAGCCAAGAGCATACAACGGAGTCAAGATAGTCTCTTCAATAAAAGACTTAAATGTACGGTGGGAAATCATAAAAATCTTAGAAGAATCCATAGGCAGCAAAATATCAGACATACTCATAGCAATATCTTTACCAGCACGTCTCCTAGCAAATGGAAACTAATGAGTAAATAAACAAATGGAACTACATCAAAATAAAAAGCTTCTGCACAGCAAAGGAAACCATCAACAAAACAACAAGAGAATCCACTACATGGGAGAACATGTTTGCACATGTTACATCCAATAACGGTTTAATCTCCAAAATTTACAGGGAACTCACACAACTTAACAAAAGAAAGATAAACAATCCAAAAAAAATGGGCAAAAGACTTAGACACTTTTTGAAAGAGGACATAAGAAAGCCCAAGAGACATATGAAAACATGCTCAGAGTCACTAATCATTTGAGAGATACAAATAAAAACAACAATAAGATATCATCTCATACCTGTCAGAATGGCTATCATCAACAAATCAACAAATGACAAGTGCTGGCAAGGATGTGGAGAAAAAGGAACCCTCTTTCAAAGCTTGTGGGAATGCAGACTGGTGCAGCCACTGTGGAAGATAGTATGGGGAGGTTCCTTAAGAATTAAAAATTGAACTCCCATTTGACGCAGTAATTCACTTCTAGGAATACATATATCCCAAGATATCAGAAACCCCAATCAGAAAGGATATATGCACCCCTATGTTCATAGCAGCACAATTTACAATTGCTAAGATTTGGAAACAGCCTAAGTGCCCATCAACAGTTTAGTGGATTTAAAAACAGTGGTACATCTACACAATGGAATACTACACTGCTATAAAAAGAAGGAATTCTTACCATTTGCAACAGGATGGATGGACCTGGAGAACATTGTGCTAAGCAAAATGAGCCAGTCAGAGAAAGATAAATATCACACGATCTCACTCATTTGTGGAATATAAGGACCAACATAATCTTATGAACAAAAAGAGATTCAGAGACAGAGAAGCATCAAAGAGACCGTCAAATTATGGAGGGAAGGCAGGGGCGGGTTGGCGGGGTGAGGGATGGGGTGAAGAGATCAACCAAAGGATTTGTATGTATGCATATAAGCATAACCAATGGACACAAACACTGAGGAAGTTGGAAAATGTGGTGGGGCGTGGGTGTGGCCAGAGAGAGGTTACTGGGGGGAAAAGGGGACCTATGTAATACTTGAGAAAAAAAAAGAATTAAAAAAAAGAAAATGCTCATGATATAATATCAAGTTAAAAAGCATAATCCAAAACTACATACATCACGATCCCAATTATTTTTCTAATTCAGAGTTATCTATGGTAAGACATTGGTTTATAAATTGTTTTGGGAGAAAGGAACAATACTTTAATATATACTTTAATATACCCACATTCTGTTATGTTGACAGTAAGTAATGTATATATAGCCATATAATTATATACCACTTTTTTCTTCACGTATACCATCAAAAGTAGAGTCTAAACTTTCTTTACATTTCAGACTTTAAAGATACTTCTGAGTTATGTTTGGCCATTGGCAGTGATGCACATATTTTGGTGTCATGGGGCTGCTTTTTATAATTCTGGCTTGTGGTGCTATAACAAGATCATATCAGAGCATGTAGAAGAATCCCAGTTTTTCTGTCATTTCTGCTTGGTTAAACTCATAGCTTCTTTATTTCTTTTTCTTTTCTTTTTTTTCAATTCAATTACATTAGCTAGAGATCAATCAGTTTCTCTTGAAAGCCACTCAGAAGCTTTTTACAGATAGATGTTCAATGCCTGAGTAATAGTCCCTCACAATGCATGAAATGGTCACACCAACCTTTCCTAGCTTTGAAAATTGCATGATCTATTCCAAGAGATTTGGCAGTTTCTACTGCCTTTAATTGCATTGTCTGGCATGTGACAGGCAATCTTCTGCAGACACAATAATTTTTCATTCCAGTGATGCATCATAGTGCAATTTTTAGAAGACATTTTAAGTGACAATTAGGGAGAAAGCCAAATTTAAGTGACAAATTTAACCATGAGTGGTGCTACCATTGCAAATAACTCAATTGAAGTAACAATCAGATGAACAAATATCCTCTATGGTCAGCTAAGTCTGCACATACATAAGCAATGACAACAATATCACAGTGGATTTCTCTGCCTAGCCACTTGCAAGTCATTTTTGGCATCCATTATAACATGGATCCTGGTTTCAGAAATGAAAAAATGTTTGTCTTAGAATGCAGAAAATATGACATGAAATATGTATATATTGTACACACACACACACACACACACACACACACACACACACACACACACACAAAAGACAAAAAAAGAAACAGACCAAAATGCTTACAGCAGTTATATCTGGGTAGTGGAACTGCAGATTGTGTATAATTTTGCTTATTTTTATTTTCTAAATGTCTGAAATAAGCTTGTTTTACTGCTAAATTGTGAAAAATCATAGGTGTTTAAAACTCTTTGTATGTTGAAGGTTGTTATTCCCTATTGGGAGATAAAAGGTTGGACCAGAGAAGGACAAATTTGAGTCTGAATCAGATGGATACTTGGAGGACCCTAATAATCTTTGGATCTTCCTGGCCCAACAGAACAAATAAACAAGTATCCTCTATTTAGAGACAACTTAAAGGTGAGGCAACAAATCAGAAACTTTGAGGCTACATTTGTCATTTCAGTCCACTTTTTGATTTGTCACACAATTTTGTTTTCTCGCCTGTAAATGGAGAAAATACCTCTTCCCTTTCTCTTCATATTATAGTAATGGCAGAAATGTGGTTAAAAACATAAACAAAATATTGGTTGTATACTTCACAGTCTTGCTTGTGTTCCAATTCACAATGCAAATATAGATCAATAGTTCATATATATGCTGGTTACTATTTTGGGACTGATGCCTGAGGTCTGTTTCTGTCCTCGCAGCCAATTTCTTAGGAGGATCTCACCAGAAAGTTGAGAGAGAGAGAGAGAGAGAGAGAGAGAGAGAGAGAGAGAGGGAAAGAGAGAGAGAGAGAGAGAGAGAGAGAGAGAGAGAGAGAGAGAGAGAGAAAGAGAGAGAGAGAGAGAGGCAGTTGTGTATGCGAGTGTATGCGAACAAAGTTGTTTCTTAGACTTAGGGGAAATTCCAGGACTGTGTAATTTCTGTTACTGGGCACAGTCAGATGAATTTTATAATTTAGACAAATTAATGTGGCCCCAGCTCCTCACTACCTGCTGATGGGGAGTAGGGCCTGGGAAATTTGCTTCACCTTACACATTCCTGCTAAGTCTTACTCCCAGGCCTGATTTGTAAAGCAAAGTGGAGTGACAGGGAGACAGGGCTGTCAATGAGGATCTCTGGCTACAGATATCAGATATGTACTATGATGTGATGAAAAATAGCAGAGCTCACAGCACCTCACTCAGTGTAGTCCTCAGGAAATATGCACTGAAGGGTTGTAATAACTTAGTTCATTTAATCGTTTCAACAGCTGGACTGCTTAGTTCATGTCTTGCACAGTATACTCTCAAAACCAAGTACCTGCTCTTATTCTCATCACCATTGTCATTATTCCAACTATAGAAAGGGCCTGTGGTCAATACTCTATCCAGGCAAGGTTTCCACTCTCACCACATGCCAACTTGCACTGTCCCACCATGAGAGCTTAGCTTATTCCCTTGAGGTAGAGCAGTGAAGACACTATTAAGATGCAGATGTTTTCTGGACCATGATCTTTCTCAAGCCTTTATCATTAATCAATGGATAGCTGGGATGGTGGTCCAGAAACTGAAGAAGAAAGAACCAGCCCTAGCTGGTTTGGCTTAGCAGACAGAGCATCAGCCCATGGACTGAAGGGTCCCAGGTTCGATTCCAGGCAAGGGCACATACCTCGGTTGCAGGCACAATTCCTGACCCTGGTCAGGGCAAGTGTGGGAGGCAACCAATCGATTTGTCTCTCTCACAGTGATATTTCTCTTTCTCTGTCTCTCCACCTCCCTTTCACGCTCTTTAAAAATCAATGGAAAAAAAATCCTCATGTTAGGATTAACAAGAAGAAAGGGCCAGAAAGGTAACTACCTCTGTCTTGTCAGAGGCAACCTTGACAGATCCAGCCACCATAGTGTAAGTAAGCAGGGCAGTGGATGGGATTGAACCATGACCTCACCCAAGGCTGGCTTCCTACCCACATCTGTATGGATCAGGATAGGGGAGAGAGGAAAGCCACAGAAGCCAGAATGAGACTCATACCTCAGCCTCAAAACCAAGAACATCACAAGTTTCGATAGGGCAAGTTGATTCAGACTGGTAGTGATAGGGAAAATGAGACATTTTGGGGGGACTAGCAATCTGAATCTGTGCCAATAACCTCATACACATTCTTGTTATCCTATAGTCTAGTCACTGCCCCTTCTTTAATTATCTGATCTTGCAAGACTTGTTTAACTAAGTACTGTTCCTATTTTACAGAGGCCATAAACCATGAACAATACATAACCCCCAGATGGAGTTATTAGCTCTTGCACCAGGCCAGGCCTTTAGGTGGTCTCACAGACCTCACCCCAACACATGGGGCTTATTGCAAGCCTGCCAAAGGTCTGGAAGTATAATCCATATTTTGGGAACAAAGAAACCAAAGGGTATAAAGGGAAAGCTTCCTCCATATTGGTTTGCTCAGGATTCAGAGAGAAACAGTCTCCCCTGAGTCCTGCACTAGTACAGATGAAACATCTGAAAATAAGTAGGTTTTTCCCGTGCCTCTGGTACTCCTGTGTATTTTTTCGGTCGCCTGGTAAATTCTGTAACATAGGAGAAATATATTCTTTTTTCCCCTGAGCTCTCAAACATCATGAGGGGAGGCCTAAGGCAGTGTGGGTATAAGACTGGGTAAGGACAGAGGCTTGTACTCACCAACAAAAATCAGGAGACTGCTTTGGACAAGCCAGTGGGACACAATAATTGATTGCTTTCTTGCTACAAAATCAAAATAGCTTTTGATGGTCAGGCATTCATTGCTATAACTGGAATAACACAATTTATTTTAGCTGATGCCCTGCAAATGGATGGCTTTAATAATGGCTAATTTGGGATGATGCATGTGCCATTTGGGGGTGACATTAGTGCTGAATAAGAAGGGTGTGCAAGAGACAGAGGGAGTAAGGGATGAGCTATACATGACTAGCCATGTTTGCCAACTTCCAAGGCTGCAAGTCCTTCAATTCCACTGTCCAGTATTGAATGAGCAAGCACCTGTCCCCAACCTAGCACTGGGCTCAAGGTTGAGGGAGATTCTAAAGAGATCTATGACTAGGATGGCCATATGTCATGGTTCTCCTGGGACAGTCCAGATTTATACTGAGACCCGGTACAATTATTAATAGGCCTACCACCACCGCTCTCAAAAATGCCCCGGTTTGGATAATAAATTACATTATCATTCTGTGTGACTCCATCCCTGCTTTGCACGAGCATACAGCTTTTCTGGGTAGACAAGCCTTATTTATGTACATAGAACAATTATAGCTTTTCAGAAGACAATGTGTAACCAATAGATGAATAAAATGATTGAGACCACCCAAATTGATTCTCACAAGTTTGAAATTGATGAGGACTGTGGATTTCAATATGTTGAAGACATTCGCATGTATGGGGATGATAAACCCCAATTATACTATCTCACTTGATCTTTACAGAAAATTTTGTATGACCCCTGCCTCATACATGAGGAACTAGAGGCCCAGAGAAAGAAGATAATTGCTTAAGGTCAAGAGCTAGTAAGTAATAGAGTCACCATTTAAATTATGTTTTTGTTTAAAAACCAACTATATTTCTCTTCAAAACAGAAAGCAGGGCAAGCTGGACAGATCAAGGAGCACATGAAGGTAGGGTACTATCATAAAAAAGTGAATCCAGAAATGAATGGGAATAGAGTAAAAAGTGGAAGATGTAGGCTGAGAGGAAATATTAAAGAGATTTAAACAAAGTGAGATAAATTAGGGATGATTTGCAGAGGAGGTGAGTTTTGTGCTAGGGTTTAAAATTATGGATGAATACAGATTAATCGAGATCAAAGAAAGGGCTTTCACATACATGGGAATGATAAACTCCAAAATCAGGGTGCTATTTCTCTTTTTTTTAAATATAGTTTATTGACTTTTTACAGAGAAGAAGGGAGAAGGATAGAGAGTTAGAAACATCAATGAGAGAGAAACATCGATCAGCTGCCTCCTGAACACCCCCTACTGGGGATGTGCCCACAACCAAGGTACATGCCCTTGACTGGAATTGAAACTGGGACCCTTCAGTCTGCAGACCTACACTCTATCCACTGAGCCAAACTGGTTAGGACAGGATGCTATTTCTTTAAAGGGGAAGTGAATGGTAATGGGGCAAATAGAAGTTGCCAATTATAATTTAAAAGGTTTTATTTTTATTTTTAAACACAGTGGTGAATAACTGTGTGTTCATTATACTATAGTATATATTTTGTATATCTGGATAATTTATGATAAAATATTTTAATAAGAGATAGAGTGGTTTTTCCAGCTGAAGAAAATGCATTAATCAGGACATAGAAGTATGGAAAAATAAATGTCCGTTCTGGTGATGTTTAACCAGAAGCCTTATGTTTGGGTTAAGCATTCATAAACTTTATAGCAGAGTGACTCATAGCCATGTGTTCCTCTAGACAAGTGGTTCTCAACCTTTTTAATGCCTCGACCTTTTAATACAGTTCCACATGTTGTGGTGACCCCCAACCATAAAATTATTTTTGTTGCTACTTCATAACTGTAATTTTGCTACCGTTAATGAATCATAAGGTAAATATCAGTGTTTTCTGATTGTCTTAAACTCTACAGCAGCGGTTTTCAACCTGTGGGTCAAGACCCACAGATTGAAAACTGCTAGCAGCATCGCCTAAGACCAATGGAAAACACAGATATTTACATAATGATTCATAACAGTAGCAAAATTACAATTATGAAGTAGCAACAAAAATAATTTTATGGTTGGGGGTCACCACAACATGTGGAACTGTATTAAAAGGTCGAGGCATTAAAAAGGTTGAGAACCATTGCTCTAGACAAAGCATATTTTGAGAGCTGTTTGGCTTTGTTCTTATTTGCCTCAAAACTTGGAAGTTCTAAAACTTCCCATTTACTGCCTTCTTTTAAGGTGTCTGGTTTATCTGTCTCATGTGCTTTGGCGAACTGGGAAACTTTTCTCAGTATTGGTGTGTTTGCTACTTGAGGGTCTTGGTGTATAAACAAAAGCTTTCTTTCATCCCAAGAATTTGGCCTCCTGATTGGAATCTAGGGTCAGAGGCCTCCTCTCAGCACCTCTCCAGCTCCCCAAGACAGAGAGGCAATCCCTACGGAGCTGCTCAAAGTCTAAGGTTTGGCCTCCTTCAGGCCTTGCAGCCACTGTGCACCAGTAAACAAAAGCAGCAAATGACTGCATACAAATCCCATCACAGTGGCTCCACAGGGCTGTAAAAAAGCAACACAAGGTTCCCTGTACTTCACCACCAAACAGAGCAGCAGCAGCTGACATGTTGTGAGGGAGGACTCCAGGGAACAGAGTCTGTCAGTGGGCACAGCATGGATGCCAGTTGTGAAACCCTGGGTCTTACTTCAAGAGGAGTAGGGAGGTGCTTCAGTGTGTGTGTGTGTGTGTGTGTGTGTGTGTGTGTGTGTGTGTGTGTGTGTGTGTGGTGGGGCAGGGGTGTCTCTTAGACTCCCTAAGAATCCTCTCTCTGTCTTGGAGCATGTCCTTGGGTCCCAAGCCTTGAGCCATCTGTATGATCTTTTTCATTTCAGCTGGCTCAGGCTGAGCTCCTCTAGCCACTGTCCCAGGCAAATGGAGGAGCTGGGAACAGCCACAGAGGCACCTAACATCTCCTGCTGTTGGAATTTTTCAACACACATATACTCATTGCCATGCAGGGTGCTCCCTGTGGGAGGAGAGGGGTTTCTCCTAGCACCTTGTGGTTCAGTCTCAAAGGCCACTTGTTCCAAGTTCTCAGATGGATGTGACAGAGGTTGAGGGTCATAAGAAACGGGCTCCTGTCTCAATTGAATTGGCCTGTGACCTCAGGGAAGTGTCACAAGCCATGTTCCCGGGGAAACAGTGTGAGACAGAGCTAAGTGAACAGGAGGATTCTTGAGGAGCACACTTAGGATCAACACCTGCTGTGGGGGAGGAGTGGTGAAGAAAGCAGGACTTGTCAGAGAAGGAAGTTGAACTGTGATGCAGCCACAACAAAGGCTCCTACAGGGAGCTCTGGAGCCAGTGTGGCTCCTCAGAGTTGTCTTAAATTGTGGTGAAGGGACCAGGACTTTGTGCCCCTGCACTGACCAGTCCTCTGGGATGGGTGCACAACCTTGGGCATGGTGGCTTTCTTCGGCCAAAGGCCATTCCTGGTGACGGACTCAGTACACTGTTCATCACCAATACTCCCTACAGATGGGGATACCAGGGCTTCAGCACTAAAGGGGAGGGGGATCTGGACAGTGCTCCACAGCATCTTCTCAGCAAGCTTTTTGCCCTCTCCTGGCCCCAGTTTTCTCATCTTTCAAATGTGTGGTGAGAATGAGCTCTAGGATCCCTTCTAGCTTCCACCAGCCCACCCCTCTGCTCTTACTATCACCTCCCTTTCTCTTAGGCTACACTTAATTTAACCTTCCACCACTTTTAATGTTTTGTAGTGACTTCTCATTGACTATGATAAAGTACAAATTCCTTAAGTGACTTATAGGGCCCTGCACAATGGAGTTCTGTCCTATCCTTGCAGTTTCATTCCTCATTACTTATTCTCCATGGCCAACATTTGTTTTCAGCATGTTTTCCCTAAAAATACTCTCCCTCCTTTCCTCTGTTCTGTCAATAAGGATGAGGGGCTCAATGCACAAATTCATGCACCTTGAAAGGAACTGTGGGCCACGAGGCTGCTGTAGGCACAGTGGCAGGCCTTGGCCCATCTTCTGTGCCCCTGCCTGACCCCTCCCACCATAGCCTCTGGTCCCCTGTCTGCTGGCAACTGTGCTCCTGCCACTGCTGCTGCCACATGCTGCTGGTGCCGGCTCCACTTGCACCCACTGATGGCATGGAGTGATTGGGGCTGGCACCAGCAATGGTTGTGAGTGGTGGCTGCTGGCCCTGATCACTCCTCAGGAGCAGGGGGAGATGGAGAAGCCCTCAGGGGTGATTGGGGCTGGCAGCTGCCACTCGCACCCTCTGACAGCGACGAGCAATTAGGGCTGGAGCTTGACATCAGCAGCAGGTTTGAGCAGAGCTGATGTCAGCAGCAGGTGTGAGCACCCAGTGGGACCCTGGTGGGGGTAAAGAATATTCAGTAACCACCAAAGGCTCATCTGCATGATAGCAACCAGCACCCTGCCTTGGTCTGGCGCCCTCGCTCACCTGCTCCACCATCCCACCACAGCTGATGTTCACCACAATGTTCTGTGCTTGCTGTCTGCTGCCAATGCCTGCCATGTTCTGTGTGTTCCCCCTGGTAGTCAACACACGTAATAGCAGCTGGTTGTTTGGTTGTTGAGCCATCCAGTCTATTTGCATATTAGAGTTTTATAATGTGTGTGTGTGTGTGTGTGTGTGTGTGTGTGTGTGTGTGTGTGTGTTCTTTAGGCATTCATGAGCAGTGCATAATGAAAAGGACTTCAGAACCAGACTTGGGATGAAATCCCATGTTCACCTCTTATGAGCTTTGTTACCTTAAGCAGGTCACTTAAGTTCTCTAAGGATGGGGATGTCGTTTAAGAAATTTGTATATTGTTGTTGTGGGAAGCAAATAAGGAAACATATGTCAAGGGTCTAGTGTGAAGCTTAACAGAGCTCAGTAAAAGTTGGTTCTCTTCCCTCTTCCCTTTGTTGAAATAACTAAACCTAAATACCATCCAATGATACATATTTATAATAAATATTTTTGGTAAATACTTAGAATAAATAAGTGCTGTACATAATTTGGTATTTTCTTACTAATATTTAACTAAAAAAATATATCAAGTCACTCAGAAATGTTAGACTAGTGCCAAATAAATTCCCAGTCTTTGTTCAGGCTACTCCCAGGTCTGTGTCTCTCTCAGCAGCCAAGGCATCTCTGCCTCAGTCCTAAGAACTTAAGAACATAGAAGCCTTTTTATTCCCTTGACCAAGAAACATCAGTCAGCATCACCTGGGAACTTGTTGGAAACATACAGCGTCAGCCTCCACCATCCCAGACCTACTGACCAGAAGCTTTGGGGGTGGGCCCAGCAATCTGGATTTACCAAACATCCCTGCCCCAGAAGAAAGCTCAGTTTGATAAACTACCTCTGCTCTATAGCACAGGGTTATAACATTTGGGCCATGTGCCCAGGGGTTTATTGGTTCCTTCGTTCATCCAGAAAGAGGGAGGTATGACAGCAAATGTTTGATGACTTTGTTCTTCTGAGAGTGGGCCTTTGATAGGAAGTCCCAGGTATAACCAGTCTCTTCATCCAGAGTAGGCGCCCCAGGAGTGGTTGTTGGACTCTGCCCAAGGCCCAGTATCACTGAGCTAGAATCTCCTCTAGGTTTAGTGCCTGCCTTTGGGAAAGTCTTCCCAGGACCAGAGATCTTCAAGTCTATTCAGCACAGCTTGTAAAGCCATGTTTTCAAAGTGTGATTCCCCCATACTACTGACTTTAAAGAACTATTGGGTCGGAAACTAAGTAATTGCGGATTTTTTAAAGAAAATCAAAGACAATTTTTTCATGGAACTAAATAACTTTATTCTGTAATGTATTGCCCATTTTTATCAATGACCTTTTGCCATCTTTCAGGAAGCATCATAATCCCACGTTCAAAAAACTTCTGGTTTTTATTAGCAAAAAACTGAATCAGGTACGATTTGACATCATCATTATTATTGAAATTTTTACCATTCAAGGAGTTTTGTAAAGATCGAAACAAAAAGTAATCAGATGGTGCAAGGTCAGGATTATATGGTGGATGTGGCAAAACATCCCAACCAAGCTCCATTAATTTTTGCCGAGTGACCAAAGATGTGTGTGGCCTTGCATTGTCATGATGGAATACAACACCTTTTCGATTTGTCAATTCGGGCCACTTTTCTTCAACTGCATTATTTAATTTCGTTAGTTGTTCAATGTAGACATCAGAATTGATCGTTCGGTTGGGTGGTAAGAGTTCAAAGTAGACAATTCCTTTGTAATCCCACCAAACTGATAACAAAACCTTCTTTTGATGAATATCAGCTTTTGATGTTGTTTGAGTTGGTTCACCTGGCCTGCTCCACGATCTTTTCCGCTTGATATTGTTGTAAACAACCCATTTTTCATCGCCAGTTATCAGTCGTTTTAAAAATGGATCATTTTCATTACGTTTCTTTAGCAAATCGCAGCTGCTAATGCGTTGCGTTAACTGTGATTCTTTCAGTTCGTGAGGAACCCATGTATGGAGTTTTTGAACATAGCCAAGTTGTTTTAAGTGATTTTCAATGCATGTATGTGATACATGAAGCTTCTCTGCAATCTCACGTGTTATACTGTGGCAGTCCGAATTGATTATTGCTTTGATTAGGGCGTCATCAACTTCAACTGGACGACCAGAGCGTTTTTCATCTTTGAGTGAAAAATCACCAGAACGAAATTTGGCAAACCAATTTTGACACTGCCGTTCTTTTAAGGCTTCGTCACCAAAAACAGCACATAACTTTTTATGAGCTTGCGATGCGTTTTTCCCTTTGAGGAAATAAAAAAGCAAAATATGACGAAAATGTTCCTTTTGATTTTCCATTTTTCAACGAACGCCAAACGAAAACTACAAAACAGATCAAAAAACTTTTTTTATTGATTAACAGCTGAATAGCCAACTATCAAATAACAAAATGTGTTTTACATTTGTACTACGTCTGCAAACCTAAAAATTCAACTGAAGCCATATATGTGTGAAACCCGCAATTACTTAGCTGCCGACCCAATAGAAAGTATTATGAGGAATGCTATTAACAATTGTATGCCAATAAATTAGATAATTTTAAAGAAATAGACAATTTTTTTTTCATCAAACACAAATAGTTGCAAGTGACCCAAGAAGAGTCTGACTAGACTTTAACAACTGAAGTGATTTGAAAGATTGAATTAGTAATTCAAAACTATCCACAAAGGAATGCCCAATAAAAGATAATTTCACTGGTGAATTCTTTCAAACATTTACATAAGAATTAACACTCTGCCAAAAATAGAAGAGGAGGGAGCACTACCCAACTCCATCTATGAGGCCAGCAATATGTAATATCAAAACCAGACAAAAACAATACAAGAAAACTATTGAGGTCAATATGTATTCCTAATATGGATGCAAGAATTATGCAAGAAAGTACCAGCAAACCAAATCTAGTACAATGTTAAAAATAACTAGATACCATGTGATTTACTTCAGAAATGTAAGGTTGGTTTAATATCATACTTACTGGTGAAAGACTAATGCTTTTCCCCTAAGATGAGGAACAAGGCAAGGATGTCTACCTCTCATCACTTCTATTCAACATTTTCCTGGAGGTTATGCTCAGGGCAATTAAACAAGAAACAGGAATAAAAGGTATTTAGATAAGAAAGGAAGAGGTAAAAAGTACCTCTATTTGCTGATTGCATGATCTCACATATAGAAAGCCCTAAACACACACACATACACATGCACACATACATGCACACACACACTATTAAAGCTAATAAATTAATTCAGTAAAGTTGCAGGATATAAGATCAATACATGAAAATTAATTGTATTTTTTAAAAATTTAATTGTTGATTAGTGTGTTTTATTAAATATATTGGGTTGACATCCTATTTAATAAAAGCTTAGGTGGAATCGCACAACATCCTCACAAGATGGCTGCCATGATGCTGTCACAAGATGGCCACCACAAGATGGCCACCCTCACATCATCACAATATGGCCACCACAAGATGGTCACCACAAGATGACCGGCAGGGGAGGGCAGTTGGGGGTGAACAGGCCAGCAGGGGAGGGCAGTTGGGAGAGGACCAGGCCTGCAGGGGAGGGCTGTTAATGGAGACCAGGCTGGCAGGGGAGGGCAGTTGGGGGTGAGATTAGGCCAACAGAAGAGGGCAGTTGGGGGCAACCAGGCCTACAGGGGAGGGCAGTTGGGGGTAATCAGGTCATCAGGGGAGGGCAGTTGGGATCAGTCGGGCCAGCAGAGGTGGGCAATTGGGGGCAATCAGGCTGGCAGGGGAGCAGTTAGGCATCAATCAGGCTGGCAGGGGAGCGGTTAGGGGGCGATCAGGCTGGCAGGCAGAAGCAGTTAGGGGCAATCAGGCAGGCAGGCAGGCGAGCAGTTAGGAACCAGCAGTCCCAGATTGTGAGAGGGTGCAGGCCAGGATGAGGGATATGCCCCCCGCCATGCATGAATTTTGTGCACTGGGCCTCTAGTTATATAGGTTTCAGGTATATATTTCTATAATATCAATACATTATCTGTATATTTCATTGTGTCACAGTCCCATTTATTACCCCACCCCCCATACTCTCTTCTACCAACCCACCCCTGACCCTCTGGTAATCACCATGCTGTTGTCTGTTTCTATGAATTTGGCTTTTTTTTTTTTTTTCTTAATCCCTTCATCCAGCTTCATATTCCCTTTCCCCTCTGAGTGCTATCAGTCTGTTCTCTACCTATGAGTCTGTTTTTATTTCTGTTTGTTGGCTTTTTAGATTCCACATATGAGTAAAATCATATGGTACTGTCTTTCTCTGATTGGCTTATTTAATTTAGCATAATAATCTCCAGGTCCATCCATGCTGTCATAAAGGGTAATATTTTCTTCCTTTTTATGGCTGAGTACTATTTTATTTTATAAATGTACCACCACTTTTTTTATCCACTCATCTGCTGATGGGCACTTGGGCTGTGTTGGAGAGTGGGAATTTTTGAGCATGCTTCCAGAGAGGCTGTGGACTATGTCCCAGATAGAGTTGTTAGTGCTGACACCAGGCCAGGCCTTGAGAAAGGGTCTCATGGCCCCTTTCCAGCATATAGACCTTCTTTCATACAACACTGTTATCTTTTTGAAGAACAGGATGATCCTGTGAATAACATGGTCATCAATGGCATGACTCTGAAGTTGCTTGGGAAAAACTGTTTTGTCTTGGGTTACTTGTTCTGCAAAAACAGGTTGTAATTAGTATGCTTAAAAGTGGTCCTACACAAAGGGTCACTGCTGCTCTCTGGACTCCCTACATGGAGAAAGGCAGAGCAGTTGCCAGCTGGCTGGCTGGTTGGTTGGCCAGCCAGCTAATAAAGGCTCCCTAAATTTTAATTTGGTCTGGACTCCACTGGTCATTCACTCGTGTTCACTCTACAACAGGCTGCTTCCAAATCTTGGTTACTATAAATAACACTACAATAAACATAGTGGTGCATATATTCTTTCAAATTAGAGTATCAAGTTTCTTTGGATAAATTCCTAGAAATGGAACCACTGGGTAGTTACATTTCTAATTTTTTGAGGTAATTTCATACTGGTTTCCACAATGGTCAGACCAGTCTATATTCCCATCAACAGTGCAAGAGGGTTCTCTTTTCCCACATCTTTGCCAACACTTACTGTTTTTTGATTTATTGTTGTAGCCATACTGACATTGAGGTAGCATCTCATTGTGGTTTTAATTTACATTTCTCTAATGATTAGTTGAGCATCTTTTCATATGTCTATTGGCCATTTGTTTGTCCTCTTTGAGAGAAGTGTCTATTGAGGTTCTTTATCCACTTTCAATCAGATTGCTTTTTTGGTGTTGAGTTTTATAAGTTCTTTATACATTTTGGATATTAACCTTTTATCAGATGTATCATTGGTGAATATGTTTCACCAAGCAGTAGGTTGTCTTTTCATTTTGTTGATGATTTTTTTGCAGTGCAAAACTTTTTAGTTTGATATAGTCCCATTTATTTTCTTTTGTTTCCATTACCCAAGGGATATATCAGAAAAAATACTGTTATGAGAAATATCTGAGATTTTACTGCCCATGATTTCTTCTAGTATTTTTATGGTTTTGAATATAACGTTTAAGTGTTTAATTTAATTCATTTTGAGTTTATTCTTGAGTATGGTGTAAAAAGGTGGTCTAGATTTTTTTTTTTTGCACCTATCTGTCCAATTTTCCTAACACTATTTCTTTCTTTCTTTCTTCCTTTCTTCCTTTCTTTCTTTCTTTCTTTCTTTCTTTCTTTCTATCTTTCAATACTTTGACTTTATATATTAAATTCTACTTTAGTACAAAATTAAAAATTGTCAGTGAATGGGAATATCTATCTTGCTCTTTTTAAAGCAAACTTTTTATCGTTGATAGTATTTCCCATCTCCCCCTTTTACTCCCATCCTCCTCCCTCCCTCCATGTCTTCATTATTCTATTGCCTGTGTCAATGGGCTATGCCTGTAAGTATGTAAGTTATTTGGTTTATCTCTTCTTGTCCCTCCAACTCCACATCGAAGGATGTTAATCTGTTCCATGCCTCCCTGCTTTGGGTCTCATTTTGTTGGCCAATTCATTCTGTTCATTATATTCCACAAATAAGTAAGATCATGTTATATTTGTCTTTCTCAGATTGGATTATTTCACTTAGCATAATATTTTCCAGGTTCATCCATGCTGTCCCAAAGGGTAAGAGATCACCCTTTTTACAGCTGTATAGTATTCCATCGTGTAACTGTCCCACAGCTTTTTTTTTTTTTTTTCCCCACTCATCTACTGATGGGTACTTGGGCTGTTTCCAAATCTTAGCTATTGTGAATAACACTGCTATGAACATAGAGGTGCATGTATTCTTTCTGATTGGAGTTTTGGAGTTTTTAGGAAATATTCCCAGAAGTGGGATCACTGGGTCAATTGGAAGTTCCATTTTTAATTTTTTGAGGAAACTCCATACTGTTTTCCATAGTGGCTGCACCAGTCTGCATTCCTACCAGCAGTGAACTAGTATTCCCTTTTCTCCGCATCTTCGCCAGCATTTCTTGTTTGTTGATTTTTTTATGATAGCCGTTCTGACAGGTTTGGTGGCATCTCATTGTGGTTTTAATTTGCATTTCTATGATGATTAGTGACTGAGCATTTTTTCATATGTCTCTTGGCCATTTGAATGTCTTCTTTGGAGAAATGTCTATTCAGGTTTTCTGCCCATTTTTTATTTTATTAGATTATTTTTCTTTCTTTTGTTGAGTAGTCAACACTATTTATTGAATAGACTATCTTTACCCCAGTGTATGTTTTTTTTGCCTCCTTTTCAAATATTAATTGACCATAGAGGTGTGGGTTCATTTCTGTTTCTCTATTCTGTTCCATTGATTATATGTTGGTTTTTATGCCAGTACTAATGCTGTTTTTATTATAATGGTCTTGTAGTATATTTTTATATCAGGTAGTGTAATTTGTTTAACTTTGCTCTTCTTTCTCAAGATTGCTATTGTTATTCAGAGTCTTTTATGGTTTCTTATAAATTTTTAAAATATTTTTTCTAGTTCTGTGAAATACACCATTGCCATCTTGATAGGAATTGTGTTGGATCTATAAATTGCTTTGGGTTAGTATGGACCTTTTAAATGTATTTTATTGATTTTTCACAGAGAGGAAGAGAGAGGGATAGAGAGTTAGAAACATTGATGAGAGAGAACCATTGATCAGCTGCCTCTTGCACACCCCCTACTGGGGATGCGCCCGCAGCCAAGGTATATGCCCTTTACCGGAATTGAACCTGGGACCTTTCAGTCCGCAGACCGACGCTCTACCACTGAGCCAAACTGGTCCCGGCAGTATGGACCTTTTAATGCTGTGATTCTCCTTATCTATGAACATGGTATATACTTCCACCTATTTGTATTCTTTTTAATTTTTTTCTTCAGTGTCTTATAATTTTCAAGTACAGGTCTTTTACCTCCTTGGTTAAATTTTTCCTAGGTACCTTATTTTTTGTTGCAATAGTAAATGGATTATTATATTAGTTTCCCTTTTTGATAGTTCATTATTGATATATAAAAATGCAATTGGTTTCTGGATATTTATTTTTATACTATTACTTTACTGAATTTATTTATTGGTTCCAATAGGTTTTTAGTGGAATATTTAGGGTTCTCTATATATTGAATCATGTCATCTACAAATAATGACAGTTTTACTTCTTCTTTTCCAATTAGAATAACTTCTATTTCTTCTTATTGTCTGTATACTATGGCTAGGACTTCCAGTACTCTGTTGATAAAAATACTTTGAAACTAAAGAATGCAGAATCCCTTCTAGCTGGATACTTAATCAGCAAAATAGGGCAGAATAGGCTGGAGAGAAGATTCTTTGGTCCACTGGCCTATTTCATCATTAAGGTATAAATAGCTTTCACCCACTTCTAGTGGTTAATAACCTATGCTGAAAACCTCAACTGAACTCCCTAACTAAAGTTTAGGTATTAGAAGAGAAAAGGCCTAAGCCGGAAGTAACAGAGCAGCTACTTTCCCTTCTTGATAAATCACTGTAGAGAAACCACAAAGCAGCTTGGTCTTATTTTCAACTTCTTTCTTCAGATGGATGCTGAAATTGGCAAGAATTTAAGGCAATGGATAGCCAGATGTACTAGTGATGCTGATAAGACAAGGTCTTTGCATGAGAAAGAAGAAAACCAAAAGTCCAAGGCATTAGGACTTCCCAGGTAGAAGAATGAGGCTACTGATATTTTTGGTCTCTAAAGGATATTTAGATCCAGGGTGTTATAGGCAATGGGATCTGTTACCTGCAGTGAAAGTGAGGAAAGTGTTTAAAATGGTTTCCCCTAATGGGTATACAAAAATTAAGGTAGCATCCAGGCCATGGATGCATTTGAAATGACAGAATTGAAATTGCTTCTAAAACATCAGGGGAGTTTGACTATGTAGATTAAGTTCAAAACACAAAAACCTAACCAGAAATCTAACATCTAAGGGTACCAAAGAAGGGAAGGACCTAAAATTTTTAAAATTAGTACCTGGTGAGAGGCTATGCTGGTATCTCTACGCAAAAGAGTCCCAACAAGAGGGCAGAAAGAATTGTATAAAGGAGCTACATGCTGTGAGTAAAATGGCCTACCTACTGAGAGGAACCTAATGGAAGTGTGTGGGAAGGGCTGATTAATTAACTGACTTGTATGGAGTCATATAATTATAAACCCCCCACAATTCTATTACAGTGATTCCAGTAGGGGCAGCCATTTACTTCATAGCCCTTGAGCACCTGAATCAACAGTGCATGCAGTGCTCCTTCCTGTTCCATATGAGACCATCATCCAAAATTGACTGGAGACTACAGATCATGCATTAAAAGTGCATGAAATTGTACTAAGCCAGAAATGTATGAGATTAAAGTTAAAGGGAGAAAACAGTGACCTCAAGGTGGGGAACCCATCTTTGAAACCGCTTATTGGCCACTCATGTGCCAAGGGCCTCTTAAGATGTATTTATATTAATTGCAGCCTGCCCCTTCTTCCCAAGATATTGCAGAGCTCCTTTAGACTATGAAATATGACATCTGATGTTTGTGGAAATAGAGAATGGGAACTGAATGATTTGTGGTCCAGTAGACAGCTGAAGCTGCAAGTTGGATGTAGAACATAAGGGAAAGGACTGAATGTCACAGCTCCTATTAAAGGACATATCACAAAGGAGTCAATTTTTATTATATTGTTTGACCTAATGTGCTTGAAATATGGCAAACTGTCCAACACTATGACACTTAAAAGATTTTGGCCTGACAGTTCCTGATCCCTTTAATATGGGTGGCATTTCATTTAGAAAAATATATGACCCTTTGCCAGAAGAGCTATAAAGCTGAGAGAGAAAGAGAGCTTACAAACAGAGCTCTGTTGGCCTTTTTCTCAACCTTGGGTTGATCTGTCAAGTCTGAATTGTATTGTATTTTCACAAAGCCTTTAGTTATTCTTCAAATGTGTTCAGAGAGACAGTGGGTTATAGGGATAGAACCCTGAATTATATTCCGACCACCTGAGTTCTATCAAGTGAGAGCAAGGAAATGGGTGGGTAGCTTAACCTTTCCAAATCTCAGTTTCACCACTCTATCAAAAGGGGTAAACACCTCATCTACCTCACAAAGTTGTTTTGAAACTCTGCTGAGAGAAAATGGATGTGCCTTGTAAACTGAAATGCACTTTATAAATATAAGAAATTATCATTGATCATCACCATAGATCAGGGTCAACAATTTTTTAAAATAAAGAAGCAGGTAGTTAATATTTTAGGTTTTGTGCCCACAAAAGGCTCTGTTGCATATTGTTATTGTTGCTTTTAATCACCCTTAAAAAATTCTGAGTTCACAGGCCTTACAAAACAGGCCACTGCCCAGATTTGACCTGTGTATTGTAGATTGCCAACTTCTGTCCCAGATTATCAACATACCATTGGGCTGATGATCCACCTTTTCTGTATTTTGTAAGGTTTCCCAGAAGTCTAATATCTTTTAAAAATATTTTTTGTTATCCTTGCCCGAAGACATTTACTGATTTTTAGAGAGAGAGAAAGAGAAACATTGATGTGAGAAAGAAACATCTATTGGTAGCTTCCCATGTGTGCCCTAACCAGGGATCAAACCCACAACCGAAGGTTTGCCCTGACTGAGAATTGAACCCACAGTCTTTTGGTGTATGGAAAGATGCTCCAACCAACTGAACCATCTGGCCAGGGCAGTAAATCTACTATCATGACTGTAAGACAATAAGTATTATCTGAACCTTTCCATTTTTATTGAGGTAAAATTCACATAACATAAAATTCTCCATTTTAACCATACTAAAGTGTACATTTCAATGGCTTTTAATACATTTACAATGTTGTGTGACCATCACCACTATATAATTACAGAACATTCTGAGCACCTTGTAAAGAAAGCCATACCATGAAGCAGTCACTTTTTCCCCCTCCCCCCGGCCCCTGGCACCCAACAATCTGCTTTCAGTTTCTATGAATTTGCCCATCCTAGAAATTGCATATAAATAAAATCATACATGATTTTTTTGTGTCTGGTTTCTTTCATTTAGCATAATGGTTTTGAGGTTCATCAATATTGTAGCATGTAACAGTATTTCATTTCTTTACATGTCTAAATAATATTCCACTGTATGAACATTTTTAGCTATAATTGATGGATATTTGAGTGTTTACACTTTTGGATATTAAAATCATGCTGATATGAACACGTATGTACAAGTTTCTGTGTGGACATATGTTTTTGTTTCCCTTAGGTATATACTTTAACAGAAGAATTGCTGGGTCATATGGTAATTCTGTTTAACTTTTTGATATGTGGCTTCCACAATGGCTGACCCATTTTGAATTCCCACGAGCAATGTATGAGTCTTCCAATTTCTCCACATCTTCACCAGCACTTGTTATCTGTTTTGTAAATTATAGCCACCCTAATGGGTGTGAAATAGTATTGCATTGTGGTTTTGCTTTTGATTTTCATTTCCCTAATAACTAATGATGTCATGTGTTTATTGGCCATTAGTATATTTTTTTTGAAGAAATGTGTACCCAGTTCTTTTGAACTTAGTTATTTGTATTTTTTTTAGTTCAGTTATGAGTTTTGTGTATTCTAGATATTAGATCCTTGTATGTGAGTTGCTTTTCTTTTGCTTCTTTCTAAATTATCTTTGTCTTTTGATAGTTGTATTATAACATATCTTCGTTTCTATCTCTGAATTTATCCTTCTGGGAGTTCTTAAGCTTATTAGACATATAGATTCATATATTTCACTGTATTGGGGATATTTTGGCTACCATTCTTCAAATATTCTTTCTGTGCACCCTCCCCCATCTCCTTCAGGGACACTGTATGTATAATGGTACACTTAAGCCCTAGCCTATGTGGCACAGTTGGTTGGGTATTGTCCTGTGCACTGAAAGGTTGCCCATTTCATTTCTGGTCAGGGCATGTGCCCAGTTGTGGGCTGTATCCTCAGTCAGGGGCCAGTGTTCAGGAGGCAGCCTGGTATTTCCCTATCACATTTTTTTTCTCTCTCTCCTCTCTCTAAAAACCAATAAAAAGGAAAAAGAGCCGAAACCAGTTTGGCTCAGTGGATAGAGCGTCGGTCTGCGGACTGAAAGGTCCCAGGTTCGATTCCGGTCAATGGCGTGTACATTGGTTGCAGGCACATTCCCGGTAGGGGGTGTGCAAGAGGCAGCTGGTCGATGTTTCTCATCGACATTTCTAGCTCTCTATCCCTCTTCCTTCCTCTCTGTGGAAAATCAATAAAATATATTTTTTTAAAAAAGGAAAAAGAAAAAAATGGTACTCTTGATAGTGTTCCACAGGTTTCTGAGGCACTGTTTATTTTCTTTGTTTTCCCTTTATGCTGCTCACACTGTATTCATATCCAAGTTGTTTTATCTGTTTGTTATGTGAAACGTCTATCTGGCCTCAGTTTTCTTATCTGATAAATAGAACAAATACAACTTACTCTACTAGGTTGTTATGAAAATTAAAGTACAAGCTAGTAGAGTAACCTAGCAATATTTGTTCTTTAAAATACTATTTGGAAAGAGTATCCTACTAAACCATTATGAATAATTACTATGTTAGTTTTAATTGGTTTCCAAGGAGAAGGTGGATCTTGAGAGAAATGTGACATAGGACAGGTAAGTTGGACTAAGTAGAAGACAGCAACTTGGATGCTACTCCTTATGTCCTAGGTAACTTCAGAAGCATTAGAATACTGCCTAAGGATAGGGTAGAATGACAAGGCAGGAAAGACAATATTTTACTTTATAATTTTGTCCTATATTAATCCAGTGACCACCACTTATAACTTAGTCCCACAGAGTAATCCAATTCATAATTAAAGGTTGCTTTCTCCCTAAAAAGGAAAAAAAAAAAAAGAAAAAGACTTCTCAAACACACAAAATAAGCAAAAACAAAAGATCCTTTGCTTATTAAGACCTCATTTAATTTCTCACCTTTCCTCCAAAAATTTCCTGACTAGTCCAATTCACAAATATTTCTCCATTTTTAAACTAATTTTTGTCTGTATCACTATTTTGGCATTAAATCATAAATTGCTTTTGTAACATTGCAATGTTAACTTTTCATGGATGCCAAGTCAGTTCCTCCTCTACTGCCCCTCCCTTATTGTACTATAATCTTGAAACTGTATTTTAACATGTATTTATTTCTATTTGTTATATCACTCAATACAGTGTTAGGCACACAGTAAGTATCCAATAAACATTTTTTGAAATATTTATAGCATTATAAAAATATCTCAAAAAATAGATTAAATTCTTTCAGCATCTTCATGTTAAGGCAAATCATTTGAGTGAGGACTAGTTATTTGAGCTCCTCTACAAGCTTAATATGCTTCAACAGAGGCAAGGGTCATGTATAAATAATACTTAAAATGGAGTACAATTCTTTACTCAAACCTAAGAAATACTCTTTTAAGGAAAACCCTTCTATCTCCAAGTTCTACTTCTCTCTATTAATCCAGAGGTATTTCCTGCTGCTGGAAAACAAATCAGTTTCACTAAAAGAGAGATGCTGACAGGAAGCCAGGAAGGCTGGTCAACAACCTTAATTGTTCTAACCTTTAGTTAAGATATTGTTAGCTGAAGCAGAATCTACCTTGTTTGTCCCATGTAAATTTCTGTTATTTCCTGCCTAAGGGCTACATGTAAATTTCTGTTTATGTTGCCTAAGATGTTTTCCCCAAAGCTTTAATAAAAGGGGATGGCAGGGCCAGAGCAGTAGTTCTCCCACTAGAGTTGGACTACCGCCTGGCCCCCCATATCGCCAAATTGAATTTCTTCAAGTCTCTTTTCATTTGTGTGCGGTGCTTCTCCAGAAGCTGAACCCTGAATTGGAACTCTTTCTACGTGGGCCGTGAAAGAGAGTCCTATATCTGGCGCCTTCAACACCGTACTTCTGGAGGAGAAGGTAGTTTTCGCCTAAGAGCGAAGGAAGGAAAAAATTACACCGAAAAAAGGTGTGGAAGATTCACCAGAAAAAAGGTAAGGGAAATTCACCGCACTCAAAGCCCACGGCCAGCTGCAGAGTCGAGAACTGTAAGTAGGGTATGTCTTTTTCCGTCAGGCTAATGGGGAAGAATTAGGTTATAAATATAAAGTAAATTTTATTATAGAATTTTGGTTTGTATGCTTAAAGAATGTGGTTTCTTGTTAAAATATTAAAATCTGTAATAAGAAGTGAAACTCCATTGCTGAAACAGCCTCTGGTGTGGAGAAATTCAAAGGTGGCAGGAAAGGGCAATGAGATTACTTAAAGTTTTCTTTAAAAATTATAAAAGAATTCGCAGGGAAATGCTGATCTTGGCCAAATTGGGTGCTAGTAATTACTTCAGAAAGCAAAAAAAAAAAAAGAAAAAATTTAAGACCTGTCTTTATCTTTTGAGCATGAAAAAAATGTGTGGCCAGAATTGTTGCTGAAACTTCCCCCAAAGCAAGGAGGATTTGGGAGAAGGGAGACTTGTGGAGATCCAATAAGGAAAACACTCCCAGTAAGCTGAGGAATGTGGTATTTTGCATTTGAATGGCTATAAACTTCCTCCAACTCTTGTGGCAAAAATTTTTTTGGAAGTTGGCTTAATTATATAAATAAAAAGTAAAGCTTAAATTAGCCTCATAAAAAATCTAGAGGACAGAATTGAAGCTCTTAATTGACTATGTCTTGTATTTTACTTAGAAATGTAAAGTATTATTAATCTAGGACATGCAAAATATATTTGAGTTGCCAGCTTTGAAAGTTCAAAGTGCAAATTAAATAGGGAGAAGTTATATAGTTAAAATGTGTTTTCTTTAATGATTAGGAATTCAAAATAAGTTGCTTATTATTGGTCTAGTTAAAAAAGAGGATTAATTCTGTGATCTCAACCAAAAATTTTCTATGCAAAAACTAGTCTAAATCTAATTGATATCTTAAGATAATAGATAACAATAAAAGGTATTATAATATTTAAATCATATATAGGTATTTGTTTGATGGTTTTTTCCATGTTAAAATTCCAAGGCCTTAACAGAGATGATTCTTGGAAAGTTCCAAGGGCCCGGAGTAATACAAGAAATTTATTGTCTCTTCTTATAGGAAAACTTTTTAAAACTTCTCTCTTCTTATAAGAAAACTTTTTAAAACAGATCTAATACACTTGAAATTGCATGGAAAGCCTTATCAAATAAAAATTAATAGGTATATATTAAATGTTATGAAAGTTTTCGCCTGTAAGAAAGGCAAAAACAATATATTTCTTAAATATAGCCAAAATTTTCAACAGCAGTAGAATTTCAAGAAAGACAAAAAGGCCTCATGCAGCCTGAATTTTTAAATTGGCTGTAGGTGGGACACTGTTTATGCTTTTGGACCAGACCAATAAAGTATCAAACCTATAAGTTTTACTGAATAAGTTTCTTTGCCTTTTTTAAAATTTAAGATACCTACTTAAGTTACTTTATAAATTAGCTTTTACAATATAATCAATGTCATATAAATTAAGTTACATGAGAAGCCAATATTTTATAAATAATTGAATCCTAACTTTATGTGGCCGCCTGCATTTTTAATTAAGCTAGAGGCAGGGCAACATTTATGGCTTGTGAATTCAGAAGTAAATTTGCTTTATTTTTAAAATGAAGATATCTACTTTAATTACTTAAGTAAATTAAGATTATTAAATTATAATCAAGGTTTTCAGCTAAATGAAAAGCCAGTAATTTTATAAACAATTCTAATAAAGACCAGAAACAGCTAGTGATTGCTTTATCAAAAAAAATAATATATGCTACTTACATACATATATTTTAAATTTTATGAAGGTTTTGGCCTCTTTAGAAGGGCAAAACGAAGTAACTAAATATTTCTTCCAGTTTGAAATTGAATTATCATGGATTAAAACAAAGAATATCCTTACATGATATTATTCTACAATGTCATTATAATTTTTGATATTTTATAACAGCATATTGTACATTTATCCCAAGCAAACATATAAACTAATTTTTTGAATGTTTGGCAGCAATATAAAAAGCACATGAAAGGATTTAATCCCTTCCACTGTGTGGAAGGCCCCCTGGGAAGGCATTTGAGCATTCTATATTGGCCCTTCTTGCTCTTTTTGCCAAAGAGGGACCAACTTCTCACAATCCGATTACTCACAGCTGTTGCCTGAGTTTTCAAATTATGCTGAGGTTGAAGCCTCGTGGTGGCTGGTACCATGTATCTGTCTCTTGTCCAATGGCATAAGCTGGATCCTCCCTGGAGAAAAAACTTGGGTTCCCCAAGATATGTGATCAATGCCAGGGCCCCGCCAGCAGGTGAGGGGATCCGAAGGCAGGTACTGGGCATGGAGGCCATGGGGCATAAGCTACCAAGGAGACAGAACTAAACCTCACATCACCCTGCTTGGCCTTGGAGGATGGCTGGTTAGCCAATGACGGGTAAGATTCCTCAAGGGAGGAACAACCTAAGACAGGCACACTCGCAGAGGGGCCATCGGGAGAGAACGTGGGGGTCAACAGAGGTGGGGCACAGATCCTTACCCCCCCCAAAATTGCAGAGGCTTGAATCTTCGCCCCTTCTGAGGGAGGTCTCCTGCCCCATGGCTGCTTCATGCTTCCTATGCCCAGCTCAGATCGGGACCCAGGCAACAAATGGAAACTTGTCCAGCTCAGATCGGGACCCAGGCAACAAAGACTTGGCAGACAACAATTGCCCTATATCTAAATCTAATCTAATACCAAGAATGTTTAGAACCTTCTCAAGGATGCAAATAATCCTTTGCATTAATATTTACCAGGTAATCTAAAAATTATTGTTAGAATATTAAAATTTACAATAAAATAATAGTCAAGTTTTCAGATAACTTAAATTGGCTAATTGAAATAAGTAAATATTCCAGAAAATTTCATTATACAAAAAGTTGTTTCTAAAGTATTAACTAAAATTTCTATTGGTATTTTATTTCATGGTAAAATCACTTATATTTTTGTTCAAAAAAAAAATTTTTTTTACTGCATTATAAAATTTTTCCAAAAGCCTCCTAAAAATTAAATCAAAAAAGGGGGTATAGTGGAAAAATATTATGTAAGGAAACATATTCAGAAAAATTCTTTTTTCTTTAAAAAAAACTAATTTTTATTTGTAAATACTAAAAGCAGAAAAAATACACATGATGTCAGAATAAGCCAAAGGAAAATCGTTTGGGCAAAAATTAAAAGGATCCCAAGTAAAATTTATAGAAAAGATTCCATTATTAACTTTTGGTCGAGAATATGTTTGTATATTTTCAGGGGACAACTCCAAGACCATGTGGATACCTGCAACAGAGAAGAATTGACAGGAATACTCCAGCCATAAAGACAAGAGGAAAAACAGACCAGAGATGGAAGATGCTGATGACGCCTTGCCATACTAGCAGTCAGCAGATGTGCGTCGCTGCAGGTTGCCCAGGACCAAACCAGAGGTCAGACCTGCATTGCCACCATTTGTCCACCATCCGGATACCATTGCTGACATGGACTCAGAACTGTTGGACATTAAAATTTGGACTCAGAACTGTTGGACATTGAAATTTGGACTAAAAAAACTGTTAGACATTGAATCTAGGATTCAAAAACTGTTGGCCCAGAAAGAAACTTACTGCAGACTGATTTCATTTGACTCTCGGCATAGCCATTGTTGCTTGTTTCATTTTTTGTTTATTTCTAGTCTGCATATGAAAATTTTTTAAGGAAAGAAAACGGGGGAGATGCTGGAAAACAAATCAGTTTCACTAAAAGAGAGATGTTGATAGTAAGCCAGGAAGGCTGGTCAACAACCTTAATTGTTCTAACCTTTAGTTGAGATATTGTTTGCTGAAGCAGAATCTACCTTGTTTGTCCCATGTAAATTTCTGTTATTTCCTGCCTAAGGGCTACATGTAAATTTCTGTTTATGTTGCCTAAGATGTTTTCCCCAAAGCTTCAATAAAAGGGGATGGCAGGGTAGAGCAGGAGTAGTTCTCCCACTAGAGTTGGACTACCGCCTTCATTTGTGTGTGGCGCTTCTCCAGAAGCTGAACCCTGAATTGGAACTCTTTCTACGTGGGCCGTGAAAGAGAGTCCTATATCCTGCTATATCAAAAAGCCCTAGAAACTCTTTTAGCCCAAATAACCCTGGTTTCAAAGTAAACTGCCTAGCACATTGTGTTGATTCTTCACCTCAGACCTTTTAAGAAGCAACAGAAACTTTGCACTTGCCTGTTCTCTACATATATCCAGTCAGTTACCTCTGGGATGCATCAGCTCATCCCTCTAGTATCCAGGCTGTCAGAAAGTTATCATTAATTATAGGGACTCCTTTCCAGCCTCTTGGTTCCTTAACCCTCTTGATTATATAGGGCAACCTGGCCCATTCCACAGGGCTTCTTTCTGCCATCATATTATTGACCCTTAGTTATGAAAGCTTTTGCCTGGAAAGCTGTGTCAAAGGTTAATGTGACTTTTTTCCTCCTCAGATTCACTTTACTGGAAACAAACTCCCCAGAATGATACTTAGATAGTTATTTATCTTTATAACGAAAAGGCCATGTTCATGCTAGGGGCTCTGGGTGAATCTTACCATTGTTATTTTTCCTCTGTCACCTCCCACCAGTCTCATCAGCTAAAAAGATCCAAAACACACTGAAAGAGTGTAGGTTAATGGGATGCAGGGCTTGGCCTTCTGAAGGGCATAGATTCCTCCCACCTCCAATGGTTTGTCTTTAGATACTGGAAAACAAGGACATGAATGGCTTTCTAGGGCTTTTCCATTTTGAATTTGAATGAGCCTGGCCTAGAGTGAATCAATAATGATCTTTGCTTTGTTTTTCATCCACCCTAGTATGCTGCTGAGAGCAACATCTTTATTAGAACATGGGCTGGAGGGCAGTTTTATTGTATTGGAAAGGCAGCCACATTTTCTTTCCAGTTTAATCTTAACTTGGGATTTTAGCTTAGTACGGTACTTTCTCTGAGGCTTGAAGTATTGGGGGATAATGGGTGGTCTACCTTATTATTTCAGAAACCAGATTGTAGCTTCTCCAGGGATTCCTCCTTCATCTGAAAGGACAAAAATATAAAAAATTCAATTATGTCCTGAACATGGGAGAGCCTTAAGGCTGGATGGACAGCAAAGACTAGGCCAGCCCTGGAGCCGAGTTCAAAGGCTACCTATTCTAGGAAGATTTAATGCTTCTTTCTATTGTGTTTTCAGATCACTTTTTAAAAAATCTGAAAATGTTACTTTATTTTTAATTACTCAGTTAATACATGAATGCATTCTTATTTTAAAGAATTCAAATGATGCAGAAAAAAGATAAAGACCTACTTATCTACTTCCTTGCCCAGCAGTCCTAATCCCTTCTCCAGAGGTAATACCTGTTATCATCTTGATGTATCTCCTTTCAGACTTTTTATATGTACATGTGATCATATATATATATATATATATATATATATATATATATATATATACACATTTTGTTTTGACAGTTATAAGTAGTATAATGCTGTATATTTCATTCTGCCAACTGCCGCCCCCCCTTCTAAATCAGTGTTTCTCTAATGTTAGTTGGGGCCCGGCCGGCCGGCGTGCCTCAGTGGTTGACCATCCACATAAGACCGGGGGGTCATGGTTCAATTCCGGGTCAGTGCACATGCTGGAATTGCAGGCTCAGTCACGAGTAGGGGGCATGCAGGAGGCAGCTGATCAATGATTCTCTCTCATCATTGATGTTTCTACAATATTTCTCTCCCTTCCTCTCTGAAATCAATAATAAAAATATATTTTTAAAAAAGAAACACAGGGGGGAGGGGGGCCTTGTTAAAACACAGATTTCTGACTCCCACCTCCAGAGTTTCTGGGATGAATCCCAAATATTTTCATTTCTATAAAGTCCTCAGATAAGCTGAAACTGCTGGTCCAGGGACAACACTTTAAGAACCAATGCCTTAAGCGGTATGTCTAGAGATGTTTTCATGAATACACTTTATTATTTTCTTTTTTAAAAAGTATGTCCATCTGCCTTGAAAAAAATGAAGTGGCTATACGAGGGCAAAATAAATGGACTCTCTTTGTGCTCAGATGCTAATTTGCTGGTTTCATGTTACCAGGTGTAAACATCATTCATCTTGCCCTTTAGTAAGATCAAATAGTACCGGGGAAGGCCACCTATTTTACACTTTGTGTTTAGCACTTTTCATTTGAAAATTATAAAACATTCTTATTGCTTTCGTCCTTATCTCTTCTGCCTGAGGCCTGATAGTTTGCTATCAGACAAACATTTACTACAGTCATTTGCAGATAATTGACATATCTCCAGTGGACTTGCAATATGTTTCTCAGTCCCATTTCTTTACTTAGATATGAATTACAACTCTCTGCTCATTGAATGATTAACTGAAATTACTTATTCATACTATTACTTACCATTAGCATAACACCATACTAGAACTTGAGAGCTAAAGAAGAATTTTAAGTGGAGATTTCTGTTCTCAAGGGGTATAGATGTTATCATAGATGGAAAGATTAGATATTTACATATGAAACATTCAAGTAATATATGATGTATGATTAGGTGCCAATATGTATACTATAAATCTGTGTTGTTCAATTCTAGCCACTTGTGGCTATCAAGAAATATGACTAGTCAGAATTGAGGTATGTTATAAATGTAAAGTAGATGTGAGATTTCAAAACCTTCAGACAAAGAAAAATATGTAAAGTATCTCATTAAGAATGTTTATATTGATTATATGTTAAATTGTAATATTTTTAGTATATTAGGTTAAATAAAATAGTTATAATTTTTTTTATTTTTAAATGTGACTACTAAAAAATTAAAACTATGTTTATAGGGCTCACATTGTCTTTCTATTGAACAGAGTTGTTATAGATATTAAGTGTTGTGAGAATTTTAAAAAAAAAACTAATGAGCTGGAGTTGTCACAGAAGAGATAAGACTCTGTTTTTACAAATTGATGAAAACTCAACACAGACAGCTTAAATACATATACCACACACACAAATATTGAGTGGTATTTTATTGGCTCAATTAACTAAGAAGTCTACAAAATATATTTGGGACTGTCTTAGGCTATCTCATTCACCATATGAAGACAACATAATCAAGACAGGCAAAATTCTGATGATTCTATTTTAGCCCCAGACTCACAATGCCCTAGGTAAGTAACATAATCAGGAAAGAGCATCTTTCTAGGCAAAACCAGTCAGAAGGAGTTTAAATTGAAACAGCAAGAGATCTCATCTCTAAGGAATATTAAAAGTTTTCCCTCTAGTTTGCCTCTTTTTATTTTTTTTTTGTAAGTATGGAACACTTCATGAATTTGCATGTTATCCTTGTTCAGGGGACATACTAATCTTCTCTGTATTGTTCCAATTTTAGTATATGTGCTGCTGAAATGAGCACTAGTTTGCCTCTTAAAAATAAAAAATTGATATCACTGCATACCCACCAGAATGACTAACTAAAAGGTAATGACACCACCAAATGCTGGTGAGGATGTAGAGAAACTCATTTATTTCCAACTACTCTGGAAAATGTTTTGGCACTTTCTTTAAACATGCCACTACTAAATTGTTCAGCAATTGTACTTAAACCTGTGCACAAATGTCCATCAGCTTTTTTTTTTTTTTTTTTTTTTACAATGGCCAAGAATTGGAAACCCAGATGTCCTTCAACAGATGATGGTTAAATAAACTGTGCTATGTCCATAGCATAGAATACTACTCAACAATAAAAAGAAACAAACTATTGATACATGCAGTAACTTGAATGAATCACTAGGGAAATTATGTGGATTGAAAAAAGCCAATCACAAAAAGTTGCACACTGCGTGATTTCATTTATATAATATTCTTGAAACAACAAAATTATAAGAGTGGAGAAGAGGTTAATGATTGCCAGAGGTCAGGGATGAGGATATCGTGGGAAGTGGAGGTGAACTTGGTTATAATCTGATCTCTGTGGTGATAGAACTGATCAGTATCTTGACTGTGGTGGTGAACACATGGACCTACTCAAATGATAAAATTGTATTGTACACACACACACACACACACACACACACACACACAATGAGTACAAGCAAAATTAGGAAAATCTGAGTAAGATTGCAGGTTATATCAATGTCAACATCCTGGTTGTGATATACTAAAATTTTTCAAGATGTTACTTATTTGGAGTGCATATTCAAAGAAACTGAGAAAAGTATACAAGGACTCTCTCTGTATTATTTCTTACAACTGCATGTTGAATCTACAATTCTGAATAAAAAATTCAATTAAAAAGAAGTCAGAGAGCCTGACTCATGAGGCTCAGTGGTTGAGCATCAACCTATGAACTAGGAGGTCATGATTTGATTTCTGGTCAGGGCACATGCTTGGGTTGTGGGCTCGATCTTAAGTGGGGTTGGGGGCGTACAGGAAGCAGCCGATCAATGGTTTTCTCTCATCATGGATGTTTCTATCTCTAGCTCCTTCTCCCTTACTCTCTGAAATCAAGAAAGGTATATTTTAAAAAAATAAGGCAGAGAAAATCTTTAAAAAATCAAGACCTAAAAGATCCTCAACCCCAGAGTGCTCCAATGTGAGGGCAGTTAGCGGTGATGAGCTAGTAGGGGAGGGCAGTTGTGGGGGACCAGGCTGCAGAGAAGACAGTTGAGGGGGACCCAGGCCTGCAGAGGAGGGCATTTGGGTTCAACCAGGCCTTCAGGGGAGGATAGTTGGGGGTTACCCAGGCCTGCAGGGGAGGGCAGTTGGGGGGACCAAGACTATATCTGGGTCACGTGAGAGGTTGTTAATAGAAAGATTGCTAGGCCTCACCTCCAGAGATCTTGATTCAGAAGTTTTGCAATATGACCCAAGATTTTGCATCTCTAATAAATTCCCAGGTGATGCTAATGCTGCTAGTCCAGAGAGCACACTTTGAGAACCACTGCTCTAGTGTATGTTACCTTTCATGTGGAAGGAAAGACTTGTGATAATGTTATTGGTATTGTTTGCTTTCTCCAACTGGCTTTGAAAGATTCTCCCTTAGGATTGGGGTAAAATTATACCACCACCTTGTTTAGAATTATCTGAGTAAAGCAACCATATTTATGATTAATGCAGGAGAGATCAATTGAGCTCTAAGGCCTGAGGGATATGGTTGGACTGGGAAAAAGGATAAGCCTACCAGTTCATTGATGTTTACCCCATACTTATGGTGGCCTAGATGAGACATTGCTAAACCCACTCAAGGTCTGAGTAGGCAAGAAAAGACTGAAGGACTGTCTAGGATTATGACTCAAACAAAGGAGGGAATGAACCTTTCTGCTATCCCTGGTCAGTAGCCACATTTTTCCACTATGATGCCCAGTTATGTGTTTTAGCTTTACAAAGGCACAAGATAGCAAAAGCATGTAAAATATTGGGAGGCAAAAAAGTAGAAAAATGGATCCTGGCTGTGGACACTCCCAAAAAGCCTGTTGGTGCAAAGCTGTTATGCTGTGAGGTCTAAGGGTATAAAGAGTAAGAATAATGGAAGAATGACAAATACCTGTATGCTAGGTATTTGACATATATTATCTCATTTCATCCTTACAAGAGCCTATTGAAGTAGATATTATTATCCTCATTTTACAAAGGAGGATATAGACTCAGTAGCCTCAGGTTATAGCTAATAAGTAGCAAACCCTTGGTTCAAACCCTGGTCTGCCTAATTCCAAAACTCTTGTTCTTAACTAGCACACTCTAAAATGACTAAAATATAGGACTTTTCTAGACTATCTTCCTAAGAGATAAGATGAAGGAAAATGGAATGGCTTAAAGGACTAGTAAATGAGGCTGCCAGATCAAATCAAGATAACTGCCCTCCCCTGCAGGCCTGATAACCCCCAACTGTCCTCCCTTGAGATCTGGTCTCTCCCAACTGCCCTCCCCTGCTGGCCATCTTTGACCATATGGGGGCAGCCATCTTGTGTGTTAGAGTGAGGGTCAATTTGCATATTGTATCTTTATTATATAAGTAGGATAGTTGTAGTTCTTAGAAAATGGTATTTCTCATCTAGATGCTGAAATATGCCAGACATATGTTTCCACATCCATACCTATATTCACACTAGATTCCCTTTTTCCTTTGAGCAATGTGTAGCCGTATATAAGTACTATAACCTATATAATAAAAGTTTAATATGCTAAGTGTCCAGTCATCTGGTCACCAAGTCAACCAATCTAAGTGTAATATGCTAATGATATGCTAAGGCTGCTCAACTGCTCAATATGACGTGCACTGACCACCAGGGGGCAGATGCTCAATGCAAGAACTGCCCCAGCCTGCAGGCCCCAGGTTAGCCAAGGCAGGTGCCAGCAGTGACCCCCTGATCACCCTGCTTGTTGCTCCACAGAGGGAGGCAACTGTCAGCAGTGGCAGGGGGTGGAGCTGGTGAGCAGGCAGTTCTAGGCCGGCCAAGGCGGGTGCCAGCGCCCTTCACCCCCCAATAGTCCTGCTGGTCACCCCACAGATTGGTCCTGATCACCATCCAGAACCCTCCCTGTGCATGAAATTCATGCACTGGGCCTCTAGTATCTATCTATCTATATCTATCTATCTATATCTATATCTATATCTATATCTATATCTATATATCTATATCTATATCTATATCTATAGCTATATCTATATCTATATCTAAATCTATATCTATCTATCTATCTATCTATATATATATATATATATATATATATTTTTTTTTTTTCAGAAATGTGCTTGATAAATGTTCATGGAATGAATAAATAAAGAAATGAACTTCTACAACCTTTTCTCTGTTTCACCTAACAACAGTGATGATCCTGATATTTGCTCATCAATTATATTGTCCTGAAAGCACTGCCCTCCAAATGAAGAAAGAGGGCTACCTACATGTAATAATGGGAAGAAGTAACAGTTAAAGAAATTAGGAAAACTACCATGTTTCCCCGAAAATAAAACATTCTCCGAAAATAAGACCTACTTACAGGTTTCCTTCTGAGTGAAATATAAGGCATCCCCCCGAAAATAAGGCCCCCCCTAGGCTCTGTCTCAGAATGAAAATTAATTTACCATAAACTGGTCGCTAGGTCCACCCCGATTGGCATCTAGCAACCAGTGACATTATACGGAGTCCTGACGTCACTGCTGTGTAAAGGCGGAGAGGAGGTCAGAGTGAGCGGTGAGCACGGGGCGGGAGAGAGGAGGAGACTTTTGGAGATGCATGTAGAAGAACAGGAGGATTAGAGGGGATGGGACCCGGCGAAGGTGGTGAGTGCTGGTCTGTCACTGATGCTCGTGGCCGCCCTCATGATGACTGAAGGTTCTCAGTCAGTGGCAGACCCTGCTCCAGCCCAGATACAGGCCCCAGCAAGCCCAGTGACAGTCCCCAGGCAGGCCCCAGGGGGTAAATGTCTGATAAAGGGGTAGGGGGTATGTCTGGTGAAGGTGTTCAATGGCACAGGGGTGGGGGAGGGGAATCACTTAAAATGACACAGGAGGATCAGAGGGGGCAATCAAAATGACACAGGAGGATCAAAAGGGGTTACTAAAATGGTAATCCCTCTCTGATTCTCCTGTGCCATTTTGATTCCCCCCTCTGATCCCCCCTGTGTCATTTTAAGTGATCCTCCTCCCCCACCTTGATGCCCCAATTCATTTTTTTACCCCTAGAAATGAGCGCAAAAGGAGAAAGCTACTCCGTGGAGTACAAGAAAGGAATCGTGGAAGACTCTTCGGGCCAAAATATTACTGCTTTCTGCAAAGAGATGTTGAGTATCCGATTAGTCCGAAAATGGCGAGCAGAGTATGGTAACCTTATTGAACAAGTGGACAAGGGAAATGTTAAAAAGCGCAAGTGTGGATCAGGTCAGCAACCATTATTTTCCGAGCTGGAAGACCTGATCTGTGAATGGGTTGTTGACAGGAGAGCAAAGGCTTTGGTTGTGAATAGGGCTCAGATTCAAGAATTTGTCCTCGCAATGGCACCACAGTTTGACATAGCCCCCGAAGACTTCAAAGCATCACAACACTGGCTGGATAATTTCCTTCAGCGAAGTGAACTGTCTTTAAGAAGATCTACAACATTGTTTTTTTGTTTGTTTGTTTGTTTTTGTGTTTTTTAAAAATATATATTTTATTGATTTTTTACAGAGAGGAAGGGAGAGGGATAGAGAGTTAGAAACATCGATGAGAGAGAATCATCGATCAGCTGCCTCTTGCACACCCCCTACTGGGGATGTGCCCGCAACCAAGGTACATGCCCTTGACCGGAATCGAACCTGGGACCTTCCAGTCCGCAGGCCGACGCTCTATCCACTGAGCCAAACCGGTTTCGGCTACAACATTGTTTAGGTTGGAAGATACTCAAGTTATTAAGCGAGCACTTGCATTCAAGTCCCTTATTGATGATGCTGACTTCTCTAAATACAATCTTTCCAACATGATTGCTATGGATGAAACTGCAGTGTTTATGGGCCAATCATCTCAAACAACAATTGAATAGCAGGGTGCCTCCTTAGTGTGCATTCCTTCCACTGCTTACGAAAGTGCACATGTTTCCTGTATTTTGGCAATTCGTCTGGATGGCACTAAAATCCCACCTTTAGTCATTTCTAAGGGCAAGAAGAAAAAGATTGAACATGTTTGGGGCATTTTTATTCTTGAAACTGAAAAAGCCTGGGCCACACAAGCAGTTATAAGGAAGTGGGTCGATTTAATACTGCCGCTTGTTATGCGAGGGAGCCAAAGAGGTCTGCTAGTCTGGGATGCAGCCAGCACTCACAGAGCTAAAGACATCAAGACATTTCTTCACGAAAGAAAAATAGATCAGATAATGATTCCTGCAGGAATGACGGCCTATCTCCAGACTCTTGATATTGCAATAAACAAGCCATTCAAAGACAATTTGCGCATGGAAATTATGACTACATTGACAATAGAATGGAGAGAAATCAGCGTGGAAACTGTGTGGAACCTAAACTGCAAGAAGTTGTGACTTGGATGAAGAATTCATGGGAGAAAATCACTGACAGTTGCATTGCAAATGCACTGCGAGCAGGCTACCTTGACAAGAAGTACTCATTTAAAGACAGTGCTATTGCTAAACATGAGAGATTTGGTCCACTGATTCTGAAAGAAATGGAGTCACAAGAAATTCACCAGGAAATTCAGGAATTGCATTATTATGATGATTTTCCAGAAGATGTTGACATGATTGTCATTGAATAAATGAGTAAATTCTTGATACTGTAGGATTCACAATTTGTCTGGTTTGTGTTGACAACCACCGTACTACCGTACCGTATACAGGTAATAAATTTCCTTTATTTTAATTTAACAATAAATGTGTACCTTATTCTTCTTCATGGAAAAATAAGACATCCCCTGAAAATAAGACCTAGAGCATCTTTGGGAGCAAAAATTAATATAAGACACTGTCTTATTTTGGGGGAAACAGGGTAGTTCCAGAGTAAGCCTGCTTCAGGCTGGGGGGTGGTCCTTAGTTTGGGTCTCAAACTTCAGCACATATCCTATATAATAAAAGGCCAATATGCAAAATGTCCCCGAGGGCAGGAGCTCAATAAAAAGGGAGTTAGACGTGCACTGACCACCAGGGGGCAGCATAGAACATGGCGGCCATCAGCTATGCAGTGCTGGCAGGAGGCACTACCAGCCCTGATGGGCCCTGACAAGAGTGAGACCACAGTGGGATAGTGGAGCAGGTGAGTGGATGGTGCCAGGCCAATGTGGGTGTGAGTGGGGACCCCGATTGCCCTGTCAATCACCCCACAGATCGGCCCTGATCTCTGTCCAGGCCTAGGGACCCTACCCATACATGAATTTAGCACACTGGGCCTCTAGTTTATTTATAAGACAGCAGTGATTCTGATTCAGTAGGTCTGGGGTCTGTTTGAGACTTTCCCAGTGTTAGTACTGAAAGTCCAGTGTCTGGGGAAAGCCCTCAGTTTGGGGAAAATCCAGATGAGTGGTCACCCTAGTTCAGAGTGAATTATATTAAAACAATACCCCAGGTGTTTCTGTTGTAGATGGTCCCCAGGTCACATTTGGAGACACAGAAATATGAGTAAAAGTCTTAGTCATAGCTGAACTTATCTCACTAACTCTGATCTCCACTCTGATACCAAATAATAGGGTTGGCTCAGCTGCTATCATTCTTTTTCAAACCTTAGCTAAAAGGAATACTTTGCAAGGCTTCAATTGATTCAATAAGATTGAAATTTCAGCACTGAGTGATTAAACCTCTTACAAATGGAAGAACATTAAATGCCTAAATTGCCTGAGTACTTTAAAAACAGGGAGCAATGGTCAAATTGTAATACCCAGAAAGTTTTAAAATAATCAACTAAAAAAATAAAATAAAAAAGAGCATAAAAGGCACCACTCAGAATGTGAGAGGTATAGTCATTTCTTTCCATTGTGCTGACCTCTTCACTTCAATGGTTATGGGCAAAGTTGTTAAGAGATGTATGAAATGTTAACCTTTCTATCATTGCTGCACATGCTGTCACCAGAATAAATCTGAATTTAGTCAGTGAAATGGTGTCAAAGGACACCAATCTTTCTTTCCTCAATCATCTCCAATTCTTGCAAAGACTTTCTGCTCAGTTGTCACTGCTACTTGAAATAAATGTCAGTTTTTTCACTTTACATTTCATAGTTAAAATGTGTACAAATAATAAGCTTGGGTGAAGAGAGCCAACTACCTACATGAAAGCATATTTTCTATATAGACACTATTAATGATTTGTGGAATATTTGGACATTGATGTGGAGAAATTGCAACATTCATACATTGCTGATGGGAATGTAAAATGGTGTAGCTGTTGTAGAAAATAGTGTAGCAGTTTCTCAAACACTTCAACATAGAATTGTCATATAACTCTGCCATTCTACTCCTAGGTATATGCCCCAAAGAACTGAAAACAGAAACTCAAATACTTGCATGCAAATGTTCATAGCAGCACTATTTGCAATAGCCAAAGCATAGAAACAACTTAAATTTACATAAATAAATGAATAAATTGTGGTTTATACATACAGTAGAATATTATTCAACCATAAAAAATAATGAAATCCAGAATGGAGATTAGATATATGCTACAACATGAACAAACCTGGAAGACATCATGCTAAATGAAATAATTCAAACACAAAACAACAGATATGGTATGATTTTACTTATATGCAATATCTAGAATAAGCAAATTTATAGAAACATAAAATGACCATGCTAAGTATATAAATCCATGGCTTTTTAGAACATTCACAATATTGTGCAACCATCATCAATATCTAATTATGGAACATTTTCATTACACACACACACACACACACACACACACACACACACACACACACTATATCCATTAAGCAGTCACTGCTCAATCCACTTTCCCCCAGTTCCTGGCAACCACTACTCTGCTTTCTGTGTATATGAATTTGCCTGTTTTGGAAATTTTATAGGTTGATGGTCAAATTTTATAGATTGAGCGTCGACCTATGAGGCAAGGGGTCACTGTTCAATTCCAGGTCAGAGTACATGCCCAGTGGGGAGGCATGCAGGAGATAGCCAATTGATCTCTCTCTCTCTCTCTCCCTCTCTCCCTCTCTCTCTCTCTCTCTCTCTCTCTCTCTCTCTCTCTCTCTCTCTCTCTCTTTCTCTCTCTCTCTCTCTGGATCTTTTAGTTTGTCTTATTTTGATTTTATTAAGCCTCTTTTATGTGTAATGTTTTCATCAAATTTGGAAATTTTCAGTCATATTTCTTCAAATATTCTTTTTGCCTCTTTTTATCATTCTTTTTCTTGTGGGGTTGACGGTATATTTATGCTGGTATACTTCATGATATCCTACAGGTCCTTAAGGTTATGATCTTTTTTCCTTGCTGTTCCTCAGACTTGATAATTTCAATTGATTTATTATCATATTCATTGACCCTTCTGTTCAAATATGCTGCTGAGCATACCTAGTAAAAATTTCCTTTCAGTTATTGTACTTTTAAACTCCAATATTTCCATTTAGTTTATTTTTATACTTTCTATCTCTTCCATATTGTCGGTTTAACGAGACATTGTTCTCATAATATACTTTACTTTTTTAGACATAGTTTCCTTTAGGACTTTGGACATGTTTTAAATAGCTGATTAAAAGTCTATGTCTAACCAGAGAAAGAATATACCATATAACTTCATTTATATATGTGCTGGGGTGTTTCTCCAGCATCTAGAAGGATTCAGGAATTTGGAGAAGGGGCTGCGTGTAAATTAATAAAGAGACTAGACATGAAATATAAATTTGGAAGGCATTTTGGGGAGCCAGAGGAGACCTAGCTTCAGTAACCAAGTTCCCTGAATCTGTGGACCCCTAGCTTTTTATTAACACAAATTTCCCTAAAGCAAAGCAGATATACATATCAAAGGCAAGGTTTGCTATATGGTAGGCATTGTCAGATTAGAGGAACTGCCCTTGGCTGATCCAGTAGCAGGGCAATAATACATGCAGATTTTCAGGTTTGAGGAAATGCTTTTGGCTATTCCAGCCGACAATAATATGATTCAGCCCTTCTGAATATAAAAGCTCATCAACCTTTTGAGAACTTTAGTTTATTATGACACTAATGGCCCAGTGCATGAAATTTGTGCACAGAGGGGATGGTGTTCCTCAGACTGGCCTGCACCCTCTCCAATTTGGGACCCCTCGAAGGATGTACTATTGCTGGTTTACAGAGATTGGGACTAAACCGGCAGTCCAACATCCCTCTCAAAATCAGGGACTGCTGGCTCCTAACTGCTCACCTGCCTGCCTGCCTGCCTGATTATTCCTAACCACTCTGCCTGCTGTCCTGCTGGCCCCCAACTGCCCTCCACTGCCAGCCTGCTCACCACCAAATGCCCTCCACAAACCTGATCACCCCCAATTGCCCCTGTGCCAGTGTGCTCACCCCCAACTGCCCCCCCTGCTTGCCCCCACCTTCCATCCCCACTGGCCTGCTCGCCCCCAACTGACCCCCTGCTGGGCTGCTCACTCCAAACTGCCCCTCACTGTCCTGATCACCTCCAACTGACCCCCACTGATGGACTGCTCACCCCCAATGGACCCGCCCCCCACCAACCTGATCACTCACAACTGCCATCCCATCCTGGCCTGATCACCCACAATTTCCCTCCCTCTTGGCCTCTAACCACCTCTACCTCAGCCCAGCCACCATGGCTTTGTCCAGAAGAATGTCCAAAAGGTCTCCTGGAAGGTCTCCCAGTCTAATTAGCATACTACCCTTTTATTAGCATAGATAGAGGCCTGGTGCACAGGTGGGGGCTGGCTGGTTTGCCCTGAAGGGTATCCTGGATCAGAGTGGGGGTCCTGGTGGGGTGCCTGGACAGCCTGGGTGAGGGGCTGAGGGCCATTTTCAGGCTGGCCACACACCCTTCAGGGTGGGGGTCCTGGTGGGGTACCTGGTCAGCCTGGGTGAGGGGTTGATGGCTGTTTGCAGGCTGGTCACAGCCCCTTCAAAGTGGGGGCCCCCACTAGGGTACATGGCCAGCCCGCATGAAGAGCTGATGTCTGTTTGCAGGCTGGCCACAGCCCCTGGTGACCCAAGATCCCACTCCCTCTTTTTTGCTTTTTTTTTTTTCAGCACCTCCTTGAGTGGAGGCCAGGGCCAGCTGGAAGCAGTATCTGGAATTTATTTATCTTCTATAATTGAAACTTTGTAGCCTTGAGCTGAGGCCAAGGCCAACCAGGGATGGCAGGAAGCTTGGCTTTCTCCATTGCCGGGGGCAACTGAAGCCTCCTGCTCGCTCCAGCTTTGTGGCCGCTGGCTGCTATGATGGTTGGGTTAATTTGCATACTTGCTCCTGATTGGCTGGTGGGCCTGGCTTGTGGGTGTAGTGGAGGTATAGTCCATTTGCATGCTTCTCTTTTATTAGATAGTATTCTGGAGTTAGCTTCCAGCATATATAGAACTTAAAGAACAAGATAAAAACAAAATATAAACTGACTCAGATACAAAGAACAGACTGACAGTTGTCAGAGGGAATGGGGTTTGGGTGTCTGGGTGAAGGGATTAAGAATACAAATTGGGAGGGCGGAGCTTGAAGATGGCGACCGAACAGACGGACTTATTCTGACTCCAGTCCCAGAACAGAAAAAAAGCAGCATCTGAGTCGCCCAGGGAAAGTTGATTGGCAGCTGAGGGACAGCGGAAATCTCAAGGAAGGTAAGGAAAGGTCCGCTGGACAGGATTTCCTGACCAACCAGCCAGCACTGCGGCCGCTGCGGCGGCTCTCCCAGAGCTGCGGGCTTGGAGGGAAGGCTGCGCCATCTTACCAGGAAAGGAGGAGCTTCTCTGAGGCCTGGAAAAACCCACAGCGGAGGAGACCATCCAGTAGCTGAGACGGCCCAATCGGCGCAAACACTTGGTTTCAAGGGAGTTCTTCAGTCACCCACGGAAAGGTCAGAGTTTGAGGGGAAAACTTGAGGGATCTGGGTCCCGCGGAACAGGCAGTGATGGTAGCCGCTGAGCTCCGGCAAGGCCCCACCCCGCCCCACATTGTAGCCGTGAGCGCAGTGCTGCCACCTGCGCTAAGCCGCGCCCAAGGAAGGCTGCAGCAACAATTCTGCCAGGGACACCCAGTGCTGGGTTTGGCGTAATCTGGGACTTTTTTAAAAACGCCAGGGGACACGGGACAGACTGTTAAGAATCGCGGCTGTCCCGACAAGGGCGGAACATCTGGATACCTTTGCACCTGATCCCCTTCACCCCCTTGCTTCTGAAAGCTAGGGAAGGACTACCCAGTTGGGCATATCCGGGGAAATTGCAAGGGGAAATTGCCTTCCTGGAAACAAGGGATCGGAGCTTTAGAGATAGTCTGGGAGCCAGTAGGCAAGCTGCTAGCTAGAGCCATAGAGAAAGAAGGCCAGAGCAACCAAAAAGACTGGGAGGTCAAACCGGAAACAGTGACACCTAAGAGTTGAATTACAAACTGCCTTTTTTCTTTTTTTTTCCTCTCCAGTACCATTTTATTTTTTCTTTATTTTACATTGGGAGTAACCTTCATTCTATTTTAATCTCTTCTATATCATCATTCAACCCTATCTCAACTTGACCTTTACACCATCACTCTCGTACTAAACTTTACCCTTTTAGTCTCCGGTTTATCCTGTCCCTTTCCTGCTTTAGTTTTTCCACTACTCTTTCTGTATACCCCCTGCTAAAGCTCTCACTATACTTATAGACCTAAGTTCCAAAGCCTGATCCAAGTGTATAAATACCACTCTCTACACTATATTAACTAGTTAAAAACAAAAAAACAAAAAAAATGGTTCTCCTCTCTATCCTTTTCTCATTGTTTGTGTGAAGATTGATTATTGTGAATTTTTATGCTTTTTAGTGAAATTGTTATACTTATTCCTGTGTTGTTATTGTTGCTTTGTATTTTTTTTTAAATCCTCTGTTTTTGTTTGTTTCTTTTACTTCTGTATATCATAGCCTTACTTAATAATAGTGGATATTGTAGTTTGTATTGGTCTCCTAGTATTGTTACTGGCATTGGCTGGGTTCAGTGGTTGTTCTATGGCAATTTTCTCCACAGATATATAGTTTGTCTCCCATTTCTCTTTTAGTTTCCTTCTTCTCTCTCTTTCTCTCTTTCTCTCTCTCTCTCTCTCTCTCTCTCTCTCTCTCTCTCTTCTTTTTTTCCGATTTCCAACTTCATTTTGTCATTACTTTTTCCTTCTTTTTCTATCTCTTTATCCCTCTTTTTTAATTTTATTTACTTGTTTTATTTATTATTATTTTTTAAATTTTTCTTTATTTTATTTTTACCTTTCTTCCTTCTCTCCTATCCCCCAATTTGCCTTTCTCTAGTGGTCACCTTTGTGAGAGGTTATTAATATTGTAAATTCATTCCTGTTAAGTGCCTCTTGTGTTGTACCTGGTAGTGTTGTAGTTTGTACCTGTAAATCAACGCAGGAAAAGAAACACCACATAACCAGACATCCTGAAAAGAGAGGCCATGGGGAGACAAAGAAATAGCCCGCACATGAAAGAAAAGCAGGCATCACCAGAAAAGGAAGTAAAGGAGTCAGAGGCAAGGAGCCTACCAGAGCAAGAATTCAGAATAATGATCATAGGATGGCTAAAAAGAATGGAAGAGAAATTTGACAATAACCAAGAATAAATGAGGAAGAACCATGAGGAATTGAAGAAGAACCAAGAGGAATTGAAGAAGAACCAAGAGAAACTGAAGAGGAACCAAGAAGAAATGAAAAATGACATCACTACCATGAAGAACTCAATAGAAAGCATCAAGAATAGACTAGATGAAGCAGAGGACCGCATCAGTGAGCTAGAAGACAAGAAGGAAAACAACACCCAATTAGAGCAGCTTCTAGAAAAAAAAATAAAAAGCAGGAGAAGAAACTACGGGAGCTTTGGGACAATACAAAACAAAATAATATTCGAATAATAGGGGTTCCAGAAGGAAAGGAAACTGAGGTAGACATAGAAAAAGTATTTCAAGAAATAATGACAGAAAACTTTCCTGAGATAGAAAAGAAAAAACCCACACAAATCCAAGATGCTCGCAGAGTCCCAAGCAAAATGAATCCCAGAAGACAGGCGCCAAGGCACATTATAATTAAAGTGGCAAACAACAACGACAAAGTAAGAATCTTAAAAGCAGCCAGAGAGAGACAGAAAGTGACATACAAAGGAACCCCCATCAGACTAGCAACTGATTTCTCAACAGAAACATATCAGGCCAGAAGGGAATGGGATGAAATATACAAAGTCATGCAAAGTAAGGGTCTGAATCCAAGAATACTGTACCCAGTAAGGCTGTCAATCAAAACTGAAGGGGAAATCAGGAGCTTCACAGACAAAAAAAGACTGAAGGAATTTATATCCACCAAACCAGCAATGCAAGAAATGCTAAAGGGTCTACTGTAAAAATAAAGAAATAGGAAGTGAAGAAGGAACACGGGTATAGAATAAAAATGGCGTCAAATGAGTACTTATCAATAATAACCTTAAATGTAAATGGATTAAATGCTCCAATCAAAAGACATAGGGTGTCAGATTGGATAAGAAAACAAGACCCATACATCTGTTGTCTACAAGAAACCCACCTCAGAAAAAAAGCTGCACACAGACTGAAGGTGAAGGGATGGAAAAAAGTTTTCCAGGCAAATGGAAATGAAAAAAAAAAGCTGGGGTAGCAATACTTATATCTGACAAATTTGATCTCAGAGTGAAGGACATAACAAGAGATAATGAAGGCCACTTCATAATACTAAAGGGAACAATCCAACAAGAAGTAATAACCCTGGTAAATATATATGCTCCCAATACAGGATATACATTCTTCTCAAGTGCACATGGGACATTCTCAAAGATAGACCACATTTTGGGACATAGGCAAAGTCTCTTCAAATTCAAGAATATAGAAATCATATCAAGCATCTTCTCAGATCATAATAGCATAAAACTGGAAATTAACTACAATAAAAATAATCCAAAAAAATCAAACACATGGAGACTAAACAGCATGCTATTAAACAAGGACGGGGTTACCAGAGAAATCAAGGAAGAAATTAAAAACATCCTGGCAACAAATGAGAAAGAAAACACAACAATCCAAAATCTATGGGACACAGCAAAAGCAGTTTTGAGAGGGAAGTTCATATTCCTACAAGCCTATTGCAAAAAACTATAAAAAATGGTAACAAATGATCTAACTCTACAACTCAAAGAGTTAGAAAAAGAGCAACAAGAAAAGCCCAGTGTAAGCAGAAGGAAGGAAATAACAAAAATCGGAGCAGAGATAAACGACATACGGACCAAAGAAACAATACATAAGATCAACAAAACCAAGAGCTGGTTCTTTGAAAGGATAAACAAGATAGATGGACCTCTAACCAGGCTAACCAAGAAACAAAGAGAGTGGACCCAAATAAACAAAATCAGAAACAAAAGAGTTGAAATAACAACAGACCCCGACGAAATACAAAGGATTGTTACAAAAGACTACGAACAACTCTATTCCAACAAACTGAACAACCTGGAGGAAATTGACATATTCCTAGAAAAATACAAACTTCCAAAACTCAATCAGGAAGAATCTAAAAATCTCAATAGACCAGTGACTTGGGAAGAAATTGAAACAGTCATCAAAAACTTCCAGCAAACAAAAGCCCAGGGCCAGATGGCTTCACAGGAGAGTTTTACCAAACATTCAAAGAAGAACTAAAACCTATCCTCCTCAGACTATTCCAAAAAATTCAAGAGGAAGAAACACTTCCAAACTCCTTCTATGAAGCCAGCATCACCCTAATACCAAAACCAGATAAAGACAACTCAGTGAAAGAGAATTACAGACCAATATCCCTCATGAACATAGATGCCAAAATCCTCAACAAAATTCTAGCAAATCGGCTCCAGAAGAGCATCACAAAGATCATACACCATGACCAAGTAGGATTTATTCCGGAATGCAAGGTTGGTACAATATCCCCAAATCAATAAACGTGATACATCACATAAACAAGTTGAAAGATAAAAATCATATAGTCATATCAATTGATGCAGAAAAAGCATTTGATAAAATCCAACACCCTTTCCTGATAAAAACTCTCAACAAGGTGGGAGTACAAGGATCATACCTCAACATAATAAAAGCTATATATGATAAACCCACAGCCAACATTATACTCAATGGGCAAAAACTAAAACCATTCCCTCTATGAACAGGAACAAGACAGGGATGCCCACTATAGCCACTCCTGTTTGAGATAGTGCTGGAAGTACTAGCCATTGCAATTAGACAAGAGGAGGAAATAAAAGGCATCCAAATTGGAAAAGAAGAAGTAAAGTTATCCTTATTTGCAGACGACATGATATTGTACGTAAAAAACCCAAAAGACTCCATTAAAAAACTAATTGACTTAATAAATGAATTTGGCAATGTAGCAGGATACAAAATTAATGCCAAGAAATCCATGGCATTTCTATACACCAACAGTGAAACTACAGAAACAGAGGCTAAAAAAGCAAGTCCATTTACCATCGCACCAAAAAAATTAAGATACCTAGGAATAAATTTAACTAAGGAAGTAAAAGATCTATTTGCAGAAAACTACACGACACTGAAAAAAGAGATAGAGGAAGATGTAAGGAGATGGAAGAACATACCATGTTCATGGATTGGTAGAATCAACATCATCAAAATGTCCATACTTCCTAAAGCAATCTATAGGTTCAATGCACTCCCCATTAAAATACCAACAGCATACTTCACTGACCTAGAAAGAACTCTCCAAAATTTCATTTGGAACAATAAAAGACCCCGAATAGCCACAGCAATCCTGAGAAAGAAGAGTAAAGTAGGAGGGATCTCAATACCAGACTTCAAACTATATTACAAAGCCACTGTTCTCAAAACAGCCTGGTACTGGCACAAGAACAGACATATAGATCAATGGAATGGAATTGAGAACCCAGATATCAACCCAAATCAATATGCTCAATTAATATTTGACAAAGGAGGCACGAATATACAATGGAGTCAAGACAGTTTCTTCAATAAATGGTGTTGGGAAATTTGGACAGACACATGCAAAAGAATGAAACTAGATCACCAACTTACACCATTCACAAAAATAAACTCAAAATGGATACTGGACTTAAACATCAGATGGGAAACCATAAAAATACTAGAAGCATCCACAGGCAGCAAAATCTCAGATGTATGCCAAAAGAACTTCTTCACTGATACTGCCCCTAGGGCAATGGAAGCTAAAGAGAAAATAAACAAATGGGACTACATCAAAATAAAAAGCTTTTTTATGGCAAAAGAAACCATCAACAAAACAACAAGAAAGCCCACGGTGTGGGAGAACATATTTGCAAATAATACCACTGATAAAGGTTAAATCTCCAACATTTATAGACAGCTTATACAACTAAATAAAAGGAAGATGAATGATCCAATTAAAAAATGGGCAATGGACCTAAATAGAATATTTTCAAAAGAAGACAGAAGGAAGGCCAAAAGGCACATGAAAACATGCTCAAAGTCACTAATTGTCCGAGAGGTGCAAATTAAAACAACAATGCGGTACCATCTCACTCCTGTCAGAATGGCCAACATCAACAAATCAACAAATGACAAGTGTTGGCGAGGTTGTGGAGAAAAAGGAACCCTGGTGCACTGCTGGTGGGAATGCAGACTGGTGCAACCACTGTGGAGAACAGTGTGGAGTTTCCTCAAAAGACTGAAAATGGAACTCCCATTTGACCCAGTAATTCCACTTCTAGGAATATATCCCAAGAAACTAGAAACACCAATCAGAAAGGATATATGCACCCCTATGTTCATAGCAGCACAATCTACAATAGCTAAAATTTGGAAACAGCCTAGGTGCCCGTCAGCAGATGATGTGATCAAAAAACCATGGTACATCTACACAATGGAATACTATGCTGCCACAAAAAAGAAGGAATTCTCATCATTTGCAACAATCTGGATGGAATTGGAGAACATCATGCTGAGTGAAATAAGCCAATCAATGAAAGAGAAACACCACATTACCTCACTCATTTGTGGATGATAAAGAACAGTATAAATTGATGAACCAAGAGACAGATATAGAGACAGTAAAGCAACAGGCAGGCTGTCAAATTACAGTGGGAAGGGGAGGAAGATCTGGGGGAGATAATAGATCAACCGAAGGACTTGTGTACATGCATATAAGTACAACCAATGTACATAAATCTCTGGGGTGGGAGGCTATGTATGGGAGGGAGGGAGGGGGGCAAAAAAATCAATAAAATATATAAAATAAAAAAAAATAAAGAAAGAATACAAATTGGTAGTTACAGAATAGTCACAGAGATGTAGATTCCAGCATAGGGAATATATTAGTAGTCAGTAGTTTTATGATAACTATGTATGGAGTCAGGTGGGTACTTGAAGCATGGAGGGGACCACTCTATAAAGTACTTGATTTTCTAACCACTTTGCTGTACATCTGAAACAAACACAGAATAATATTGAATGCAAAATCTAATTTAATGATAAAAAGGTCACTTGAAACAAAAAAAACATATGAAACTTGCATGCCTCTTATAAGACTGGTATTACAAATGTTATTATATATTAAAATAATATTTTTAAAAATTCAACAAAAGTCTATATGTAGTAATTCCAATGTTTGTGTTGCTTAATGGACATTTGTATTATTTTTTTTTCTGTGTTATGCCATAATGTTTTTCTTGTATCTCATAATTTTTCATCAAATACCAGGTTTTTGTTTTTTGTTTTTTAGTTTAATAAACCTTTATTGGGGGAGAGAAAATGGCGGCAGAATAGACAGACGTGTTCCTAGCCTAGTCCTAGAACAGATAGAAGGAGCACCTGAGAGTCGCTCGGGGAGTGTTTGTTGGCAAGCTAAGGTATAGCAGAACTCTAAGAGAAGGTGAGGGACTGCTAGAAGAGGTTCCCTGACAAGGCAGCCCACACTGCGGCTGAGACCTCTCCCAGAGCTATGGGTTCAGAGAGAAAACTACTCCATCTTGCAAGGAAAAGTGGATCTTATCTGGGGCATGAAAAACCCACAACAGTGGAGACCACTGAACAACTGTGAGGTCCTAATCGGCACAAACACACGGATTCAAGGGAGCTCTTCACTCAACCATGGAAAGGTCAGATTTTGCCAGTGTTAACGTGAGGTATCTGGGTCCCAGCGGCAGCTGCAGCAATGGCAGTGGTGGCAGAGAGAAAAGCCATGCTATAGGACCCTGAGGACTGGAGAAGTCTGTGCCTGTAGAAGTCCCCCGCTGTTGGGTCTGGTGTGATCCATGAATGTAGAAGGGAGTCCTCAAGGTTGCTAACAGAGAGGATCTCTAAAATGCAACCCATTCTGATCTGACATGAAGGGAGAGCATAAGAATTTGAAAGGTGTGCCGTCTGCTTAAACTTGTGTGCACACAGACCCATCGGTCACACACCTGGGCTTTTTCCACTTCATCCCCTTGCTTCTGATTACTAAGCAAAGACCACCCAGTCTGGCATGCCCTGGGAGACTGTTAGGGGAAATTGCTTTTCTGGAAACTGGGGATCAGAACAAGGAGAGACCATCTGGGAGCTAGCTCAGAGGCAGCCCACCTCCATGAACCAGTACTGAGTGCCATAGAGAAAGAAGGCTAGAGAAGCCAAAAAGACAAGGAAGTCAATCCAGAAACACTGCCACCTAGGGGCTGAATTACAAACTGACTTTTTTATTATTAGTTTTATTTAATCAAAAATAAAGGAACACAAAGAAACCACCTACTTAAAAATAAGGACTTGCTTACAACACTGAGATGAAGTGGAACGCAGGGAAATGAAATACTGTCTGGACTGAGAAACAGGTGTGCCAAACAGAATAACAAAGGAAGTGAATGACCTTCACTACTGCACATTTTTATGCTAATTTTTTAGTTTTTTATTTTATTTTCATTTTTTGTATCTTTTACTTAAGAACCAAATTTTTTTTCTTTTTTCCTCACTTAATTTTACCTTTTTAATTATTAAATTTTTAGTTTCAATCAGTATTATTACTACTGCTATTTTTCCTCGTTTCTTTTTTTTAAGTGCCATTTTATTTTCTCTTTATTTTTCATTCTGATTAGTGTTCTTCATTCTATTTTCATCTTTCCTTTAGCATTGTTTAACCCTATCTCAACAAAACCTTTACACCATCACTCTCTTCCTAACCTTACCCCTTTTGGTGTCCTGTTATCTTAACCCTTTTCTGCTTTAGATTTTCCATATTCTACCCCCTGCTAAAATTTTCAACCTACTTATATATCTGATATCGAATCTCCTGCCCCAAGTGCATACACACCACTCTCTTCGCTGTCTTAACTATTTTTAAAAAATTGTTTTTCTCTCTGTCCTTTTGTTGTTGTTTGCATGAATGTTTATTATATTGAATTTTTATGCTTCTTAGTGAGATTGTTTTGCTTAGTCTTTTGTTCTTGTTGTTGCTTGGTTTTTTTTATTTGCATTGTTTTTGTTTGTTTTTACTTCTCTTTCCCTTGCCTTGCATGATATTAGTGGGTGTTGTAGTTTGTATTAATCTTCAAGTACTGTTGCTGGCATTTGCTGGGATTAGTGGTTGTACTATTGGAATTTCCCCCATATATGTAGTTTGTTCCCCTTTTCTCTCTTAGTCTCATTCTTGTTTCTCTCTCTTTTTTTCCCCTGTTTCCCAATTTCATTTTGACACTCCTTCCCCGCCCCCCCTCACTTCTCTTTTTAGTCTTCGTTCTTTCCTATTCTCTAATTTGCCTTTCTCTAGTGGTCACCTTTATTAGAGGTTATTAATATTGCAAATACATTTCTGTTCAGTGCCTTGTGTGTTGTACCTGCTTGTGTAGTATTTCGTGCCTTTAAATCAATGCAGTAGAGAGAGAACTACATAACCAGACATCCTGAAAAAAGAGACCACAGGGAGGCAAAGAAACAGCCCAAATATGAAAGAGAAGCAGGCATCAACAGAAAAGGAAGTAAACAAATTAGAGGCAGGCAACCTGTCAGAGCAAGAATTCAGAGAAATGATCATAAGATGGCTAAAAATAATAGAAGACAAATTTGACAATATGAGTAAGAACCAAGAGGAAATGAAGAAGGACCAAGAAGAAATGAAAATTGACATTGCTACTGTAAAGAACTCCATTGAAAGCATTAAGAGTAGACTAGAAAAAGCAGAGACCGCATCAGTGAACTAGAAGGCAAGATGGGGAAAAATTTACCCAATTAGACCACCTTCTAGAAAAAAGAAATTAAAAAACAGGAGGAGAGCCTAAGGGAACTTTGGGACAATACAAAATAAAATAATGTTAGCATAATAGGGGTTCCAGAAGAAAAGGAAACTGAGCAAGGAATAGAAAAAATGTTTGAAGAAATAATGACAGAAAACTTTCCTGATATAGAGAAGAAAAAACCCACACAAATCCAAGAAGCTCACAGAGTCCCAAACAAAATGAACCCCAAAAGACAAACGACAAGACACATTATATTAAATTAGCAAACACCAAGGACAAAGTAAGAATCTTAAAAGCAGCCAGAGAGAGACAGAAATTTACGTATAAAGGAACCCACATCAGACTAGCAACTGATTTCTCAACAGAAATTCATCATGCCAGAAGGGAATGGGATGAAATATGCAAAGTCATGCTAAGGCAGGGTCTGAATCCAAGAATACTGTACCCAGCAAGGCTGTCAATCAAAATTGAAGGTGAAATCAGGAGCTTCACAGACAAAAAAGGACTAAGGGAATTTATCACCACCAAACCAGCAATGCAAGAAATGCTAAAGGGTCTGCTGTAAACATAAAAAAGAAATAGGAAACAAAGAAGGAACACAGGGGTATAGAATAAAAATAGCGACAAATAAGTACCTATCAATAACTTTAAATGTAAATGGATTAAATGCCCCAATCAAAAGATATACAATAACGGATTGGATAAGAAAACAAGACCCATATGTCTGCTGTCTATAAGAAACCAATTTCAGAAAAAAAAAAAGACGATAGAAAAAAGTTTAATAGGCAAATGGAAATGGAAAAAAAAAAGCTGGGGTAGCAATACTAATATCTGACAAATTAGATCTCAAAGTGAAGGACATAAGAAGAGATAAGGAAGGCCAATTCATAATATTAAAGGGAGCAAACCAACAAGAAGAAATAATTCTGGTAAACATATATGCACCCAATACAGAAGCACCCAAATACATTAAAAAAAACAAAAACAAAAAACAACAACACAAAACTCCTGCAGGACATTAAGGGAGAGATTAATAGCAATACAATCATAGTAGGAGATTTTAATACCCTACTATCAACTTTGGACAAATCCGCTAAACAAAAAATCAGCAAAGAATCATCAACCCTAAGTGACTCACAAGACCAGATGGAATGAATTGACATCTTCAGAACATTTCACCCCAAAGCCACGGAATATACATTCTTCTCAAGTACACATGGGTCATACTCAAAGATAGACCACATGTTGGGACATAGGCAAAGTGTCTTCAAATTCCAGAAGATAGAAATCATAGCAAGCATCTTCTCAGATCATAGTGGCATAAAACTGGAAATCAACGATAATAAAAATAATCCAAAGAAATTAAACACATACTATTAAACAATGACTGGGTTACCAGAGAAATCAAGGAAGAACATCCTGGCAACAAATGACAATGAAAACAAAACAATCCAAATCTATGGGACACAGCAAAAGCAGTATTGAGAGAAAAGTTCACAGCTCTAGGAACGTACTGAAAAAAAAAAAGAAAGAAAAGAAAAGAAAAGAAAAAATGGTAATAAATTTTGCCTAACCCTACAACTCAAAGAGTTAGAAAAATAGCAACAAGAAAATCCCAGTGTAAGCAGAAGGAAGGAAATAATAAAAATCAGAGCAGAGATAAATGACATAGAGACCAAAGAAACAATACAAAAGATCAACAAAACCAAGAGCTAATTCTTTGAAAGGATAAACAAGATTGATGAATCTCTAGCCAGGCTAACTAAGAAACAAAGAGAGAGGACCCAAATAAACAAAATCAGAAATGAAAAAGTTGAAATAACAACAGACCCCGCCAAAATACAAAGGATTGTTACAAAATACTATGAACAATTCTATTCCAACAAACTGGACAACCTGGAGGAAATGAACATATTCCTAGAAAAATATAACCTTCCAAAACTCAATCAGGAAAAGTCGAAATAGCTCAATAGGCCAGTAACTTTGGAAGAAATTGAAGGAGGCATCAAAAAGCTTACAGCAAACAAAAGCCCAGGGCCAGACAGCCTCACCGCAGAGTTTTACCAAACATTCAAAGAAGAAATAAAACCTATACTCCTCAGACTATTCAAAAAAAAATTCAATAGGAAGGAACACTTCCAAACTTCTTCTATGAAACCAGCATCACCCTAATACCAAAACCAGATAAAGACAACACAATGAAAGAGAATTACAGGTGAATATCCCTCATGAACATACGATAGATGCCAAAATCCTTAACAATATTCTAGCAAATCAGCTCCAGCAGTACATCAGAAAGATCATACACCATGACCAAGTAATATTTATCCCAGGAATGCAAGGATGGTACAATATCAACAAATCAATAAATGTGATACATCACATAAATAAATTGAGAGATAAAAATCAAGTATTCATATTAATTGATGCAGAAAAAGCATTTGACAAAATCCAACACCTTTCTTGATAAAAACTCTCAACAAGCTGGGAATTGAAGAATTATACCTCAACATAATAAAAACTATATATTATAAACCCACAGCAAACATCATACTCAATGGGCAAAAACTAAAACTATTCCCTCTAAGAACAGGAAGAAGACAGGGATGCACACTCTCACCACTCCTGTTTCACATAGTACTGGAAGTATTAGCCATTGAAATTAGACAAGAAGAAGAAATAAAAGGCATCCAAATTGGAAAAGAAGAAGTAAAGCTGCCCTTGTTTGCAGATGACATGATATTGTACATAAAAAAACAAAAGACCCCATCAAAAAACTAATAGACTTAATAAATGAATTCCGCAATGTAGCAGGATACAAAATTAACGCCAAGAAATCTATGGCCTTTCTATACACCAATAGTGAACTTACAGAAACAGAGATTAAAAAATCAATCCCATTTACCATCACACCAAAAAAAATTAAGATACCTAGGAATAAATTTAACTAAGGAGGTAAAAGACATAGATGTGGAAAACTATAGGACACTGAAAAAAGAGATAGAGGAAGACCTAAACAGATGGAAGAACATACCATGTTCCTGGATTGGTAGAATCAACATCATTAAAATATCCACACTTCCCTAAGCAATTTATAAGTTCAATGGACTCCCCATTAAAACACCAATGGCATATTTCACAGACCTAGAAAGAACTCTCCAAAAATTCATCTGGAATAAAAAAAAAAAACCCAAATAGCTACAGCAATCCTGAGAAAGAAGAATAAAGTAGGAGGTATATCAATTCCAAATTTCAAGCTATATTACAAAGCCACTGGTCTCAACACAGCATGGTACTGGCACAAGAACAGACATATATATCAATGGAATAGAATAGAGAATCTGGATATCGACCCAAACCTCTATACTATATTTGACAAAGGAGGCATGATCATACAATGGAGTCAAGACAGTATCTTCAATAAATGATGTTGGGAAAATTGGACAGATACATGCAAAAAAAATGAAACTAGATCACCAACTTACACGATTTACAAAAATAAACTCAAAATAGATACAGGATTTAAACATAAAATGGGAAACAATAAAAATACTAGAGGCATCCACAGGGAGCAAATCTCAGACATATGCCAAAAGAATTTCTTCACTGATACTGCCCCTAGGGCAATGGAAGCTAAAGAGAAAATAAACAAATGGGACTACATCAAAATAAAAAGCTTTTTTTACAGCAAAAGAAACCATCAACAAAACAACAAGAAAGCCCACTGCATGGGTGAACATATTTGCCAGTGTTATCACTGATAAAGTTTTAATCTCCAATGTCTATGGGCAGCTTATACAACTTAATAAAAGGAAGATAAATGATCCAATACAGAAATGGGCAATGGACCTAAAAAATCTTTTCAAAAGAAGACAGAAGGAAGACCAAGAGGCACATGAAAACATGCTCAAAGTCACTAATTATCTGAGATATGCAAATCAAAACGACAATGTGGTACCATCTCACTCCTGTTGGAATGGCTATCATCAACAAAATAACAAATGACTAGTGCTGGCGAGGATCCAGAGAAAAAGGAACCCTCGTGCACTGCTGGTGGGAATGCAGACTGGTGCAGCCACTGTGGAGAACAGTACGGACTTTCCTCAAAAACTGAAAATGGAACTTTCATTTGACCCAGTAATCCCACTCCTAGGAATATATCCTAAGAAACTAGAAACACCAATCAAAAAGGATATATGCACCCCTATGTTCATAGCAGCACAATTTTCAATAGCTAAGATTTGGAAACAGCTTAGGTGTCCGTCAGCAGATGATTGGACCCAAAAACAATGGTACATCTACACAATGGAATACTATGCTGCCATAAAAAGGAATTCTTATCATTTGCAGCAACCTGGATGGAATTGGAGAACATTATGCTGCGTGAAATAAGCCAATCAATGAAAGAGAAACACCACATGACCTCACTCATTTATGGGTAATAAAGAACATTATAAACTGATGAACAAAAAGATAGATACAGAGGCAGTAAAGCACTAAACAGACTGTCAAATTACAGTGGGGAGGGTAGGGAGATATGGGGGAGATAAGAGATCAACCGAAGGACTTGTATGCATGCATATAAGCATAACCAATGGATAAAAAGCTCTGGGGAGTGAGGGTATGTATGAGAATTGGGAGGGTGCAATGGTAAAATTTGTACACATATAATACCTTAATAAAAAAAAATAAACCTTTATTGTTCAGATTATTTGTTTCTCCTTTTACTCCCCATAGCTCCCTTCCACCCAGTTCCCATTCCACCCTCTGCCCTTACCTCCATCGCACTGTCCTCATCAATAGGTGTACGATTTTTGACCAGTCTCTTCCCGAACCCCTCACACCCCTTTCTCCCTGAGAATTATCAATCCCCTCCCATTCTATGCGCCTCATTCTATTATATTCACCAGTTTATTCTGTTCCTCAGATTTTTAATTCACTTGATTTTTAGATTCACTTGTTGATAGATATTTATTTGTTGTTCATAATTTTTATATTCACTTCTCCAATTTGTGCACCTCCATACCTCAGCTTTTCAGTGCTTTTGCCCGTCTCAATGCTCTTTTCTCTTTCCTTCTAGTTGTAGTACTTCCAATCAGCCAGCTTTCCGTGGTTCTGAGTGATAAGACATTTTGTCTTTTAGTTGTAGTTTTGAAATTGTTTTGTGAGGCATCTGTTTAGGTGTTTACCTATGCCACCATCTTGGTTTCTCCTCCAAATACCAGGTATTTTAAATAATATAATTTCACAACTCTGGAAAATTTTTTTCCTTTCCCTAGTGCTTGCTGATTTTTCTGGGTTTTGTTGCTTTTTTTTTATTTGGTGAATTTTTTTAAACTAATTCAGTATTCTTTTTTATATGTGGCCAGTGAAATCTCTGATCACTTAACTTAGAGGACAATTAATAATTAGAGTGATATTTCTTTGAATGCCTAGAACTAAAAATGTCCCAGTCCTTGCCAATGGGCTATGTAAGTATGTTGTGTACACTTTGGACTCTCAGTTAGGCAGTTTACAACTCTGTGTTAAACTACACTTCCTGCTTGAACAGAATCACAAAGGCAGCACAGGTGAAAGCTTATGGCTTTCTCAAGTCATTCCTGAGTATGTGCATGGCCCTACACATGTGCCTGGTCTTCTACATGACAAGGAATATGTAGTAGTTCTTCAAAGTCCCTTTGAACACTGATTTTTCAGATTTTCCTTTTAAGCTTTTTGGGTAATTTATTGTTTGTTTCAATTATTATGCATTAACTCAGTCATACTTGCCATTAAAACACTTGCTATAGTATTCACAAAGTTAATTTCTCAATTCTTTGAAATAACATCATTTTGCTTATATTATTTCCTAGAAAATCAATGACAGTTAAATTCATGTTTAGTTCATTTTTAAAAAATTTAGTTCAGTTTAAGTCGAACTATTTCAAAACAATATAATTTTCTAAGCACTTTAAATGTAACTGAGAATCAGGTTACCAAGCTTTGCCAGGGTCTTGTTGCTAACTCATTCTAGGATTAAAAAAAGAAGAAAATTTAGAACAAGCAGTAGGTGGGAGAATGCTAGAACAGTTAATGAAAATGGCAATGATGCCTTGCCATATCAAGACTCAAAGGTATTAAATTACTTCAAATGTGTGAAATAGTAAAGGTATAATAGTTGTGATGAAAATAGTCTGTGCCACAATTCAGCCCTAGGTCTATCTAACTCTAGAGTTTAATGCTATTCAATTACTAAGTTACATATAATCTCTCCTCTCAAGTCAATTTTCTGATAAGAATCTGTATTTACTGGATCAAAAGTAAACTCCTCTGCTGACTTTCAGCTCCTTTTTAATTTTTTCTTCACCTACCTAGCTAGATTTAATCCCTAAAGCAATCATCCAATTTAGTCAGATCAGTTTCCAAACTGTTATTCACTCAAATTTGTCATATTAATTTCTCATTCTGGGCTTTCACTTACCTGGAGAGCCCCAAAATCATATCAAGACACATCTGTAGAAAGCTTTCTTTGATTCCTATTCCTCTATCGCAGAAGTGGGGAACTTTTTTCTGCCAAGGGCCATTTGGATATTTATAACATCATTCATGGGCCATGAAAGTTATCAACTTAAAAATTAGTCTGATCTATTTGGTCAAACATTTAATTAACTTAGCCTTAATGCCTTGGCAAGGCCAGACCAAATGACTTCGCAGGCTATATCAGGCCTGGTGGTGGGACATTCCACACCTCTGCTTTAAAAAAAAAAAAAAAGAAAAAAAAAAGCCTATAGAATTTAGCATCTATAGCACATAAATTTTTTATCTGGTTTATTTTTAAATGATGTTATAATTTACATACTGTAAAATTTACCTTTTTACAGTGTACAATTCAGCACTTTTAATATTTACACGAAGAAATACAGTCATATTTTGATTGCCTGCTCTTCCTTCACTTTTTTTCCTACGTAGGCCCTCAATAGATTAGATAATTCCCTCTCACATTGGAAAGGGAAAACCTGAGCCCAGAGACTCAAATTGTAATTTCATCCCAAAACACTCAGAAATAATGCTTAGCCAAATGTCTGGATACCCTGTGATTCAGTCAGTTTGACATATAAAATTAACCATCACAAGCTCAAACCTCATTTTATTCCCTCCAATGGTTGCAACCCACTGGTTTTCAAAGTTACTGTAGAGTTTAGGAGAGGGTAGAGGTGAAAATAGGGTAAGTTAAAATCCCACAAACCTTTTTATTCAGATTCAGCCATTTTTCTTAAATAAACACTCTGGATTGTTGCAAGCTTTAGGCTAATTCCCAGAGTTCTCAGAAAATTAATTCATAAGAGTTTTTGCTATTTTTCTCATTGTTTTTATGGAGAAGAGATTTTCCAGTGGTCTTTACTCCTCCATTCTCTCTAATATCCTGCATATACAATTTAACATTTACATATTGTCCTATTTGTTTTCTTTTTGTTTTGTATGCTACTCATTTTTTTTTCAAACTAAACTGTAGATTCTTTTGCTGTATACATCTGTAAACTACCTCTACAGTGTCTAGCACAGAAGTTCACTTTTCAACCTTATTGAAATTGAGATTGAGTTCAATGTTTCTTTTCATATTTATGTTAAACAGGCTGTATTTGGGAAATCAAACCAGTTGTTATTAACAGAATTGCTATAATCATAATATTGTAGCTGACTTTCTTCTCTACTGACTTTTACAAACGAACATTTTACTTTGAAATAATTTTAGACTCACAAGAAGTGGCAAAAATTGTTCAGAGAGTTCTCATGGTTCAACTAGCTTTCCCTAATATTAATATCTTGTATAACCATAATCTAATTATCAAAACTGAAAAATTACCATAGATACAATACTATTAAATACACTACAGACTTTAAAAGTCATATTCCTCAACCGGCTTTTAAAGTCTGTTGTGCAGTATAGATTGAAGAAAAGAAAAGAAGAAAAAAAAAGGATGCAGGGAACAACCTGAAGTTGTATAGTCGCCAATGGCATCTGAGCAAGTGAGAGAAAGTTGAAGCCAAAATTCAGTATAGGTGCTGTTTTAGACCCTCTTCTAATTAGTCTGTATATGGTATGTCTTTTTGTAATTAATATGTTTGTAGAGGGTGTCTTCTTCTTATTTGCATTAGGAATCTATGCTAACCTTGGCCTTGCCTTTCAGTATATTCTGAATTGTCCACAAAGTTAAGTTTGTAAACAAAAATATTACTTTCATCATTGCTACACATCTGCTCCCCCTATCTGCACTCCTAAATGTTAGAATGTTCAGACAGTATATTAAAATAAAAACACTGCTTAGGTTGAAAGGTGATATAGTCTATTGCATAGATTAAGAAATAAACAAAAAATGAAATAGATCAGCAGAATGATGAAAACAGGTTGCTGTCTAGTTTCTTTGTAGTAGAATGTTCATAATGAAGCTTCTTAAATTTGTACTGGTATAAATTCAATGTAAGACTTATTCATATATGCAAAATGTATATTAAAGTCAAATAGAAATATTTAAAATTATCTTGTCATAAGACTTGACTAAAAGTGCATTACTCTTAAATTCTGTTACTTTATATTGTAAATAATCAACTGCTCTTCTAACAGCATAATTTGTGGACGATTTCATCGTAAAATTAAATGGAAGAAGCCACAGTGTGACAGTGGCTTTTTAAGACATATTTATAATGCTCAAGTCTAGTTTTAGGGGGCTGAGAATTAATTGTTCTGAAATAAATTCCAGATGGATAGATATAATTAAGAGTAGAAAAATAAAACCTTAAAACCACCAAAGAGAGGAGACAAAATGGAGGCAGAGTAGAAGGACATGTCCCGAGCCTTGTCCCATAGCAGATAGAATGAACAACTAAATTGAATAACATCCATCCCAAATTGGTGAAGTAGACAAAGCCAGCGAGACAATTTGCATTCAGGAAGGGCAGAGGACACCTGGAGAATGTTAAAATCAGGAATCTGGGCTGCAGAGAACTGTGAAACCTCTGAGCCCAGAGGGTCAGAGGTAAACCACACAGCACCAAGTCCGTGCCCCTTGGGACAGGCATAGCATAGCCTCTGACTGGGGAAAAGAGGTCAGCAGGACTTCTGGTGGCAGAGAATTCTAGATCTGGGTCCACAGTCATGAGAGACTGAGCCCAGAGAGAGCAGCCTGGATGGCTGCCCAGGCCACACCATGCTGGGAGAAGAGGGAATTGCAGAGGTGCAACTCTTTCCCCTCTTTGTGGCCTTTGCTTTTCTTTGCTGAACCTAGTTCATAGGACTTTTCAAATACTACAGACACTCACCCATGGCTGAGGTGCAGGTGGAGGTACAGACTTGTGGAGTCTGAGGAAAGGCTTGGGAGAGGAGAGGATCCGAGAGAGGTGGCCACAAGTCTGGTGCTGAGTCATAGCTGATATGCTGGACCTAGGCAGCCATTTTCTCCTGAAGAGATAGTCCCTTCCTGCAGTCTCCAGGCAACCAATACAGCCACACCAAGACTACACTCTGAGTGGCAAAAAAATATTTTAAAAAAGCTGAATAGTCCCTAAGAGCCCTCAAGGACTGGCCTAAAGAGAAGCCTTCAGTAACAGCAACAAGAAACTAAGAAGCTGCAGACAATACAGAAGAATGGGATCTGAATTGCCGGAAAAGAACGACACATCACTTTTTCATTTTTATTTTATTTTATTATTTTGTTATCTCTTTTTTCTTTGTTTCCCTTTTTCATTTGTTTCTTTATTTTCTATTTTTCATTATTTTTTTCACTGTTCTAATTTCTTTTATTTTATCCTATTTTTAAAATATATATATTTTTAATTTTTGTTATTTTTTTCTTCAATTTCTCTTTCTTTTTATCCACTCATACTCTTTCTACTTCCTCTATACTGAACTGAAGTCAGCCCCATATTCATCCAATTCTTAATCTTACTTTCTGTATATAAGATTCTGCCCCCACCCTCTTTACTGGGTATTGGCTGTTTGTATGTTTTGGTTTATGTTTGTTCTCTGGTGTTTTCTCCATTTATGTGTATGGAATATATATATTCCTTTTGCTTCTTTTTCTTTTCTCTCATACCATTTTTTTCTCCAATATCATTTGTGCTCTTTTCTCTCCCCTAATTCTCTTTTCTCTGGTAGTCACTTATATTGGGGTTATTGGTGTGATGAGTACATTCTTCTTTTGTTACGTTTGTGTCATGTCTTATTGAGGTGAATATTATCTTATTTAGCCAATGTGGTAGAGAGCAAGCCACATAACCAGACACCTGAAGAGGAGACTCCATCCACATATGGGTCAATAACACTCCAGACCCAACTACAGAGGCAGGAAGAAGGTGGCACTGAGGGAGAGTGTGAGTGAGGGAGGGAGCAAAAGAAAAGTGTGTGGATGTGTGGTGTGTGAGTGTGTCTGAGTGAGGCAAAGTTAGATCCTGCAGAACCTTTGGGGGCAGGCTGACTGGGCTCACCTAACCAGGCAGCCTCTGCTATGGTTGAAAACAATCCCAGAGTGGCCAGCTCTTCCACAGAGGCTGCACCTTTTTGAAGGTGACTGGGAGCCCAGCCTCACTTCCACCCAGGGTGCCTTCAGATAACATCAGGGAATCTACAGCCATCCCCGCCAGGGACCTGCTGCCTTGGCTGAGGTCCCACAGTTACCAAAACTCCAGCCACCCTGGGTGTGAGCTCCTAAAAAATAAAGCATGTTCCCCTCTGACTGGCCCAACACTTTAGCTCAAGGCACCACAACCATTTAAGCAGCAGCCACAAGAGCAGCCTGCCACCATCTGAGGAGCAGCAGTTCCATAAGCACCCCACCCCAGGCCAAGAAATGGCAGCCTCATGGGGCCTGACCCCATCTGAGGAGTAGCAGTCCTGAGAGTGGCCTGCCCACATCTGTGGAGTGGCATCCCCAAGTAGCCCACCACAGCTAGAGAAGCAGTAGCTACACGAGCAGCTTGTCCACATCCATGGAGCAGCAGCCCTGCACAGTCTGCCCCCACCTTAGGAGAAGCACCTGCATGCAGCCCACACTCATCCAAGGAGCAGCAGCCTTGTGAGCAGCCTTCCCCATCCCAGGAGGAGCAGCTGCATGAGCAGCGTGCCCCTATCAGCCAGAGGAGCCACCACTACTGTGACCAGCTCCCACCATAGGAGCCACTGCCAACTGAGAAGCAGCAGATGCTGTTACCATCTGAGGGGCAGCCACCACCTGAGGAGCCACTGCTGCCCGAGGAGCAGATCCTGCATGACTTAACACCTAGATCTTTTGGTGACGGCAAAAATGGTAAGACAAATAAATCCCCAAGGGAAAAGAAAAGGAGGAATCACCAGAAAATTAGCTAAGTGAAATGGAGGCATGCAATATGTTAGAAAAAGAATTCAGAATAAGGGTCATACATTTCAAAAACTGGATGGATGAGAAAATCAACAACCTATGTAATAATCAGAAGAAATAAAGAATGGTATAGCTGCAATAAAAAAAACACCATGGAAACTTTCAACAGCAGACTAGGAGAAGCGGAGGACCAAATAAGCAAATTAGAAGACAGGGAAGAAAAACACACCTAACCTGAACCACAATTGGAGAAAAAAATTTAAGACGCAGGAGAGCCTAAGGGGACTTTGGGACAAAATGAAATGAAGGAACATACGAATAATAGGGGTGCCAGAATGACAGGAAGAGGAACAAGGGTTAGAAAACCTATTTAAAGAAATAATGTAAGAAAACTTCCCTGATGTGGGGAAGAGAAAAGTCATAAAAACATGAGAGTCCCAAGCAAGATGAACCCAAAAAGACCCACACCAAGACACATCCTAATTATGATGGAAAACCTTCAGGACAAAGAATCTTAAAGACTGCAAGAGAGAGACAGAAAGTTATGTACAAGGGATCTCCGATTAGATTATCAAATGATTTCTCAATAGAAATACATCAGATCAGAATGGAATGGTGGCAGTTTACACAAAGTGATGCAAAGCAAGGGACTAAATCCAAAAATACTCTATCTACAAGGCTATCATTCAATATTGAAGTAGAAATAGGAGCTTTACAGACAAAAAAAAGGCTAAGGGAGCTTCAGATTCCTGAGAGTCATAGAGCTCCTCTTCCTCCCCACATGCTTGTGGCAGCACCATAGGAGCTGCTAGACTTCCCCTCACACAGGGTCATAGCATTGCTACAGGAATTTAAGTCTGGGAGTGCATGGACACTGGGAATATGTTCCCTGCAACACAATGGGGTGAACAAGCCCTATGCCCATGCTGGGAGTCACTACCACCTGACTTCGATTCTGGGTAAGTGCGCACAGAAGTCTGTTTTCCACACCACAGGAGTGGACCTCCTGCCAACACAGTGCAACTATGCAACCCGGTCTCCAAACTGACTGGGACCCTGATTCTCCCTGTAAGAGGCAGCACTGGGTACCAGTGATTTGACTCTGTTTCTCATCACGTACGCCTGGGATCCCTGATTCCCAGTGCATTCACATTGGATCCAGTGACACCAATTCTTAATGCATGCACACACAGGGAGCCTGAACCTCAGCGTAAGGCCACATCAAGCAACAGAGACTTGGATACTCGATTCTTGATTCAGACACAAGGGAACTCTGACTTGTGGCATGTGCTAGGGGAGTCTGATTTTTGGCACATGCCAGCAGGGTCTCTGTTACTGCGTGGTGCACAGGCAGTCCCTGATTCTAGGTGCATGCACAAGGCCACACTAAGCACAGGTGACTCTGATCCTGGGTGAGCGTGATTCCTATCCACCCACAGGAGCCACACGTCTTGGTGCTGGAGCTCTTCAGTGACACTCAGGTGGTGTGAAGCTCCCACTGCACATGGCCCAGGCCCATGCAACTCGACGTTTAAACCTCCTGGTGATAGTCAGAATTGTGAGATGACAGAATACCCAGAGGAAAGAAAATGAGGAGTCACCAAGTAAGGAAACTAATAAAATGAAAGCATGCAACATGACAAAAAGAATTCAAAGTAATGGCTATATAGTTCATATAGATGGATGAGAAAATCAACAACCTATGCAAAAATCAGGAAGAAATCAAAAGTGATATAGCTACAATCAAAAACACCATGGAAAATTTCAACAGTAGACTAGAAGAAGAAGAGGACCAAATTAGTGAGTCAGAAGATAAGGTAGAGAAATAAGCTGAATCTGAACAGCAACTGGAGGAAAAAATTAAAAAGCAGGAGGAGAGACTAAGGGAGCTTTGGGACAATGTGAAACAAACTAACATATGTATAATAAAGCTGCCAGAAGGACAAGAAAAGCAGCAAGGATTAGAAAATCTATTTGAAGAAATAATGACATGGGGAAGAAAAAAGTTACACAAGTACAGAGTGCCAAGCAAGATGAATCCCAAAAGACCCACACTGAGACATGTCATAATTATAATGGCAAATGTTAATGACAAAGAGAAAAAGTTAAAGGCTGCAAGAGAGAGACAGAGAGTCACATACAAACAATCCCACATCAGATTATCAAATGATTTCCCAAGAGAAACACATCAACATAGAAGGGATTGGAAGAAGGTATAGAAAGTGATGCAAAGCAAGGGACTGAATCCAAGAATACTCTATCCAGCAAGACTATCAATCAAAATTAAAGGGGAAATCAGGAGCTTTACAGACAAAAAAACAAAAACAAAAAACATTAAGAGAGTTTATCACTACCAAGCCAGCAATGCAAGAAATGTTAAAGGGAATGCTGTAAAAATAATAAATAGAAAGGGAGGAGGGAACCCAGGCATAAAATACAGAAATGGCTATAAACAAGAATCTATCAATAAGAACATTAAATGAAAATGGTTTAAATGCTCCAATCAAAAGACATCAAGTAGCCGAAACCGGTTTGGCTCAATGGATAGAGCGTCGGCTTGGGGACTGAAAGGTCCCAGGTTCGATTCTGGTTAAGGGCATGTACCTTGGTTGTGGGCATATCCCCAGTAGGGGATGTGCAAGAGGCAGATGTTCGATGACTCTCTCTCATTGATGTTTCTAACTATCTCTCTCCCTTCTCTGTACAAAATCAATAAAATATATATTAAAAAAAAAAGACATCAAGTGAAAGAATGGATAAGAAAACATCACCCATAAATATGCTGTCTACATGAGATCCACCTCAGAACAAGGGACTCACACAGACTGAAAGTGAAGGGATGGGAAAATATCTATCAGGCAAATAGAAATGAAAAAAACAAAAAACAAAACAAAACAAACAAACAAACAAACAAAAAACGTGGGGTAGCAAAACTTATATCTGACAAAATAGACCTCAAAGGAAATACCATAACAAGACACAATAAAGGCTACTCCATAATTCTAAAGGGATCAATACAACAAGAGGATATAACTCTGATAAAGATTTATGCACCCAATGCAGGAGCACCCAAATACATTAAAAAAACAAAAACAAGAAAAACTTCTGGAAGATATCAGGGGAGAGATTGACAGAAACACAATCATAGTAGGAGACTGTAATACCCCATTAACATCACTGGGGTATTACAGTTGCGGAAGAAAACAGTTACACAAGTACAGAGTTCCAAGCAAGATGAATTCCAAAAGACCCACACCAAGACATGTCATTGAAAGGGCAAGTGCTGGAGGGTAGGGGAAGCCTGGGGGAAGTGTTAAGTGTGTGTGTGTTGTGTGTGTGTGGGGGGGCATGAGACATATGTACTACTATTTATAATACCTTAAACAATACAATTTTTAAAAAGGGGGTTAAAAAAAGGCTAAGGAAGTTTTTCACCACCAAGCCAGCAATGCAAGAAATGCTAAAGGGACTGGTGTTAAAAGAAATAGAAAGGGGAGAAGGAACACAGACACAAAAATTAAAAATGGCTACAAACAAGTACCTGTAAATAATAACTTTAAATGTAAACTGACTAAATGCTCCAATCAAAAGACACTGAGTGGATGAATGGATAAAAAAAAATGACCCATATATATGCTGTCAATAAGAGACCCACCTCAAAACAAGGGACTCACACAGAGTGATAGTGAAGGGATGGGAAAATATCTTTCAGGAAAATGGATATGAAAAAAAACTGAGGTAGCAATACTTACATCAGACAAAATAGACCTCAAACTGAAGGCCATAACAAGAGATAAGGAAGGCAACTTCATAATACTAAAGAGATTAATACAACAAGGGGATACATCTCTGGTAAACATATATGCACCCAATGCAGGAGCACTCAAAACATAAAATAACTTCTGGAAAATATCAGGAGATAAATTGACATCAATAAAATTATAGTAGGGGACTCTAATACCCAATGACATTACTGGATAAATCCTCTAGACAAAAAAATCAGCAAAGACACAGCAATCCTAAATGACTCACTAGATCAGATGAAATTAATTGACATCTTCAGAACATTTCACCCCAAAGCCACACAATATACATTCTTTTCAAGGACACATCAGATGTTTCCAAAGATAGACCACATATTGGATAGTAGGAAAACTCTCTCCAAATTCAAGAAGATTTAAATTATATCAAGCATCTTATCAGACTACAATGGCATAATACTAGAAATAAACTATAATAAAAACAATAAAAAATTTAAACACTTGGAAGCTGAATAGCATGTTATTAAACAATGATTGGGTTATCAAAGAGATCAAGAAAGAAATAAAAAATACAATGAAAATAAATGGATGACAATGAAAACACAACAATCCAAATCTATAGGACACAGTGAAAGCAGTGCTGAGAGGGAAGTTTATAGCTCTACAGGCCTACTTCAGAAAATAAGAAAAATGGTAATAAATCATCTAACTTTACAATTTAAAGAATTAGAAAGAGAGCAACAAGAAAAGCCCAGAGTGAGCAGAAGGAATGAGATAATAAGAATCAGAGCAGAAATAAATAACATAGAGACAAAAAAAAAATACAAAAGGTCAATGAAACCAAGAACTGGTTCTTTGAAAGGATAAACAAGACCGATGAACCTCTAGCCAAGCTCACCAAGAAGCAAAGAAAGAGGACCCAAATAAACAAAATCAGAAATCAAAGATGCAAAATAACAAACAGACCCACAGGAATACAAAGGATTGTTAAAAAAAAAATATGAACAATTCTATTCCAACAAACTAGGCTACCTAGAAGAAATGGACACATTCCTAGAAAAATACGACCTTCCAAAACTCAATTAGGAAGAACCTAGAAATCTCAATACGCCAATAAATATGGAGGAAATTATAGCAGTCAGTCATCAAAATGCTTCCAGAAAACAAAAACCTGGGACCAGGTGGCTTCACAGGGAAGTTTTACCAAACACTCAAGGAAGAACTAAAACCTATCATCCTCAGACTATTCAAAAATATTCAAGAGGAAGGAACACTTCCCAGTTCATTCTATGAAGCCAGCATCACCCTAATACCAAAATCAGATAAAGACAACACAATGAAAGAGAATTACAGGCCAATATCCCTGAACATAGATGCCAAAATGCTCAAGTCTAACAAATTCAATCCAGCAGTACATCAGAAAGATCATACACCATGACCAAGTAGTATTTATTCCGGGAATGCAAGGATGGTACAATATCTGCAAATCAATAAACATAATACATCACATAAACAAAATGAGAGACAAAAATCACAGTCATATCAATTGATGCAGAAAAAGCATTTGACAAAATCCAATGCCCTTTATTGATAAAAACCCTCAGCAAAGTGGGAATAGAGAAATCATACCTCAACATAATGAAAGCTTTATATGACAAACCTACAGCCAACATCATACTCAATGGGCAAAAACTAAAACCATTTTACCTAAGAACAGGAGTAAGACAGGGATGCCCACTTTCACCACTCCTGTTCGACATAGTACTGAAAGTGCTAGCTATAGCAATAAGACAAGAAGAATAAATAAAAGATATTCAAATTGGCAAACAAGACATAAAACTGTAATTATTTGCAGATGACATGATACTGTGCATAAAAATCCCCAAAGGCTTTATAAAGATTATTAGACTTAATAAATGAATTCAGCAATGTATCAGGATAAAAAAGTAATGCCCAGAAATCTATGACATTTTTATACATCAATAGTGAACTTACAGAAAGAGAGACTAAAAAAGCAATTCCAGATTTGTGCGCGCTGAAGCGCACATTGCCCGCAGAGGACAGAATGTTGACTCTGATGCTGTATTGCCCTGGCGGGAAGAAACAAAATTTCCGGCTGTGCTGAGCCCCACTCCCAACTGCCCTGAACTCCAGCTCTAGGCCAATCCCTGGGGACCCAGGCTCAAGCAGAGGGAGACGGGGCTGTGAGGTGGAGTCCTGGGGGAGCAGCGAAAAGCGGAGCCCCCGGAATCGTGCACATTGCACGCAGAGGACAGTCTGTTGACTCTGATGCTAGACTCTCCAAGCGGGAAGGAGAAAAAAAGCTCCAGACTGGAGGAATGCGACGAGGAGCAGGAGCCCCTGCCGGACACCGGCCAGCCAGGCGCCAGCAAGGAACTGGGCGACGGGGCCCCCAGGGGGGAGGTGCCCCCAAGCCTTCGACCACTGAGTACGGGCAATGGAGCCGAGGCGGGGGGCTGCTTCCTGGGCGGCGGTGCAGACCCCGGCAACAGGCTGAAGCAGTGCAGGAGCCCGCGGAGAACAAAGGGGTGCCACAGGCCAACCTGCTGAGCTTCCAGGACAAGGAGGAAGAAACCGAAGAAGTTCTCAATGTGAAGAAATCAAGGGAGAGCAAAAGATAGTAAAATTACTTGAGAAGATCTTGAAAAATCAAAGACTAAGTCAGAACTCAACTCAGCAGCCAACATTGCAACATAAATGCATTAAAAAAAAGGACAGAATGTTGGAACGGTGGCGGCCAGGCCTAGAGTGGCCAGGCACAAGGCAGTGGCAGCCGGGCCTGGAGCAGCAACAGCCAGGCCCCAGAGCAGCAGCAGCCAGAACCAGAGCAGCAACAGCCAGGCCTGGAGCAGCCAGACCTTGGGCAGTGGCAGCCAGGCCTGAGACAGAGGCGGCCAAGCCCAGGGTGGCCAGTCCAGGAACACCCAGACCCGGAGAAGCCAGGCCCAGAGCAGCCGGGTCAGGAGCAGCCAGGCCCAGAACGGCAGTAGCCAAGCCCGGAGCATCCAGGCCGGGAGCAGCCAGGCTCAGAGCAGCCGGGCCCGGGGCAGCCGGGCCCAGAGCAGCCAGGTCAGGTGCGGCCAGGCCCAGAGCAGCAGCTGCCAGGTCGGGTGCGGCCAGGCCAGGAGCAGCGGCTGCCAGGCTGGGAGCGGCCAGGCCCGGAGCAGCAGCTGCCAGGCCAGGAGCGGCCAGGCCCGGAGCAGCCAGGTCGGGTGCGGACAGGCCCGGAGCAGCAGCTGCCAGGCTGGGAGTGGCCAGGCCCGGAGCAGCAGCTGCCAGGCCAGGAGCGGCCAGGCCCGGAGCAGCCAGGTCGGGTGCGGACAGGCCCGGAGCAGCAGCTGCCAGGCTGGGAGCGGCCACGCCCGGAGCGGCCGGGTCGGGTGTGGCCAGGCCCGGAGCAGCCGGGTCGGGTGCGGCCAGGCCCAGAGCAGCAGCTGCCAGGCCGGGAGCGGCCAGGCCCGGAGCAGCCGGGTCGGGTGAGGCCAGCCCTGGAGCAGCAGCTGCCAGGCTGGGAGCGGCCAGGCTCAGAGCTGCCAGGTCGGGTGTGGCCAGGCCCGGAGCAGCAGCTGCCAGGCTGGGAGCAGCCGGGCCCGGAGCTGCCGGGCCCAGAACAGCAGGGTTGGGTGTGGCCAGGCACGGAGCAGCAGCAGCCAAGCCCGGAGCAACCAGGTCGGGAGCAGCAGTGGCCAGACCCGGAGCAGCTGGCTGTGGAACGGACCAGAGCAACAGAGGCCAGGCCTGGAGCATCCAGGCCCGGAACAGCTCGCTCCTCGCCTGCCCCCGCCCCAAGGCTGCCTCTCAGACATGGCTGGAAACTTTTGCGGGAACTTAAGGGTCTGCTGAATTAAGTGATGATGGCTTAGATCTGGATATGTTGAGTTAGTATAGCGCTGGGGTGTTGATCTGTGAGTGTCTTGTGCGGGGCCTGGATGAGGTTGGTTGGCCTATTTGGAAATGTCTTTTGTGTGAAGTGTATCTTTGGGCATGTGGAGGTATTATTGATATGAGAAAATGCTAAGTAACTGATTTACTATCTGCAAAGGGATTTACTATCGGGAAAAGGGAGGGAGGAAGAGACTGAACATAAACTGTGCACCTATGGATGAGGACAATGGGGGAGGGGATGGGGGCGGACGGTGGGGTGGGAACCTGGTGGAGGGGTGAAGAAATGAGGAACCTTTGTAATAATATGAACAATAAAGATTGATTGAAAAATAATAATAATAAAATAAAATAAAACCAAAAAAAAAAAAAAAGCAATTCCATTTACCATCTCACCAAAAAAATTAAAATACCTAGGAATAAATTTAGCTAAGGAGATAAAAGACTTGCACTCAGAAAACCACATGACACCAAAATAAGAGATAAAGGAATACACAAACAGATGAAGAACATACTGTGTTCATGAATTGGTAGACTCAACATAATTTCAATGTCCATACTACCCAGAGAATGTATAAATTCAATGCACTCCTCTTTAAAATACCAATGGTATATTTCTCAGACCTTGAACAAACTCCAAAAATTCATCTGGAATAAAAAAGATCTCAAATAGCTGCAGCAATCCTGAGAAAGTAGAACAAATACCAGATATCAAGCTGTATTACAAAGCCACTGTTCTCAAAAGTGCCTGGTACCAGCATAAGAACAGACATAGTGATCAATGGAATAAAATAGAGAACCCAGAAATTGCTCAATTAATATTTGACAAAGGAGACAAGAACATGCAAGGGAGTCAAGACAGTCTCTTCAATAAATGGTGCTGGGAAAACTAGACAGACATAATGAAAAAAATGAAACTAGACCACCAAGTTATACCATACACAGAAATAAACTCAAAATGGATAAAGGACTTAAACATAAGAATGGAACAATGAGTCTACCTCTCTCCTTCTGAAATCAATAAAATATATTTAAAAATAAACAAATGAATAATATAGAACTAGAGATATGGAAACATGGAACAGACGGACAAATCTCTGAGGGGATAGAGAGGGATGGAAAGATATTAACCAGAGAACTTATATGCATATATGTATTACCTGTGGACCCAGAAAATAAGGTGGTGAAGGCCTAGGGTGGATAGGAACCAGGTTGGAGGAAGGCAATGGGAGGAAAAAGGGGGACATCTTTAATACTCTCAACAATAAAAATTAAAAAAAAAAACTCCCAATAAACAAAAGCCCTAATCAAAATGTCTTCTCAGGGGTGTTTTACAAAATTTTCTAAGAACAACTTACACCTATTCTCCTCAAAATATTCCAAAAATAATCCAAGAGAAATGAATACTTCCAAGCTCTTTTTTCAAGGCCAGAATTACTCTAATTCCAAAACCAGATAAAGACACTACAAAGAAAGAGAATTACAGACCAACATCCCTGATGAACATAGACACTAAAACACTCAATAAAATATTAGCAACTCAGATCCAGCAGTATATTAAAAAGATAATTCACCATGACTGATAGGGATTTATTCCTGGGATGCAAGGAATATTTGCAAATAAATTTTTTTATTTGCAAATAAATTTTACAATATTTGCAAATAAATAACAGTGATACATCACATAAAGAAATTGAAAGACTGAAATCACATGATCATATTAATAGATGCAGAAAATGTATCTGACAAATATCCAACATCCATTTTTTAAATAAATCTTTATTATTCAGATTATTACTATTGTTCTTTTTTCCCCCATAGCTCCCCTCCACCTGGTTCCCACCCCACCCTCTGCCCTTACCCCCCACACACACTGTCCTCGTCCATAGGCGTATGCCCTTGATTCTATTCTATTCACCAGTTTATTAAATTCATCATATTTTTTATTCATTTGATTTTTAGATTCACTTGTTGATAGATATTTGTTATTCATAATTTTTATCATTACCTTTTTCTTCTCCTTCCACAATTTAAAATAGCTAAGATCTGGAACCAGCCCAAGTGTCCATCAATAGAAGAATGGATAAAAAGCTGATGTACATTTACACCATGGAATACTCTGTTTTTGTAAGAAAGAAGGCTCTTTTACCCTTTGATACAGCATGGAGGGACCTGGCAGGTATTTTGCTCAGCAAAATAAGCCAGTCAGAGAAAGACAAATAACACACAATCTCATTTATATGTGGAATTTAAATAACAAAATAAACTGATTAAAAAATAGATCCAGAGATATAGAAGCATGGAACAGGCTGATGAATTTCAGAGGGAAGGTGAGGGTGGGAAAATATTAATCAAAGGTCTTATAGTGTAGTGAAGGCAAGGTGGAGAGGGTCAATGGGGAAAAAAGGGGGCTATCTGTAATACTTTCAACTATAAAGGTAAATTTTCAAAAAAGAATACTGAGAACCATTGAGCTGGGATATAGTTTTGAGAAAATTAAATAGATTTAAGAACAAATAATGATGGAAAATATGACAGGGTAAAAGATATAGAGGAGCCCAACTGTGTGACTCAGTGGTTGAGTATTGACCCATGTGCTAGGAGGTCACAGTTTGATTCTTGGTCAGAGCACATGTCCAGGTTGCGGTCTCAATCCTCGTAAGAGGCGTGCAGGAGGCAGCCAATCTATGGGTCTCTATCATCATTGATGTTTCTTTTTCTTTTTAAAATTAAATTCTATTTTATTGTTTAATGCATTACATATAGTAGTACATGCACCTCCTTTTTTCCCCCATTGACCTTCCCTCAGCCTCTCCTTCTCCCCGTTCTTCTTTGAAATCAATAAAAATATATTTTTTCCTTTTTTTTAATAAATCTTTATTGTTCAGATTATTAAAGTTGTTCCTCTTTTTCCCCATAGCTCCCCTGCACCCAGTTCCCACCCCAATCCCTGCCTTTACCTCCCCGCATTGTCCTCGTCCATAGATGTATGATTTTTGTCCAGTCTCTTCCCACACCCCCACATGCCCTTCTCTTCGAGAATTGTCACTGCACTCCCTTTCTATGCCCCTGATTCTATTCTATTCACCGGTTTATTCTGTTTGTCAGAATTTTTATTCACTTGATTTTTAGATTCACCTGTGGATAGATATGTATTTGTTGTCACTTTGTTGTTCATAATTTTTATCTTTATCTTTTTCTTCTTCTTCCTCTTTTTAAAGAATACCTTTCAGCATTTCATATAGTACTGGTTTGGTGGTGATGAACTCCTTTAGCTTTTTCTTATCTGTGAAGTTCTTTATGTGAACTTCAATTCTAAATGATAGCTTTGCTGGGTAGAATAATCTTGGTTGTACGTTCTTGCTATTTATTACTTTGAATATTTCTTGCCACTTCCTTCTGGCCTGCACAGTTTCTGTTGAGAAATCAGCTGACAATTGTATAGGTGCTCCCTTGTAGGTAGTTAACTGTTTTTCTCTTGCTGCTTTCAATATTCTCTCTTTGTCTTTTGCTCTTGGCATTTTAATTATGATGTGTCTTGGTGTGGTCCTCTTTGGATTCTTTTGTTTGGGGTTCTCTACACTTCCTGGACTTGTAGGTCTATTTCTTACACCAAGTAGGGGAAGTTTTCAATTATTATTTCTTCAAATAGGTTTTAAATATCTTGTTCTCTCTCTTCTTCTGGCACCCCTATAATATCCGATGTTGGTACACTTCAAGTTGTCCCAGGGGCTCCTTGCATTATCTTCATATTTCTGAATTCTTTTACCTTTTTGCTTTTCTAGTTGGTTGTTTTTTGCTTCTTCATATTTTAAAAATTTGACTTGATTCTTACAATCCTCTAGCCTTCTGTTGGATCTCTGTATGTTATTCTTTATTTTGGTCAGTGTATGCTTAATTTCTAATTGGTCCTTTTTCATATACTTGAGGGTCTCACTAAATTTCTCAGAATTTCCTAGAAGATTCTTGAGTAACCTTATAACTATGGTTTTGAACTCTATATCCAGTAGTTTTCTTTCCTCCATTTCTGTCATGTGTGACCTGTTTCTTTGCCTCCACATTTTGGCTGCCTCCCTGTGTTGATAGAGTGGCTTTGTGTTCTAGGTGTCCTATAGAGCCAAGTGGCTCTGCCTCCTCAGTTACCTGAGGTGGACACTCTTGGTGAACCACTTTGTGGGCTGTGTGTGCAGTCTTGTAGTTAAGCCTTGATTGCTGTTGGTATCACTGGGAGGAATTGACCTCCAGACCAATTGGCTGTGAGGATCAGTTGTGTCTGCAATAGGAGAACTTCTGTGCTAGAGACACCCTTATGGGGCAGGACTTGCTTCAGTGGGGCTCTGGCACTCACTGGGTCTACCCCCTGAGTGTGTCTCTTATGGATGTGAAGAGTTGTAATCTGGATGGTCCCACTCCACTGGGTACCCTGGCTCTTGGATCTCCAAGGAGGTGCAAAGTTAGCCACTGCCTGAGGCACCCAGCAAGAGCTACAGAGATATATGCAGATTCCTCCTCTTTGTTTGGGGTTTGGAAGTGCCCAGATGAGGCCCTACTGTGAAGCAATGCAAGCTGCTGTGGAGCTTTGGGCTTTTTTTTTTTGGAGGCTCTGGGGCTCTCTAACCGAGATGCAGTTTGTTAGGTAATTTTAGATTGCAAAAGGCCAGTCCATTTATATGCAAAAGCCTCTGTGAATAGGTTGGGTGGGTTGTAAATTGGGTGGGGCATTGTCTCAGGGAATCATCAGGGTGGAGCAAACAGTAATGGCTGCCTGCCAGTACTGCCCTGAAGAGGCCCCTGGGTCTTTGTTTTTCACAGCACCATGCAGGAACAATGATTGCTGCAAGCACTTCTGAGAGAAAGCTGCCCTCATGTTCTGGCCCAATGATAGACAATCCAGTTTCTCCCCATTTGAATTTGGGTCCCCAGAGTCTCACCTGGAACTGGAGTTCAGAGCAGTCAGGAGTTTGTATCGCCCTCTCAATTGAAAAGGACACCAACGGAAGGAGGTAAGATGGCTGACAGAGGTACCCCTCACAGGGAAGCACCCACGCGGGCTACGTCCCTGCCCCGAGCTACCTACCTGCTTGGACTGGGAAACCTCGCCATCTTGAGAGGAAGATAGGATCGTGTCAGAGGCCTGAATATCCACAGCCGCAGCGACCACCAAGAAGCTGTGACCCCCAGAACGCGGATCCCAGGCGGCGCGAACACCTGCCCTCACAGGATTGCCCCACTGCTCAGCGAAAAGGTCAGATTTCGCTGGGAGAGGGTGGAGAGCGCTCGCGGCAAAAACAAAAAGCCTGCATGCACAGAGCGCACTCGCGGAAGCTGGAGGACAAGGGCGGTGATTACAAGTAAAAGCCCCAGCTGTTGGGCAGGTGTCACCCATGAAAGTGGAAGGGGCTCCTAACAGGGGAGATATCTAAAAAGCAACACATTTGGATCTGGCTCAGAGGGATATCGGAGAGTTGCGGGAGATTGCAGTTGCTCGGACCTACCCCCTCCCCACCTCCATAGTTCCTGCTTCAGAGAGGATGAGGAAAAAAAACCAAAAAACTGGAGAGGCTCTAGAGTAGGGGTGTCAAACTCAATCAGAGAAAGGGCCAAAATCTAAAATCCAGCCTAAATAGCGGGCCGAATGGTTTACTGAACAGTCATAAACTGACAATGTCATAAACTGACAGCGGAGTGCAGTGATGACAGCGCGGTGCGGGCCACATTGCAAGGCCTGGCGGGCTGGATTTGGCCAGCGGGCCTTGTGTTTGACACATGTGCTCTAGAATCTTGGAAGTCAATTTAGAAACACTGCCCCCAGAGGCTAATTCACAAATTCACTCTAGTGTAATAAAAACAAAGCAAAACCTGCCTAAAAATCAGGACTGGATCATAACAATAGAGGAAGCGAATGACCTTCATTACTGCAAATTTTATTTAAATTTTTTAAATTTTATTATTTTTTTTAATTTTTAAATTTTTGTTTTTTATTTTTGTTTTCATTATTTGCAACGTTTTCTCAAGAAACTTTTTTTTCTTTTTCCTCACTTGATTTTCTTTATAATTATTACATTGTATATGTAATCAACATTATTACTACTACTAATTTACCTGTTTCATCTTATTTTCTTTTGTCTATTTCTATTATTTTTATTTCATTTGATTATATATATATATATATATATATATATATATATATATATATATATATATTTCAGGATTACTGTTCTACAGTCTTTATCTATCTTTCCTTTTCCAACGCTTTATTCTATCTCAACCCTACCTTTATGCCTTCACCCTCTTTCCGATCTTTTCCTTTGGTACCCCGTTTATCTTAACCTTTCCTGCTCTAGATATTCCCCATTCCTTCGGTCTACCCCCTCCTGAAATTTCACCCTACTTGTATATATCTAATTTCCAACTACCTGCTCCAAACCCATTCACACCTCTCTCGCAGTTGTCCTAAAAACAAAAAACAAACAAACAAACAAACAAAAAACACAGTCTTTCTCTCTAACTCTTTGAAGTTGTATGTTGAATGTTAACTATACTGAAGTTGTATGCATTTTTTTTTATAAGATTGATTTGCCTATGCTTTTTGTTTGATTGTATGTTTTTGTTAGCTGGGTTCTAGTCACCCTTATTGGTGGTTATTAACATCGCAAACACATTTCTATTCAGTGCCTTGTGTGTTGTACCTGGTTGTGTTGTATTTTGTGCCTTTAAATCAAAGCAGGAGAGAGAGAACTACACAACCAGACATCGTGGGGAGACCAAAAAACAGCCTGCATATGAAAGAAAAGCAGGCTTCACCAGAAAAGGAAGTAAACGAGTTAGAGGCAAGCAACCTACCAGAGCAAGAATTCAGAGTAATGATCATAAGATGGCTAAAAAGAATGGAAGACAAATTTGACAATATGAGTAAGAACCAAGAGGAAATGAAGAAAAACCAAGAAGAAATGAAAAATGACATTGCTACTGTAAAGAACTCAATAGAAAGCATCAAGAGTAGATTAGAAGAAGCAGAGGACCACATCAGCTAGCTAGAAGACAAGATGGAAAAAAATATCCAATTAGAACAGCTTTTGGAAAAAAAAAATTGAAAAACGGGAGGAAAGTCTAAGGGAACTTTGGGACAATACAAAACAAAACAATATTAGAATAATAGGGGTTCCAGAAGGAAAGGGAATTGAGGGAGACATGGAAAATGTATTTCAAGAAATAATGACAGAAAACTTTCCTGAGATAGAGAAGAAAAAACCCACACAAATCCAAGATGCTCGCAGAGTCCCAAGCAAAATAAACCCCAGAAAACTGACCCCTAAGCACATTATAATTAAGCTGGCAAACACCAACGACAAAATAAGAATTTTAAAAGTAGCCAGAGAGAGACAGAAAGTTACATATAAAGGAACCCCCATCAGACTAGCAACTGATTTCTCCACAGAAACTTATCAGGCCAGAAGGGAATGGGATGAAATATACAAAGTCATGCAAAGGAAGGGTCTGAATCCAAGAATACTGTACCCAGCAAGGCTATCAATCAAAAGTGAAGGTGAAATCAGGAGCTTCACAGACAAAAACAGACTAAGGGAATTTATCTCCACCAAACCAGCAATGCAAGAAATGCTAAAGGGTCTACTGTAAAATTAAAGAAATAGAAAGCAAAGAAGGAACACAGGGGTATAGAATAAAAATGGCATCAAATAACTGTCCATCAATAATAACTTTAAATGTAAATGGACTAAATGCTCCAATCAAAAGACATAGGGTGTCAGATTGGATAAGAAAACAAGACCCATATATCTGTTGTCTACAAGAAACCCACCTCAGAAAAAAAGATGCACACAGACTGAGGGTGAAGGGATGGAAAAAGGTTTTCCAGGTGAATGGAATTGAAAAGAAAGCTGGGGTAGCAATACTTATATCTGAAAAATTAGATCTCAGAGTGAAGGACATAACAAGAGATAATGAAGGCCACTTCATAATACTAAAGGGAACAATCCAACAAGAAGAAATAACCCTGGTAAATATATATGCACCCAATACGGGAGCACCCCAATATATAAAAAAAACTGCTGGAGGACATTAAGGGAGAGATTAATAGCAATACAATCATAGTAGGAGATTTTAATACACCACTGTCACTGTTTGACAAATCACCTAAACAAAAAATCAGCAAAGAAATATCAATCCTAAATGACTCGCTAGACCAGATGGAATTAATTGACATTTTCAGAACATTCCACCCCAAAGCCACAGAATATACATTCTTCTCAAGCGCACATGGGACATTCTCAAAGATAGACCACATTTTGGGACATAGGCAAAGTCTCTTCAAATTCAAGAAGATAGAAATCATATCAAGCATCTTCTCAGATCATAGTGGCATAAAACTGGAAATTAACTACAATGAAAAAAATCCAAAGAAATCAAACACGTGGAGACTAAACAGCATGCTATTAAACAAGGACTGGGTTACCAAAGAAATCAAGGAAGAAATTAAAAACATCCTGGAAACAACTGACAATGAAAACACAACAATCCAAAATCTATGGGACACAGCAAAAGCAGTTTTGAGAGGGAAGTTCATATCCCTACAAGCCTATTGCAAAAAACTATAAAAAATGGTAACAAATAATCTAACTCTACAACTCAAAGAGTTAGAAAAAGAGCAACAAGAAAAGCCCAGTGTAAGCAGAAGGAAGGAAATAACAAAAATCAGAGCACAGATAAACGACATAGAGACCAAAGAAACAATACATAAGATCAACAAAACCAAGAGCTGGTTCTTTGAAAGGATAAACAAGATAGATGGAACTGTAGCCAGGCTAACCAAGAAACAAAGAGAGTGGACCCAAATAAACAAAATCAGAAACGAAAGAGGTGAAATAACAACAGACCCCGACGAAATACAAAGGATTGTTACAAAATACTACGAACAACTCCATACCAACAAACTGAAAAACCTGGAGGAAATTGACATATTCCTAGAAAAATACAAACTTCCAAAACTCAATCAGGAAGAATCTAAAAATCTCAATAGACCAGTAACTTGGGAAGAAATTGAAACAGTCATCAAAAAGCTTCCAGCAAACAAAAGCCCAGGGCCAGATGGCTTCACAGGAGAGTTTTACCAAACATTCAAGGAACAACTAAAACCTATCCTCCTCAGACTATTCCAAAAAATTCAAGAGGAAGAAACACTTCCAAACTCCTTCTATGAAGCCAGCATCACCCTAATACCAAAACCAGATAAAGACAACTCAATGAAAGAGAATTACAGACTAATATCCCTCATGAACTTAGATGCCAAAATCCTCAACAAAATTCTAGCAAATCGGCTCCAGCAGAGCATCACAAAGATCATGCACCATGACCAAGTAAGATTTATTCCAGGAATGCAAGGATGGTACAAGATCCGCAAATCAATAAACGTGATACATCACATAAACAAGTTGAAAGATAAAAATCATATAGTCATATCAATTGATGCAGAAAAAGCATTTGATAAAATCCAACACCCTTTCCTGATAAAAACTCTCAACAAGGTGGGAGTACAAGGATCATACCTCAACATAATAAAAGCTATATATGATAAACCCACAGCCAACATTATACTCAATGGGCAAAAACTAAAACCATTCCCTCTATGAACAGGAACAAGACAGGGATGCCCACTATAGCCACTCCTCTTTGACATAGTACTGGAAGTACTAGCCATTGCAATTAGACAAGAGGAGGAAATAAAAGGCATCCAAATTGGAAAAGAAGAAGTAAAGTTATCCTTATTTGCAGACGACATGATATTGTATATAAAAAACCCAAAAGACTCCGTTAAAAAACTAATTGGCTTAATAAATGAATTTGGCAATGTAGCAGGATACAAAATTAACGCCAAGAAATCTATGGCATTTCTATATACCAACAGTGAAACTGCAGAAACAGAGACTAAAAAAGCAACTCCATTTACCATCGCACCAAAAAAATTAAGATACCTAGGAATAAACTTAACTAAGGAAGTAAAGGACCTATACGCGGAAAAGTACACTACACTGAAAAAAGAGATAGAGGAAGATGTAAACAGATGGAAGAACATACCATGTTCATGGATTGGTAGAATCAACATCATCAAAATGTCCATACTTCCTAAAGCAATCTATAGGTTCAATGCACTCCCCATTAAAATACCAATGGCATATTTCACTGACCTAGAAAGAACTCTCCAAAAGTTCACTTGGAACAATAAAAGACCCCGAATAGCCACAGCAATCCTGAGAAAGAAGAGTAAAGTAGGAGGGATCTCAATACCAGACTTCAAATTGTATTACAAAGTCACTGTTCTCAAAACAGCCTGGTACTGGCACAAGAACAGACATATAGATCAATGGAATCGAATCGAGAACCCAGATATCAACCCAAATCACTATGCTCAATTAATATTTGACAAAAGAGGCACGAATATACAATGAAGTCAAGACAGTCTCTTCAATAAATGGTGTTGGGAAAATTGGACAGATACATGCAAAAGAATGAAACTAGATCAACAACTTACACCATACACAAAAATAAGCTCAAAATGGATACAGGACTTAAACATCAGACGGGAAACCATAAAAATACCAGAAGCATCCACAGGCAACAAAATCTCAGACGTATGCCAGAAGAACTTCTTCACTGATACTGCCCCTAGGGCAATGCAAGCTAAAGAGAAAATAAACAAATTGGACTACATCAAAATAAAAAGCTTTTTACAGCAAAAGAAACCATCACCAAAACAACAAGAAAGACCACTGTGTGGGAGAACATATTTGCAAATGTTACCACTGATAAAGGTTTAGTGTCCAACATCTACAAACAGCTTATACAACTAAATAAAGGGAAGATGAATGATCCAATTAAAAAATGGGCAATGGACCTAAATAGAACATTTTCAAAAGAAGACAGAAGGAAGGCCAAAAGGCACATGAAAACATGCTCAAAGTCACTAATTATCCGAGAGATGCAAATCAAAACAATAATGTGGTACCATCTCACACCTGTCAGAATGGCCAACATCAACAAATCAACAAAAGATAAGTGTTGGCGAGGTTGCGGAGAAAAAGGAACCTTCGTGCACTGCTGGTGGGAATGCAGACTGGTGCAACCACTGTGGAGAACAGTGTGGAGTTTCCTCAAATTCTGAAAATGGAACTCCCATTTGACCCAGTAATCCCACTCCTAGGAATATATCCCAAGAGACTAGAAACATCAATCAGAAAGGATATATGCACCCCTATGTTCATAGTAGCACAATCTACAATAGCTAGAATCTGGAAACAGCCTAGGTGCCCGTCAGCAGATGATTGGATCCAAAAACAATGGTACATCTACACAATGGAATACTATGCTGCCATAAAAAAGAAGGAATTCTCATCATTTGCAGCAACCTGGATAGAACTAGAGAACATCATTCTGAGTGAAATAACCCAGTCAATGAAAGAGAAATACCCCATGGCCTCTCTCATTTATAGATATTAAAAAAACATAAACTGACAAACCAAAAGATAGATATAAAGACAGTAAAGCAACAAGCAGACTGTAAAATTATAGCGGGGAGAGTAGGGAGATCTGGGGGAGATAAGAGATCAACCGAAGGACTTGTATACATGCATATAAGTACAACTAATGGACACAAAACTCTGGGAAGGGAGGGTATGTGTGGGAGGGAGGGGCAATGTTAAAATATGTACACAGATAATAATTTAATTAAAAAAAAATGAAAAGGACACCAACGTACCCAGGTGCCAACCCCTTTCATGTGCGCCTTTGTACCTCCATACTTCTACACCTCCCACTGGACTCAATGTGCTTTTCTCTTTCCTTCTACTTGTAGAATTTCCATTCAGCCAGCCTTCCCTTGGTTCTGAATAATATTCATTTTGCCTTTTAGTTTTAGTTTTGATATGGTTATGCTTGGCAGCAATTTCATCTTGGTTGTTCTCCAATAAAAATATTTTTAAACATTTATGGAGTATAGAAAGATCCAAACTTTATCTAGGAAGAGATCCAAAAGGAAAATGGGAAAAAGGCAATATTCAAGAACATAATGGCTGAGGATTTCCCAATATTAACAAAAGATTTAAAAAGCATAATTGGCAAGTAAAATAAAATTAAATCTATATCCAGACCTATTAGTCAAACTGCAGAAAATCAAAAACAAAGAGAAAAACATTTAAAACTACTAAAGAGGAAAGACAGATTACCCTCAAAGGAACAACAATGAGATGGACAGCAGACTTTTAAATTACAAAATATAAGCCAGAAATAGGTAAATGATATTTTCAAAGTTCTGAGGGAAAATATCTGTTAACCAATTTTTCTAAACTTAGCTCAATTATTATGTAATAGTGAAGACAAGAAGTAGTTGCTTCCGTAGCACATATACTAAAATTGAAATGATAGAGAGAAGATAAACAAGGATGACATACAAATTTGTGAGCATTACATGTTTTGTGCAGTGCCTGTTATCCTCACATCCTTGGCTGATTAACACACACATACACACACACACACACACACAGAGAGAGAGAGAGAGAGAGAGAGAGAGAGAGAGAGAGAGAGAAAGGTAAAAATATTTCCAGAAATGAACTAGAAGAATCAAGAACTCATAAACCCTTGCTGAAAAAAATACTTAAGTATGTACCTCAGCAAGGAAGCACTTGTGGGGGAAAATAATGGTGAGCAAAGATTAACACTTGGGTAGATGTAAATAAGCATTGGTTGTGAAAATCAATAATGAGGATGATGAATGATTTAAGGGTATAAAAACAACAATGGAAGTGCATCGTTTTGTTAAAACTTTCTAAGTTATTGATTTATTTTAAAGGAATAATGAAATAATGAAAAATTAATAGAAATAATGAAAAACTTTAGACATTAAAAAAAGCCCAAAACAAAAAACATAATGTATAACTTCCAAACTAGTAGAAATAAAATAATTTAAAAGTTGACTAATAAAAAAAAAAAAAAAGCAAGAAGGGAAAAAGAGCAGAGTAAAGGACAGGATAAGAGAAAATACAGTGGTGCCTCACACAACGAACTTAATTCGTTCCAGGAGCAAGCTTGTTATGCGAAAAGTTCGTTATGTGAAACGTGTTTTCCCATAACAATACATGTTAAAAAAAATAATTCGTTCTGTAGCATAAAATATGCTAAGATGACATATTTTTATTTAGATACATCTAAAAACATAATTTTTTTTAAAAAAAACACACACATTTTTTAAATTTTAAGACAGACTAAGTAGAGTCTACCGAATCTTGCACATCTTCATCCATTTTCTGCTTTTTGGCCGATGGTTTCATGAAAAACCTGTCCAAAGTTCGCTGTGCGAGGCGTTCGTTATGCGAGGCACCACTGTAACTTATAATAAGGAAATATAAATAAATCTAAATATATTATTAAGCACCATAAAGGTGACTGAAATAAAACTTGTGAGTTAAAGGCACAATATTGTTTGTATTTAAAAATCCAAAATTTAACTAATTTCTGTTTATAAAAGTCATAACCTATAACTTAAGGACATGGAAAGTGATGAGAATATGTGGTAGGCAAATACTAGCCAAAGTTGATGTAGCTATGTTAATGTTAAGCCAATGATACTTTAAAACAGGGGTGGGAACCCTTTTTCTGCCAAGGGTGATTTGGATATTTATAACATCATTTGAGAGCCATACAAAATTATCAACTTAAAAATTAGCCTGCTGAAATCATATTGGTACATTTATATAGCTTCTGTCATACCACCCTAAATATGCCCAATCTCGTCTGATCTCAAAAGCTAAGCAGAGTCTGGCCTGGTTGGTAGTTGGATGGAAAACATTTTAACTATTAATTCTTTCAGTCCATTACCGTGTAATATCTTTTCATTTATTTGTGTATGCCTAGATTTATTTTATCATTGTACTATAGTCTTCAGTGTAAACATCTTTTTAGTTAAATTTATTTCTTCTAGCTATTTTATCCTTTTTGATGAAATTTGAAATGGGATTTTTCTTCTTGTTTTATCTTTCTGATTGTTCATTATTATTATTATGCGAAAACATTACAGATGTCCTTACTGAAAATAAATTAGCCTGCTGTAAGTATTTGGTCAAGCATTTAATTAACTCACCCCTAATGCCTTGGCAGGGCCAGACCAAATGATTTCATGGGCCTTATATGGCCTGTGGGCAGAACATTCACCACCCCTGTTTTAAAACAACAAATATTTTAGGGATAAATTGTGTCACAGCATACTGATAAAGGAAGCAGTACACCAGAAAGAAACAGCAATTCTAAATCTGTTTGCACTAAACATATTGCCTCAAATTATACAAAGCAAAAACGGAGAGAATTATAAGTTGATACTAATAAATCTATCATTAGTGGTAAGTTTTAATACACCTCTCCATGTTGATAGCAAAGGCAGACAAAAATTAAAAATGTAGATTGGCACGACACAATTTTTATTAAAAAAAAAACTTTAATTAATATACAGGGTGGAGTAAAAGTAGGTTTACAGTTGGGAGCATGCAAAACAGTTTATTTTGTATTAATTATTAATTATTGTTTTGTTTTCCATATAAACAACTGTAAACCTACTTTTGTCCCACCTTGTGTGTAGAATTCTGTGCCCAATAACTACAAAAACCCATTCTTTAAAAATATACATATATCATTTAGCACATTATTTTATCATAATGCAATAAAATTAGAATTCCCAGAAACAAAAAGTTAATAAAAAGAATACACTTGAAATTAAAAGAAAGTATGTTATGAAATCAGTAGGTGTAATATCATCCTATTTGGAGAAAAATAGTATCTATGTTATGCATTGGAGGAAAAAAGGTTGGAAAGAACCACTAAAAATGGTGTTTCTTGTCTTAGTGATTTTTAGTTTTGCTTTATTTTTATTTTTTTAAAAGAGTGTTTCTTGATTTTTAGAGAGAGAGGAAGGCAGAGGGAGAGAGGTAAACATCTGTGTGAGAGCGAAACATGAATTGGCTGCCTCCTGCATGCCCCCAAGCAGGGATCAAGCCCACAACCCAGGCATGTGCCTTGACCGAGAATAGAATCGGCAACCTTTTGGTGCACTGGAGGATGTCCAAACAACTGAGCTACACCAGCCAGGGCTTTGCTTTATTTTTAAAGAGTTTTTCTGTATTGTTAGAACTTCCTGCTTGGAGTATGAAAGCATGCACTTTTTCTTAATTAGCAAAAAATTAACAAGGCATTTTATTTAAGATAACATGGTCTAGTAATAATTAATGTCGTTTTTAAACATTCATTTAAAATCTTGCTTGGCGTTGACTTGTATTGACATAACCTTCAAACACGTGGTATCTACAGAACGTGTGAAGTGCAATTAACAAGTTTTGCTTGAAAAAGTTTGTGTTTGGTTTGGTTTTTGTTGCAAAACTAGGGCTAAGAAGATGGCGGATGAAGAGCATATTCGGCACTGCATGCTTTACGAGTTCCAATTAGGAAGAAAAGCAAGTGAGGCTGCAAAAAACATCTGTAGTGCTCTTGGTCAAGATGCAGTTAGTGCCAGAAAATGCCAGCGTTGGTTTGAGAAACAAGAGTGGTCGAGGCCGTGTGTCCAATTTTGATCAAGAAGCTCTTCAAGCTCTTTTGGTGCAAAATCCTCAAATTACCCAACAAGAGCTTGCGACAACTTTAAATTGTTCACAAAAAACAATTTCCAATCAATTGCGTGCACTTGGCAAAGTCCAAAAGTTTGGAAAATGGGTTCCTCATGAGTTGACCGACAACAACCATAATCAAAGAGTCACAATTTGCAGTTCGCTCCTCTCTTGTCAAAACCGTTTGCCGTTTTTAGAGCAAATTGTTACCGGAGATGAAAAATGTGTGCTGTATGTTAATTTGAAAAGGTGGCCTCAATGGTTGGACAAAAATGAGGCTCCGCAGCCCACGCCAAAACCTGACTTGCATGCGAAAAAAGTGATGTTGTGTGTTTGGTGGAATTTTAAAGGAATTCTTCATTATGAACTTTTACCATCTAACCAAACCATTACAAGTGCAGTGTATAGTGCCCAATTGGAAAGGTTAGCCCAAGCTTTAAGAGAAAAAGAACCCGTGCTGATTAATCGGAAGGGCGTAATTCTTCACCACGATAACGCACGACCGCATACTACAAGAATCACTGCTGAAAAACTGGGCCAGTTGGAATGGGAAGTTCTCCCTCAACCTGCATATTCTCCTGATATTGCCCCTTCCGATTACCATTTGTTTCATTCTTTGCAAAACTTTCTTCTTGGAAAAAAATTTAATAATGAAGAATGCCTCAAAAATGCATTGACCGAATTTTTTGCATCAAAATCACAAGAATTTTACAACAGAGGGATTAAAATGCTTCCTGAGCGTTGGGCACAAGTAGTAGAAAACAACGGCAACTATATTGTTGATTAAATTTTGTTGTATTGTTTAAATAAATTCGATTTTAAAAAGTATCAGAAAACGACATTAATTATTACTAGACCTAATATAATACAATAATACTTTGCCTGGGCTGTTGCAGTAGTCTCCTAACTGGTCTCCCCATTTCCATTCTTGACTCCCAAGACACTCTTTTCCCTAAAGCACTAAGAATGAAATACAAATTTCCAAATGTTAGCCTGCAATGTTCTACATGACATTGCTCCAGACTACATTTCCAGACTTACCTCCACTCACACTCCCCAGGTTCACTCTGCTCCAGCCACACTGGCTTTCATTTCCATAAACTGTCTAAGTTTTTGCCAGTCTGATTATTCGTATTGCTACCCTGGCACCTAGAAGCCCCACTGTTCTCTTTTCCCCAACCCTCTCTTTGCCTGGCTAAATCCTAGGTCTTCTTCATGTTTCAGCCAAAGTATTAAATCCTTAGGGAAGGTGTTTTTTTTTTGTTTGTTTGTTTGTTTGTTTGTTTTTTTTGTGTGTGTGTGTGGGGTTTTTTTTTTTTTGTGTGTGTGTGTGTGTGTGTGTGTGTGTTTTCTGTTATCCCTTGGTTTCTCTGATAGATATTCTTAATGTACCTATTTTTTTTTCCTTCACTGCAGTAACAATAAACTTGAAAATATATGATTATGTGCTTACTTGGTTATTGCTTGTCTCCTTTGCTAAACTGGTTTTTGTTGTTCCTCATCCTCACCTGAGGATATTTAGTAGAGAGAGTGGAATGAAGGGGAAAGACGAGAGAGAGAAACATCAACATGAGAGAGACACATTGATTGGTTGCCTCCCATACTGGTCCTAACCAGAGCTGGGGATTGAACCTGCAACCTAAGTACATGCCCTTGACCAGAATCAAACCCGGAACCCTTCAATCTGCAGGCCAACAGTCTTATCCACTGAGCCAAACCAGTTAGGGCCTTGCTTAAGTGTTTGCTCTGTGAGGATAGATCATATCTAATTTGCTATTGTTATATTGCCAGTTCCTAAGTGGAAAGAATCCATAAATAAGTGAATGAATAAATTATCGAATCTTCACAAATTCTACTAGAAATTATGGAACAAAAAAATGAGTTAAAGAAGTTTGGGAAGGAGAAGACTAATGATATGCCACAATTGTGGTTTTAACTTCCCATTCTGTTAAGAGCTAACCTTCATTCATTGAAAAGTGCTGACAAGATAAATTTCCTTTTGCCTTCTCTTTTCCAACATTTGCTTTAGCAGACTATTCTTTTACAAAGGAAAAAAAATACCATAAGTTAGCTTAAAGACAAAACAACATCGGCAACAAAGTTGTTACTTCTGAGGCCAAGAACGCAAAGATAGTGAGCTAGGATGATTTGTAGATGGGTATAAATTAGCGCATCACATTCCATTGTCTTGAAGCTCTGTTTCATTATATAATTGATACAGTACCACATAACCAAAGCCCAATTCAAGTTGGCCTGGATATATTTATCTTCACTTCCAGGGACAACTTATGCACATTCACTCAGCTTGAGTAATAATGGTTTCTGTAATTTAGGCCAGTACACAGAAAAAACATACATTTTCCCACTTATTGTTGCTTCTCTAGAGAAGAAAAATATTGGTTACTGCTTAGGCTTGTTCAAGACTTTATATTTTAGGGTGTAATCTTAAATTCTTGAAATAAATCCTTTGAAAAAAGATGCTAAGATAGCGAAATAGGAGGCTCTTTCAATCCTGCAAAATCATGGATTTAAATTCAGATACTAGCATCCTTTCAGTTAATCCCACCTTCAACTCTTTTTTAAAATGTTTTTTTAAAACTGATTTTAAAGAGAGAACAAGGGAGAGAGAGAGAGAGAGAAACATTGATATGCACCTGACTGAGGGTATCAAACCCACAACTTAGGGATGTGCTCTGACCTGGAACTGAACCCATAAATCTTTTGGTGTATAATATGATGACACTTCAACCAACCGAGCCACCCTCAACTCAACCTACACAGAAGAAACTCATGGTGGTAATTTCTATGTCAAATTCTTTACAGGAGCTTAGTGTTTTAACACAACCACTTTTTCTAAAATCTCAGCCTTCCCCTTTGATTTGATCTAGTTACAAACTAGATGCTTGGTAGTTATCAATATAATTAAATGTGAAATATATCTGCTTGAGTATTTAGTTCCTTAATAGTTCACATAGAAGGAATAAATATCTTTCAGTTATTCATCTCCTTTCAAAATATACTCCCAGGTAACACCACAGTTCTATGATAATGTGTGAGGCCAAGTCACACAAGCTTTAAAATATAATTTATTCATAAATAATTCTGAAATAAACTTATACAATGCAATAGAGAAGAGCTAGGGGACATTGGCAAAATTCATAAAAATAGGTATGTCCAATTAAGAATGTATATAGAAATGAGAATAAGATTTGTAAATGAATCACACTTTTCTTTATATTCCTTTTAAATTTCAAGGATTTCAATTACTAAAGGTAAACATGGTATCCTAAAAGGTATTGATAATAATTATTAGTGCATAAAATGAAAAATATTTTAGTCTAATTAGAACCAAACATGGACAGCTGGACTGATGAAGCCAAATAATACTGTGTGCTCAAGAGTATTTCTGATTCAAGTGAAACATGTAGTTAGCATGGTACATGAACTACTTATGATCCTTTGTTATTTGTATATTGGAGGCCAAGTGCACAAAATCTGTGCACTCGGGGGAGAGGTCCCTCAGCCGAGATTGCAAGATGGAGCAGGCCAGGCCGAGGGACCCCACCAGTGCATGATTGGGCCAGGGAGGGATGCAGGAGGTTATCCACTTGGGGAGGGATTGTAGGAGGGCTCCAGGGCATGTCCAGCCCATCTCAATCAGTCTCTATCTGCTGGACCCCAGCAGCAAGCTAACCTACCTGTCAGACCATCTGCCCCCTGGTGGTCAGGGCAAGTTATAATGAGCAGTTGAGCTGCCTTAGCATATCATTAGCATATTATGCTTTGATTAGTTGAATGGCCAACCAAATGACTGGACACTTAAGATATTAAGCTTTTATTATACAGCATTCCAAAACACTAATGAGCACCTAAACAGAGACTATTAAATCATTTAATCAGATCAATGAAAAGACAGCCAAATACACTTTTCTGGTAATAAGGCCAATTGCTATGCAATTGATTGTATCGTGGTATAATTAATTGGCTTAAGTTCTTAAGACTACTGAAATAAGTAGACCATTGATTTCATGGTCTTAGCTCAATTATTTAATTGACCATGTAGTAGTCTAATGGTTAACCTATAACCATTAACCTATGAGAAAGCAATATTTTCTACCAAAGTAGCAGAAATTACTGTAAATGATCAGAATCCTATATAATAAAAGCGTAGTATGCAAATTGTCCCCTCAACCTGGAATTCTTCTGGGAGTTTGATCAGGGAGCAGTGCCGGCCAGGGGAAAGAAGGGAGGACCTGGCAGCAACAGGTGGCTGGGGGAAGGGAGGGAGTATCCAGCTGGCTACCACCAGCTGCTAGGAACCAGTGTACAAATTTTGTTCACTAAGCCTTAATTGTATTAAGGCCCTTCCTGAAGTATGCTGGAATAATAAAGAGAAAAGAGAAAACATTAACCATTTTTTAATTTTTTTAAAATCAGGACTATTTTGTCATGTTTCTCCCTTACTGATGCAGTTTCAGAAGAAATTAACAAAATCCAACTCTCTTTTCAAAGTTACAGTGACTTCAAGAGTTTCAGTTTCCAGGATATAGAAAGCTTTGGCACTGTTACAATCCACAGGATGGGGAAAGTTCAGCAACAATTTCCTAAACGAAACAAAACAAAAACATAGAATCAGCTTCCTAAAGTGATATAAAGAAGACAACACTTTTAAGAAGGCAATGAGGAAAGCAAGTTATACCATTAGAACATTAGAAACAAACAAAACACACACACTTATATTTAGACAGTACAAGTACTGGATCAAAAGTATGCCTAATAAGACAAATAGTATGACAGTTTTTTGGCCTCAAAAACCCAAGCAATGGTTTTGATTCCCCCCTCTTTTTTCTAAATTGACCTCATTTTATATGATATAAACATAGTCTAAGGCTATATTTATAGACATAAAAATAGAACCATTGCCATCTTTAAGTTGGTTGAATAGATTTGTTGACAGCCATACTTGTGTGTGTGTGGGATGTGGCTAGCTGAACCAAATCTGGAAATTGTAATGGTTCCACAAGAATTCTGCTAACACAACTTTAGGCTGAGTCTCTAAGGCCTGGAATGATTTTAATACCAGATCAATGAGAGTGCTTCTCTCTGCTTGTTTCTGGTTCTTTCTACTATGCATTAACAAAAAGTCTCAGTGAGGGATTGCTGGGTTTATTTTGCAGTGGATGGCTTGTTGCTGGATAGCTCCATGCTTTAGATGCATTGCTGGTATATGACATCCATAATTCTGCCATAGTGATATGAATGTAAATTATTCAAAGGGTTGGTACATGCTACATGCTGGTATCTGAAGAAAATTAAATGCATGAAACAATTGTTACCTCACATTCTCAATAGAGAATGATTAAATATCTCTATAAAAGAGTGGACAGAAAAGCTATTTTACAAGGTATAAGATCTAAAACAGCAGGAATTTTGATATTTTTAAGAGTACTTATTGAATACTTGTATAAAAAACTAGTATTTGGCCCTATCTGGTTTTGCTCAGTGGTTAGAGTGTCAGCCTGTGAACCGAAAGGTCCCAGGTTTGATTCTAGTCCAGGGCAAATACCTCAGTTGCAGGCTCTTCCCTGGCCTGGGCCCTGGTTGAGGCACATGCAGGAGACAACCAATTTCTGTGTTTCTCTTACATTGATATTTCTATCTTTCCCTCACTCTTCCGCTCTCTCTTTAAAAATCAATGGAAAAATATCCTCAGGTGAAGATTTTAAAAAAAGAAAAGAACTAGTATTTGAAAACAAAAACCTTGAATATCAATTGCTTCTTTACCAATTTGAAGACCTAAATTCAGGACACTGGACTCATTAAAAGTATTTATGACACATTTACAGAAGCTGAAGAAGAAATTTTATGTGACTTTTATTTTATTCCAGATGTCTGGGATAGGAGAACCACCTCCTTTCACCTTAACTAATGAAATCATGAGGTATTTTACTGTAGCCCTTAATATTTGATATCTCAAAAAAGTAGGTGCAGAAACATTTAGAGTCCATCTTTTTAAAGTTGTTAACAATGTAAGTTGTGCTACAGTTAGATTTGCTTTATCCTTTATTCTACAAATTATAATATATTCATTTTAAAAAGAAAGCAAAGTTCAGTGGTAGTAGCTTCACTGTACTAAAAGACAACTATAAATCAGCTGAAGAATGAGTTCCAATGACAATATACACTTCTCTCTCCAGAGAGAAATTAATTTTAAAAAGATAGTTAGTGGCCATTGGAATGATCCATCTATCCTTGCATTTCTATCTAGTCCTTAGTAGTATGGCTTTACATACTACAATTTTGAATAATAGAAACTGTGTAACTTATTTAGACTCTTAAGAGAATGAAAATATTTTTATATAATCTGGTTTACTGTCTGGATATCTGAACTGAGATTTATATTTAAACAAAGCAAAATATTTCCAAATACTTAACCATTGAAGGATAGGAATGTATGTTATCTTGGTGTCCCCCCAGTGTCTAGTAGAATAGTTTATAAATATTTGTTGAGTGAATAAATAAACGAGTGAAAAGCAAACTGGTCATCACAAAGTGACATTTGAATAACTACTATAGATTAGTACTATAAAATGGGAACAAACATTTAAACCCAAATACCTCTGACTTTACATTGATAATATATTTGTATTTTGAGAAGCCAAAGTTTACACACTGATCAGATATTTATCCAGTGCCAATTTTCATTAGGAATTATTTAAAGGCAGACAATAATATATGAAAAATTTAAAAATCATCTATACAATGAACATTAGAGACTTGCATGCTCACATTTATAATGGAGAATTCAAGATGATGTTGCTTGCAAGAGATATACATAAAGGACAATCTTGCTCTCTGCATACTTAATGCAATTTTTATTTTATAGTAGTTAATAAATGCTTTGATTTACCTATTTGTGTAAAACACAGACATGGCCTTTTTTATTTTTAATCCTCACTCAAGGATATTTTTCCATTGGTTTTTAGAGAGAGTGGAAGAGAGAGGGAAAAACAGAGAGAAATATCAATGTGAGAGAAATACATCCATTGGTTGCCTCCTGCACATCCCCTGACCAGGGCCTGGGCCAAGGAGGAACCTGCAACTGAGGTACATGCCCTTGACTGGAATAGAACCCAGGATTCTTCAGTCCACAGGCTAATGCTCTATCCACTGAGCCAAACAGGTTGGGCAAGACATGGCCTTTTTAAGGTTTCCTATTGGAGATAAGATATAACAATTTTCAAAGAAAGTACAGAATTAGCTACTGAACTGCAATTCACTATTCTATTTAAAGAACTTTTTAGGTATTGATATCATGGGACATCAACTAAAAAGCTTAATTAAAGGAGCAGAGCAAAGGTGAAAATAATCTAAAGCAGCATTCAACTAAAATTAACTTATACTTGTCTTTAGAATGTGTCTTTATTATCATGTTCAAGGAATTCAATTATGATATTCTTAGAATTCACTTAAAAAATGAGTGGTAGCCATACTTACATCTGACAAAAAAGACCTCAAAGTGAAGGCTGTAACAAGAGATAAGGAGGGCCAGGCCACTTCATACTACTAAAGGAAGCAACTCAACAAGAGGATATAATTCTGTAAAACATATATGCACCCAATACAGGAGCACCCAAATACATTGGGGGGAAAAAAACACCTGGAAGATATCAAGGAAGAGATTGACAGCAATACAATCATAGTAGAGAAATTTAATATCCAGTTCACAACACTGGATAAATCCTCTAAACAAACAAACAAAAAAATCATCAAAAAAAAACCAGATATCCTAATTGAGTCATTAGATCAGATGGACTTAATTGACATCTATAGAACATTTCACCCCAAATCCACAGAATATACATTCCTCTCAAGTGAACACAGGACTTTTTAAAAGATATATCACATATTAGGACGCAGGCAAAGTCTCTTCAAATTCAAGAAGATTGAAATCATGTCAAGCATCTTCTCAGATCACAATGGCATAAAATTAGAAATCAACTACAATAAAAACAATAAAAAGTCAAACACTTGGAGGCTAAGTAGCATGCTATTAAACAATGATTGGGTTACCAAAGAGATGAAAGAAGAAACAAAAAGCATCCTGGAAACAAATGACAATGAAAACACAACAATCCAAATTAGACCCAATGAAAGTAGTCCTGAGAAGGAAATTCATAGCTCTACAGGCCTACCTCAAAAATCAAGAAAAAATGGAAACAAATTATCTAACCCTGCAACTTAAAGAATTAGAAAGAGAGCATCAATAAAATCCCAAAGTAAGCAGAAGGAAGGAAATAATAAAGATCAGAACAGAAATAAATGACACAGAGACCAAAAACAACAACAACAACAACAACAACAACAAAACAACAACAACAACAAAAACCACAAAAACAAAGAAGCAAACAAATAAAAACAATACAAAAGATCAATAAAACCAAGAGCTGGTTCTTTGAAAATATAAACAAGATTAATGAATCTCTAACCAGGCTCACTAAGAAACAAAGAGAGAGAAACCAAATAAAATAAAATCAGAAATGAAAAAGGTGAAGTAACAACCAACCTCACAGACATAAAAAGGAATTGTGAGGAGAGAAACCAAGATAGTGGCCTCACACAACAATTTCAAAACTACAATTAAAAGACAAAATGGGCATCATCCAGAACCACAGGAAAGCTGGCTGAGTGGAAATTCTACAACTAGAAGGAAAGAGAAAAGCACACTGAGATTCAGAGGAGCTGCAGAAGGCAGAGGTAGGAAGACACAAGCATGGAGAGGACTGGTGGCTGAGTGCATGGCTGGCTTTCTCAAGCTGGAGAGAGACAGAAGCTCCCGACTGCGCTGAACTCCAGTTCCGAGCGAGACCCTGGAGATCCAGATTCATACGGGGGAATCTGGACTGTCAGGAAAAGAGAAAAGCACACTGAGACTCAGGGTAGCTGCAGAAAGGAGAGGTCTGGAGATGCGCGTACAGAGAGAAGACTGACTGCTGAGTGTGTGGCTGGCTTTCTCAAGCAGGAAGGAGACAGAAGCTCTCTACTGTGCTGAACTCCAGTTCTGGGCAAGACTCTGGGAACCCAGACTCATTCAAGGAGAAACTGGACTGTCCGGCAGCAGGTGGAACTTGAGGGCAGCTTTCTCTCAGAAGTGCTGCAATGATTACTGAGGGACACTGAGACCCAGGGGCCTCTAGGGTAAGGCTGATGGGAAGCCAAGGCTGTCTGGTCCAACCTGAGACACAGCCTCATTCAAGCTGAGCACATCCAGGCTTTTGCAATTTTGCAAATCTAGTCTCATAAAGGTGTAACCAGCATAGAAGTTCTCCAATCACAGACACAGCTGATCCTCATAACCAATTTTCCTGGAGGTCAATTCCTCCCAGGGATACCAACAACAGACAAGACTTAACTACTGTAACAAGGCTGTGCACATAGTTCACAAAAGGGTGAACCAAGAGTGTCCACCTCAGGTAACTGGGGAGGCTAAACCACTGGGCCCTATAGGACACCTAGCACACAAAGCTACCCTACCAACTCAGGGAAGCAGCAAAAATGTGGAGACAAAGAAACAGATCACAAACGAAAGAAATGGAGGAAAACAAATGATTGTATATAAAGTTCAAAACCATGATTATAAGGCTTTCCAAGAATTTCCTAGAAAAGGCTGATAAATTTAATGAGACCCTTGAGGATATGAAAAAGCACCAACTAGAAATTAAACATATACTGACTGAAATAAAGATTATTAAACAGAGACCTAACAGCAGACTAGAGGACCACAAGAATCAAGTCAAAGATTTGAAAAACAAAGAAGCAAAAAACACTCAACCATATAAGAAAAAAGAAAAAAAGAATCTAAAAATTTGAAGATAGTGTAAGGAGCTTCTGGGACAACCTCAAGCATACTAACATCCAAATTATGGGGGTGCCAGAGGAGAGAGAGTAAGATACTGAAAACCTATTTGATGAAATAATGACCAAATACTTCCCCCACCTGGTGAAAGAAATAGACTTATAAGTCCAGAAAGCACACAGAACCCAAACAAAAGCAATCCAAAGAGGACCACACCAAGACACATCATAATTAAAATGCCAAGAGCAAAAGACAAAGAGAGAATATTGAAAGCAGCAAGAGAAAAGCAGTTAACTACCTACAAGGGAGCACCCATACAATTGTCAGCTGATTTCTCAACAGAAACTATGCAGGCCAGAGGGAGTGACAAGAAATATTCAAAGTTATGAATAGCAAGAACCTACAACCAAGATTACTCTACCCAGCAAAGATATCATTCAGAATGGAAGTTCACATAAAGAGCTTCACAGATAAGAAAAAGCTAAAGGAGTTTATCAACACCAAGCCAGTATTATATGAAATGCTGAAAGGTATTCTTTAAAAAAAAAGGAAGAAGAAAAAGGTAAAGATAAAAATTATGAACAAGAAATACATATCTATCAATAAGTGAATCTAAAAACCAAGTGAATAAAAAATCTGATGAATAGAATAAATTGGTGAATAGAATAAAATCAGGGGCATAGAAAGGAAGTGGACTGACAATTCTCAGGGGAAAAGGGCTGTGGGGTGTGGGAAGAAAAAGGACAAAAATCGTACACATATGGATGAGGACAGTGGTGGAGGTAAGGGAAGAGGGTGGGGTGAGAACTGGGTGGAGGGGATCTATGGGGGAGAGGGCAATTGTAATAATCTGAACAATAAAGATTTGTTAAATTAAAAAAAAAAAGAGAGAGAAGAAAATGAGGGGGTGGAGGGAGGACTGTGAAAAAAATACTATGAACAACTCTACTCCAAAAAACTGAACAACCTTGATGTAATGGACATATTCCTAGAAAAATACAGCTCCTAAAACTCAATCTGGAAGAATACAAAAAACCTGAATAGGCTGATAACTACTGATGGAATTGAAACAGTAATCAAAAAAACTTACAGCAAATAAAAGCCCTGGACTGGACAGCTTCACAGGGGAGTTTTACTAAGAATTCAAAAAAGAACTAAAACTTATCCTTCTCAGACTATTCAAAAAAAAGTGAAGAGGAAGGCACCCTTCCAAGCTCTTTCTACCCTAATCTCTTACAAGATGAGAAAGGGAATTACAGGCCAATATCCCTGATGAACATAGATGCTAAAATCCTCAATAAAATTCTAGCAAATTGGATTCATCATTACATTAGAAATATTATACACCATAATCAAGTGGGATTTATTCCAGGGATGCAAGGCTAGTACAGTATCCGCAATTCAATAAACATGATACATTACATCAACAAATTGAGATACAAAAATCACATAATCATATAATTTGATTCAGAAAAGTCATTTGTCAAAATCCAACACCCGTTCTTGATAAAATCTCTTAGAAAATGTGAATAAAAGGATGATACCTCAACATAATAAAAGACTTATATGACAAATCTACAACCAACATCATACTCACTGGGCAAAAACTAAATCCATTTCCCCTAAGAACAGGAATCAGACAGGGATGTCCACTTTCACCACTCCTGATCAGCATAGAACTGGAAGTGCTGGCCATAATGATGGGACAAGAAGAAGAAATAAAAGGCAAAAGGTATCCAAATTGTAAAAGAAGAAGTAAAATTAGCACCAGTTGCAGATGACATGATATTGTACATAGAAAACCCTAAAGACTCAACCAAAAAACTACTAGACCTAATAAATGAATTTGGCAATGTAGCAAGATACAAAATTATCACCCAGAAATCTATGGCTTTTTTACACACCAATAATGAACTCACAAGAAAAATAAACTAAGAAAACAATCCTATTAATCATTGCAACAACAACAACAAAAAAATTTAAGATACCTAGGAATAAACTTAACCAAGAAGGTAAAGGACCTGTACTCTGAAAAAAATTATAGGATTCTGAAAAAAGTGATAGAGGAAGACATAAACAACTGGAAGAATATTCTGTGTTCATGGATGGTAGAATCAACATCATTAAAATGTCTATACTACCGAAAGCAATCTATAGTTTCAATGCAATCTCCATTAAAATACAAATGGCATATTTCAAAGACATAGAACATACTCTACAAAAATTCATCTGGCATACAAGTTAAAAAAAGATCCCGAATAGCCACAACAATCTTAAGAAAGAAGAAAAAAAGTAGGAGGAATCACAATACCAGATATCAAGCAATATTACAAAGCCACTGCTCTCAAAACTGCCTGGGACTGGCACAAGAATAGACATATAGATCAATGAAATATAATAGAGAACCCAGAAATTGACCCAAATCACTATGCTCAATTAATATCTGACAAAGGAGGCATGAACATATAATGGAGTCAAGACAGTCTCTTCAATAAATTGTACTGAGAAAATTGGACAGATACATGCAAAAAATGAAACTACACACAAAAATAAACTCAAAATGGATAAAGAACATAAATGTACATTGGGAAACCATAAAAATATTAGAGGAGCCACAGACAGCAAAATCTCAGACATATACTGAAGCAATATCTTCACCAATACAGCTCCTAGTGCAATAGAAACTGAAGAGAAAATACACAAAAATACACAAATGAGACTACATCAAAATAAAAAGCTTCTGTACAGCAAAAAAAAAAAAAAAAAAAAAAATTAACAAAACAAAAATAAAGCCCACTGCATAGGAGAACATATTTGCCAATGTTATCTCTAATAAGGGTTTAATCTCCAAAATTTACAAAGAAGTCATACAACTTAACAAAAGGAAGAAAAACAACCCAATCAGAAAATGGACAATGGACCCAAATAGATACTTTTCAAAAAAAGACATACAGAAGGCCAAGAGGCATATGAAAACATGCTCAAAGTCACTAATCATCTGAAAAAAATGCAAATCAAAATGACAATGTGGTACCATCTCACACCTGTCAGAATGGCTATCATCAACATATCAACAAACAAGTGCAGGTGAGGATGGGGGCGGGGTGGGAGGAACCCTTGTGCACTGCTGGTGGGAATGCTGACTGATGCAGCCATTGTGGAAAACAGTATGGAGTTTCCTCAAAAAATTAAAAATGGAACTTCCATTTGACCCAGTAATCCCACTTCTAGGAAATATATCCCGAGAAACTAGAAACACCAATCAGAAAAGATATATGCACCCCTATGTTCATAACAGCACAATTTATAATAGCTAAGATTTGGAAACAGATTACGTGCCCATCAGCAAATGAATTGATTAGGAAACTCTGGTACATCTACACAATGGAATACTATGCTTCCATAAAAGTGAAGGAATTCTTATCATTTGCAACAGCATGGATGGAACTGCAGAACATTATGCTAAGTGAATAAGCCAGTCAGAGAAAGATAAATATTACATGGTCTCACTCATTTGTGGAATGTAATGAACAGCATACCAGGGGTCCTCAAACTTTTTAAAGTGGGGGCCAGATCACGGTCCCTCAGAGAGCTGGAGGGCCGGACTATATGAACTACTAATTCCTACTGTAACACCTCGGCTGCGCTCACTGCCCAAAAAACCTGGTGGGCAGGATCAGACTCCTCTGCGGGCCTCATGTGGCACGCGGGCCGTAGTTTGAAGACCCCTGGCATAAACTAATGAACAAAAATAGACCTAGAGACATAGAAGCATCAAACAGACTGTTAAACCTATAAGAAAAGGTGGGGTTGAGAAAGTAAGAGATCAACCAAAGGATTTGTATGCATTCATATGAGCATAACCAATGGACACAGGCAGTAGGAGGGTGAGGACATGTGCTGGGGATGGGAATGCCCAGGGAGAGGTCAATGGAGTGAAAAGGAAACTCATGTAATACTTTAAACAATAAAGAATTTTAATTAAAAAAAAGAAAGCAAGAAAGAGAAAAAAAAAGAAAGAAAGAAGGGAGGGAAGGAAGGAAGGAAGGAAGGAAGGAAGGAAGGAAGGAAGGAAGGAAGGAAGGAAAGGAAAGAAAGAAAGAAAGAAAGAAAGAAAGAAAGAAAGAAAGAAAGAAAGAAAGAAAGAAAGAAAGAAAGAAAGAAATCCCATATGTAGACAAAGTCAGGAGATCCTGGGAAATTATCCAATGCCCCTATTCTTACTCCTTTCCATCTATTTCATGTTGAGAATCTACATGCCAAAACAACCATGCTTTTTTTAATGAGCAATTCAGTAAACTGCATTATTTATTTTGGTTGTATAATGCTAAATACATGGGTATTATTAATAATTTCAATGTAATTGATTATCATCTGAAAGATATTAGCAGTCAGTTTAGAGAAAATTAATTCAATTGTTATCTGATTTATAGATATATGAACAATTCTAAATGTCCTCTCTTATCTTTCTTGAAGCAAGTAAACATAGTTTTACAGAGTGTCAAACTCAGAAACTAAAGAAAGTATATGTGAATATAAATAAACTATAAAACAAGACACATTTCCAATAATACAAATTTAGATAATAGCATAGCTCCAAAGAAAACTCCAGTGTTTAAGAGATAAAAACCTTAATTTTATCTTTTTTCTTCTACCATAATGCCGTAATTATTTTTTTTCTTATGAGACAGTACCTCTCTTCACTGATCATCTATAATAATAAAAGTACAATATGCTAATTAGATCAGACGTCCTTCTGGATGACCTTCCAGATAAAGCCATGTTGGTGGTGGTGGGGGGGGGCCGTGATGCAAAGGTGGCAGAGGCCCAGGCTGCTGAGGTGGGTGGGGCCTGAGGCAGAGGTGGCTGCTATGGTGGCAGGGCTGAGGCGGCCACCACAGCAATGGGGGCCGAGTCTCTTGCATGAATTTCGTGCATCAAGTCTCTAGTTTAATATACAGGTACAGCATGATCCAAATGACCTAATGCAGCCCATATTCTATGTGGAAAAGTATCTCTATATGAGTCTTTCATTTAGGGGGCTCTGATAGATATCTGGAATGACAGCATAGCCAGAGAAGCTGCCTAAAGGTTGATGGAGACTGTAAGAACTGCTAGGGGAAAGGAAATTAACTCAATGGTATGCAGATGTGTGTGTGCTTTTAATAAGCATGCAAATATCATGGAAGATTGATTGTCCATTTAACTAACTTTCCTTGGAAAGGTTGGGTGCCAGAAGTAATGGTAGGGACAGTGAATGTAATTTTTATAACATGAAATGATTATGAGGATATATTTTTTAAATTACTATATAACTAATGAGAAAATATTTTATATGTATTCATCTCTAGATCATTTTTGTGTTAAATGCATCTGCATCTACTATATAGATCAACAAAGGAGATTTATAGGTATTGATAATGGAAGGAAGAGAATATGCCAGAAGCTGATTGCTCCTCATCCACGATTTGAAATGTTGATGAGTTATAGTGAAAGAACCACTGCAATCAAAGTGTGCTCACATCCAGATGAAAAATAAACAAATCAGTGAGATATTAAGATATTTTATCTAGCACACACCAAGTTCCATAGACTCTTTCTTTATAGAGCTAATTTTGAGAAATAGGACTGATTCATATGGGTCTCAGGAATTTTATGTCATTTTTACTGTTTGTACTCAATTTTGGGAAAGTGATTTGAACATCCTATATAATAAAAGGGTAATATGCAAATTGACCAAATGGTAGAAGGACTGGTTGATATGATGCGCACTGAGCACCAAGGGGCAGACACTCAATGCAGGAGCTGCCCCTGTTGGTCAGTGTGCTCCCACAGGGGGAGTGCCACACAGCCACAATCTGGGCTCATGGCTGGTGAGCATAGCAATGGTGGTGGGAGCCTCTCATGGGGAGTAGGCTTAAGTCGTCATTCAGACATCCCCTGAGGGCTCCCAGGATTTGAGAGGGAGCAGGCCAGGGAGCACCCCCCAGCCCCCAAAGTGTACTAATGTCATGCGCTGGGCCTCTAGTGTGTAATACCAAGACTATCTTTGACAATATTAGAGGGGGAAAGGGGAGGCAAAATGGAGGATATCTGAATTACTATCAACAATAACAAATACTAGTATATTTTAAAAAACAAAAATACAACAAAAAAGAAAATGTCAAAGTATTTAATTGAATTATCCCATATCATCTGTATTATTTTTTAATGTATTCACATAATTTGAGGATCTAAAGATAAATTAGCTGTTGGAATTTTTGTTTCAATTAACTGATGACAAGAATTTGTGTTACCTTGGCCGGGTAGCTCTCAGTTGGTTGGAGTGTCATCTGGTACACAAAAAGGTTGTGGTTTCAGTTCCCTGTCAGGGCATACACCTAGGTTGCAGGTTCAGTTCCCTGGTCAGGGTGTGCATTGGAGGCAACTGATCAATGTTTCTCTCTCTCTCTCTCTCTCTCTCTCTCTCTCTCTCTCTCTCTCTCTCTCTCTCCTCCTCCTCCTCTCTCTAAACACATCCTCTGGTGAGAATTTTTTAAAGGAAGTTTTATCAATTTTAGATTAATATAATAAAATTTAATTTTAGAACCCCCACCATATCTAAAAAGTTTAAAGATTTGCTTCTCTTATGCTATCACTGTACAAAAAATACCAAACCACACATGCAAGATTTACAACTTAAGGCATTTTCACCTCTAGCTATTTTTCCTAACAGATTGTATCTGAATGTAAAAGACTGTATTTTGATGATATCAACCTACTCCAAATGTACAAATGCATGGTAGAAAAAAATCTAGGTATTTCTAAATACAGTTATATCTATATTATGTAGATCAAAGATCTGAATGATTGGCTGGCTTTTTAACTTTTCTTCAGACTTTAGGAATAATACAAAATTGTTTTATACATTTTAAAATATTGACTGAGGAACTTCCTGGAAGATGGCGGCCAGGTAAACACTTGTACGGGCTGCCTCCCACAACCATATCAGTGCTGCAACAGGGGATCTTACCTGAGACCTGAAAGGACCACAACTGTGGGGCCCCGACCGGCGCGGACACGTGGATTGCACAGAAAGGTTGGATTTTGCCGGGGATAACGCAGTGTGTCTGTGTCCCAACAGCGAAAGCGAAAGTGGCAGCCTCAGAAGCTGCGGCCACTGGGGCAGCAGAGACAAAAGCACGCGCTGGGACCCCAGAGATCTGCATCCACAGAAGCCCCCCACTGTTGGGTCTGGCGTGATTCGAGAGAGTGGACGGGGGTCCCCAAGGTTGCTACTAGTGGGGTTCTCTAGGGAGCAACCCATTCTGATCCAACACGGTGGGAGAACAGAGGAGTTGGAAAGCAGTCTGTTTGTAAGTGCACGCAGACTCGTCCATCACGCACCTAGGCTGGTTCCCCTGCAACACTTTGCTTCTGATTACAAAGGAGAGATAACCCAGATTGGAGGACCCTAAGAGACAGCAGGGGGAAACTGCTTTTCTGGAAACTGAGAAGCAGAGCAGGGAGAAATCATCCAGGATTCAGCTCCGAGGCAAAAACAAACAAACAAAAAAACCAAAAAAAAAAAAACCTGTATTGAGTGCCACATAAAAAGAAGGCTAGAGCAGCCAAAAAGACGGGACATCAATCCACATACACTGCCACCTAGGGTCTGGAGTACAAACTGACTGTGTTTATTATTAGTTTTATTTGATCAAAAACCAAGAAACTAAGGAATTGCCACTGAGGTGCAGCAGAACGCAGGGAACTGCAATACAGTCTGGACTGAGAAACAGGTGTGTCAAATAGAATAACAGAAGTGAATGGCCTTCACAACTGCACACTTTTTTTTGCAAAATTTATTTTTATTTTCTTATTTTCAGTTTTTGCATCTTTTACTTAAGAAACAATTTTTTTTCCTTTTTTCCTCACTAGATTTTAACTTTTTAATTACTACATTTTTAAGTACAATAAGCATTTTTATTAATGCTATTTTAATTTTTTTAAGTGCCATTTTATTTTCTCTTTATTTTACATTGGAATTAGTGTTCTTCATTTTATTTTCATTTCTCCCTTAACATTGTTTAAACCTATCTCAACACGACCTTTACACCATCACTCTCTTTCTAACCTTCCCCCTTTTGCTATCCTGTTTATCTTAACCCTTTTCTGCTTTAGATTTCCTTACTCTTTCTGTATCCCCCCTGCTAAAATTTCTACCCTACTTATATATCAAATTTCCAATCCCCTGTGCCAAGTGCATACACACCCCTCTCTGAGCTGTATTAACTAGCATTAAAAAAAAAATTGTTTTCCTCACTTTTCTTTTGATGCTGTTTGGGGGAATGATGATTATATTGTATTTTTATGCTTTTTATTGAGATTATTTTGCTTATTCTTTTGTTGTTGAAGTTGCTTGATATTTTCTTATTTGATTGGTTTTTGTTCGTTGTTATTTTATTACTTCTGTTTTCCCTTCCTATGCTGGAAATTAGGGGGTGTTGTAGATTGTATTATTCTCCAGGTACTGCTGACAGCATTTGTTGGGGTTAGTGGTTGTTCAATTGAAATTCTCTCTCCATATATATATAGTTTATTCCCATTTTATCTCTTACTCTCTTTCTCTCTCTCTCTCTCTCTCTCTCTCTCTCTCTCTCTCTCTCTCTCTCTCTATCTCTCTCTCTCTTATTCCTGATTCCCAATTTCATTTTGACACTCTTTTTCCTATCTTTTTCTTTTGCTCCCTCCCTCTTCTCTTTTTACTCTTCCTCTTTCGCTCCCATTCCCTAATTTGCCTTTCCCTAGTGGTTACCTTTATTGGAGGTTATTAATATTGCAAATACATTTCTGTTCAGTGTCTTGTGTGTTGTACCTGGTTGTGTTGTATTTTGTGCCTTTAAATCAACGCAGGAGAGAGAAATCAACACAGGAGAGAGACATCCTGAAAAGAGAGACCATGGGGAGACATAGAAACAGCCCACAAATGAAAGAAAAGCAGGCATCACCAGAAAAGGAAGTAAACGAGTTAGAGGTAAGCAACCTACCAGAGCAAGAATTCAGAGTAATGATCATAAGATGGCTAAAAAGAATGGAAGACAAATTTGACATTATGAGTATGACCCAAGAGGAAATGAAGAAGAACAAAGAGGAAATGAAGATGACTCAAGAAGAAATGAAAAATGACATTGCTACTATGAAGACCTCAATAGAAAGCATCAAGAGCAGACTAGAAGAAGCAGAGGACCGCATCAGTGAGCTAGAAGACAAGATGGAAAAAAATGCCCAATTAGAGCAGCTTCTAGAACACATGTGTCAAACACAAGGCCTGCGGGCCAAATCCAGCCCACCAGGCCTTGCAATGTGGCCCGCACTGCGCTGTCATCACTGCAATCCGCTGTCAGTTTATGACATTGTCAGTTTATGACTGTTCAGTAAACCATTTGGCCCGCGATTTTGGCTGGATTTTAGATTTTGGCCCCTTCTCTGATTGAGTTCGACACCCCAATTCTAGAGAAAAAAAAATTAAAAAGCAGGAGGAGAGCCTACGGGAGCTTTGGGACAATGCAAAACAAAACAATATTCGAATAATAGGGGTTCTGGAAGGAAAGGAAACTGAGGTAGACATGGAAAACGTATGTCAAGAAATAAGGACAGAAAACTTTCCCGAGGTAGAGAAGAAAAAACCCACACAAATCCAAGATGCTCACAGAGACCCAAGCAAACGGAATCCCTAAAGACCAATGCCAAGGCACATTATAATTAAATTGGCAAACAACGACAAAGTAAGAATCTTAAAAGCAGCCAGAGACAGAAAGTTACATATAAAGAAACCCCCATCAGAATAACAACTGATTTCTCAACTGAAACTTATCAGGCCAGAAGGGAATGGGATGAAATATACAAAGTCATGCAAAGGAAGGGTCTGAATCTAAGAATACGGTACCCAGCAAGGCTGTCAACCAAAATTGAAGAGGAAATCAGGAGCTTCACAGACAAAAAAAGACTGAAGGAATTTATCTCCACAAAACCAGCAATGCAAGAAATGCTAAAGGGTCTACTGTAAAAATAAAGAAATAGGAAGTGAAGAAGGAACACAGGGGGATAGAATAAAAATGGCATCAAATGAGTACCTATCATTAATAACTTTAAATGTAAATGGTTTAAATGCTCCAATCAAAGGACATAGGGTAACAGATTGGATAAGAAAACAAGACCCATACATCTGTTGTCTACAAGAAACCGACCTCAGAAAAAAAGATGCACACAGACTGAGGGTGAAGGGATGGAAAAAGGTTTTCCAGGCAAATGGAAATGAAAAAAAAAAAGCTGGGGTAGCAATTCTTATATCTGACAAATTAGATCTAAGAGTGAAGGACATAACAAGAGATAATGAAGGCCACTTCATAATACTAAAGGGAGCAATCCAACATGAAGAAATAACCCTGGTAAATATATATGCACCCAATACAGGAGCAACCAAATACATAAAAAAAAAACCACTGCTGGAGGACATTAAGGGAGAGATTAATAGCAATACAATCATAGTAAGAGATTTTAATACCCCACTGTCATCCTTCGACAAATCATCTAAACAAAAAATCAGCAAAGAAATATCAATCCTAAATGACTCACTAGACCAAATGGAATTAATCAACATCTTCAGAACATTCCACGCCAAAGACACAGAATATACATTCTTCTCAAGCACACATGGGACATTCTCAAAGATAGACCACATTTTGGGACATAGGCAAAGTCTCTTCAAATTCAAAAAGATACAAATCATATCAAGCATCTTCTCAGATCATAATGACATAAAATTGGAAATTAACTGCAATAAAAATAATCCAAAGAAATCAAACACATGGAGACTAAACAGCATGCTATTAAACAAGGACTGGGTTACCAGAGAAATCAAGAAAGAAATTAAAAATATCCTGGCAACGAATGACAATGAAAACACAACAATCCAAAATCCATAGGACACAACAAAAGCAGTTTTGAGAGGGAAGTTCATATCCCTACAAGCCTATTGCAAAAAAACTATAAAAAATGGTAGCAATTGATATAACTCTACAACTCAAAGAGTTAGAAAAAGAGCAACAAGAAAAGCCCAGTGTAAGCAGAAGGATGGAAATAACAAAAATTAGAGCAGAGATAAACGACATACGGACCAAAGAAACAATACATAAGATCAACAAAACCAAGAGCTGGTTCTTTGAAAGGATAAACAAGATAGATGAACCTCTAGCCAGGCTAACCAAGAAACAAAGAGAGAGGACCCAAGTAAACAAAATCAGAAACAAAAGAGGTGAAATAACAACAGACCCCGCTGAAATACAAAGGATTGTTACAAAATACTACAAACAACTCTATTCCAACAAACTGAACAACCTGGAGGAAATAGACATATTCCTAGAGAAATACAACCTTCCAAAACTCAATCAGGAAGAATCTAAAAATCTCAATGGAACAGTAACTTGGGAAGAAATTGAAACCGTCATCAAAAAGCTTCCAGCAAACAAAAGCCCAGGGCCAGATGGCTTCACAGCAGAGTTTTACCAAACATTCAAGGAAAAACTAAAACCAATCCTCCTCAGACTATTCCAAAAAATCCAAGAGGAAGGAACACTTCCAAACTCCTTCTATGAAGCCAGCATCACCCTAATACCAAAACCATATAAAGACAACTCAATGAAAGAGAATTACAGGCCAATATCCCTCATGAACATAGATGCCAAAATCCTCAACAAAATTCTAGCAAATCGACTCCAGAAGAACATCACAAAGATCCTACACCATGAACAAGTAGGATTTATTCCGGGAATGCAAGGATGGTACAATATCTGCAAATCAATAAACGTGATACATCACATAAACAAATTGAAAGATAAAAAATCATATAGTCTTATCAATTGATGCAGAAAAAGCATTTGATAAAATCCAACACCCTTTCCTAATAAAAACTCTCAACAAGGTGGGAGTACAAGGATCATACCTCAACATAATAAAAGCTATATATCATAAACCCACAGCCAACATCATACTCAATGGGCAAAAACTAAAACCATTCCCTCTAAGAACAGGAACAAGACAGGGTTGCCCACTCTCACCACTCCTCTTTGACATAGTACTGGAAGTACTAGATATTGCAATTAGACAAGAAGAGGATCTAAATGGCATCCAAATTGGAAAAGAAGAAGTAAAGTCATCCATATTTGCAGATGACATGATATTGTACGTAAAAAACCCAAAAGACTCCATTAAAAAAAACTAATTGACTTAATAAATGAATTTGGCAATGTAGCAGGATACAAAATTAACGCCAAGAAATCTATGGCATTTCTATATACCAACAGTGAAACTGCAGAAACAGAGACTAAAAAAGCAATTCCATTTACCACTGCACCAAAAAAATTAATATAACTAGGAATAAATTTAACTAAGGAAGTAAAGGACCTATATGCGGAAACTACACGACACTGAAAAAAGAGATAGAGGAAGATATAAGGAGATGGAAGAACATACCATGTTCATGGATTGGTAGAATCAACATCATCAAAATGTCCATACTTCCTAAAGCAATCTATAGGTTCAATGCACTCCCCATTAAAATACCAACGACATATTTCACCGACCTAGAAAGAATTCTCCAAAAGTTCATTTGGAACAATAAAAGACCCCGTATAGCCACAGCAATCCTGAGAAAGAAGAGTAAAGTAGGAGGGATCTCAATACCAGACTTCAAACTGTATTACAAAGCCACTGTTCTCAAAACAGCCTGGTACTGGCACAAGAACAGACATATAGATCAATGGAATCGAATCGAGAACCCAGATATCAACCCAAATCACTATGCTCAATTAATATTTGACAAAGGAGGCACGAATATACAATGGAGTCAAGACAGTTTCTTCAATAAATGATGTTGGGAAAATTGGACAGACACATGCAAAAGAATGAAACTAGATCACCAACTTACACCATTCACAAAAATAAACTCAAAATGGATACAGGACTTAAACATCAGATGGGAAACCATAAATATACTAGAAGCATCCACAGGCAGCAAAATTTCAGACGTATGCCAAAAGAACTTCTTCGCTGATACTACCCCTAGGGCAATGGAAGCTAAAGAGAAAATAAACAAATGGGACTACATCAAAATAAAAAGCTTTTTTACAGCAAAAGAAACCATCAACAAAACAACAAGAAAGACCACTGTGTGGGAGAACATATTTGCAAATGATACCACTGATAAAGTTTTAATCTCCAACATCTACAAACAGCTTATACAACTAAGTAAAAGGAAGATGAATAATCCAATTAAAAAATGGGCAATGGACCTAAATAGAACATTTTCAAAAGAAGACAGAAGGAAGGCCAAAAGGCACATGAAAACATGCTCAAAGTCACTAATTATCCGAGAGATGCAAATCAAAACAACAATGTGGTACCATCTCACACCTGTCAGAATGGCCAACATCAACAAATCAACAAACAACAAGTATTGGCGAGGTTGCAGAGAAAAAGGAACCCTCGTGCACTGCTGGTGGGAATGCAGACTGATGCAACCACTGTGGAGAACAGTGTGGAGTTTCCTCAAAAAGCTGAAAATGGAACTCCCATTTGTCCCAGTAATCCCACTTCTAGGAATATATCCCAAGAAACTAGAAACACCAATCAGAAAGGATATATGCACCCCTATGTTCATAGCAGCACAATCTACAATAGCTAAAATCTGGAAACAGCCTAGGTGCCCGTCAGCAGATGATTGGATCCAAAAACAATGGTACATCTACACAATGGAATACTATGCTGCCATAAAAAAGAAGGAATTCTCATCATTTGCAGCAACCTGGATGGAATTGGAGAGCATCATGCTGAGTGAAATAAGCCAATCAATGAAAGAGAAACACCACATGACCTCACTCATTTGTGGATAATAAAGAACATTATAAACTGATGAACTAAAAGATAGATATAGAGACAGTATATCAACAAGTAGACTGTCAAATTACAGCAGGGAGGTGAGGAAGATCTGGGGGAGATAATAGATCAACCGAAGGACTTTTATACATGCATATAAGTATAACCAATGGACACATAACTCTGGGGAAAGAGGGGATGTTTGGGAGGGAGGGTGGGGGGCAAAAAAATCAATAAAATATATTAAAAATATAAATAAATAAAAAATAAAATAAAAATAAAAAAATAAAAAAAAATAAAATAAAATACCAACAGCATATTTCACTGACCTAGAAAAAACTCTTCAAAAGTTCATTTGGAACAACAAAAGACCCTGAATAGCTACAGCAATCCTGAGAAAGAAGAGTAAAGTAGGAGGGATCTCAATACCAGACTTCAAATTGTATTACAAAGCCACTGTTCTCAAAACAGCCTGGTACTGGCACAAGAACAGACATATAGATCAATGGAATCGAATCGAGAACCCAGATATCAACCCAAATCACTATGCTCAATTAATATTTGACAAATGAGGCACGAATATACAATGAAGTCAAGACAGTCTCTTCAATAAATGGTGTTGGGAAAATTGGACAGATACATGCAAAAGAATTAAACTAGATCACCAACTTACACCATACACAAAAATAAGCTCAAAATGGATACAGGACTTAAACATAAGACGGGAAACCATAAAAATACTAGATGCATCCACTGGCAGCAAAATCTCAAACATATGCCAACAGAACTTCACTGATACTGCCCCTAGGTCAATGGAAGCTAAAGAGAAAATAAACAAATGGGACTACATCAAAATGAAAAGCTTTTTTTCAGCAAAGGAAACCATCAACAAAACAACAAGAAAGCCCTCTGTATGGGAGAACATATTTGCAAATATCACTGATAAAGCTTTAATCTCCAACATCTACAGACAGCTTATACAACTTAATAAAAGGAAGATAAATGACCCAATTAAAAAATGGGCAATGATCTATATAAAATCTTCTCAAAAGAAGACAGAAGGAAGGCCAAGAGGCACATGAAAACATGCTCAATGTCACTAATTATCCGAGAAATTCAAATCAAAACAACAATGTGGTACCATCTCACACCTGTCAGAATAGCCAACATCAACAAATCAACAAACAACAAGTGTTGGCGAGGTTGCGGAGAAAAAGGAACCCTGGTGCACTGCTGGTGGGAATGCAGACTGGTGCAACCACTGTGGATAACAGTGTGGAGTTTCCTCAAAAAGCTGAAAATGGAACTCCCATTTGTCCCAGTAATCCCACTTCTAGGAATATATCCCAAGAAGCCAGAAACATCAATCAGAAAGGATATATGCACCCCTATGTTCATAGCAGCACAATTTACCATAGCTAGGATTTGGAAACAGCCTAGGTGCCCATCAGCAGATAATTGAATCCAGATACTATGGTACATTTACACAATGGAATATTATGCTGCCATAAAAAAGAAAAAATTCTCATCGTTTGCAGCAACCTGGATGGAATTGGAGAACATCATGCTGAGTGAAACAAGCCAGTCAATGAAAGAGAGACACCACGTGACCTCACTTATTTATGGATGATAAAGAACATTATAAACTGAAGAACCAAAAGATAGATATAGACACAGTAAAGCAACAAGCAGACTGTCAAATTACAGCTGGGAGGTTGGGGAGATCTGGGGGAGATAATAGATCAACCGAAGAACTTGTATACATGCATATAAGTACAACCAATGGACACAAAACTCTGGGGTGGGAGGGTGTATACGGGAGAGGGGGCATTGGTATATGTACAAAAATAATAATTTAATTTAAAAAATATATTAAAAAAATAAAAAATAAAAATGAAAAATAAAATATTGACTGAGGATTCATTCATATTATAATAAGTTATTATAGTTCTAAGTTTTACTCACTTATCAGGAGTACGGAGGTCAAGGATCATTTCCTGGACACTAATTTTAATTTCAGAAGAGTTTGTATTTGGCAGTTTAATTTTAACCTGAAAGGAAAAATGAGAAGAAAAATACTATTGTATTGAGAATCAGTTAAGAGTATAAGAAAATATAGGAAAATAAGAACTAATATTTATTGTCAACTACTAGTATTTGCCAAGTTATGCCACTTCCTCATAACAATCTTGAAAAATAGTGTTTATTACCCCTACTTTACAGATGGAGAAACTGGAATAAACTGAAGTTTAGCGAGTGTCTCAAGGGCAAGGGTTTGTAATTTGATTAAGGTCTATCTGACGCCAAATCTATATAGAAACACTTTGGTTACTTGCCGGTAACCTTCATTGTCTGAAGTTGCATTGCAGTGCACCTGCTAAAGTTAAAGACCATCAATTGCCTTTATATCATTGGGCCCTTTGTATTAAAAAGTGGTTATTTCTTGTGTTAGGTATAGGTTGATGATGTCATCTGGTAATTTCCTGGTATAAACTTCCATACCACATTTCCTAGAGAAGTGTAGGAGTCCAGAGAAGTTGTTAGCATAATAAAATAGAAATAATAATATGTCCCCTATCCATAAAATGAGAATATTTATTAGTTTTGTAAGATTTTACTTAAAAATACCTCATTTACTTATCACATGACTCAGCAATTCCATTTCTGAGTATATACCCAAGAGCATTAAAAAGAGGTGCTCACACAAAAACATGTACATAACATTTTTGTTAATATAATCATTATTCATAATAGCAAAAAGATGAAAACCAACCAAATAAATACCAACTGATGAATGGAAAACCCAAATGTCATATATACATAGAATGGAATATTATCTCATACAATGAAAGCCTAATATGCAAATTGACAGTCACTCCAATTCACAAGATAGCTGCCCCAATGTGGTCAAAGATGGCTGCTCCCATGTGGACACAAGATGGCCAGCAGGGGAGGGTAGTTAGGAGGGACCAGGCCTAGAAGGGAGGGCAGTTGGGGGTGATCAAGCCTGTAGGGGAGGGCAGTTGGGGGGGACTAGGCCAGCAGGGGAGGGAAGCTAGGAGTGACCAGGCTGACAGGGGAGGGCAGTTAGGAAGGACCAGGCTTGCAAGGGAGAGCAGTTGGGAGGAACAAGGCCTGCAAGGGAGGGCAGTTGGGCTCGACCAGTCTGGCAAGGGAGGGCAGTTAGAGGTGACTGGGCCTATAGAGGAGGGCAGTTGGGGGCAACCAGGCCTGCAGGGGAGGACAATTAAGGATGACCAGGCCAGCAGGGGAAGGCAGTTAGGGTCTATCGGGCTGGCAGGGGAACAGTTAGGCATCAATCAGGCTGATAGAGGAGTGGTTAGGGGGTGATCAGGCCTGGCATCAGGCCTAAAAGGGCAGTCAGACATTCCTCGAGGGGTCCCAGATTGGAGAATGTGCAGGCTGGCTGAGGGACACCACCCCCTTGTGCACGAATTTTGTGCACTGGGCCTCTAGTTCAGTCATAAAAAGGAATGAAGTACTGCCATGGTCAGTTTGGTTCAGTGGATAGAGTGTTGGCCTGTGGACTGAAGCATCCCGGGTTCAATTCCAATCAAAGGCACATGCCTGGGTTGTGGCTCAACCCCCCAATCCCCCAATAAGGGGGGGGGGTGAGGTGGTGCAGGAGGCAGCCAATCAATTATTCTCGCTTATCATTGATACTTCTATCTCTCTCTCCCTCTCTCTTCCTATCAGAAATCAATAAAATATATTTTTAAAAAGGAACAAAATACTATTACATGGATGAATGTTAAGAATATTAAGCTAAGTGAAAGAATTCAGGCACAAAAAGCCACTTATTATAGGAAATTTTATGTGAAATATCCAGAATATCCATAGAGACTGAAACTAGATGAGTGTTTGTGGGAGCCTGGAGAGGGAGCAAAGAGAAGTGACTACTAAATGAGTATGAATTACCTTTGTGCTGATGAATATTTTCTCAAATTATATATTGGTGATGGTTGCAAAACACTGTTAATATACTAAATGTCACTAATGGCAAATGTTATATGTATTTTATCACAATAAAAGTCTCATCTCTCTAACTTACTATCCCTTTGATAGAAGTTGATTATCTATCTATCTATCTATCTATCTATCAATCAATAATCTATTTGAGCTGACATGGGATATGGTTTCCAAAGACAAAGAAAAAAAATAAACCTAAGCTTTAGATAAATTATGAAGCCTTATCTAAAATGAGCTAAAAGACTTAAAATATTGGACATCTGGTGATTTCAGAGCTGGAATGGAAAGGATAAAGGCTGTAGGTTTTACATATAGCTGTCCAATTATCCAAGCACCATTTATTGAAGAGACTGTCTTGACACCATTGTATACTCTTGCCTCCTTTTTCAAATATTAATTAAGTATAATGGCTTGGGTAGAATTCTGGGTTCTCTGTTCTGTTCCATTGATCTATATGTCTGTTCTTGATCTATATGCCAGTACCAGGGTGTTTTGAGTATAGTGGCTTTGTAGTATAGCTTGATATCTGGCCTTGTAATTCCTCCAACTTTGTTCTTCTTTCTCAGGATTGCTGCAGCTATTCGGGGTCTTTTGGATTCCATATAAATTTTAGACAGTTTTTTCTAGATCAGTGAAGTATGCTGTTGTTATTTTAATAGGGATTGAATTGAATCTTTTTTTTTTTTTTGTACTTTTATTTATTTATTTTTTAATATATTTTATTGATTTTTTTTTGACCCCCTCCCTCCCTCCCACACATCCCCTCCCTCCCCAGAGTTTTGTGTCCATTGGTTGCACTTATATGCATGTATACAAGTCCTTCGGTTGATCTATTATCTCCCCCAGATCTTCCTCCCGTCCCCGCTGTAACTTGACAGTCTACTTGTTGATATACTGTCTCTATATCTATCTTATGGTTCATCAGTTTATAATGTTCTTTATTATCCACAAATGAGTGAGGTCATGTGGTGTTTCTCTTTCATTGATTGGCTTATTTCACTCAGCATGATGTTCTCCAATTCCATCCAGGATGCTGCAAATGATGAGAAGTCCTTCTTTTTTATGGCAACATAGTATTCCATTGTGTAGATGTACCATTGTTTTTGGATCCAATCATCTGCTGACGGACACTTAGGCTGTTTCCAAATTCTGGCTATTGTAGATTGTGCTGCTATGAACATAGGGGTGCATATATCCTTTCTGATTGGTGTTTCTAGTTTCTTGGGATATATTCCTAGAAGTGGGATTACTGGGTCAAATGGGAGTTCCATTTTGAATTGAATCTTTATATTGCTTTGGGTAGTATGTATATTTTAATTATGTGGGTTCTACCAATTCATGAACATGGCATATTCTTCCACTTGTTTATACCCTTTTCTATAAACAAAGAGAGAAAAAAGAAGTGACTGTTAAATGAGTACAGATTACCTTTGGTTTGATGATTAACTTTTTTAATGTTCTATAGCTTTCTGAGTATAGCCCTTTTACCTCCTTGGTTAAGTTAATTATTAAGTATCTTAATTTTTTGTTGAAATGGTAAATGGGCTTATATTTTAGTTTCTGTTTCTGAAAGTTCATTATTGGTGAATAAAAATGCCATCAGCTGAAACTGGTTTGGCTCAGTGGATAGAGCATCGGTCTGCGGACTGAAGGGTCCCAGGTTCGATTCTGGCCAGGGGCATGTACATTGGTTGCAGGCACATCCCCCTAGGGGGTGTGCAGGAGGCAGCTGGTTGATGTTTCTCTCTCATCAACATTTCTGGCTCTCTATCTCTCTCCCTTCCTCTCTGTGGAAAATAAATTTTTTTAAAAAATGCCATCAATTTCTAGGTGTTAATTTTGTATCCTGCTACATTGCCAAAATACTTTATTAAATCTAGTAGATTTTTGTTTGTTTGTTTGTTTTGTTTTTGCTGGAGTCTTTAGGGTTTTCTATGTACAATATCTTGTTAATCAGTGAATACTGATGATTTTACAACCTCCTTTCCAATTTGGATGTCTTTTATTAATTTTTCTTCTAATATGATTGCTGTTGCTAGGACATCCAGTACTAAGTTGAATAAAAGTGGTGAAAATGGACAACCCTGTCTTATTCTAGTTTTTAGGGAAAATGGTTTTAGTTTTTGCCCATTGAGTATGATGTTGACTGTAGGTTTGTTATATATGCCCTTTATTATGTTGAAATATGATCCTTCTATTCCCACTTTGTTGACGGTTTTTATCAAAAATGGGTGTTGGGTTTTACCAACTTATACTGTACACAAGAATAAACTCAGAATGGATAAAAAAAATTAAATGTAACCCATAAAACCATAAAAAACCTTGAAGAAAACATAGGCAGCAAAATGTCAGATATCTCATGTGGCAAATTTTTCACTGATACAATGCCTGGCACAAGAGAAACAAAGGAAAAAATAACCAAATGGGACTACATTAAAATACAAAGCTTCTGTACAGAAAAGAAATCAGCATCAATATGAAAAGGGAATACACTGTATGGGAGAACATATTTGCCATTTTGATACATCTGATAAGGGATTAATATCCAAAATATATAATGTATTCTTACAAATCTACAAAAGGAAAAAAACAAATGCAATCAATGGGCAGATGACTTAAATAGACACTTCTCCAAAGTGATATACAAATGGCCAAGAGACATATGGAAATATGCTCAACATCACTAATCATCGGAGAAATGCAAATTAAAATGACAATGAAGTACCACCTCACACCTGTCAGAATGGCTGCTATCAATAAATCAACAAATAACAAGTGCTGGTGAGGATGTGGAGAAAAAGGAACCCCGGTACACTATTGGTGGGAATGTAGACTGGTACAGCCACTGTGGAAACCAGTGTGGAGTTTCCTCAAAAAATTAAAAATAGAACTTCCATTTGACCCAGTGATCCCACTTCTACCAATCTATCCTAATAAGCCTGAAACACCAATGAGAAAGAACATATGTACCCTGTGTACATAGCAGCACAATTTATAATAGCTAAGATCTGGAAATAGTCCAAGTGCCCATCAATAGATGAATGGATTAAAAAAAAAATCTGTGGTAGAGTGTGGGCATTCTGTGATGCCATCAAATTCACATAAAACTGAACCTCTCAGAGGTCTACAGAATCTCAAGATTGTGTGTTTTTGGAGAGCAGCTTTTTCTAGGAACTCAACAGCATCGCCTCTCAGACAGCCCTTGGACACTGCCTGCGACCCAGCAGCCACTCCAGCCAAAATCCTGCTGCCACACCCACAGACCTGCAGACTCTTGGACCTCCACTTCCAAAGGTTCACTGCTCCCACAGCAACAACCCAGCTGCGCAACTTCAGCACCAGGGCGCCTCAAGTGCATCAGAGCTCTGCACCAGCAAAGGCACTGTCACAGCCGTGTATTTCCAATGGGCAGGCACCCTGAGCTCATCTATCCACAGGGCCCTCGTGGGAGCCACTGTGAGCCCTCCTCGGGTGCAATCTTGAACAAACAGGGACACACTCTCCCAGCAGTAGAAATTCTGAATTCACTCATCCTGGATACCTGCCACATATGCCTTAATTATGCAGCTTCAGTTCCAGGGCCTTCATGTGCTTCAGTGAGCCTCATTGGCAAACGCGTCATGGGTACCCTGTGAGCTGACACTGGGAGTGTGTACCTATCCACTACAGGTGCAGCAGCAAAAACTGAGTCTTCCCACCCCACAGCTGCAGAACTCTGGACACTACAGTTGCACACTTGTCCAGCACACATGCTTACTAACTCCACCACTCCATAGGCAGCCGTTGGGCACCTCTGTGAGCCCCCTCTGGGCACACACTTATACAGAGACACACTGCTGGGCTGTAGAAATGCTGAATTCCCTCTTCTAGGATACCTGCCCATAGACACTGCAATCCTGTGGCTACAGCACCAGGGCTCTTCAGAGTGCATCAGTACACCCTGCTGGTAAATGCACCATGGGTACTTCTGTGAGCCACCACTGGGGGCACGTATTTCCAACTACTGGAGAGAAGCAAAAGCTGACCCTGCCCACCCCCACAACTATAGAACTCTGGACACCAGAGTCATGACTTTCCAGAGCACAGGCCTTCTGAGCCCCATCATCCCAACAGAAGGTTCCTGGGTGCCACTGTGAGTCCCTGCTAGGCACATGTGATTTCAACCAAGGGCACAACACAGCAAAAATTAGAACACCCCCTCCACCACTGCTGACTTCTAGACACCACAATTGCGCCTTTACAGCTCACGGCCTACATCAAGAGAACCCCAATAGCTCAAGTAGGGATCTTGGTAATATGCTAGATTACTAAGCCCAGGAGACCTGAGAGATCACACCGTTAGTACCATCCCCAAAATAACCTGGGTAGCAAAGCAATTGGATCTAAAATTAAAACATTACAGCAAAACATGGGAAGACAAAAAAAAAAAAAAAATCCCCCAAAGAAGAAAAAGAGGAATCACCACAAATGAAATTGAAGCTAGCAACATATCAGAGAAAGAATTAAGAGTAATGGTTATAAGGATGCTCAAACAGCTGGATGACAAATACACACAACTCAATGACAAATACACATAAGTCAATGAGAATTATAAGGAGCTGAATGAGAATGTCACCAACATGAAAAGGAACCAAGAGGAGATGAAGAACGACATAAAATGAAATAAATAACACAATGGAAGGCTTAAACAGAAGACTAGAAGAGACTGAGGACCACATCAATGAATTAGACGACAAGGTAGGAGAAAATACACAAACACAGCAGCAACTGGAAATAAGACTTAAAAAGCAAGAGGAGAGCCTAAGGGAGCTTTGGGAAACACAAAACGAAACAACTTTTGCATAATAGGGATACCAGAAGGAGAAGGAGAGAAGCAAGGAATAGAAAACCTGTTTGAAGAAATAATGACAGAAAACTTTCCTGATATTGGCAAGAAAAAAAACTATGCAAGTCCAAGAAGCACATAGAATCACAAAGAAGATGAACCCCAAAAGACTGACACCAAGACCCATCATAATTATTTGCAAACACCAATGACAAAGTAATAATCTTAAAGACTGACAGAGAGAGACAGAAAGTCACCTACAAGTGATCTCCTATTAGAATATCAATAGATTTCTCAACAGAAATACACCAGGCAAGAAGTCAGTGGAATGAAATATACAAAGTGATGCAAAGCAAGGGACTGAATCCAAGAATACTATATCCAGCAAGGCTATCATTCAAAATTGAAGGTGGAATCAGGAGCTTCACAGACAAAAAAGGGCTAAGAGAGTTTATTACTACCAAGTCAGAAATGCAAGAAATGCTAAAGGGACTGCTGTAAAAAAAAAAAAAAAAAAAAAAAAAAAAAAGACAGGAAGAAACACAAACATTAAGAATAAAAATGACAATAAACAAGTACTTATCAATAATAACATTAAACGTAAACAGATTAAATACACAAATCAAAAGACATAGGGTAGCTGAATGGATAAGAAAACATGACCCATATATTTGCTGTCTGCAAGAGACCCACCTCAGAAAAAAAAATTCACACAGACTGAGAGTGAAGGAATGGAAACACATTTTTCAGGCAAGTGGAAAGGAGAAAAAAGCTGGGATTGTGATACTTATATCTGACAAAATAGACCTAAAAGTAAAGGCCATAACAAGAGATAAGGAAGGCCACTACATAATACTAAAAAGATCAATTCAAGAAGAAGTTAAAACTCTGGTAAACATATATGCGCACTATACAGGAGCACCCAAATACATAAATAAACTTCTGGAAGATATCAAAGAGAGCAATCAAGTCATAGTAGGGGATTTTCATACCCCACTGACACCACTGGATAAACCCTCTAAACAAAAAATCAGCAAAGAAACAGCAATCCAAAATGACTCAGTAGATCAGATGGACATAATTGACATCTTCGGAACATTTCACCCCAAAGCTACAGAGTATATATTCTTCTCAAGTGAACACAAGACATTTTCAAAGATAGACCACATATTGGATCACAGGCAAAGTCACTTAAAAATTCAAGAAGATAGAAATCATAACAAACATCTTCTCAGACCATAATGGCATAATATTAGAAATGAACTACAATAAAAACAATGAAAAAAATCAAACACTTGGAGGCTAAATAGCATGCTATTAAACAATGATTGGGTTACCAAAGAGATGAAAGAAGAAATTAAAAGCATCCTGGGAATAAATGACAATGAAAACACAACAATCCAAAATCTATGGGACACAATGAAAGCAATCCTGAGAGGAAAGTTCATAGCTCTACAGATCTACCTCAAAAAACAAGAAAAAATAGTAATAAATTATCTAACCTTGCAACTTAAAGAACTAGAAAATGAGCAACAAGAAAAGCCTACAGTAACCAGAAATGAGATAATAAAGATCAGAGCAGAAATAAATGATATAGAGACAAAAAACAAACAAACAAAAAAAAAACTACACACAAAAAAACACAAAAAACCCCACAAAAAAACCCCACAAACAACAACACAAAAGATCAATGAAACCAAGAGTTGGTTCTTTGAAAGGATAAACAAGACTGATTAACCTCTATCCAGGCTCACCAAGAAACAAAGAAAGAAGGCCCAAATAAACAAAATCAGAAATGAAAGAAGTGATGTAACAAATGACCCCACAGATATACAAAAGATTGTAAAAGATACTATGAGCAACTCTACTCCAACAAACTGGACAACCTCGATTAAATAGACACATTCCTAGAAAAATACAAGCTTCCAAAATTCAATCAGGAAGATTAAAAAAAATAAATAGGCTCACAACTACTGATGAAATTGAAACAGTAATTAAGAAGCTTCCAAAAAACAAAAGTCCTGGGCCATATGTCTTCACATGGGAGTTTTAACAAACATTCAAAGAAGAATTAAAACCAATCCTTCTCAGACTATTCCAAAAAAATTCAAGAGGAAAGCACACTTCCAAACTTTTTCTATGAAGCCAGCATTATCCTAATGCTAAAATCAGATAAAGACTCCACTAAGAAAGAGAATTATAGGCCAATATCCCTGATGAACATAGATGCTGAAATCCCCAACAAAGTTCTAGCAAACCTGATCCAGCATTACATTAGAAAAATCATACCCCATGACCAAGTGGGATTTATTCCAGGAATGCAAGGCTGGTACAATATCCCAAAAATCAATAAATGTGATACATCACATAAAGTGAGAGACAAAAAAAATCACTTAATCATATCAATTGATAAAGAAAAGGCATTTGACAAAATCCAACACCCTTTTCTGATAAAAATTCTAGGGAAAGTGGAAATAGAGGGATCGTACCTCAATATAATAAAAGCCTTATGTGACAAATCTACTGCCAACATCATACTCAATGGTCAAAAAACTAAAACCATTTCTACTAAGTACAGGAACAAGACAGGGATGTCTGCATTCAACACTACTATTTGACATAGTACTGGAAGTGCTAGCCACAGCAATCAGACAAGAAGAAGAAATAAAGGGCATCTAAATTGGAGAAGAGGAAGTAAATTTGTTATTATTCACAGATGACATCATACATTGAAAACCCTAAAGACTCTATAAAAAATTATTAGACTTAATAAATGAATTTGGCAATGTAGCATGATACAAAATTAATGCCAAGATATATATGGCATTACTAAAAATCAACAGTGAACTTATAGAAAAAGAGACTAAGAAGACAATCCCATTTACCATGGCACCAAAAAAATTAACATATCTAAGAATAAACTTAACTAAGGAGGTAAAAGACCTCTACTCAGAAAACTACAGAACATTGAAAAAAGAGATAGAGGAAGACATAAATAGGTGGAAGAGCATACCGTGTTCATGAATTGGTAGAATCAACATCATTAAAATGTCCATACTACCCAAAGCAATCTATAGATTGAATACACTCCCCATTAAAATGCCAACGACATATTTCACAGACCTGAATGAACGCTACAAAAATTTATCTGAAATTTAAAAAAAGACTTCAAATAGCCACAGCAATCTTGAGAAAGAAGAGCAACGTAGGAGGGATCTCAAAATCATATATAAAGCTGTATTACAAAGCCACTGTTCTCAAAATTACCTGGCACTGGCATAAGAACAGACATATAGACTGATGGAATAGAATAGAGAACCCAGAAAGAGACCAAAACCACTATGCTCAATTAATATTTGATAAAGGAGGCAAGAGCATACAATGGAGTCAAGACAGTTTCTTCAATAAATGGTGTTGGAAAAACTGGACAGATACATGCAAAAAAATGAAACTAGACCACCAACTTATAACATACACAAAAATTAAACTCAAAATGGATCAAGGACTTATACATAAGATGGGAAACCATAAAAATACTAGAGGCATCCAGAGACAGCAAAATCTCAGACATATGCCAAAGCAATCTATTCACCAATACAGCTCCTAGGGCCAAAGAAACTGAAGAGAAAATAAACAAATGGGACTACATCAAAATAAAAAGCTTCTGCATAGAAAAAGAAACCATCAACAAAACAGCAAGAAAGCCCACTGCATGGGAGAACATATTTGCCAATGTTATTTCCGATTAAGTGTTTAATTTCCAACATTTACGGGGAACTCATACAACATAACAAAAGAAAGATAAACAACCCAATCAAAAAATGGGCAAAGGACCTAAATAGATACTTTTTATAGAGGACATAAGGAAGGCCGAAAGACATATGAAAACATGCTAAAAGTCACTAATTATCCGAGATTTGCAAATCAAAACAAAAATGAGGTACCATGTCACACCTGTCAGAATGGCTATCATCAACATGTCAACAAATAACAAGTGCTGGAGAGGATACTGAGAAAAAAGAACCTTCATACACTGCTGGTGGTAATGCCGACTGGTGCAGCCACTGTGGAGAACAGTATGGAGTTTCCTCAAAAACTAAAAACGGAACTCCTATTTGACCCAGTGATCCCACTTCTAGGAATATATACCAAGAAACTAGAAACACCAATCAGAAAGGATATATGCACCCCTATGTTCATAGCAGCACAATTTACCTTAGCTAAGATTTGGAAACAGCTTAAGTGCCCATCAGCAGATGAGTGGATTAAAAAACTGTTGTACATCTCAGTGGAATACTACGCTGCTTTAAAAAAGAAGGAAATCTTACCATTTGCAGCAGCATGGATGGAACTGGAGAGCATTATGCTAAGTAAAATAAGTCAGTCAGTGGAAGAAAAATACCACATGATCTCACTCATTTGTGGAGTATAATAAACAACATAAACTGATGAACAGGGACAGATCCAGAGAAAGAGAAGCATTGATCAAACTTTCAAACTTCTGAGGGCAGGTATGGGAGGGTGGGGTTAATGGGGAGAGATCAACCAAAGGACTTGTATACATTCATATAAGCCTAACCAATGGACATGGACACCAGAGGGGTGAGGGCTTGAGGGGGAAGGGGGGATTTTGCCGGGTTCATGGGGGGATGAGGACACATATGTAATACCTTAATCAACAAAGAAATTTTTTTTAAATACAGTAAAATCATCATTCAGAAACACATGAAAGCTGACTGAATGGAAATTCTACAACTAGAAAAGTAAAGAAGAAAGCACACTGAGACTGGTTGGAGGGGTGGAGGCACAGAATTGGCTGGTCCAACACCCATGTGTGCTGTTTTTTTGTTTTGTTTGTTTTTTATCAGGAGGGAGATTGTCTCTGCAGAAGCTGCCATGAAGATCAAGGGATCCAAGCCTCACACCAGACCCCAAGCCCAGGATTCCAGAGCTGGGAAGGAAAGTCCCCATAACTTCAGGCTGTAAAATCCAGCAGGGATTGTGGTTGAGTGACATGGAGGTAGCTGGAGACTCAGGTGTTCCTTTTAAAGGGCTAGTGCACAAATTTACTCATATTCTATCCTTTTGAGGGACCCAGATACATATGGGGAATAACTGTATTGTCTGGCTTCAGGGCAGGAAGTCAGGGCCAGAGTTCTCCCACATGGAGTGCTTGCAGGGGTCATTATTCCTATACTGGGACCTCCCTTGTAACCAACCATATCTGAATCTCCATCAGCCTGTTTCACACTGTTTTCTCCACCCTGATGATTCCCTGAGACCCCACCCCATCCATTTTTCATCCCTACCCAAGCTGTTTGTATCAGCTTTTCCATATAAATGGCCTGTCCTAACTCAGGCTTCAGACTTGCCTAAAATCTCTCAAACAAGCTACAGATGATGTCAGAATTCCCCAAGCCTATCAACAAAAGACTCAAGACCCAGCACTAGCATCAGCCTGCTTTGCTTCACAGTTGACTCACCTGGGCACTTCTAAGCCCAATACAAATAGCAGCCATCTGCAGATCTCTCTGTAGCTCCTGCGGGTGACTCCAGGCAGTCGATGACTTTGCACCTCCCTGGAGGCCCTAGAGCCAGTGCATCCAGTGGACAGTTTCATACCATACCAGATTACAACTCTACATATCCACAAGGAATACACTCAAGAGGCAAATCAACGCACACTAAAGTCCCACCGAAGCAAGTCCAGATCCATAGGGGTGTTTGCTGAACAGCAGCTCTCCAATGGTAGTTGCAGCAGGTACTCACAGCCAATTGACCTGGAGATCAATTCTTCCCAGTGAGGCCAACAGCAATCAAGGCAACTACAACAAGACTATGCACACAGCCCAAACAGGGGCACACCTAGAGTGCCCCCCTCAGGTGACTGGAGAGGCTGAGCCACTGAGCCCTACAGGATACATACTATCCAAGGCCACTCTACCAATTCCAGGAGACATAGGAGCTCTACTTATTACATATACACAAATACAGGGAAGAAGCCAAAATGTAAAGACAAAGAAACATGTCACAAATGAAAGAAATGGAAGCAAGCAAAATATGGGATACAGAGTTCAAAACCATGGTTATAAGGTTACTCAAAGGATATTTATGAGAATTTCAAGGGATTTAGTGAGACTTTCAAGGATCTTCTTGAGACTGTCAAAGACATGAAAAAGGACCAGTCAGAAATTAAGCATCTACTAATGGGAATAAAGAATAATTTACAGGGATTCAACTGTAGAGTAGAAGATCCTGAGAAGCAAATTTGGATATGAGGAAGCAAAAAACACCTAATCAAGAGAGCAAAAGAGAAAAAAGAATCCAGAAATATGAAGATAGTGTAAGGAGCCTCTTGGACAACTTCAAGCATACCAATATTCGTATTATGGGGGAAGGAGAAGAGACAGAGCAAGATATTGAAAAGCTACTTGAAGAAATAATGACAGAAACTTCCCCTACCTGTTGAAAGAAATAGGCTTACAAATACAAGAAGCACAAATAGTTCAAAACAAGAAAATCCCTCAGCCCCAAAAAAGGAGAATGCAAAAGGCCCACACCAAGATACATCATAATTAGAATGCCAAAAATTAAAGACAAAAAGAGAATATTAAAAGCAGCAAGAAAAAACAGTCAGTTACCCACAAGAGAACACCCACATGACTGTCACCTGATTTATCAACAGAAACTCTTCAGGCCAGAAGAGAGTGGCAAGAAATGTTCAAAGTGATGAAAGCAAGGACCTACAGCCAAGATTATTCTACCCAGCAAAGCTTTCATTTAGAATTGAAGGTCAGATAGAGCTTCACAGACAAGAAAAAGCTGAAGGAGTTCATCACCACCAAACCAGTATTACATGAAATTCTGAAGGGTATTCTTTAAGAAGAGGAAAAAGAAGAAGAAAAAAGATAAAACAATATGAACAATAAAATGGCAGTAAATACATATTTGTCAAGAGTTTAATCTAAAAATCAAAATAAACAATATAATGAACAAAATAAAGTGGTGAATAAAATAGAATCATAGGCATGGAAACATAGAACAGACTGACGAATCTCAGAGGGAAGGGGATGAGGAGGTAAAAAGAGATTAAACAAATAATTTACATGCATATGTGCATTAGCTATAGACATAGATAATATAGTGGTGAAGGCCTGAGGTGGAGTGGTGTGGAAACCGGGTGGAGTGGGGCTATATGGGTAAAAAGGGGGGACATCTGTAATACAGTAAAGATTAAAAAATAAAATAAAAAATAACGAATAGGTGTTTTTTTTAATATATTTTATTGATTTTTTACAGAGAGGAAGAGAGAGGGATAGAGAGTTAGAAACATCGATCAGCTGCCTCTTGCATACCCCCTACTGGGGATGTGCCCGCAACCAAGGTACATGCCCTTGACCGGAATCGAACCTGGGACCTTTTAGTCCGCAGGCCGACGCTCTATCCACTGAGCCAAACCAGTTTCGGCCGAATAGGTTTATAATGAGGTCAAGGAAGAAATCAAATGATACCTTGAAACAAATAAAAATGAGAACAAAATAACCCCAAATCTATGGTTGAAAACATAGATGCTAACACAGTGAAAGTACTCACGAGAGGGAAATGTGTAGCATTAAATGTCTACCTCAAGAAACAAGAAAAATCTCAAACAATCTAAATTTACACTGAAGGAACTAGAAAAAGAACAATAAACAAAGCCCAAGGGGAGTAGAAGAAATGAAATAATAAAGATTATAGCAGAAATAAATAGTCTAAAAAAATAATACAAAAGATAATTAGAACTAAGAGATGGTTCTTTTTAAAGGTAAACATGATTGACAAACCTTTAACCAGACATATCAAGAAAAAAAGAGAGAAGACCAAAATAAATAATATCAGAAATGAAAGAGAAGTAACAACCGATTCAAAAGAAATACAAGGGAATGTAAAAAAAATATTACAAACAACTATGTGCCAACAAATTAAACAATATGGACAAAATGGGTAAATTCCTAGAAACATACAATCTTCCAAAATTGAATAAGGAGGAATTAAAAAATCTGAATAGAAAGATTACAACTAACAAAATCAAAGCAATAATTAAAGAAAAGCTCTCAGCAAACAAACATCCTGGACAGGATGGCTTCACAGCTGAAATTTACCAGTCAAAGAACTAACACCTGCCAAAACCAGTTTGGCTCAGTGGATAGAGCATCAACCTGCGGACTCAAGGGTCCCAGGTTCAATTCTGGTCAAGGGCATGTACCTTGGTTGCGGGCACATCCCCAGTGAGGGTATGTGCAGGAGGCAGCTGATCGATGTTTTTCTCTCATCGATGTTTCTAACTCTCTATCCCTCTTTCTTCCTCTCTGTAAAAAAATCAATAAAATATATTTGAAAAAAAACCCAAAAAACTAACACCTATGATTCAAATGATTCAAAAAAATTCAAGAGGAGGTAAGACTTTTAAGCTCCTTTTACAAAAAAAAATTATGACTTCTGTGAAATTACCCTAATTCCAAAATCAGATAGACACTACAATCAAAGAAAAATTTAGGCCAATATCCTGATGAACATAGATCCTCAACAAAATATTAGCAAACCGAATGCAGTAATATCAATACATTGAAAAGATCATATACCATGATCAAGTGGAATTTATTTTAGTGATGTAAAATGGTACAATATCTACGAATCAATAAACATGATACATTATATAAACAAAATAAAGAATAAAAATCACATAATCATATCAATAGATGCAGAAAAAGCATTTGACAAAATCCAGCACCCATTTATGATTTTTTTTAAAAAGTCTCAGCAAAGTGGGATTAGAGTGAACATACCTCAACTTAATAAAGGCCATATATGACAAACCTATGGCCAACATTATATATATATGCTCTATGGTTAAAATTTTCATTAAACAAAGAATTACCTCTACTTTATATTTTAAAAATTCAAATCTTCATAATTAGATATGCTTTAATTGAGAGAAATGAAACATTTCTCAAAGAGGTAAATATAGGCACTCTACCTCAAAATAAATGAGTATTCTATTGGACAAAGACACATTTTTATTGGAATAACATTCAGATCTGATAGTCAAGTTGAGATGCTCTTTAGTTGCAGGATGACTCATGTCCCTGGAACAAGAGATACAAATATCTGTCTATTATAAAATGTTTAGATCTTTCAAGGGAAAATACTATTTCCTCAGGTTGAAATGACATTTGAAGGAGGAAAAAAATTATGACTTCTGTGAAATTGAGATTCATCTTTTGGGTAGAGCTTCAAAGTGGTTCTTGAAATCATTTAAACTCTAGTGAAGGTTTATTCAGAAACTACTAAATTTTCCTATTAAAGAAATAAAAATTGAACACTAAAATGGCTTCAGATGTGGGATAGGAGAGGGAACAAATTAAATAGAATGATACATATTAATATCTCATAAGAATGAAGAATCTTAATAGAAAAACTCCTCTTGGAACTTGAATCAGACTATTTTAGAGATATTTTTAATGAACACCTTAAAAATACACATGATTATTTACTGACTTCTGATTATACCCATGACTAAACTTTTTCAACATTAGTAAATACAATATGTCACTGACCAAGCAATTAAAGATATTAATGTTTCTCTCTTTAGATAGTATGTAAATTGAATTAATTTCAAAGAATAATTTATTTTAATAGGTAAGCTAAGAAAAGCTGGTAAAATTTTCATTGGGAAACTTGCAACCTTTTTGGAGCTCAACATTTGGAGTCAAACTTGGTTTTTAATTCTGGTTCTGTCATCTATAAGTTATTTATTATTTATTAGTTATTTATTGTTACATAATCAAAGCAGATTCCACCCTCACACCCAATTTATGACTCAAAACAGCAGTAAACATTTATTATCTCTCACACTCTCCATGGGTTAGGAATTTGGGAATGGAATAGCTAGGTAGTTCTGACTTATGGTCTATTATGATGATGTAGTCAAGATATTTGCTACTGCTATAGATATTTGAAGGCTTTATTAGGGATAGAGGTTCTGCATCCAAAAGAGCTTACTTACATGGCTCCTGATAGGAGGTGTCAGTTATTTACCAGCTGGACTTCTCCATAAAACTTAGGGCTGCTTGAATGTCCTTATGACACAAAAACTATTTCTCCCCGCCCCCCAGAGTGAATGATATATATATTTAAAAAAAAAAGCAAAGCAGAAGCAATGCCTTTTTAAACATAGCCTCATAACTTATATTCTTTTATTTCTGTAATAGCCCATTGATTATAAGGGCAGCCCTATTTGATGAGAAAGGGACTACACAAAGGGAAGAATATCGGGAGTTGAGAATCTTCTTTTTTGTTGTTAATCTTCACCAGAGGATATTTTTCCATTGATTTTTAGAGAGAGTGGAAAGGAAAAGGAAAGACACACAGAGAGAAATATCGATATGAGAGAGACACACCATGCCCTTGAGCAGAATCCAACCTGTGACCCTTAAGTCTGCAGGCCAACACACTATCCAGTAAGCCAAACCGGCTAGAGCAGGAGTTGAGAAGCTTTGAGGGCCATCTTATAGGCAGGCTACCACAGTATCCACCACTAAGTAGTTCAAACCTCTGTCTTTTGGCCTTGTTAATAACAAGTGACAGGAAAAAAGTTTACTAATTTTAGACTTGTGAGGTCCCTTTTCCCATTTTCAGTTTATTTTCAGTCAAAACTACTCAGTCTCTGTCTCTCTCTCTTTCTCTCTCTGGAAATTCACTTTGGGGCTTTCCTAGAGATAGGCAAAGGTAGGTCAAATTGCTTACAAGTTGTTTTCATGGGCCTTCATTTATTCTCCTCTATGAGTTATAACGGAGGCGGCTTAATATACCAAAGCCTTTGGGAGGGGTGGTCATTAATGTGGAATTATCGTTTTGAATTTTAAATTCTCTCTTTCTTGTCTTATTTTTATGATAGATTTATATGACAGAATGTTTCCTGAAGATATTATATTCCTATAATCTGAAAGAGATTAATACAGTCTCTTCAGTTCCTCAGATAAGCATCTGTGATCATATTATAATATATGTAAAAAGTGAAATGATAAGGTCAAATAGCAAGTGTTCTGAAGAGGTCATCAATTCTAGGTTTCCTTTTGAACTGTCACTTCCTGACTACCAGGACAGAAGAATAAATTAAACATATCTTATATGTAACTTGGCCAGTCTATGCTATGAAATTTAAGTGAAGCTTAAGGAATACAGAAGGGTTAGGGCTGACAATTTGGCAGATATTCTTATTTAATTTAATGACCCTAGATAGTTCACTTTAAGCACTCACAACATCATACTCTAGATCAGTGATTGGCAAACTCATTAGTCAACAGAGCTAAACATAAACAGTACAATGATTGAAATTTCTTTTGAGAGCCAAATTTTAAAAACTTAAACTATATAGGTAGGTACATTATTAACTTAACTAGGGTACATGGTATTTTGTGGAAGAGCCACACTCAAGGGGCGAAAGAGCCGCATGTGGCTCATGAGCCATGGTTCGCTGACCACTGCTCTAGATAGTTTACCCCCAAGCACTCACAATCTCATCACCACTAACTTCAGACTACCAGAACTAAAGTTATATTTTTACTTCTGTTTATCAATAAACACAAGAAGTCTCAGATTCCCAAGTCCCTCCTTATCACCTAATAATTACCATCTGGATCTTCATATCTCTTTCCATTTCCTACCCCTTGAATTAAGTACTCTGGAACACATGGTACATTATCCCTTATCTCATAAGCCTTCCTTGAATATTCTCTTCAACTTCTTAGGCTAAATGAAATCTAGATCGCCTTTAGTGATACTGATTCCCTTATAGTCTTCTCAATTGGTGCCTGTTTTTTTCCTCCCATTCTTTTTATATCACTGGGCCTGACCCTTCCCTCCAGCTTTTTAAAATAAATCTCATGTCTTCACACCATACCACCAATCACCTTCCTTGTGCAATTGTCTACAATTCCTAGATCACACACTTACCCTAATTTTTCTAATAATTTCATTCTTCATTGATATTTTCAACATTTACTTCTATCTTAAATCTCCATGATTTAAATATCCATTTAGATAACCTTTCTAACATCTAGCCTTACTTCTTCATCTTCTTCAAATCTTTGCACAAATATTGTCTTTTCAGTGAGACTGTCCCTGACCACACTATTTAAAATTGCTGCCACTACCAACCCGAGTACTCCTTTTTAATTTCCGTCTCCATAACATTTATCACCTTCCAAAGTACAATAAAATTTATGCATTTATTTTGTTAATTTATCTCTCCCACTAGAAGTTATGCTCTGTGAGGACAGTAATAATTGTTTTTTGTTTACTACAGTATCTTCAGTGCTTAGAACAATACCTGCCACATTGTAGTCACTCAAATATTTGTTGAGTAACCGAATAAGTGGGTAAATGCAGGGATTCTTTAATATTAAGAAATGTAACATGACTTACCAATATATCAAAACTAAATAATCGTATAATCTCCACAAGTGTTGAGAAGGCATTTGATCTGGGTGGTGGGGAGGGTTATAGGGTTTAATAATACTTTAAACAATAAAGATAAAATAAATAAAAAAGAAGGCATTTTATCAAATCCATCATCTATTCTTGCTTAAGACTCAGAATAGATTAGTTCCTAAACACACAACCCAAAATTCAGTATCAGAAAGCCTCTAAAATAGTGTTCATTCTTTAGAAAAGAAATCCATTCTATAATCAAGATGCCAAATCTATTTATTCATTAAAAGTAAATGAAGCCCTAACCAGTTTTGCTCAGTGGTTAGAGCTTCAGCCTGCAGACTGAAGGGTCCCAAGTTTGATTCCAGTCAAGGGCATGTACCTTGGTTGTGGGCACAACCCCAGTATTAGGTGTGCAAGAGGCAGCTGATTGATGTTTCTCTCTTATCGATATTCTAACTCTCTATCCCTCTCCCTTCCTCCCTGTAAAAAGTCAATAAAATATATATTTTTTAAAAAGTAAATGAATATGACTGCTTTAACCAGAATTTGATGAGAATATCATTCAAGAAGCAAGTGAGTTCTCAGAGGATGAGCTGGCACTTTACTCAGAATGATTGTTAGCCCTTTCTGAGATGAATATGTGTGATAAACATGTGACACTTGATTGTGTCTGGCAGATGGTGACAGACTCCTAATCCATCCTTGACTTTCACCCTATTCTCAGTGAGATTTAGAGATGGAGTAAGGATTATATCCCAGTGAAGAGGTGGTGATGAAATACAAAAAACAAAAAAAAAACCACAGCTTAATGTCTTATATCTTAGGACACATCAAAGTGTCCGCTAATCAATTAAAGTAGAAGCACCAAAATATCATGTATCTATTCCCCTCTCCTAGAACAAACAATGGGTCATTTGGCAGCACATCAATAACCCCTGCCCCATTCATTTTTATTTTATTTGAGATAGTCTGATGTTCAGTACTCATGGATAAAAATGGGAATCCACTAACCTACTTCTCCATTGCACCCATTCCCTTTCCTGTCAAAAAAATAGTACTATGGGGGAGTCAGGCTATCTCCCTACATATCTTTGATATCTTAAGTTCCTTTTTCCACAATCTCCAACTGGCAACCCTGTTTCTCAGAGGTAGGCAGGTTCTCATTCTTTGTTCTCCCTAGCTTGTTTCTATAATATGACAGTTTTTTTTTTTTCTTCCCCTAGTGTATCTCTAAAGCCATGTCACAATCCCAACTTCACTTCATTTATTAACTTCCCTTTGTTTTCAATTCCTGGCCTGGAACTGGCCATTCTTAGTGAGAATTTACAATGCCTCTGTTTGAAATCTGTCTCTAATTGTTGATCCCTTCTCAAGAGCCACATATTCTGTTTCAAGTCAGTCCCATTTCTGAAAGTTTCCTAGTATCCCTATCAACAACTCCCCCTCTCCAAGCATACACACACTACCTAAAATCAGTTATACTTCATTCCAAGCCCAATGCAAAGCCATCACTTTGTGGATATATTCCAACCTATGGAGAGACCAAACACACTCTGAAAGTCAACATATCCAGTTTCTGTCTTTGAGTTCCTCGTAGATTTATAATACTAATAGACTACTACATAATTCCAACAAGATTTCCTACGGACAGTTGAAACTCAATATAATTCAAGCTTAATATTTTTCTCCTAGAACTTTGTCTTCTTTCTTTTGCACTGCATAACTGATCTCCACTACACAAACAAAAAACACCCTTTGTTTACTCTCATTTCAAAAGTAATTGATGGTAATTGTAAAATATGTGGAAAACTCAGATGAGCTAAAGGAAATACAAACCATCTTTAAGATTACCACCCAAAGATAAAACACTTTATCATCCCCATATGTTGATTAATGCCATCACCATCCACCTAGTCACTAAAGCTAGAAATCTAACTCTTGTTTCTCCTTTGCAAATCACATTTCACCATTTTCTAAATCATATCAATACTACCTCCAAAATTTCTATTGAAGCCATTCCTTTCTGTCCCTATTGCTATAGTCTTGCTTCTCTTAACTGAACTATTGTAATTATCTATCAACTTGTTTTCCAACCATCAGTCTTCCAAACTCACTCATCTCTCACAATAATCTCCACCAAATCCTTAACAATAATCTGCCACTAGAGTTGTTTTGAAATGTGCATCTAATCATTCAACTTGTCTCCTTTAAAACATTTAGTATTTATAATGCTCACAAGATAAAGTCCAAATTTCACGGTGTCTTAGTGTGCTCAGGCTACCATAACAAAATACTATAGACTGGAAGTCTGAGCATATGCCAGCATGGTGGTTTCTGGTGAGAGCTCTCTCCTTGGCATGTAGCCGGCTACCTTCTCACTGTGTGCTCATGAGACAGGGAGAGATAGCAAGCAGAGCTAGCTCTCTGGTGTCTCTTGATATAAAGGCACTGATATAATGATGAAATCCCCACCCTTGTGACCTTATCTAAACCTAATTACTTCCCAAAGACTATTTCAAAATACCATCACACCAGGAATTAGTGAATGGTCTGGGAGGGGCACAGTTCAGTTCACAGCACATGGTATGATATTCAAGGACTTTTATAGCTAACTTTAAGTGGCCTTTTCTGTTTTAGACTTTATTACTCCATGCATTCTAAAGTTCCAAAAACATCACAAATAGTTCTCAAAAAATACCATATACTTTCATAGAACTATACTTTGCTCATGTTGCTCACTCTGCTTAGACAACTTTTCCACTCTGACAAACTGTTATGTCCTTCAAATGTCTAGATCAAATGCCATCTGTATTATGAAGTGAGCTTGCTCTTCTTCTCATATCACTTTGGACATACTTCTATCAAATTCAAATTGTCTGGGTTCAACTTGTAGTTCTGCCAGATTCTAAATGTGTGACCTTAAGCAAGTTACTTATTTGTGCTTCAGTAACCTCATTAGTAAAATGGGGATACTAGCAATGACTTCATAGAGTTTTGGTGTGGGGATTAGTGAGTTACTATGCACAGAGTTCTTAGAGAATTGTCTGGCACTTAGTAAGCATTATATAAATTGTTTGCTATTGTTATTATATTATGTGAAAACCATCAGGAAAAACTTTTATTCATAGACTGTAAATGCACAAAAATATCTCCACATGGTGACCTTGAACTATTTACATAGGTCATGTAGGCAAGGCTCAATTGTGGACTGCCCCAGGTCTGGGCAGAACATCCTGTGATCCTGGCAGACTGTGGGAAGATAGGCAGTCTTGGGAGGAGTTGCCTCAAGGCTGTTTTTCTTATCTGTCTTTCAACCTTGTGGGAGGCTTCCTATCTTGCAGAAGGCTAATACAAGGCAGATTCTCACCCTATTTCCTGGTTCCAGTAAGGCATAGGACTTTCTATCTCCTTCCCCTTGGATATAAATGCAGGCTATAAAACAGCTTAGCTGCAGTGTAGAATGAACTCTTCAACAACAGAGTACCCACACAACCCTTTATTTTGATTTTGTCCTGTGGGGCAAAGGAATATCAAGAGCTGACATGCTGATCTTACTTATGCTGTCTGTGTAAGTAATCCATTTGATCCTATTATTTCTTTACTGGGTGGATTTATGAAGGTCTGTGCTGCTGCTTATGGACTGTTTGATCTATTGAGAGAAAGCTCCTTGAGAGAAGTAGAGACATTTTTTTTCAACTCTATCTATTGAGTATGTAGCCTACAGTAAGTGCTCAGTAAGTATTTGTAGAATTTTTAAAATATAGCAAACAATGATGAATATGTATGCAAGGATATATAGTCAAGGATAAATATCAAACACATTTAATCAGAACCTTGTAGAGAGGGATGGAGAGTATAGAAGACAAAATAAAATAAAATATAAAGTAAAATAAAACAAGACAGAGGCATTCTACTCATAAGGTTAAAGAAAAACATAGACATGTCACTTAAGAGGAAAAAGCCCTCTAGCTTGCTTGTTTTTCCATTAATTTTTATGAATATTTGATACCTTGTAAGCTTGTCCTTATTTTCTCAAATCAACTGTAATATATGCAAGAAAGGTTAGGTTCTCATCTTTCGTGTCCAAGGAGCCCCAGTTTTTTTCTCCTAAGAGCTGCCTCCTGGATAATAGTATGCTTTTAACCAAGGTGGGGATGCTTTTATGTGTTTTATATGTTGGACTTTCTCATTGAATTTTACTTGAAGAAAAGGGTTAGCAGCTAAAAACAAGGCAAAACAAAAACTGGTTTAGCTCTAGCTCTAAGATTAATGTACAGCATGATGATTGGACTTAATAATACTATATTTAATACTGGAAATTTGTTAATAGAGTAGATTTCATGTGCTCTCACTATACACACACACACACACACACAAATGGTAACTATGTGAGATGACATATTAATTAGCTTGGCTATATAATCATTTCACTATGTATATGTATATTAAATCATCATATTGTACACTTTAAATATATATAATTTTTATTTAAAAGTAAAATGCCTAAATGTAGATTAAGGTGATGGAAATTTGATAGCTACAATCGGGAATAGAGCAACAGGCAAAATTTGTATAATGGAGTTCTTTGGATTGGAGTTAGAAGACAAGAATGGAAGGTTTGCTGAAGACATACATATTACTAATGCAGAATTTTGTTTAAGACAATTGCTTTGATTTAGGACTCATAAATCTTACTTTCTTATTTGGAATTTTGGGAGGTTAAAGGATAGGGTGGTCCTTGTGAATTTTTAACCCCCCAAATCACTCCTGGTACATATAAATCAGGTCCAGGATCTAAGTAACATATTTAGTCAATTCTAAGTTGCCAATTTTCCTACATTTTAATGTTTCTGATATTAGGATGCATCACATAATCAAAACATACATTAGGTATAGCATATCTATTTTCCTTTGTTATTAAATAAATGGCACAGTTACAATTTGATGATGTTTTAGATTTGAGAAAATGCCATATTATCAACAGAAATAATAAGCTTATAAATTTGAGCAAGAAATACTTGAGATGGGGTCAACAACCTCTTTAGTCTTAGTCTTACTAGTGGGGTTGAGCAATAATGGTGGATGTCATAATTGATATGCCTACAGGATAAAATTCAAAATTAAAGCTACAAACGAGGGCTTTTTCCTTTTTATATTCACTGCTTACTCAAATAGGCCATGGTATTTCATGCCTGGTTACCATTCCATGTGCTCTTATTTCTGCTTGGAAGATCCTTCTTGGAATGTTATCCACCATAGAAATCCTGTCTACCTAAAAAGAATTGTTCTCTTTCTGCTTTATGCCATCATGTGCCTGATATATACCTCTAAATATGTACTGATGCAATGATTTGTTAGGTATCCATCTCCTTTACTGGAAATTCCTTGAGGGTAATTAACTGTTTCTTACTTATCTCTGTATCCCTAGTACAAAGGATAGTGCCTGTTATATAGCAGTATTCATTAAGTCTTCAAAAATTGAATATATGATTAAAAAGAAAGGAGTAACAGAATAGTATAATGTGGTAAAATGCCATAGCACCAACAAATGTCTCATTTGCTGCTGTCATTCAGGGGTCCTTACCCAAACCCTTTAACTTCCTGTAGATATACAATTGTCAACATTGAGTTTAATTGTTAATAATAAAATGAGACATTATAAATTTATTAGAGGGAGGGATCAAGTATTTTTTTGTACATACTTGTTATGTTTTAGATAAATTATATATTCCTATTCTAAGGTGTGATTTAGTTTCCAAGATTTGCTATTCAGTATACCTTTACTATTGATATTTGTAGCAATTTGCATGAGAGAAATGAAAAGTCCCATAACAGTTTTATTTATTTAGAGCCTAGAATTTATATCAACCCTTAATACTAGAAATAAGGTCTTTTGCATGTACCTTTTGATCATATTCCATTGAACATAATTTTATTGTGATTTAAGGAGAAGAGTTTGAATATTGCTGCTAAAATCCTGGGATCTAGCCCTAGCCGATTTAGTTCAGTGGTAAGAGCTTAAGCCAGTGGACTGAAGGGTGACAGATTCCAGTCAAGGGCAAGTACCTTGGTTGCAGGCTCCATCTCTGGCCCTGCTCAGGGCACATGCTGGTGGCAACCAATTGATGTGGTCTCTCTCATATGGATGTTTCTCTCTCACATCGATGTTTCTCTCTCTCTCTTTGTTTTTTTATTAAATTATTATCTGTGTACATATTTTAACATTACCCCCCCCCATACATAACCTCCCTCCCCAGAGTTTTGTGTCCATTGGTTGTACTTTTATGCATGTATACAAGTCCTTCAGTTGCTCGCTTATCTCCCCCGGATCTCCCTATCCTCCCCACTGTAATTTGACAGTCTGCTTGTTGCTTTACTGTCTTAATATCTGTCTTTTGGTTCATCAATTTATAATGTTCTTTAATATCCATAAATGAGTAAGGTCAGGTGGTATTTCTCTTTCATTGACTGGCTTATTTCACTCAGCATGATGTACTCCAATTCCATCCAGGTTGCTGCAAATGATGAGAATTCCTTCTTTTTTATGGCAGCATAGTATTCCATTGTGTAGATGTACCATTGTTTTTGGATCCAATCATCTGCTGACGGGATGTTTCCAGATTCTAGCTATTGTAAATTGTGCTGCTATGAACATAGGGGTGCATATATCCTTTCTGATTGATGTTTCTAGTTTCTTGGGATATATTCCTAGGAGTGGGATTACTGGGTCAAAGGGGAGTTCCATTTTCAGTTTTTTGAGGAAACTCCATACTGTCCTCCACACTGGTTCCACCAGTCTGCATTCCCACCAGCAGTGCACAAGGGTTCTTTTTTCTCCGACCTCGCCAACACTTGTCTTTGTTGATTTGTTGATGTTGGCTATTCTGACAGGTGTGAGATGGTACGGAATTGTTTTTTTTATTTGAATCTCTCGGATAATTAGTGACTTTGAGCATGTTTTCATGTGCCTCTTGTCCTTCCTTCTGTCTACTTTTGAGAAGATTCTATTTAGGTCCATTGCCCATTTTTTAATTGGGTCATTTATCTTCCTTTTATTAAGTTGTATAAGCGGTCTGTAGATGTTGGAGATTAAAGCTTTATCAGTGATAACATTTGCAAATATGTTCTCCCATACAGAGGGCTTTCTTGTTTTGTTGATGGTTTCCTTTGCTGAAAAAAAGCTTTTTATTTTGATGTAGTCCCATTTGTTTATTTTCTCTTTAGCTTCAATTGCCCTAGGGGCAGTATCAATTAAGAAGTTCTTTTGGCATATGTCTGAGATTTTGCTGCCTGTGGATACCTCTAGTATTTTTATGGTTTCCCATCTTATGTTTAAGTCCTGTATCCATTTTGAGTTTATTTTTGTGTATGGTGTAAGTTGGTGATCCAGTTTCATTCTTTTGCATGTACCTGTCCAATTTTCCCAACACCATTTATTGAAGAGACTGTCTTGACTCCATTGTATATATGTGCCTCCTTTGTCAAATATTAACTGAGCATAGTAATTTGGGTTGATATCTGGGTTCTCAATTCGATTCCATTGATCTATATGTCTGTTCTTGTGCCAGTACCAGGCTGTTTTGAGAACAGTGGCTTTGTAATACAGCTTGAAGTCTGGTATTGAGATCCCTCCTACTTTACTCTTCTTTCTCAGGAATGCTGTGGCTATTCTGGGTCTTTTATTGTTCCAAATAAACTTTTGGAGAGTTTTTTCCAGTTCAGTGAAATATGCCATTGGTATTTTAATAGGGAGTGCATTGAACATATAGATTGCTTTTGGAAGTATGGACATTTTGATGATGTTGATTCTACCAATCCATGAACATGGTATGTTCTTCCATCTCCTTACATCTTCCTCTATCTTTTTTTTCAGTGTCGTGTAGTTTTCGGCATATAGGTCCTTTACTTCCTTAGTTAAGTTTATTCCTAGGTATCTTAATTTTTTTGGTGCGATGGTAAATGGAATTCCTTTTTTAGTCTCTGTTTCTATAAGTTCACTGTTGGTGTATAGAAATGCCATAGATTTCTTGGCATTAATTTTGTATCCTGCTACATTGGCAAGTTTATTTATTAAGTCAATTAGTTTTTTAATAGAGTCTTTTGGGGTTTTTATGTACAATATCATATCATCTGCAAATATGGATAACTTTACTTCTTCTTTTCCAATTTGGATGCCTTTTATTTCCTCCTCTTGTCTAATTGCAATGGCTAGTACTTCCAGTACTATGTCAAAGAGGAGTGGCGATAGTGGGCATCCCTGTCTTGTTCCTGTTCATATAGAGAACGGTTTTAGTTTTTGCCCATTGAGTATGATGTTGGCTGTGGGTTTATCATATATAGCTTTTATTATGTTGAGGTATGATCCTTGTACTCTCACCTTGTTGAGAGTTTTTATCATGAAAGGGTGTAGGATTTTATCACACGCTTTTTCTGAATCAATTGATATGACTATATGATTTTTATCTTTCATTTTGTTTATGTGATGTATCACCTTTATTAATTTGCAGATATTGTACCATCCTTGCATTCCTGGAATAAATCCTACTTCGTCATGGTGTATGATCTTTGTGATGCTCTGCTGGAGCTGATTTGCCAGAATTTTGTTGAGGATTTTGGCATCTATGTTCATAAGGGATATTGGCCTGTAATTCTCTTTCATTGAGTTGTCTTTATATGGTTTTGGTATTAGGGTGATGCTGGCTTCATAGAAGGAGTTTGGAAGTGTTCCTTCCTCTTGGATTTTTTGGAATAGTCGGAGGAGGATAGGTTTTAGTTCTTTCTTGAATGTTTGGTAAAACTCTCCTGTAAAGCCATCTGGCCCTGGGCTTTTGTTTGCTGGAAGCTTTTTGATGACTGTTTCAATTTCTTCCCAAGTTACTGTTCTATTGAGATTTTTAGATTTTTCCTGATTGAGTTTTGGAAGGTTGTATTTTTCTAGGAATATGTCCATTTCCTCCAGGTCGTTCAGTTTGTTGGAATAGAGTTGTTCGTAGTATTTTGTAACAATCCTTTGTATTTCGTTGGGGCCTTTTGTTATTTCACCTCTTTCGTTTCTGATTTTGTTTACTTGGGTCCTCTCTCTTTGTTTCTTGGTTAGCCTGGCTAGAGGTTCATCTATCTTGTTTATCCTTTCAAAGAACCAGCTCTTGGTTTTGTTGATCTTATGTATTGTTTCTTTGGTCCGTATGTCGTTTATCTCTGCTCTAATTTTTGTTATTTCCTTCCTTCTGCTTACACTGGGCTTTTCTTGTTGCTCTTTTTCTAACTCTTTGAGTTGTAGAGTTAGATCATTTGCTACCATTTTTTATAGTTTTTTGCAATACGCTTGTAGGAATATGAACTTCCCTCTCAAAACTGCTTTTGCTGTGTCCCATAGATTTTGGATTGTTGTGTTTTCTTTCTCATTTGTTGCCAGGATGTTTTTAATTTCTTTCTTGATTTCTCTGGTAACCCAGTCCTTGTTTAATAGCATGCTGTTTAGTCTCCATGTGTTTGATTTCTTTGGATTATTTTTATTGCAGTTAATTTCCAATTTTATGCCATTATGATCTGAGAAGATGCTTGATTTGATTTCTATCTTCTTGAATTTGAAGAGACTTTGCCTATGTCCCAAAATGTGGTCTATCTTTGAGAATGTCCCAGGTGCGCTTGAGAAGAATATATATTCTGTGGCTTTGGGATGGAATATTCTGAAGATGTCGATTAATTCCATCTGGTCTAGTGAATCATTTAGGATTGATATTTCATTGCTGATTTTTTGTTTAGATGATTTGTCGAAGGATGACAGTGGGGTATTAAAATCTCTTACTATGATTGTATTGCTATTAATCTCTCCCTTAATGTCCTCCAGCAGTTTTTTTTTCTATGTATTTGGTTGCTCCTGTATTGGGTGCATATATATTTACCAGGGTTATTTCTTCTTGTTGGATTGCTCCCTTTAGTATTATGAAGTGGCCTTCATTATCTCTTGTTATGTCCTTCACTCTCAGATCTAATTTGTCAGATATAAGTATTGCTACCCCAGCTTTTTTTTTCATTTCCATTTGCCTGGAAAACCTTTTTCCATCCCTTCACCCTCAGTCTGTGTGCATCTTTTTTTCTGAGGTGGGTTTCTTGTAGACAACAGATGTATGGGTCTAATTTTCTTATCCAATCTGTTATCCTATGTCTTTTGATTGGAGCATTTAAACCATTTACATTTAAAGTTATTAATGATAGGTACTCATTTGACACCATTTTTATTCTATCCCCCTGTGTTCCTTCTTCACTTCCTATTTCTTTATTTTTACAGTAGACCCCTTAGCATTTCTTGCATTGCTGGTTTGGTGAAGATAAATTTTTTTAGTCTGTTTTTGTCTGTGAAGCTCCTGATTTCCCCTTCAATTTTGAATGATAGCCTTGCTGGGTACAGTATTCTTGGATTCAGACCCTTCCTTTGCATGACTTTGTATATTTCATCCCATTCCCCTCTGGCCTGATGAGTTTCTGTTGAGAAATCAGTTGTTATTCTGATGGGGGTTCCTTTGTATGTAACTTTCTGTCTCTCTCTGGCTGTTTTTAAGATTCTTACTTTGTCGTTGGTGTTTGCCAATTTAATTATAATGTGCCTTGGCATTGGTCTTCTGGGATTCATTTTGCTTGGGACTCTTCAAGCATCTTAGATTTGTGTGGGTTTTTTCTTCACTATCTCAGGAAGGTTTTCTGTCATTATTTCTTGACATACGTTTTCCATGTCTACCTCAGTTTCCTTTCCTTCTGGAACCCATATTATTCTAGTATTGTTTTGTTTTGTATTGTCCCAAAGCTCCCGTAGGCTCTCCTCCTGCTTTTTAATCTTTTTTTTTCTAGAAGCTGCTCTAATTGGGTATTTTTTTCCATCTTGTCTTCTAGCTCACTGATGCGGTCCTCTGCTTCTTCTAGTCTACTCTTGATGCTTTTTATTGAGTTCTTCATGTTAGCGATGTCATTTTTCATTTCTTCTTGGTTCATCTTCATTTCCTCTTGGTTCTTCTTCATTTCTTCTTGGTTATTGTCAAATTTCTCTTCCATTCTTTTTAGGCATCTTATGATCATTACTCTGAATTCTTGCTCTGGTAGGTTGCTTGCCTCTAACTTGTTTACTTCCTTTTCTGGTGATGCCTGCTTTTCTTTCATGTGCGGGCTATTTCTTTGTCTGCCCATCGTCTCTCTTTTCATGATGTCTGGTTATGTGGTTTTCTTTCTCCTGGGTTGATTTAAAGGCACAAAATACAACACAACCAGGTACAACACAAAAAGCACTGAACAGGAATGTATTTACGATATTAATAACCTCTAATAAAGGTGATCACTAGAGAAAGGAAATTTAGGGTGTAGGGGAGAAAGAAGAAAGGAAAAAGAGAGAGAGAGGGAGAGAGAGAGAGAGAGAGAGAGAAGCAGACTAAGAGAGTAAGGGGAAACAAACTATATATATATATATATAATATATATATATATATGTATATATACATATATATATATATATGGAGAAAATTCCCATAGAACAGCCACGAATCCCCACAAATGCCTGCAACAATACTTGGAGTTTAATACAAACTACAATATCCACTATTATTAAGCAAGGCTACAATAATCAGAAGTAAAAAATAAACAAAAACAAAGCAATTAAAAAATACTAAGCAACAATAACAACAAAAGAATAAGCATATCAATTTCACTAAAAAGCATAAAAATTCTATATAATCAACATTCACACAAACAATAATAAAAAGTATAGAGAGGACAACAGTTTTTGTTTTTGTTTTTTGTTTTTTCTTTCTTTTATTAACTAGTTAATATAGTGAACAGAGTAGTATTTATACACTACGAACAGGGTTTGAAAATGAGGTCTATAAGTATGGTAAGAATTTTAGCAGGGGGTATACAGAAAAAATAGGAAAAAACTAAATTCGGAAAGGAATAAGATAAACAGGAGATGAAAAGGGTAAAGGTTAGTAAGAGAATGATGGCATAAAGGTCAAGTTGATGTAGGGTTGAATGATGCTATAGTAGAGATTAAAATAGAATGAAGACTAGTCCAAATGTAAAATAAAAAGAAATTAAAATGGTAAGGAAAAAAAACACACACACACAAAAAAAACACAAAACATGCAAAATAGCAGTAGTAATAATGATGATTGAAATTGAAAAATGTAATAATTGCAAAGGTCAAATCAAGTGAGGAAAAAAGAAAAAAAATTCGTTTCTTAATTAAAAGATGTAAAAAATGAAAATAAACTAAAAGATGTAAAAGATGAAAATAAAATACAAAATAGAGAAATTAGCATAAAAAATGTTTAAAAGTGGTCATTCACTTCCTCTGTTATTATATTTGGCACGCTTATTTCTCGGTCCAGACAGTATTGCAGATCCCTGCGTTCCACTGCACCTCAGTTTTGTAAGCTAGTCCTTAATTTTAAGTAGGCTATTTCTTAGTTCTTTGTGTCCATTTACTTTTGATTAATTAAAAGTAATAAAAAAAATAATTAAAAAAAAGAAAGTTTAAAAAAAGGGGGGGGGGGGTCAGTTTGTATTTCAGCCCCTAGGTGGCAGTGTTTCTGGTTTGACTTCCCAGTCTTTTTGGCTGCTCTAGCCTTCTTTCTCTATGGCTCCATGTTTTGTCGAGGAAAGCTGCCTGGGTGCAGGCTCCCAGATTGACTCCTTTCCCAGATTATTTCTTCTTGCTCTGATCCCCTGTTTCCAGGAAGGCAATTTCCCCCTGCAGTCTTCCAAGATATGCCAAACTGGGCAGTCCTTCCCTAGTACTCAGAAGCAAGAGGGTGAGGGGGATCAGGCGTAGGCTGGGTCTGTGCCAAGTTGTCCAGTTGTACTGCTTTTGGCGGGATGGTCCCGATTCTTAACAATTTGTCCCGAGTCCCTTGTTTTTTGTTTTGTTTGTTTGTTTGTTTTTAAAAGACCCAATTTTAGGAAAGATCACGCCAAACCCAGCACTGGGTCTTGCAGTGTGATTCTCCCTGGAGCCCCTGTCTCTTTTGGCTCAGCTCTGGGCGCGGGGCCGCTGGTGGCAGCGTGGGGCCGGGACCACCGGTGGCGGGGCGGGACCACTGGGAAGCAGGGCCTCTGGAGCCCTCTGGGGGCTCAGGGCCTCTGGGGGCTCGGGGCCGCTGGGGCACACCATGGGTACAGTCACTGCTTGCGCCGCGGTGACCCAGAACCCTCACGTTTTCTCCGCAAACTCTGACCTTTCCGTGGGTGATTGAAAAACTCCCTTGAATCCACGTGTTTGCGCCGATTGGGGCGTCACAGCTGCTCTATAGTCTCCTTGGCTGTGGGTTTTCCAGGCCTCAGAGAAGATCCTCCTTTCCTGGTAAGATGGAGCAGCCTTCCCTCTGAACCCATAGCTCTGGGAGAGGTCTCCACCGCCGCAGCTCTGGCTGCTTGGTCATAAAATCCTGTCCAAAGGACCCTTACCTTCTTTTAGAGTTTTGCTACCCCTTAGCTTGCTAATCTGTACTCCCTGTGCGACTCTTAGAAACCGATTCTATCTGTTCTCGATGTTTCTCTCTCTTTGTCTCTTTCCCCTCCCTTATACTCTTTCTTTAAAAAAAAAATTCAATGGGGAAAAATTATCCTCATGTGAAAATTAACAAACAAACTATGGGGCTATTTACTTCAAGATCACTTGAAACCTTCACTCATTCAAGTTTGAAAAATCTGAGGTACTTAAAATCACTATTCACACTCTGCTACTTGATCTTACTAATAAGAGAAAGCCTGAAGTTGGTGCAAAAGAGAAATTCCATTTATCATTTGTTTAAGGGGAAAATATTAAGCATCTCCTATGGGCACCTCAGTACCCTATACTATACAGTATTGTAAGAGAACAAAAGAAGCCAAAACCGGTTTGGCTCAGTGGATAGAGCGTCAGCCTGCAGACTGAAAGATCCCAGGTTCAATTCTGGTCAAGGGCATGTTCCTTGGTTGCGGGCACATCCCCAGTAGGAGGTGTGCAAGAGGCAGCTGAGCGATGATTCTCTCTCATCGATGTTTCTAACTCTCTGTCCCTCTCTCTTCCTCTCTAAAAAAAATCAATAAAATGTATTTTAAATAAATAAATAAATAAATAAAAATTAAAAAAGAGAAGGAAAGTAAAAGATGTACAGCCCCAGATCTCAAAAAAATACATTCTCAGCAACAAAATTACTAGTGTATATTGTTAAAATGAGTTGCATTCTGCACTCTTAGTTATACTCAGACCTTTCAACAAGATCATTATGAGGCTCAAATAAACAAAAATAAGGTCATTTTAACTAATATTGTTGGTGTTGTTATTTTAATTACATAAGAACAGTGGCTTGGCAAAAGATGTTCTCCAATATGGTGTAGTGTCATTCAGATTAGGAAGCCAAGTTACACTTTAGATTTTTTTAAAAGTTTTAAATCAGAAGTTCCAAATATTAAGAAAAATATCCCTTTTTAAACTTCCCAATGCAAGATGGATCATTAAAAGAAACACAGACATAAGAGATAAGACAAATTCAGGAAAGAAAATATTTCATTCTCATTGCCTGTCAACTCATGATACATTATTAACCAATCAGATGGCATACATGAGATAGAAGAAGGATTAAAGAAATTCAGTTCAATCAGATTGGGAAGTTTTAATAGAACTAGAAATAGTGTATTATGTCATGATTATATTACGTTTATTTGTAAATCTTACCCATATGTGTAAGGTTAATTTATTTTGAACATGTTTATCAAATTTAAACTGTCTATCCCATTATTCCCTTAGTACTTGAAGTATAGCAACCATTATTTTTAAAGAGTTTACAGCCTTGCCTACAGTGTTATGTATGCAACAGTCAATTTAGCTATAAAAATCATAAGGAAAATGGGGAAGTGGGTAAGTGGGGAAAAGCTTACCACGAGATCCTCACAACACGCTGTTGACGAGTCTTTTTTTGTAAGTCCTAGGAATACATCCTCAGTTCCCACCTGCTGTTTGTATATAATATCATACCTGAAAAAAAGTCATTGATACAGAGGTTCAAATGAAAGAGAAATTTCCTGTCATAGAGCAGAAAACTAGAAACTTATGAGAAAAGTGCCATTACAAAAAAATAAAAGGACTAAATAAAATACTTGCACTTTTTCAGGCATATAGCAGAACATAAAGGAATAGAAGTCTAGAAATTCCACTAAAAATGCCTAACACTGGAAAGCAGAATTTATATCATATATACTTTTTTTTCTAAAATAAAGCTTAACTGTTTTAGATCTATACATATAAAATAGATTGAGGGAATTTCTAATAAGAGTCTAATAAAATTCAATGTAGAAGAAAAAAAGGAGGTTCTTTCCAGAAAAACAGTGGCACAGGAAAATAGTGGGTCCATAAGCCAGTTTGATGGATAGACAGAAACTTTCCTCTGCTAAATATAAGCCACAAAGTAGAGTTCAACAATCCAGGTTTCATACCATTTCTGTCACTAATTGTGTGACCTTGGTAAAGCCACAAACCCATGGAGTCTCTGCTTCTACATTTTTACAATGTAGAAGGGGTGGATTTGAATTAAATGATTTCTATCTTTTCCACCTCTAAAATTCTACAATAGAAACACTGGTAATGTAGTCAACACATCTACACTATGATGTTTTGAATCAAGTCATATAGAATTCTTAGCTCATTGAAAATTTTTCCTGTATTTCAGTTTACGCATGACAATTCACAAATTTTTCCTTGGGCCCAAACTTGGGCCATTAGAGGTTGGATGTTTTATAGAAGCACCCAGCCAAAATATACCCTATCATTTTAGATGGAATGAAGTAAACAAACATTTACAAATGATCTTTTGTATATAATTCTATCCTAATGAAGAAATGGTAAATCTCTGGACATGAAGACTAAAAGATTACATTGAACTTTTGATGCCAAGGAATGAAAAAGGGATTTCTCTGAGCTGAAACAGGGTTGACAATAAGTAGCCATTTGATATGGGTCATTTTTTTTCTTTAGTAGACTATAACATCTATCAGGTATTTACAAAGATTAGGCCAGGATAAAACTAAATAGAAAAGTATTGACCCATATGTCCATGATTCCCAAATTGATTTGCTCTAGCTGCTGCTCTTCTCATCTCCAGAAGCAATTTTCCAACTTCTTACTGTATGTATCTGCCTGGATATCTCAAAGGCACCACACTGTTCACACATCCAAAAACAAACTCATTGCTTCCCTTCCACATACATTCCCAATTACAATTAATGGGCCCACAATTCATAACTCAGTCACCCAAGATAATAACCTTAGCATCATTTTTTTACACTTTCCTCTCATTCATTATATGTAATCAAAATATCAAATCTACCTTAAAAAATCTCTCAAATAACGACCCTAATGCTTTTCCCTGAGGCCAGTGACTTAGATCAGGCCTTTACAATTTTTTATTTGTCTACTAGTCATTCTTCTTTTGTGAACAACCTGTCCACGTTCTTTACTCATTTTCCTCTGTACCATTGGGACATTTGAAATATAATTGCATAAGATTGAAAATGCATACTTTTTAAAAACATTAAAAGCCATTTTCTTCATATCTTGAATGAGTGACTTACTAGCATTCCCATAAAGCTTTCGTGGATGTTCTTTCTACAGAATATCAAACATCAGGAAAAGTGAGAGTTTACTCCAATTTGGAGCTTGCCACATATGGACAATTGACATTTATTAGACAATATAACAAATGAGTGACCTAATTCTTACCTTTCATATGGATATGTATGTGTTATGTATAAACATGAGATTTACTCTCCATTCTTTTCTTTTCTTTCTTTTTTTATCCTCCCTGGAGGGTATTTTTCCATTGATTTTCAGAAAGGGTAGAAGAGAGAGGGAAAAACAGAGAGAGAAATATCCATTGGTTGCCTGCCTTGACCAGAATTGAACCCAGGATCCTTTGGTCTGCAGGCCGATGTTCTATCCACTAAGCCAAACTGGCTAGGGTTACTCTCTTCATTCTTAAAATGCAGACTGAAGGGTTTTTTGTTTGTTTGTTTGTTCGTTGTTGTTTTTTATGAGGTTTATAAATTTTTGACATTGTTTATTTAAAAGTTGAGTACTTTTCCCCAGTTATCTGCAGTCTCCTACTGATTCTATTTTCAGAACTGACTTTAAAGATAGAAGCACAGCCGAAACCGGTTTGGCTCAGTGGTAGAGCATCGGTCTGCAGACTGAAAGGTCCCAGGTTCGATTCCGGTCAAGTACATGTACATTGGTTGCGGGCACATCCCCGGTAGGGGGTGTGCAAGAGGCAGCTGGTCCATGTTTCTCTCTCATCGACGCTTCTAGCTCTCTATCCCTCTCCCTTCCTCTCTGTAAGAAAAATCAATAAAATATATTTTTTTAAAAAAGATAGAAGCACAGAATTTTTTAAAGCATTGGATACAGATTTATAGTCATAATCAATGTGGAACACCTAATAACTAAAAGCAGGTCTTTCACATATAAACATGGTGTAATAATTTAGTTTTTATGAATGCTTGTAATTGAACACACTATTTTCTTAATTCTACATTATACAAATAATGGACATTTAATATAAATTTATAATGGAAATTACTGGGTTTTTCATTTTTTGTTAGATAATAAGCAAGAGGAAGGTCTTATGTTTTATTGGTTTTTTTTTTTTCTGCTTTAGAAGGAAAAATAACCAGTTACACATGCCTTCTGTGTGTCACTGTAGTTTTATCTTTTATGTGGTAGAAGTCACTTTATGAATCTTGTCAAAAATAGAGTGATATCAGATGACACATCTAGTTTAAACCCTTGAACACATTCCTGGCTTCATTTGACTTACTCTGGTATTTCTCTAACATCCCACATGTCAGCATGCTCTGCTCCTTCTGGAACTTCTTCTGGATTCCAGATGTCCTCGCTAGTTTCATTACTGGTTTGAGGGATAACTGTAAAAAAAGGGAAGATAAAGCTGAAGCTGTTGCCCATTTTCCCCTCAAAATCACTCCTGTTCTTTACACTTAGCTTGAGATCATTAAAGTAAAACATTTTTTATTTTGGTTAAAAAATCTAAATTAATAACAACTGATTAAATAGTTTAATCAACATGCAACCAATACATCATAGAATCATAATAATAATTGTAAAATATTGGAAAAGGCATTTAAATAAATAAAATAATCTATAATCCAACTACCTAGAGATAATGAATGATAGCATTATGATATCTATATATCTATTGTAGTTACTCCCTTCCTCCCTCCATCCTTCTCTCTCCCTCCTTTTTTCTCTCTCTTTCATATACTGAATATATATATATATATGTATATATACACACATCTAATAACAATATATAATGTATAAAATGACATTGTATATAATTATATGCAAATAAATACTATATTTTTCTGAAACATAAACAGAATCACATGTAAAATATTTTATATAAAAGAAAAAAATAATCACTTTGATTTAGATACAAATGTATTATCATGCATTGTGTTTTACCATACTAGTATAAAAGCCCTTTGATACATATTTCATTCAAGTTTGACATAATTTTTTAAATATACCATCTATTAAAAAAACTTAAAATGTTAATTTTTTATCCAGTATTTTCTTCATGTAGACATAGGCTATAAAGAAAATCTCTATCAGTTATCCTTAAGTAGAACTGAGAACACATATGAGTTTCTACATATCTTTAAAAGTTTAAAAGTAAATAGGCACACAAAACCCATCTTATGTTTTTTTCCAACTATTAGGGCACGAATAGAGAGCCAGATTTGGAATACAACATTATTTGGAGTCCTTTTAAGCATCTCCCCCAAATGCACCTGATTGTCAGGTTTTTAATTCTGCTAATTTATTGAATTATCTGTTTCTGTCTAGCATGGGCTTTAAAAGCCTGATTTCATATATATAATGAGGTAAATAGACTCTGAGTACATTGAGCAAAAATAACTGAAATTTTAAAATCATCCCCTCAGACCTTATTTTTATCCATTATTTTAAATAATTTTATTTCAGATAAAATCATTTATAATTAGCTAAATTGGTGAGAACTTTCTATAGTCTTAGCTAAATTAAAACTTTCTATATTTTTTAAGATGTATAAAATGTTCACCTCTGTGAAAATGTATAGTCTAAAATGCTGGGAACATATCCAACAATATTTATTCCAGTTTATTGGACCTGTGACTGTATAAGTTACCCATGGGTTTAATTTATAAACATTTAAATATAAGATAAAATTGTGTAGTTTTTTTTATTGTTTTGCAAAAGACTATCAGCTTAATGGGGGCAGAGATCTTTTCTATTTTGATTTCTATTGTAGTCTCAGAGATGATCATACTGCCTGGTATATAATAGACACTCAATAAATATTTATTGAACAAAATAATGAATAAATTATGTGACATTGCCAGAATATAGCAGGATAGAAGGTTAAAAAGCTAAGCATCTTGATAACCAGATTCTAAGTTATTAGTTATTTAACCATACATCACTTTGAGGTTTTCTATCTCAGGAAATATGTCAAAATATGTGAATAATTTAAGGCAAATTAATTTCCATAATTATAAAAACAACGTACCTGCAATAGTAGAATAATCAGCATCTTTATATGTAAATGACTTCATCATTTCTATAATTATTTAAAGTCATCATTGATAAGTGCTAGTGTTAGTATTACTCCCCTTATACTTTTGTCCCCAAAGAAAAGATTGTACTAATTATTTTGGCCTATATACTTTATTAAATAACTTACCTTTATGCATTTCTGTTTTTGGTGGTCCAATATCCCCAGGACCCATGGATCCAATTGCAGATAAACAATTAGACTATGAGAGAAGAAAAAGCCCAACTTTTTGTACTACTTGTCTAACATATGTGACCAGTAATATTTTAAATTGATAAGCTTCCCACCTAAAATTTCATAGATCTTTCCAGTTTAATTACCTATAGTTGTTATACAGCAGAAAGCCAGATGTCAAGTTTTGTTTTTTTTTTAATGTGTTTTCCTTTTCTTTCAAAAATCATTTGGTTTGCCTAAGTGGGTTTGGCTCAGTGGATGGTACATCGGTCTGTGGACTGAAGGATCCCAGGTTCGATTCCGGTCAAGGGCATGTACATTGGTTGCGGGTACATCCCCAGTAAGGGGTGTGCAGGAGGCAGCTGATCAATATCTCTCTCTCATAGATGTTTCTAGCTCTCTATCCCTCTCCCTTCCTCTCTGTAAAAAAATCAATAAAATATATTTTTTTAAAAATCGTTTGGTTTAGTAGACTCTAAGGAAGAATTGATCTTTGATTAGACTAAGTCCCTCGTTCCAGCCCAGTGAATTATGGATTCCTGAGGACAGTGGAACGAGCCGCAGTCATATCTTTGAAGGTCAGAACCAAGTGCATCGACACTTTTGGATTTTGACAGTGTCTGGTCATGGTTAGATGGGGGATAGAAGTATGGGAAAATGTGTTTGTTTTTTTTTAATACTTACCACAGGGTATGTTTATTGGTTTTAGAAAAAGAGGGAGGGAAAGAGAGAGGGAAGGAGAGAAAGAGGGGGAGGGAGATAGAGAGAGGGAAAGGGAGAGAGAGAGAGAGAGAGAGAGAGAGAGAGAGAGAGAGAGATTTATTTGAGAGAGAAGCATCAATTGGCTGTCTCCCATACAGGCCCTGAACAGGGATGGAACCTATAACCTAGGTATACATATGTCCTAACCAGGAATCGAACCTGCAACCTTTAGTTGCATGAAATGATGTTCAAATCAACTGAACAACCTGACCATGGCTGGGAAAGTTTTATAGAAATAAAAACAAACCACTAATAGAGTCTAAGTATATAGACATCAAACAACTCATTCAAATTCAAAAGTCCTGATTTCAGCTTTTACTTCTCTCCACTGTGGGTATGAAACACTACTTCATCCCACCACTTGATGATGCTGAACTGGTGGATTTAAACAGCAATCCCAAATTAATAGGGTCAATTATATGCTGAACCATTACAGTCTTCATACAAGTTCAAGTTTATTTTGCCATATTCTACACAAGTATACATACTCCATACTCCAGTAGGACTGCCTCTGATGCACCAGTATAAGAACAGCTTTCCTTTTTCAAATAAGTATAACACATACTATGCCATCATTATAGTGGCAACCACTTCATTTGTCCCTCTCAGGGATTCTCTGATATTTCAAGAAACGACCCTCCTACACATACACACACTTTTTTTTCACTAATTGTTCTTGTTGATGTCAGATTCCACGTTCCAATTCATTCCAGTAAAAAACAAAACAAAACAAAAAAAACCAAAATTCTTATCTTCTTGGATCTTGGCAAACAAGCATCTCTAGCTCTTCTTTCTCAGGTCCCCATACTAATATCCCAAGATTAAAGACATGTATGAAAGCTATAATGTGCTGCTTGGGAAAGATAAAGTCTGTCCTTGAAAGATGGTGGAAAAGCTCACCTGGGTCTTTTTATGCTAAATTATTCCAACAGCTATACATCAAAAATTAATTTATAACATGTCAACAGTTTCTGAGACAGTGATTCTTCCTTTCCAAAAGGTGCTTCAAAAGTGCTAAGTATGTGGTTAAAGTATTACAGGCATTTTAATATGAAAATCCCAAGACAATATTTTGTACTTTTTTTTTGCTTTATAAGCACTAAGGTCATATAGACTTGTAGTGCTTTTCTTAAATTATTAATCACTGGAATACTAATAGTCAATCAGGTTAAAGCATTTCTTGGAACATGAGGACCTCTTGTTTTGTTGAGTGCCTCCTTGCATGAAAAATTAAAATCTGTAGAAGTAAAAACTTGAACATTTCTGACAAAAATTGGTATGCTGTCCATGAAGAGTGATGATTGGGTCAGTATACTAGAACACAGGGGGAGTTTCAGTTTATTAACTTAATGAAAATAAATGATTAAAAATAAAAATTTCAAGTAAAAAGATATATCAGGTTTATAAAAACATTAAAACTCATCTGGCAACTCTTTTTTATAAGAATATCATTTCAGCCTTCACTGTGAATCCATATCCAATTATCTGAGCAATTTTATCATTGCAATTCATTCCACTTTGCAATATGTTTGAGAATTAGAACATTTTTGTTACAATGTTTGTTAAGAATAGTGAACAGTATTTCCCACAGGTTTTATGGTCCCCTTGTAAGTTTAAAAACAAACAACAGTCATAGTCTCTTTCCAATCTCCCAGATTCTTCTAGTGGGGGGTAGTATAAATGAAACAATGTGTATGAACAATTTTAAAGCTGTTTTCAGAGAGTGTATTTTCAAAAGCACATCACTCTTGTCGTCATTCCACAGTTCCTAAGATTAATACATGTGAAAAATAAAAAAACATTTCTCTCCTGAAAAATTTAATAGTTCATTAAAAACATTCATTACTCTCCTATTGTTCTGATAATCCAATTCTATATCTTCTGATATCTGTACGGAGGTGTCTGAATGACCAATTATCTCAGAATTGCTTATAACCCAGATATACAGACTCACACATTATTATAGTAATTTTCTCCTATAAATTGTACAATTTGGTAAAATGATCTTAATTTCTCTGTTCTCATAAGCACTCATCTTTACCTGAGAAACACCTCTAGGTAAATATGGCCATACTTAAACGTCAAAGGGGGCTTTGTTACCCGGGTAATTCCTCATCTCTGAATCTGTTCCAAATACAAGTTCCATTTCCTTTTATGTAAGAGTACTGTTTCTAAAATAGTTAGTATACTTTTGTATCTGACATAACCCCGCCTTTCCCAGCATGTATTATTCTATTTCAATTAAGATAGCAAAAATGAGCTTGCCTTCCCAACTTAATTGACACATGCTCCTAACTTTTTCTCCTATGCATATATACAAGGTGTTATTCCTATTTTTCTTTATTTTTGGCCTCAACTAAGACTTTTCCCTTACTCAAATATCTTGGTTCCTTTGCATGCCTTATATTATTCTGCTTGTGTTCCACCTAAGCTCTTTCTGAAGAGTGGAAGCTAAGTTCACTAAATATCCTATCTCTTGTTTTTCTACACTATGGCAAAAAAGAATTTTTGGAGGAGCAAATTGATATGCATTTTTATGGGAGATTGGTTGCTCATGGTTAACTGGTTATAATAATGAAAAACTGTATTGAAATAAGTGAAAGCAAAGTGATATATTCCACTATAGTATGAGGTTTCTGCCCCAAATTTTGTTTGACTTAGGCAGTCTGATTGCCAAGGTTTGCTGATATCTAAGGAGTAGAAAAAGAGGAAATATACAAAGTATTTTTGTTATACTGGGAATATTGGCATTGACCGTGATATAGCTAAAGATCAGCTCATGGAAATTTCCTATCCAAAATAAAGCCCATCTTGTTGCTGCAAGCTTCCCTGGGGTCACTTGTCCTGACCCCAAATTCTATTCAACTACCTAATTACATTCCACCGCTTTATATAATCATGTACCCAGAGGCCAATTTTAGTAGGCTGCAGCTAGTTCGTCCCCTTATTTGGATCAAAATATTTTCTGTTCTCCTTTCATCTATAGACAAATGAAAAAGAATAAGTGGATTGGATTGGGGTGCCATAATTAATACTGTATAGTTGAAATTATTTATTTTATGGAATACTGTCTACGCTTAAAAATCCTAACTATCACACTATATAATGGTTGTCAAGCATTCTATGACCATAAATATAAATGACAAACATTTTCAAATGTAGCTATTGCTACCATAGTTACTGAACAATTTTCCTATTTAGCATTCAGGTAGCTTAGAAAAAATGTAATTGTTTGCTAGAAATGTACTAGAGGTTTTACTCTCATACATAATCAACCCTGCAACTTCCTGCAAATGTATCAGATGACAGAGCCTTACTCCCACAGCAAGGTTGGGACAAGTTGTTCAAATACAGTTTCACAGCATATTGTGAACAAAACTAATTCATCTGTAAGTATACAACCACCTGTTCAGACTCAAAATCATCCTCTTCTTCAGGATAAAGTAGTTTAGAGAGGGCTTGCAGAGCTGAAACTGAAGAAATAGTTTCAGTTTCCATATTTTCTGATTCCATAGTTTCCGTTTCCATATTTTCAGTTTCTACATATTCAGGTTCCATATTGTCCAATTCCATATTCTGAAGAAGAAAATAATCAGAAAGTGGTATTTTAGTGCTCTATTTTATTTAAGACACTAGAGGCCCAGTGCACAAAATTCTTGCAGGGGTGGGGGTGTTCCTCAGCCCAACCTGTGCCCTCTCTCAATCCATGACCCCATGGATAGGGTCCCTAGGCCTGGTCAGTGATCAAGGCCTATCAAGAATCTCCTTTCCCTGGCTGCTGGCAGCTGGCCCTGCCTCCACCACTGCCACTGCTCTGGCCCTGCCCCCACCACTGCCGCTGCTTGCCATCTGTGCTGTGCTGCCCCTCCCCTCCTACACCACCAGTTGCCTCCCTCTGTGAGCAGCAGGCCTGGGGTGCGATCCCTTGGCTGGCCTGGGTCTCCCTCTGTTGGCTGGCCCCGCACACCTGCAACAGCATCAATGGCCAGTGGTCTGGGTATCCCTCTGTGGGTGGATAGATCAGAAGCCTCGCCCACCCACCAGCAGCACCAGCTGGGTAGCCTGGGCCTCCCTCTTTGGAGTGATCCATCTGCAGGGCTGCACAATGGATCACCCAGCAGAGGGAGGCCCTGTCCACCTTGCTTGGGCCACACAGAAGGTGGCTTGGCCTCCCTCTTTGGGGTGATCATGGAGGCCCCTCACCCCCATCGATCACCCTGCTGGCCAGTGGTCTGGTCCTCCCTCTAAGGGGCAATCAATCATAAAGTCCCTCCATTATTCACCCCAGATAGGGTAGCCTGAGCCGCCTCCTGTGGGGCGGTCATGGGGTGAAGGCAGGGCCACCCAACCAATTGCATCTCACCTGCCTTGGCTGGCCTGGAGCCAGTGTGTGTCATAGCATAGTCATCCAGAAGGTTGTCCAGAGAGTCATTCTGCTGTTTGGTCATTCAGTAGATTTGCATATTATGCTTTTACTAGAGGCCCAGTGCATGAAAACTCATGCACTGGAGGGGGGCTCCTTCAACCCGGCCTGCCCCCTCTCACAGTCTGGGAGACCTCAGTGGTGGGAGGTGACTCAGTGATCAGGGGAAAGCTGCACCCCCATCACACTTCTACTGCTGTCACTGCCGGTAGCGCAAGCCTCAGCCAGCCCTGGTTACCTGAGCCTCAGCAGGCCCTGGGCATCTGGGAAGCCACCATCCGAAGCTTTCATGCATCTCAGGATAGCCCTAGGTGGCTGGGGGGCTGAGGAGATTGGGCACTGCCATCTTGTGGCTGTGAGCACTGTCATCTTTGAGGGTGGGACAGTCAATTAGCATATTCCTTCCTTATTGGCCGTGGGAGCCACCATCTTTTGTGATGGTGTGAGGGTCAATTAGCATATTCCCTCTTTATTATATAGGATTATTATAAATGAAGTTTTTTTGTTTGTTTGTTTTTTACTGTCACATCCTCCTTCTTTCCCTGGATCACTCCATTATTTCTTATTTTTCCTTGAAAATCCTTGTAAATTCATTCAGACCAGGGGTGACAAGTAAAACTTTACTAAAACTTCATGCTCAGTTTAACAAGCATTTATTGAGCACCAGTAAAGTGGTTCTCTGGTTTTAGTGTGCTTAAGAATTATTTGCGGAAGTGATGTCAGAGGAATGGCGATGTAAGGGCAGGTCTATCCTCTCCCCCTAACATTTCAACAAAACAACCACCTATAATTCAGCAAAGAAGTGCCTGCTCAACCCAGATGCACTCCTGAGAGACCTATACACTGGAACAACTAAGATGGGCTCCTTGGAATAAGTGGGGAGGCAAGAGAAGGGAGGGAAGCCAAACACCACAGCTATAGCACAGCAGCATGTCTGCAGCACAGCTGGGAACTGGAAGCAGCAGTTGCAAACGTTTTCCTCAGCTGGTCTGGACCAACATAGCTAACCCAACAAGTGGCTGACTGTTGGAATAGCCACTGGACTGGTGTCATTGTGTGGTCGCACACACAAACAGTAAGAGAGAATGTCTGAATCTTGGGGGCATGTTGTGAATGGGATCTGAGTTGCATGCTTAAGCTATGAGAGTCAGCAGACTCCCTCCCTACAGAGTCGCTCCCCACGGAGGGGCCTGGCTTCGGCTTTCAGGCAAACAAAGTAGATAGCAGAGCCCTGCCACAGATTAGACTCCCAGGTCTCACTTCCTGTTGCCCTTGGATTGTTTCCAGGAGTATATTGTCTGTAGGCCAAGCGCTGTTGAAGTAGAAACACAGTTTCCCTCTGTGACTGAACCCCAGGAGGAGGGGTGCTTAGACCCTTGGAGGTCAGGGACTGTCCTTACTGTGAGGGAAAAACAAACCTCACCCCCAAACACCAGAGACAATACAGCCCTACAGAAGCCACAGAGGCTCAAAACTGTGAGGCCACAGAGGGGGTAAAAGAAAAAAAAAAAAAAAAAGAAAAGAAAAAAAAAATCTTGCAATTCAGCGCCATCTACTGGAACAGAGTAGAAATACCTACTCAGAGATAAATGGGAAAACAAAGAACAAAATCCATGAACAATCACAACGATGACCAGAAAGAAAATGAAAAATCCCCAGAAAACAGGCTGTAACAAATGGAATTATGCAAGCTAAATGGCAGAGATTTCAAGATTGCAGTTCCGAAAATACTCGATGAGATGCAAGAAAATACTGACAGGCAATTCAGCACACTCAGAAAACAAATCAATGAACAAAATTAGTATTTCTCCAAAGAAATTGACATTTTAACAATCAAGCAGAAATCCTGGAAATGAAGCAGGCAATTAAAGAAATTAAGAGTGAACTGATGAACATAGAAAGCAGAACCAACCAGTTAGAGCAAAGAACTAGTGATATTGAAGACAGGAATCAAGAATTGATGCAGAGGGAAGAAGAGAAAGACCTGAGAATAAATAAATATGAAATAGCCATAAGAAACCTCTCTGATTTCATTAAAAAAATAACATCAGAATCATAGGCATAGTGGAGGAGGAAGAGAAAGAGTATGGAATGGAGAGTCTATTAAAACAAATAGTGTATGAGAACTCCCCAAATCTATCTAAAGAATTAGCTCCTCAAATCCAAAAAGCAAACAAAACACCTAGTTATCTCAATCCAAAGAGGCCCTCTCCAAAGCACTTGGTAATGAAGCTGTCAAAAATTAGTAACAAAGAAAAAATTCTCAAAGCATCCAGGGAAAAGAAGAAAGTGACCAACAAAGGAAAACCCATCATAATTTCACCCGATTTCTCAGCAGAAACTCTACAAGCAGGAAGAGAGTGGAACCAAATATTCAAATTCCTGAAAGGGGGAAATTATCAGCCACTCATATTATATCCAGCAAAATTATCCTTTAAATGTGAAGGAGAAATAAGAACATTCCCAGACATACAGAAACTGGGGGATTTTATCACTAGAAAACCTCCATTGCAGGAAATACTCAAAGGAGTTATTTTACCTGAAATGAAGAACATAAGGTCATAACACTATCAATAGGATTGCTAAAAACTTGCAGCATAAACAGGGATAATTTTTGACAATAAAAACATACAAGGGGAAGAGGGACAGGTATGGATAGGCAAAGGATGAAGATCAGATGTATTCAAAAGGGGGGGGGGAACTATGGTATATATGCAACTTCACTTTTTATAAAACTAATAGCAATCATGCACAGAAATTCCCCAAATAAGATATATGGTTTAAAAAAAAAAAAAGAGGAAACAGCCTAAGCAGTGGTCAAGGACAACAGGGGGGTGGGGGTATGCGTGGGGAGGGGTTTGAGATAGGAATAGGGGGATGAGGACAAATATGTGATACCTTAATCAATAAAAAAAATTAAAAAGAGGAAACAGAGGAAAGATGTATGAAATACTACCAAACAAAAACAACAGATAGAAGCATAAAGGAAGAGAACCAATGGAGGCACAGAATTACCAGAAAACAAAAGATAAAATGGCTATAGAAAATTCTCATACATCAATAATTACCATAAATGTAAATGGTCTAGATTCACCACTAAAGAGACACAGAGTAGCAGAGTGGATTAAAAAAAACAAAAAAAACAAAACAAAAACTTAACCATATACTGCCTACAAGGGACCCATCTAAACAGCAGAGACAAAGGTATATTCAACGTAAAAGGGTGGAAAATGATTCTCCAAGTAAATAACATTCCCAAAAAAGCAGGTGTAGCCATACTCATATCTGATAAAAATAAATCTCAAGGTAACAAGAGCCAAAGACAGGCACTTCATAATGATAAAGGGAACACTACATTAAGAAAACATAACACTTCTTAATATATATGTGCCCAACCAGAGAACACCGAAATACATTAAACACCTACTCACAGAACTAAGTAGAGAAACAGTTCAAAACACAATTATAGTTGGAGACCTTAATACTCTATTGACAGCTCTAGACAAATCAACCAAACAAAAAGTCAATAAAGAACTAGCAACCTTAAATGAAACACTAAACTAAATAGATATAATTGACATTTACAGAACATTTCATCCCAGAACATCAGACTATACATTCTTCTCCAGTGCACATGGAACATTCTCAAAAATATACCATATGTTGGATTACAAGAAGAAGCATCAACAAATTTAAAAAGATTGCAATTATTCCAAGTATATTTTCTGACTACGATGCCATGAAATTATAAATCAACTTTTAAAAAAGAAGTAAAAAATTTAAAAACTACAAATGCATGGAGATTAAACAACATATTCCTAAAAATTCCTGGGTCAAAGGAGAAATAAAAGATGAGATCAAAAGATATATAGAGGCAAATGAGAATGATAACATATAAAAACCTCTGGGATGCAGCGAAAACTGTAATAGGAGGGAAGTTTATATCATTACAGGCCTATCTCAATAAACAAGAGAAATTCCAAGTAAACAATCTAGCATCACACCTAAAAAGACTAGAGAAAGAAGAACAAAAGCAACCCAAAGTTAGCAGAAGAAAGGAAATAACAAAAATCAGAGCAGAATTAAATGAAATAGAGAGCAAAAAGACTGTAGAAAAAAATTAATAAAACAAAGAGCTATTTCTTTGAAAAGATTATTACAATTGACCGAATCCTGGCTAGACTCACTAATGAAAAAAAGCAAAAAGACCCATATAAACAAAATCAGAAATGAGAGAGGAGAAATCACCACAGACATCACATATATACAAAGGATCATACTAGAATATTATGAAAGCCTTTATGCCATCAGATTCAATAATCTAGAATAAATGGCTAGGTTCCTAGAAATATATAACCTTTCTATGCCGAACCTGGTTTGGCTCAGTGGATAGAGTGTCGGTCTGCAGACTGAAAGGTCCCAGGTTCGATTCCGGTCAAGGGCATGTACCTTGGTTGCGGGCACATCCTTGGTAGGGTTGTGCAGGAGGCAGCTGGTCGATGTTTCTCTCTCATCAATGTTTCAAGCTCTCTGTCCCTCTACCTTCCTCTCTGTAAAAATATCAATAATATATATTTAGAAATATATATATATATATATATATATATATATATATATAGCCTTACTAGACAAAATTATGAAGAATTGGAAAATTTAAATAGACAGATCAGCAGTGAAGAAATTGAAACAACCATCAAAAACCTTCCAACCTCCCAAAAAACAAAAGTCCAGGACCAGATGGCTTCACAAATGAATTCTACCAAATATTCAAGGAAGAATTAAAGCCTATTCTTTGCAAAGTCTTCCAAAAAATTGAAGAGGCAATAATTCCTAACACAGAGGCCAATATAATCCTAATACCAAAACCTAGCAAAGGTAACACAAAAAAAGAAAACTACAAACCAATATCCCTGATAAATACAGATGTAAAAATCTTAATGAAAATACTAGCTAATCAAATACAATAGTACATCCAAAAAACAATATATCACGATTAAGTGGAATTCATTCCAGGGGCACAAGGATAGTTCAACATTAGGAAATCAATCAAGTAATACATCACATTAACAAAAGAAAGGATAAAAATCATATGATCTTGTCAAATAGAAATAGAAGGAAAGTACCTCAACTTAGTAAAGGCCATATATGATAAACTCTCAGCCAATATCATACTCAATGATGAAAAACTGAAAGCTTTTCCTTTCCCCTAAGATCAGGAACAAGACAAGGATGTCCACTCTCACTGCTCTTATTCAACACTAGAGGCCCAGTGTAGGAATTCATGCATGGGTGGGATCCAACCAGCCTGGCCCCAATCTGGATAGATTGGAGCTGGGCCTGTCAGGAGGAGGAGATGATGGTGAGAGATTGGCCAGCTATCACACCCCAAAAGGGCCAATCAGAGCCAGGCCAGCTGGGGGAAGGGGCCATTGGAGATTGGCCCGCAGGCCCTGCCCCCCATTGGGGTTGAGGGGCCAATTGGGGTTGAGAGGCCAATTGGGGGTGTGGCTGGCCATGGGGAGGGGCTGTGGGCAGTGGGTTGGCTGGCTCCATCCCCGAATGGGGTGGGGGGCTGCTGATTTGGGAGCCAGTGGCCTGGGGGAGGGGCTGCGGGTGGTTGGCTGGCCAACCCTGCCTCTAATGGGATGGGGAGCTGATCTGGGGTGGGACCAAGTGGGGGGAGGGACTGCAGGAGCTTGGCTGGCCAGTCCCACTCCCTACTGGGATAGGAGGTGCGATCAAGGGTGGGGAGACCAGGGGGAGGGGCTGCGGGCCTATTGTGGTAGGGCAGGCTGACTGGGGGCAAGGCTGGCCAGGGGGAAGGGAGGGGACGTTTGGCCAATAGCCAGCTCTTAATCAGAGTGGGAGAGTCTGATCAGGGGCAGGCCAGCAGGTGGGAGGGCCATGAGTATGGCCAGCTGGCCCCACCCCCTGATTGGCTGGTTCGCTGGCCACGATGGGCATCATAACAACCAGTCATTATTGTCTTTATGGCCATTATGATGACTGCCCCGCACCAGCCCACCCAATGGCTACAAACTCCTTTTATTTATTTATTTTTCCAATTTTGTTATTGATTAAGGTATTACATGTATCCATATCTTCCCATTGCCCCCCACCTATACTTGTCCTCATCCCCCAGTGTCTTGCATCCATTGGTTATGCTTATATGCGTGCATACAAGTCCTTTGGTTGATCTCTTCAGTCACTGGCTTTTTTTATATATAGATAGTCTGGGAGTATGTACTAGCAAGAGAAAGAAATAAAAGAATCCAAATAAAGAAGGAAGAAGTCAAACTGTCACTTTTTGTGGATGACATGATGCTGTATATAAAAAACCCTAAAGACTCAAAAAAAAAGAAAGAAAAGAAAAGAAAACTACTGGAAACAATAAACAAATGCAGTCAAGTTGCAGGATATACAATAGAATAAATGTACAAAAATCCATTGCTTTCCTATATACCAACAAAACTTCAGAAAAAGAAATGGAGAAAACAATTCCCTTTGCAATTGAATAAAAGAATAAAATACCTACGACTAAACTTAACAAAGAATGGGAAAGACCTATGTACTGAAAATTACGAAGCATTAAAAGATTGAAAAAGATGTAACAAAATGGAAAACTATCTCGTGTTTATAGATTGGAAGAATCAACATAGTCAAAATGGCCATTTTACCCAAAGCAATATACAGATTTAATGTAATCCCCATCAAAATTCCAATGTCAGTTTTAAAATAAATAGAACAAGAAATCATCAGATTTGTATGGAACCACAAAAGACCCAGAATAGCCAAAGCAATCCTGAGAAAAAGAACAAGGCTGGAGGTATCATACTGCCTGACTTCAAAATATACTACAGAGCTATGATAATCAAAACAGCATGGTATTGGCAGAGAAACAGATACACAGATCAATGGAACAGAATAGAGAGCCCAGCTATAAAACCACACATATATGGACAGATGATTTTCCACAAAGGAGCCAGAAATGTACATTGGAGTAAAGATAGTCTCTTCAATAAATGGTGCTTGGAAAACTGGAAAACCACATGCAAATGAATAAAACTGGATTGCAGTTTGTACCCAGCTACAAAAATTAATTCAAAATGGATCAAAGACTTAGACATAAGATCCGAAACTATAAGTTATATAGAAAAAAATATAGGTACCAAACTTATAGACCTGAGTCGAAGAGAATATTTTATGAACTTGACCCCAAAGGCAAAGGAGGTAAAGGCAAAAATAAATGAATGGAACTATCTCAAATTGAAGAGCTTCTGCACAGCAAAAGAAATTGACAATGAAACAAACAGGCAGCCAACCAGATGGGAGATGATATTTGCAAACAGTAGCTACGACAAAGGTTTAATTTCCAAAATATATAAGAAACTCATAAAACTCAACACCAAACAAATAAACAATCCAATCAAAAATTGGGCAGAGGACCTGAAAATACACCATACTACCATACTACCCAACAAACACATTTCTGGGTATATACCAAAAAACCTGGAAATCATTTATACGCAAAGATATATACACCCCTATGCTCATTGCAGCATTATTTATGGTGGTCCTGCAATAGAGGATTGGATAAAGAAGATGTACAATATATATACACAATGGAGTAGTACACAACCATAAGAAAGGCTGAAATAGCATCATTTACAACAACATGGATGGGCCTTGAGAACATTATGCTAAGTGAAATAAGTCAAATAGAGAAAGCTAAGAACTATATGATTTAACTCGTATGTGGAATATAAAATGGGAACTTATGTACTCAAACAGCAGTGTGGTGGTTGCCAGAGGGAGGGGGTTGGGGAAGAAAAGGTGACAGGAGAAGATTTGACTAATATGAGGTGACAGGAGAAGGCTTGACTTTGGGTGGTGAGCACATGGTCCTATACATAGATTTTGTAAATTAGTAATTCACACATGAAACCTATATGTTCATGTAGACTAATGTCACCCCAATACATTTTTTTTAAAAAAAGAATTACTTGTGGAGTTGGTTAAAAAAAAAAAAAAAAAAAACAAACAAACAAACAAAAAAAAAAAACAGAATTTTTTAGTCCTACCTCCAGACAAAGTGAAGTCAGTGTCATATAGAATGTATGTCATTATTTAGAAATATAGTTGTATAAGCTATCTTTTTATCTGTCTCATTTATGCTGTCTAGGCTGTATATTTCACTTAGGAAACTGAAAATAATGTTTTCCACTGGGTATGACTTAAGGAAATTATTTCAAACTTTTAACTCAGATAGTCCTATACTTTCTACTTTAATTTTTAATTAACTGCATATTATACCTAGCATTATATTGCCATTGGAAAATTCAAAGGGGTTGGTCCAGTGACTTTAGTAAAAGTTTACACAAAATAGTTTTTCTGATTATAATAATGATACTGTCTATTGTAAAATTTTTAGGAAATAATACATTAAAAGTTTAAGTAAGTAAATCACAAATACCTATAATCCTACAAACCAGATATCAGTCTCCTAAATAATCTCTATAGTTATGTTTACAGTAGGATGTTAGGATCTTTAAAAATCTTGGAAGTGTCAGACTTTAATGACTAACCTGAATAAAGACTGTAGAATTAGAGAGAAACCAAGATGGTGGCATAGGTAACTGCCTAACTGCAGCCTCACACAACAATTTCAAAAAATACAACTAAAATATAAAGTGGACATTATCCAGAACTACAGGAAAGTTGACTGACTGGAAATTCTACAACTAGAAGGAAAGAGAAAACCAGAAGGAAAATCAGAGGAGCTGTAAAAGCCTAAGGTACAGAGACACGGTGTGTGCGTGGGGAGAGAACAGAGCCAGAGAGGGGGGCGGCTGAGTGCCTGGCTGGCGTTCCCTAGCAGGAAGGAGATAAAAGCTCCCGACTGTGCTGAACCCCAATTCCGACTGCACAGAATTGCAGTTCTGGGCGAGACCCAGAGGCTCATACATAGGAAATCTGGGCTGTAAGGCGGAAACTCAGGGGAGCGGCGAAAGGCAGAGCCCTGGAGTTCTGCACATTGGGCACAGAGGACAGACTGTTGATTGTGCCACTGGATTGCCCTAGCAGGAAGGAGACAAAAGCTCCGGACTGTGCTGAGCCCCAGTTCCAACGTCACTGAACCCCAGTTCTAGGCCAAACCCTGGGGAACCAGGCCCATACGGCGGGAATCTGGGCTGTAAGGCGGAAACTTAGGGGAGCGGCAAAAGGCAGAGTCCCAGAGTCTCGCACATTGTGCACAGAGGATGGACTGTTGACTGTGCTGCTAGATTGCCCTAGCAGGAAGGAGACATAAGCCCCAGACTGCTCTTATCCCCACTTCCAACCCTACTTCCAACTGCACTGAACCCCAGTTCCGGGCTCACTGGGGGAGAGACTAGACTGTCTGGTAGCGGGTGAAACTCGAGGGCACCTTTCTCTCAGAGGTGCTTGCAGCGAGTACTGAAGGACACTGAGGAACACTGAGACTCAGGAACCTCATAGGGTGGGGCTGACAAATCCAAGGCTGTAGGCTCCACCCTGAAACTCTGCCCCATCCAAGCTGAGCACAGAGGCTTTTGCAATTTTCCAAGTCTAGTTGAATAAGGCTGTCTCCAGGCATAGACACAGCTGATCCTCACAACCAATTGGCCTAGAGGTCAGTTCCTCCCAGTGATACCAACAACAAGCAAGACTTAACTACAAAAGGCTGTACACACAGTCCACAAAGGGGTGCACCAAGAGTGTCCAACTCAGATAACTGGGAGGCTGACCCACTGAACCATATAGGACACCTTAACACACAAAGCCACCCTACCAACTCAGGGAAGTAGTGAAAATGCCGAGACAAGGAAACAGAACACAAACGAAAGTAATGGAGGACAACAAGTGACTGGATATAGAGTTCAAAACCACAGTTATGAAGTTTTTCAAGAATTTACTAGAAAAGGCTGATAAAATAAATGAGACCTATGAGGATATGAAAAGGGATCGACTAGAAATAAAGAATACATTGTCTGAAATAAAAAATATTATACAGAGTCCTAAAAACAGAATGGAAGATCGCAAGAATCAAGTCAAAGATTTGGAACACAAAGAGCCAGAGGACACTCCTCCACAGAAGCAAGAAGATAAGAGAATCCAGAAAGTTGAAGATAGTGTAAGAAACCTCTGGGACAACTTCAAGCGAACCAACATCAGAATTATGGGGGTCCCAGAAGAAGAGAGAGAGCAAGATACCGAAAACATACTGAAATAAATTGTGACAGAAAACTTCCCCCACCTGGTGAAAGAAATAGACTTACAAGTCCAGGAAGCACACAGAACCCCAAACAAAAGGAATCCAAAGAGGACCACTCCAAGACACCACAAAGGGGTGCACCAAGAGTGTCCACCTCAGACACATCATAATTAAAATTCCAAGAGCAAAAGACAATGAGATAATATTAAAAGCAGCAAGAGCAAAGCAGGTAGTTACCTATAAATGAGCACCCATACGATTGTCAGCTGATTTCTCAACAGAAACCATGCAGGCCAGACTGGAATGGCAAGAAATATTCAGGATGATGAATAACAAGAACCTACAGCCAAAAATACTCTACCCAGAAAAGCTATCATTCAGAATCGAAGGCCAGATAAAGAGCTTTACAAATAAATAAAAAAAGCTAAAGGAGTTCATCACCGCCAAACCAGAATTATATGAATTGCTGAAGGGGGTTCTTTAGGAAGAGGAAGAAAATAAAGATAAAAATTATGAACAACAAATATGTAACTATCAACAAGTGAATCTAAAAACCAAGGGAATTAAAAAACCTGATGAACAATATTAACTGTTGAATATAATAGAATCAGAGGTATAGAAGGGGAGTGAACTGACTATTCTCGGGGAAAGGGAGTGGGGGGTGCGGGAGGAGACTGAAGATAAACTGTGCACCTATGGATGAGGACAACTGGGTGTGTGGAAAGGGCAGAGGGTGGGATGGGAACCTGGTGGAGGAAACAATGGAGGGAAAAAATATGAGGAACATTTGTAATAATATGAACAATAAAGATTTATTTTTTAAAAAGACTGTAGCCGAAACCGGATTGGCTCAGTGGATAGAGCGTAGGTCTGCGGACTGAAAGGTCCCAGGTTCGATTCCAGTCAAGGGCAAGGGGGTGTGCAAGAGGCAGCTGGTTGATGATTCTCTCTCATCGATGTTTCTAGCTCTCTATCCCTCTCTCTTCCTCTCTGTAAAAAAATCAATAAAATTTATTTTAAAAAATTTTAAAAAATTTAAAAAAGACTGTAGAATTAGTCATATTATTAGTGATTTAGGCATAAATATAATAGTAATCTTTTCTATACTTCTGCTATATTTTAAACATTATTTTATTAAAATTAATTCACAGAAAACATTACTTTAGTGCTCTTACTAAATTACCAACTGAAATATTTGCATTGTGCCTAGAATAGGAATACAAAAGGGATTTATGAATGTGTACCTGTCAAAATCAATGTTCATGAGAATGGTGTTTTCAAACCTTTTGTCTTATTATTTTTAACATTATTTAAATTTAATTTTTTAAATAGAAAACTGATTTTAATGATTACAGGAGATGTCAAGGATATGAAACAAGTGTTAAATTACCCTGTATATCCAGCATAGAGACAGTATCTCATAGTGGTTAAAAGTAAGGGCTTTGCAGTCATGCTGCCTATACTCGTTATCTATCATTTACTTTCTAACTGTGGCTTTTGGCATATCTTTTAAACTCTCAATACCTCATTTTCCTTATCTTTAAAATGAGAGTAATAATAATGATGATGATACCTCATTAGTTTGTTACAAGAATTAAGTAGCTTACTACATATAAAAGAGCTTGGAACAGTGCCTGGCACTTATTAAACACTCAACATATGTTAGCTATTAATGGTCCTTTAAATGTTTCTAGGCATGAATATCACTTCTAATAACAATGTTGAATAAGTTACTAATAAAGCTTATTACATTGGAAACTGATTAATTTGGAAAAGATGGAATAACATGTGATAAAACTACTTTCTGTCACAGTATGGTCTGATAGCCTGCTATAGAAATGAATAATTGACACAAATTAAAGGAAGAAGCTCCTGTTTATATTTTAAAAGCCCTAGTTGATTATTTGTTCATTAAATATTTACTTAACATTAAAAGCAAAAACTTTGAAATATTTTCTTCCTTTGACAATGAAAGGGGAAAATTGATCCAATATCAAATGCAATAATATAATTAGTATTTTGAGTTGAGATTGTACAGTGAGCCTTTAAAAAACAAATATAGCAGAAATTGTTTCGTTATTTCAATATTACTTATCCTATAAAATTGTTGTGATGCTATTTTCTACAATATATGTGAGCTTGCTAAATTGTGAAAAGTTATGTAAAAATATCATTATTGTGTGGCACATGGTGCCAGCACCCACAGATACTTGATGATGAGGCTTATGAGAGCTCACTAGTGGGCTGGTGAGAGGGAAATAAACTGACACCAGTAGAGCTAACCTGGAAGAAGGGTATTCAGAATTCCCAAACATAGTGTCCGAGATAGCAACCAGAACTGCTATTCTTGCATCCTCATCTGTTAGGCAAGAACATGGCCAGGGAGTGTTATGGGATGTGAGCAGTGTTACACAGTAAGAAAATTGAATAGTAGAGGTGTAAGGGAGACCCACTTAGGGTTTATTAGGATCCTGGCCCATAGGTGGGGGTATAGGAGGCAGGGTCCAGTCCTTGAGGACTGGGGTAGTTGGCAGCTAGATGAGGGTTTAGAATAGAATAGTGCTCAAAGTCACAGCTGGAAAAGAGAAAATGAACCAGGCACTGCATCAGAGACTTTCTCTGTCACAGTACAGATAATAAAAAAAAAATGCCTGTACTTCAGTGGACACACTGGATACTGGATTTAGGGAAAGCAGATTAATTCTAAATCCCTGCGCCGAAAGGAGCTCTGGCCTCTCATTTGTGAAAGGCAGAGCAGCACGGGCAGTGGGAAGCTACACCTGTAGGCTAAATGTCTTCAATAACTAGAGCTGGCATGTAGTCAAGAGTCAATGAATACTGAATTAAACATGATTTAATTCATACAAATGTTATGTTAAAAAGTAGTTACCTTGGAAGGTTATATACATTGATGTAAATTATGCTATCAATGCTCAAAATATATTGGAATTGTCTTTAGATGTACCACCAAAAAATGGGTATCACTCAGTCTGATTACAAATCAGATTTGTCTCCAAGTAATTTCTAGATACATCTATATATCACATCTACTTTCAAAATATGAAAATTTTTACTATGAGGATATTCAAAAGCATGTGCTACAGGCCCCAAGGCAATTCTAAAAGAGTAGTTTCCAAAGTAGTTTGAGCAATAACAAGAGCATTGGAATAACTGGATAGCTTTCCAAAGTGACTGCTTCGAAGGTGATGCCCCTTGTTGGAATGTATATGTTTGAGTGTATTTGTTAAACAAGTCATTCACAATAATTTATAGTAACACGCTATGTATCTGAAGCATATTATAAATTGGACTTCTTCAAATCCAAGTTATGCTGACATAAAATAACATAGATTCATACTAAGCTAAATTGGAGTAAAAGTATAATTGGCACTTTAGCAAAAAAAAATTGTATTAAGTCAACTGTAAAAATAATCTGTAATCACAAAATAATAAATTATGACATTTGTTGATATTGTATTTTGATAAACAAAACTCATCAATATTTTGTCAATAACTAAATATTTCTAAAAATTAAAAGAGAAAAATGCTGTGAATTTAAAAAAATATTCTAAATAAAATGGAAATAAAGATTGTATGACAAACCTAGACCCAACATCATACTGAATGGGTAAAAACTAGAATCATTTCCCCTAAGAACATGAACAATACAGGCATGCCCACTTTCACCACTCCTCTTAGATATACTACTGGAAGTGCTAGCCATAGCAATCAGACAAGAAGAAGAAATAAAAGGCATCCAAATTGGAAAAGAAGAAGTAAAACTGTCACTATTCATAGATTACATGATTATATACACTGAAAACCTAAACACTCAATCAAAAAAACAATAGATTTAATAAATGAATTCAACAATGTAGCAAGATACAAAATTAACACCCATAAATCTATGGCTTTTTTATACACCAATAATGAATTTACAGGAAGAGAAACAATAAAAACACTCCCATTTTCCATTGTACAAAAAAAAAATAAGATACTTAGGAACAAACTTAAGTAAGGAGGTAAAAGATTTGTACTCAGAAAACTACAGGATATTAAAAGAGAGAGAGAGAGAGAGAGAGAGAGAGAGAGAGAGAGAGAGAGAGAGAGAGAGAGAGAGAGAAAGACAAACAAATGGAAGAATATACAGTGTTCATTGTTAGGTAGAATCAACATCATTAAAATATTCATACTACCCAAAGCAATCTATAGATTTAATAGATTCCCCATTAAAATATCAATGGCATATTTCACAGACCTAGGAAAAAAAAAACTCTCCAAAAGTTCAAATATGGAATAAAAAAAAGACCCCAAATAGCCACAGCAATCTTGAGAAAGAAGAACAAAGTTGGAGGGATCACAATAATAGGTATCAAGCTATATTACAAAGCCACTGTTCTCAAAACTGCCTGGGACTGGCACAAGAACAGACATATAGATCAACAGAATAGAATCGAGAACCCAGATATCAACCCAAATCACTATGCTCAATTAATATTTGACAAAGGAGACAAGAGCATACAATGGAGTCAAGACAGTCTCTTCAATAAATGGTTTAGGGAAAATTGGACAGATACATGCAAAAAAAAAAAAAAATGAAACTGGACCACAAACTTACACCATACACCGTACACAAAAATAAACTCAAAGTGGGTGAAGAAGTTAAAAGTAAGGTGGGAAACCATAAAAATCTTAGAAGAATCCATAGCAGCAAAATATCAGACATATGTCATACTAATATCTTTACTGATACAGCTCCTAGGGCAATGGTAACTAAGGAGAAAAGAAACAAATGGGACTACATCAAAATAAAAAACTTCTGCACAGCAAAAGAAACCATCAACAAAACAACAAGAAAGCCCACTGCATGGGAGAACGTATTTGCTAATGTTATATCCAGCAAGGGTTAAATCTCCAACATTTATAGGGAACTTAACAAAAGGAAGATAAACAATCCAATCAAAAAATGGGCAAAGAACCTAAATAGACACTTTTCAAAAGTGGACATTTAGAAAGCCAAGAGACATATGAAAACATGCTCAAAGTCACTAATCATCCAAGAGATGCAAATCAAAACCACAATGAGATACCATCTCCCACCTGTCACAATGGCCAACATCAACAAATCAACAAACAACAAGTGTTGGCGAGGTTGCGGAGAAAAAGGAACCCTCGTGCACTGCTGGAGGGAATGCAGACTGGTGCAGCCACTGTGGAGAACAGTATGGAGTTTCCTCAAAATATTAAAAATGGAACTCCCATTTGACCCAGTAATCCGACTAATAGGAATATATCTGTCCAATTTTTTTGCATGTATCTGTCCAATTGATCCCAAGAAATCAAAAACACCAATCAGAAAGGACATAGGCACCTCTATGTTCCTAGCAGCACAATTTACAATAGCCAAGATTTGGAAACAGCCTAAATGCCCATCAGCAGATGAGTGGATTAAAAAAAAAAAAAAAAACTAAAAAAAAACAAAACACAACAACAGTGGTATATCTACACAATGGAATACTATGCTGCTGTTAAAAGGAAGGAACTTCTATCATTTGCAACAGCATGGATGGACCTGGAGAGCATTATGCTAAGCAAAATAAGTCAGTAAGAGAAATATAAATATCACATGATCTCACTCATTTGTGGAATACAGTGAACTACATAAGCTGATTTTTAAAAAAATAGATCCAGAGACAGAGAAGTATCTAGCAGACCTTCAAACTTCAGAGGGAAGGTAGAAGAGGGTGGGGGTGGAGAGTAAGAGATCAACCAAAAGACTTGTATGCATGCATACTAGTATAAGTATAACTAATATGCTCAGACACTAGAGGGGTGGGGATATGTGCTGGGGGGTAGGGTGGTCAATGGGGGAAAAGGATACATATGTAACACTATATGTAATATTTTAAACAATAAAGAATAAAAAAGTAAATAAATATTGTACCAGCTTTTGTAGAAGCTTAACAGATTATGAATAATTTACTAACATTTATTAAAAATATGTTAAAGTTCATTTGATGCAATCAGATAACATTGGAAAAAACTAAAGCAATATGCCTTTTTATTAACTAGGTAGTGTTATTTGTAGGGCTATCTGTAATTTGTAAATTTAATACACATTAAGTTCATCTTGAGCCTGGAAATCAAAGCCCTTCATGATTTTCTGCCCTTCACTTCTATAATTCTCTTACACGTAATCTGTATTCTGTTAAAAACTGAACTGCTTATTAAATATACCCTATAATCTTCTGCTCTTGTACCTTAAAATACATTCTTCCTTTTTCCTAGACTACTCAGGTACTATAGTGTAGGGATAAAAATGTGTTCTAAAGCCACAAAGCTTATGTTTGGGAATCTGGCATTGCCATTGAAATAGTCTAAGAATAAATTTAAGAAAAACTTAAGTAGGAGTTTCATTGAAAACAAAGTATATTGTTAAACCTTTTATTTGAGATTTGGTTATTAATAAAATACATTTCTAAGTCTTTTATTTTTATTCTCTCACTCTCCTTCGCTAGGCCAATTCCATGGCAGCATATTTTAAACAAAATCTTTGATTTTCCCACAACAACCTGAGCCCTTATGGCCTTCATGGATAGAGGTATGATTGGGGTCCTCTCTTTGTACCAGTCACAATGAACTAAAGAGAAAACCAGATCATTACCAAAACTTAGCGGCTAAACAAGATCAACCAGGATAGCTCCAGATCCATGATATTGAAGCAATATCAATAACCTGCTTGTGAGGGCTGGGGTCTTGTTTCCAATTTATTTGACTCCATTCAAATTGTCAATAAGGGTGGCTTTTTTACTTGAACTAATTGGAGAGAAGTCTAGATAAAATTAGTGAAAACTGATTTTTAAACTATTCAGAAAGTAGTGTTATTTTATTAATTTAACTCTGTATAGTAAATAAAATCAGAATAACAAAGAATCACCAAATAGTATTCTTTGGGAACTTGTTTAATAGGTAAACCCATACACCTTCATAAAATACTATTTATAGCTGAATGATTTCAAAGTAGTCAAAATCCATTTATTCTCCTAAAAAAATTTGGCATTCCTTTTGCAACTTTATATCCATAATGCCTTATTTAGCGATACCTGTATTAAAATTCTTCTGAAAATGCAAAAGTAAACAATCTCTGCCTATGTCTGAATTAAATTATAATGTATGGGCTAATTGTTTCCCCCCTTTTTACATTTTTTTGACAACTATACACATCAATAATTCCATACTCATTAAAAATAATTCATTTTGACTTTATTTTTACAAAACTAAGAATGATTTCTTTTTTTAGGTCTCTAACTTTCACTGCCACCCAATGATGTACCAAGTCATGAAGAACTTTGGGAACTTAGCATAGTTGCATTACAAATTTAAAATATATTTAATGGAAGATGATTTTTTTGAAAGTATATGGAATTTTTCACAAACTTAAACCAATGAGCCTCTTTTAACTTAATATTTCCCATCTATTTATTCTTTATTTTAGCTAAACTTAACACACTTGTCAGTAACTTTTTCCTGTCTTTCTGTCTCATTCTCATACTCTACCTCTATCTAAAAAAAAGAAGTGAGACAGATAATTTACCTTCAGTACTTTGAAAAATTTCCCTCAAGTCAATGGGCCTGTTTTCTTCGTTTGTTTAGGAAAAAGTCTCTGTCCTGAATCCTTTTCACAACAGAAAACTCTTAGGAGAAACGACCCTTACCTCTGATCAAATACCGTTCTCTCCCCTCACTCAAATTTCATTTTTTGATAGATTTTCTCACCTGATGACAGCGACGTATTTTCCCAATTATCCCTTGTTGAGTAGCAGGTTTGGTAGGTACAGATTGTCTTTATATGCTACGCTCCAGTCCACTAAGCGTGGACTGACAGTTTCTCACTCTTCAAGGGATCTTATCTGACCAAGGTCCGTTGGAGCCCTCAGGCCCGCAGCGTTCACGTTCTAGCGCACAGGACATTATCCAAGTAACAAGTAGTACAGGCCTCTTTTTTTTTTTTTTTTTCTCCCAGTCTGAACAGTGTTATGCCCCCTAAAAAAATATATCCTAACCAAAGCGTGCTGGTCCAGGATAAATCACGTTTATCCGTGTAAAACAAGGTACAGTGGCTACTTTCACTTGAAGCACCCAAATTTACCCACACGGAAAGGTAGTTTTCACTCTCAAATTCGTATTAATAATCATTGGAGTGTGAAAGTGGAGTGAAAGCCGTTGGGCAACCTACACTTGCTCATTTTGGCTTTCTGACATTCGATCGGCACCCATCCTCTGTATGATAAAACTCTAAATTGCACCATGATCAAGTGAGTTTTGTTAAAGCTTCTTTCTTAGAGTATCTTGGGCAGGGGAATTTGGATTCTTTTCTATCTGCGACTTGTGAGGGTTTTTTTTTTTATTATTTCTTAGCGTTGTAAGTATCTAGAGTCTTCTCTATTTTCTCTGATAGCTACGGAATCTGAGGATCCCTTATCTCCCCCACGTAATGTACGGGTTCCTCACCTGGGTCAGTTTTCGGGTCGCTGGCTAGGCTCAGAAAATCGCTCAGAGCTCTGTGTACCTCTGTTGCCTGGGTAACAACTTTGTTCCCACCCCCCTTTCCACCCCTCACCTCCGGTTCCCGCTTGACTTTCCTGACCAATCATAGAAGAATCTACTTAGAACCAATACCAAAATCAACCAATCCGAGCGCGCGCCAGTCAGGTTCAATGGCTGCCCTTTTCACTTAACTAGGTCCAGGAGTTAGCCCCTGTCCTGTCAGCTTCGCGCCAGCGGGAGTTTGTCCACTGCACGGTCTGGCTCTTTTCTGTCCAAGTAGGTCCCAGCCCGCCTCTCTGTCCGTTACCTAGTTACTATGGGGCCCTGATAGTAATGGGCAGCCGCGCTAGCCATTAACTTTGCGGGGTTTTCGTTTGTCCTGGTCATCCTGCTGCAGGCTCGCTCTTCATTAAGCTTTCCCCTTACATGAATTCCAGATCTGACAATTCCGGAGCGGTGGGAGCGGAAGTGTGGGCTTAGTGGTGCGGGGGTTGGAGGTTTTGTTGTCGCCTATACGCGCTTCCCACGCCCCCTCCCTGTCCGACTACGGAGTTGAGTTCTGTCCAGGCTCATCGTTCTGCACTGAGAGCGGGATCGCGCTTTTCCCCCAGCTATTGTGGGCAAGTTTACTGGGTCTGCAGCCGAAGAGGGAGCACTCCATCGGCCGCCACGTGGGGCCTGTTAGGCACCAGCTGGAGCTCCCTGTGGCTCCTACTCCCTGGGACATTGCGGGACCTTGTGGCCAGCTTTCCCAGCCTTACAGTTGAGATAAGGCACATTCCTCGCCGGCTTGACAATTTGAGTCTTCACTTCACTTAGAGGTATGGGTTGTGACCCTAGGTTCCCACACATTCCGTAGTTTGGTTTTAAACAAAGAGAAAAAAAAGAGATGGCTCAGTAAATGTTTGCATTATTCGGAACTGATTAGCTGTGTTCTTTGGAGGGACGGTGCATTCAGTTGAGTTTTGTAAACAAGGAGAGATAAAGGTTTTGACAGATGGCTACTTTTGGTTATCCAGGTTTTGGAATTAGATAATGAATTAAATAAACTGCTCTCCTTTTTGCTATTGCTTTTCTAACTTATACTCAATCTGGCGAAAGGGATAGTGAAGTTTACATAATTTGCCTATTCTACTTGTTATTACCACGATAAACAACAGCAGCAGCAGCAAACAACAGAGGTATAATATTTGTTATTCGCTAAAGTTAAGTTATTGGCTTTTCCATAATACCCCTTATGCTTTCCTCCTTTTTTTATTTTTGGTCTTTTGTTCCTTATTCCTATAGATGATCAGAATTTAAGTTTCTTCAGTTTTGTTTTGCATGATACTTATGAAGCTTAAATTATGTATGTTATGCTGTTTTCTTTTTGTTTGCTTTTTTTTTTTTATTGTTGTTTCTATTCTACCCCAATTTGCATTATTCTAAGTCCATAATGTCTAGCTTGTGCTTTTCAGACCTGTTGGCTGTGACTCACAGTTAAGAAATAAATTTTATTATGACCCAGTACATAACACAGATATATAACTGATAATTGTTTTGCAGAATAAGTACGTAACTACATGCAATGTATTCTCTTTCCACTAATAAATTGTCATTCACAGTTTGAAAAAACACTGACCTTAGACCATTGGTTTTCAAACTTATGTGTGTTTTCTCAATCACTTAGTACATATGTTATAAATGCAGATTTCCTTGGCAAACTCCAGCAACTGGTCTGATGGGTCTGTGGTGTTTCATATAGCATATATAAAGTGCTTGGTACAGTGTCAGGTGCACAAGTATTCAATACAAAATAGTTTTCTTCTTAGGGAACACAAGCTTTTTACCTTTAGTGATATAATCACCTCTTCAAGGTTTGGCCTGCCCCTGAAAGGTAGAGACCATTGTTAAGCACTGTATTCTCCAAGGTTGAGGAGGAAGGAAGGTAGGGGATAAGTCCTGGATCTGAGAAATCTTCAAGCATTTTACCTCCTTGGAGAATTTCATAAATATAGAAACTTACGGCTTGAGGAACATAAAGATTAGAGAGGTTCAGTAAGATAGATCTCACTTGATTGAGTAATATTTTTGTCCATTCTGACTAGCAGGTCAGATCTAGGGGCAGAATTTGAAACAGGAAAAGGGCTTTCCTGTTTTGCCTGTTCCAGAAGCAGAAGCTAAAGATTTTCTGGCCTTTGACAGCTAGATTGGCTTTATAGTAATGAAACTTGAAAGATTTAAAAGGTAAAATACACTAAAAGTTTCCATGGTATATAGTTATGGAAAAAGGAATATAGTTTAGCTAATCCTATATAATAAAGATGTAATATGCAAATGGTCGTTATGCCATGAAGCATAATGACCGACCAAATAAGGACGGGATCACAGACCAGCAGGAGCATAGGGCAGCAAGCTACAAGTGGGCAGCAGAGAGCTACAAGAGGGGGTAGGGTAGCAAACTATTAGGGTGGGTGGGGGAGCTACAGGAGGGTGGGGCAGCGGACAGAGAGCTACTGGAGGGTGGCAGTGAGCTATGGCGAGCTACCGGTGCACAGATTTGTGTTCAGGGCTACTAGTTATTTTATAATATATTAGAAGCCCAGTGCACGAAATTTTTGTGCTGGGAGAAGCGGGTCTCTCATCCAGGCCTTGTCCCTCAGGGGATGTCCAAGAGCCCTCAGGGGATGGCTGACTGACAGCTTAGGCCCAGTGCAGGCTAGGCTGAGAGATACACACACCCAGAGCACAGATATGCACCAGGCCTCTAGTAACTGATATTTCTGTTCTCTGATTTTATATATATGTACCCATTTTTATTTTTTTTTACATAATCTTCCTTTTTGTTTATACAATTTTATTCCTTTTATTTTATTCTATTCCAGGAATTTTTCTATGTTGATAGTCTTCATATTTTTTATTAATAGCAGCCTAACATTTCATAGAGTGGGATGACCATAATTTACTTGTCCTAACTAAACCAACAATAGATTTATTTCCAGTTATTCAATGCTATCATTAACACTGTGAAGTCTTGGCTATTTAAAATAATTTATGTAACTTTTGCCTTCCATAAAACTCCAGAGAAATCCTAACAGGAAAGCCAAGAATGTTGACATGAGCTATGAGTTTTTGCCACCCTTGAATATATGAATTTGCCCATGTAGGTTTGTATATGCTGGAGCAACAGTGATCAACCACAATAGTCATTATACATATGAGACTTAGATTGAATGTATGTTAACTGTTAAGTAAAACATTTTCAAAATGATTTCTTTTTAAAAATATGAGTCATAGCAGATTCAAGTACCACACTAACATATTCCTCACATTTTTTGTGTGTGGTGATAACATTTAAGATCTAATCTCTTAGTAACTTTCAAGTATATAATACAATATTGTTAACTATAATCACTTGCTGTACATCAGATCCCCAGAACTTGTCTTATTTAGTGAATTGTATTATTTTAATATTATGTAATTATATAATTATAAAATTAGCTATTTGTTATTTATTATTTATAAATAATAGTTATTCTTTAATAAAGGTTTATTATTTATTACCATGGCAAATTTATCTCATTTAATTCTCACTTCAAAGAGATGTTTGCATTCTTTGATCAATATTTTTCCATTCCCCCAGCCCCTGGCAGCCACCATTCTACTCTTTGTTTCTATGATTTAAGTATTTTAGGTTCCACATAAAAGCAAGAATATAGCCCTAGCCAGTTTGGCTCAGTGGATAGAGTGTCAGCCTGCAGACCAAAGGGTCCCGGGTTCGATTCTGGTCAAGGGCATGTACCTTGGTTGCAGGCTCCTCACCAGCCTGCGCCCTGGTCGGGCTCTTGCAGGAAGCAACCAATTAATGTGTTTCTCTTACATTGATATTTTTCTCTGTCTTTTCCTCTCTCTTCTACTCTCTCAAAATCAATGGGAAAATATACTTGGGTGAGGATTAAAAAATAAATAAATGAAAATAAAGGGGTCTTATTAACAAAAATAATAAAGCAAGAATATAGTTGTTTTTCTCTGACTTCTTTCACCCATAATGCGCTGGAAGTACATTCACATAATGTCTTCAAAGTCCATTCATGATATTGCAAATGACAAGATTTCCTGTATTTTGATGCCTCAATAATATCTCCACCATATCTGCCACAATTTGACACTCAGGTTGTTTCCACATCCTGACAATTGTGAATAATGCTGCAATTAATATGGGTTACAGATATTTCTTTGGGATAGTGATTTCATTTCAGATAAATATCAAAGGTGGGACTGCTGGATCATAAGGCAGTTATATTTTTAATTTTTCTAGGAATCTCCATACTATTTTCTATAGTGGCTTTACTGATTTTCATTTTTACCAAACAGTGCACAAGGGCTCCCTTTTCTCTATATCCTTGCCATCACTTGTCATTTTTTTCTTTTGGATAATAGCAATTTTACCAAGCCTGAGGTGATATGTACTTATAGTTTTGATTTGCATTTCCCTGATGATTAGTGATGCTGAGCAGTTTTTTATATGTACCTGTTGGCCTTTTGTATATCTTCTTTAAAAAAATGTCCATTCGCCGAAACCGGTTTGGCTCAGTGGATAGAGCGTCAGCCTGCAGACTGAAAGGTCCCGGGTTCAATTCTGGTCAAGGGCATGTACCTTGGTTGTGAGCACATCCCCAGTAGGGGGTGTGCAAGAGGCAGCTGATCGATGATTCTCTCTCATTGATGTTTCTAACTCTCTATCCCTCTTTCTTCCTCTTTGTAAAAAAATCAATAAAATATATTTTTAAAAAATAATAAAAAATGTCCATTCAGGTCTTCTGTCCATTTTTTAATTTGATTACTTGCTTTTTTAGCTATTGAGTTCCTTATATTTTTGGATATTAACTCCTTATCAGATATTTGGTTTGCAAATATTTTCTCCAATTTTGCAGGTTGCCTTTTTATTTTATTAGTGGTTTCCTTTGCTATGCAAAGGAATTTGGGTTTGATATAGTCTCCCTTGTTTTATTTTATTGCATTTGCTTTTGATGTTATATCTAAAAATTGTTGCCCAGACCAATGTATTACAAGCAATGTATGCTTGTATAAAGCTTTTATGAATACTATACTTCATAATTCCCCAGAGTTTTGTTTGTTTGCTCTACTCCAACATTTTGGCAAAGATTCTTCTAAAGGTGGATTTGTCTTTGAGGTTGTCATTTGCATTTGAATGCTATTCTTATTGTTTGTTGTTTCTTTGACTTGTTCTCTCTAGAGTTTTTCTCTCTTCTCCTTCTACTTCCCCCTCAACTTAACTGTTCTCTACCCATCTGCTGTCTTGGGTCCCTTTGCCCGCTTTCCACATAGCCATGCTTTCTCTTTGGGCCTCTCTGGCCTCCATACCCATTCTCTCTTGGGTCCCCTTTTCTCTCACACACCATCTCTGCTCCTCCAAGATTCTCCCTCCTTTTTTTCCATTTTATATTTTCACCAGAAATGTATGAGGATTCTTATTTCTTCATATCCTTGCTTACACTTGTTATTTTCTGTGTTTTTTTTAAATTTAGATTTAAAAATTATTTTATTTTTCAATTACAGTTGACATTATTATATTTTATTCAGATGTATAGCATACTGGTATAGACATTTATATAACTTACAAAACAATTCTCCCCATAAATCTACTAACCACCTTCACCATGCATAGTTATTACAATATTATTGATTATACTAGAGGCCCAGTGAATGAAATTCATGCATGGAGGGGAGGTCCCCTCAGCCCAGCCTGCATTCTCTCTAATCCAAGACTCCTCAGGGGATGTCCCACTGCCCAAGAAGGTACATAAACCAGCAGTCGGACATCCCTCTCACAATCTGGACCCTCTGGCTCCTAACTGCTCACCTGCCTGCCTGCCTGATTGCCCCCAATTGCCCCCCCACACCAGCCTGGTCACCCACAACTGCCCCCTTTGCTGGCCTAGTTGTCTCCAACTGGCCCCTTGCCAACTTGGTCCCCCTAACTGCCCCCCCACCGGCCTGGTTACCCCTGACTGCCCCTCTGCCAGCTTGGTCGCCCCTCACTGCCACCCCCTGCTGGCCTGGTTGCCCCTCACTAAACCCTCTGCCATCCTGGTCACCCCTCACTGCCCCCTCTGTTGGCCTGGTTGCCCCTCACTAACCCCCCTTCTAACCTGGTTTCCCCACGCTGCCTGCTGCTCAGTTGTTTGGTCACCCCTCACTAACCCCCCGTTGGCCTGGTCGCCCCATGCATCCTCTTTGGTCATCTGTTCAGTTGTGATGGTCACTTAGGCTTTTATATAGATAGATTCCCTATGGTGTACTTTACATCCTCATGACTATTTTGTAACTGCCAATTTGTATTTCTTAATCATTTCACCCTTTTCAACCAGTTGCCAACCCCCTTCCATTTGGCAACCAACAGTTTGTTCTCTCTATCTATGAAATTCTCCTTTCTTGAGTACTTCTACCCACCCTCCCCTTTGGTCCCACCCCTAGTATTTCCAATTTTGTAACTGCTAAAGGCATTCATTGAGAATGAGACCTGTTTCGTGGCAATCTACAGTCTTCTAATATTTAGAAAGTTGGTCTTAATTTTGGAACTTAAATTTTTTTTCTAGCCCTTAAAATAAGATGCTGACCTTATGGCTTTGACATGTTATAATTCAAAGGGGAAGACAGGCACTTAATGTGAAAGGTAATCAGTAAGTTATTTTGCTTAAGATATTTAATATGAACTCAAAGTAATGCACCATTTTCTGTAGCCTTATATTTTATTTTAGCATAAAATAAAATGGTTAAGTTTGATCCCTTTCAATTTCCTTGAAAATGGCTATGCTAATTTCACCTCTCTCTGTCAATATGTCTCTAGGGGCTCAAACATTTAGAATAAAACATTAGTAATTCAGTTTCAATTCCAGAGCTGGCATTTGTAACTATCAGTGCAAATAAGGATTCTACTGTACTTTGAGGTTAATACTTTCTTCTTTTTTTAAAAAAAAATATATTTTATTGATTTTACACAGAGAGTAATTGAGAGGAACAGAGAGTTAGAAACGTCGATAAGAGAGAAACATCGACCAGCTGCCTCTTGCACACTCCCCACTGGGGATGTGCCCGCAACCAAGGTGCATGCCCTTGACCGGAATTGAACCCGGGACCTTACAGTCCGCAAGCCGACCCTCTATCCACTGAGCCAAACCGGTCCCGGCAATACTTTCTTCTTGAGTAACATTTCTAGAAGGCTTTCTTGATGGAACAAGGATTTTTGTTCAGTGAATTTATACTTTTCCTTTGCTTCTCTTCTCTCTCCTTAGTTTGGATAATTAATAATATATCAAAGAATCATATGTGTTATCAGAAGTTGTTATTTACCAGAATGGTTCTATAACACGACTAATCAGTTTTCATGAATTTTTAGACCAAATTATGTTCTTGAGGAGTTGAAGTTAATTCATAGAACTTGATGGTTGTCAAGTAACTGGGCATATTAGGGAGAATGGTACCTCTAAAGAAAATCTACTTGCTCCCAAGAAGGTAGGAAAAAGTTTTAATAAATTATATAGCTGAGCTTCTATGCTAGTCACTACTTATATTTGTAGGGGAATAGTAGCAAAGTGACTCCCCCAAAAATATTTATACTGTGTGAGACAGAAGCCCCTAAACATTTACGTTGAAATGGTTTAGAATAAGGATCCTGTCTTGAAGTTACCTTGTTTCTGCTTTTTGAGATGCAGATTTATCTTCTTCATAAGGTGTTGCTTAAGCAAATATTAAAATGGAAGTATTGTGTCATGTTCCTTCACTTAACTACTTGCTTGTCCTTGGGAAACTTATTTAGTGTTTCAGAGCATCAGTTTCCTCAACTATAGATCAAAAAACAGTTTTGATTTGTTGAAGGTAAATAAGGGAATTCTGATTTAGTAAATGTTACATTTTATCTTTCTTTATATTATGTAAGAGATTTAAGAATTTAAGTGGTAAAATGGTATGTACTGAAATGACCTGCCATCATTTATTGAATTTAGGTCAGATTTCCTACTACTCAGAATACTCCTTGGAATAATAAATTATGATAGGGAGTACACAGATAAGATAATTTGCATACTGATGAGATATGTAGTAATTTTTTAAAATTGTAATTTGAAATCCATTTTGTGTTCACTCTCTGTGCCAGCTAAGAGAGTGCTACATAAATATCTATCCCTTATTTGTTGATCTTCTATTGACAACAAGAAGAATGCTGACTTTATATTTTGGAAAGTTTTCATACAGTGTTTTACATTAAATTAAATTAGACAAAGTAATATATGTGAAGGGCCCTTTGTAAACTTATTTTTAAAATATTTTACTTATTTAATTGAACTGCAAGAATTTTAGAGGTGAGGAAACTGAAACTCCAATTTATTTAAGTCACTAGCACAGTCTGGTCACCAAAAGAAAAATGATGAACCAACATTAATGGCAGTGGTACTCATTCAATTTTTTCTTTCTTTAAAATATTATTTTCTTTCTATACATTTGTTTAGTTAATTCAATAAGGCACATTTAGATTGAATAAGCAGGCAGGGACCAACTATCTGCCCATTCCCAGGAGATTTTTCAGTGAGCTCTGATGATTTCTTTGGATGTAGTGGGTTTTCTGCAGAAGAATTTTTTTACTATCTATTATTTCTTTCTTTGAACATGTGTGCTTGCATTAAGACATCCAAGATAGAACTGTATGCTGGGGTCAACATAAAACTCTGTAGTTTTGTCAACTTTAAGTTCTTATAGTCAGACAGCATGGATATGGAAAGGTCACTTTGAAGAGAAATAGAGATTATCTGGAGGAACTCAACAAAAATAGACACAGTTATTCCTATTTATAGCCAGGTAAAGGGAGTATAAATTTATTTTATTTGTTTATAGGTTTGTTTTCCATTTTTAATAAAGTAATGCTATGTCTGCATAGGGAGTTAGAGTGTGCTAAGGTCCTGTTTGTTAAAAAAGAAGGGGAATACTGATTAATTTCAGGCTTTGTTAGAAAAACATGAATTTGTTCCTATTTTTAAAAAAAAGAGTTCAAGAGAAACTCATATCAATTAATATATTTAGAATATGTAGCTTTAAAGCATTGAAAAACTAAGGATAAGAGAGTGAATTCCAGCAATCCATATATGCGGAAAGAGATAAAAGATGCACATGCAACACAGCAAATTAAAAACAATAAAATTAAATAAATAAGTCTTATTGTACCAAGTAGTCACTATAAATGTGAATAAATTAAACTCACTCATTAAAAGAATCTTAGATTGGATTTAAAATTTTTCAGCTTTGCTATTTACCAAACCATACATAAAATGACACAGAAATGTTGGAAACAAAGGGATGGAAAACAATACACAAGGCACATATCAACCAAAAGAAAAATGCTGAAGCAATATTAATGTCAAACAAAATGTGATTTAAGGAAATTTAGTTAATAAAGTTACATTTCATACTGATGAAAGGAAGGAAATCTGCCAAGAGACTATCAAACATGAATTCATGCCCTAACAACATAGCCTTGAAATATATAAAGCCAAAAGCAATGGGATTATAAGGAGAAATTGAGAATCCCTGGTAAAAATAGGAGACTTTTTAAATACCTGTCAGAAATGGTTAAGCAAAATAGTTTTTTTTTTTTTTTTTTTTTTTTAAGTATAAGGATATGAAAGATTTAAGATCTAAATGAGATGGAATGGACAGAATCCTTACTTTCAAATTCTTAGTATAAATGCATTTTTAGTCCAAAAGTGATTTTCTCAAATTATATGGTTAAAAAAAATTAAAAGTTCACGTTGAATTTATCAGGGAGTTTCTTAAATTGCTTTAAAAAAAAAAGTTTATAAATGCAAAGGCACAAGGGGAAAAAAATCCACCTTTTGGTGACTTCCTTTGGCTTGCAATATGACACTGATGACAATGCCTAAATCTCAAAGTGTCAATTACTATTATAGTATCAATCCATGGTTTGATAATATTAAGTTTTTCTGCCAATATTTATAATATTATATAAATATATAATACATTTATAATATATAACTATATGTTACGTAATATATGCAATGATATACTATTATTATAATACTAGAGGTGTGCACTGGTGGGGTCCCTTGGCCTGGCATGCACCCTCTCACAATCCGGGACCCCTTGGGGGATGTCAGACTGCCAGTTTTCGGCCTGATCCCTGCAGGCCACACCAAGGGACCCCACCAGTGCATGGATATTATGCATATAAGATCTTTAGTTAATCTCTTCCCACATTCCCTCTCCCCGCCTTTCCTCTGAGATTCATCAGTCTGTTCTATCTTTCCATACCTGTGTGTTGAATGTCTGCCCCCTGGTGGTCAGTGCACATCATAGCTACTGGCCAAAAGGTCGAATGGTTGCTTAGGCTTTTATATACATAGACCAGAGGCTTGGTGCACAAGTTCATGAACCAGTGGGGTCCCTCAGCCTGGCCTGTGGGATCAGGCCAAAACTGGCTCTCCAACATCCCCTAAAGGATAATGGATTGCGAGAGGGCTCAGGCCAGGCTGAGGGACCCAACTGGTACACTACTGGGATGGAAAGAGATGTGGGAGTTTGGCCAGCCAGGGAGGGACCATAGGAAGGCTCCAGGGTGTGTCCGGCCCGTCTCACGCAGTCTCAATTGGCCGGACCCCAGCAGCAAGCTAACCTACCAGTCAGAGTGTCTTCCCCCTGGTGGTTAGTGCATGTCATAGTGAGTGGTTGAGTGGCCTTAGTATATCATTAGCATTTTATACTTTGATTGGTTGAACAGCCAACCCAACAACCAGAAACATCTCATATTAGGCTTTTATTAGATATGATAATCCTATCTAATAAAAGAGTAATATGCAAATTGACTCTCTCTCCAAGAAACAAGATAGCTACCCCCATGTGTTCAAAAATGGCTGCCCCCATGTGGACACAAGATGGCTGCCACAAGATGGCCAGCAGGGGAGGGCATATGCGGGCAATCAGGGGTGATCAGGCCAGCAGAGGAGGGCAGTTGGGGGAACCAGGCCAGCAGGGGAGGGCAGTTGTGGGGGACCAGGATTACAAGGGAGGGAAGTTAGGGGCGACCAGACTGGCAGGGGATGGCAGTTTGGGGTGACCAGGCTGGCAAGGGAGGGCAGTTAGGGGCAATCAAGCAGAGGCAGGCGAGTGGTTGGGAACCAGCAGTCCTAGATTGTGAGAGGAATGTTCAACTGCCGGTTTGGGATCGGGCCTAAACAGGCAGTCAGACATCCCTCAAGGGGTGCCAGATTGGAGAGGGTGCAGACTGGGCTGAGGGACTCCCCTCCACCCCCGTGCACCAGGCCTCTGGTTTATAATAACATAATATCAGGAGAGTTCTACCCTTGGGAATATTAGACTAAATACAGAAAGTACTGTTAGTCTAGCCAGAATGTCTCACTTCTCATGCCTTCTAGGATTGAGTTATTACACTTGAAATCACCATTTAGAGCTTACATGTTTAAAGTTTTTAAATATGTATATGACTTAACAAGTATGTCATAACTAACACGTTAAGATAAATATTGTCCTTGGGAAGGTGTTCACTTATACCAGTGGCTCTCAACCTTTCTAATGCTGTGACCCTTTAATACAGTTCCTCATGTTGTGGTGATCCCCAACCATAAAATTATTTCTGTTGCTACTTCATAACTGTGATTTTGCTACTGTTATGAATCATAATGTAAATATCTGTGTTTTCCAATGGTCTTAAGCTCTACAGCAGCGGTTCTCAACCTATGGATCACGACCCACAGGCTGAGAACCGCTAGCAGGGTCGCAACCCACAGGTTGAGAACTGCTAGCAGGGTCATGACCCACAGGTTGAGAACCGCTAGCAAGGTCTCCTAAGACCATCAGAAAACACAAATATTTACATTATGATTCATAACTGTAGCAAAATTACAGTTATGAAGTAGCAACAGAACTAATTTTATGGTTGGGAGTCACCACAACATGAGGAACTGTATTAAAGGGTCGCGGCATTAGAAAGGTTGAGAACCACTGACTTATACCCTTGATATTAACTCTACTCAAGATAATGTGTTCCAATTTTTAAGAGGTATAGTTTCTCATATTTTAACATCTCTGAAATTAAAACGAGTCTTAATAATTAATGGATCTTGCAATCTCTTTTGGCCAGGTGACAGTTGTGACATCATAGTTGTTCCTGTAATATCACAATGTCAAGAATGAAAACTTGTGTAATGGGTGGCTTAGGGGGAAAATCCCTGAGCTAACAAGGGATCATCTTTAGCTCCTAGAAACCGATGATTGTGGGGCAAATATGGAGGATATGGTGAACTATATTTAGTTATTAATTATGCTGAAGTGGGAGAAAAAAGGAGGCTAGTCTTCACATTTGCAAAGCTGGCTTGAAAGATGATGAAAATGGCATTTAGTTCTCTTATAACTTCTTTGAAGAAATACTGCATCAACAATGCTCCTGGTGGTACAGAAATTCTCAAGAAATTTGAGTTGAAAATTGGATTTGAAATATTTTTTCTTAATATATGCATGTTTGTTTAAAATCTGTCTACATTGAAAAGAACTCTTTCAAGAGTGTAAAAAAATTTAAGTGATAGAAAATAATTGTGACAGGTTGATGTTTTTTCTTTTCTTTTCTTACTGGTGCATTAAAGTAATGGGATTCTTAAATTGAAGAAATGGTTTTATGAAAATGATTTCTTAGAATTGCCTTTCAGAGCTATTGTGTAAAAACTGATCTTTAGTCTCATTCCATTGTATAAATCTGTGGTTGGGATAGAATTATAAATATACAATGATTTTTCCTTAACATTTTAAAGTTATTATTCCATCATCTTTTAATGTTTATTTTTGCTAATGAAGAGCCTGCTGTCATTCTTGTTGTTACTTCTTATTAGGTAAATGTTTTTCCCCCTCTGGTAATATTCCAATTTTTTCTCTATACTTAATATTCTAGGGCTTTAATATCCTATCTAATAAAGAGGGAATATACTAATTGACCATCACACCCTCACAAAGATTGTGGTGCCCACAGCCAATAAGGAGGGAATATGCTAGTTGACTGCTACACCCTCAAAGATGGCAGCACCCACAGCTACAAGATGGCAGCACCCAGTCCCCTCAGCCCTGCTGGGGTGGCAGGAGCATGGCACAGCCGCTCCATGTGCCTGCCTCTGAGTTCCCCAGTCACCTCAGCCCCCTAGCCGCCCAAGGCCAGCCCAAGGCACAGACAAGCCTCAGATGGCAGCTGCCCAGCCGCCTAGGGCCAACCGAGGCTCAGGTGACCATCACTGGCCGAGGCTTGTGCTGCCAGCAGTGGCAGCAGCAGAGGTGTGATGAGGACATCGCCTTCTCCTGATAGCTGGTTTGCCTCCAGCCCCTGAGGGTTCCCGAACTATGAGAGGGGGCGGACCGGGTTGAGGGACACCCCCTCCAGTGCATGAATTTTCATGCATTGGGCTTAGAGTATTGTATATAAAAGGTATGCATGTGTATATAGTGGTGGGGAGGGGTTGCCTTCTTGCATTGGTGGTTTTTTTAATGTAAAGAACATTTTTCTTCAGTTCTAGAAAACTCCTTTATTATTTCTTTGAATATTATCTCTGCCATTCTATTTTTTCCTCCTAATATTCATTCTGGATATATATTAAAGCTTACCTTTGTTTTCGCCTTATCTCTTAATTTTTTTCTTCTTTCTATCATTTTGCCCATCTTGTGTTCTGGCAGGTTTCTTCTGTTCTCTCTTATAATTTACTAGAGGCCTGGTGCATGAAATTCATGCACGGGTACAGTTCCTAAGCCTGGCCTGTGACCAGGGCCATCTTCCCCAGCTGTCCGCAGACAGCCCTCCCCCCCCACCCCACTGCCACCCACCCTTCATTCCCTGTTTGCCATGGGTGATTGGTGCCTGACGGCTTGGGGAAGGGACCCAGAGGTTGGCTGTTCCTGCCTCCTCACCAGCCCCACCCCCGCCCCCTGCCACAGACGGCCATCAGGTGATCAGAACCTGCTGGAAGGGGAAAGGGACCAAGAGATGGTCAGTTTGCCTCATCCTGACTGGTCCAACGGTCATTCTGGTTGTTTTGCTGTTAGGGTAAATTTGCATATTACTCTTTTATTATATAGGATTGATTTTTTTTTTCTCTTTAAAAGTGTGTCTGGTGTACTATTTAAATCTATTACTTGAGCATTGTTATTTCTAATACTGATATCCATTTCTTGGACTTCTTCTTGGTTCTTTTTCATATTCACTTGTTTGCTTTAGGATGGTTTTTCTTTCTTGAGCTCTTTGAACATATTAAACTTATATTTTAATGTGCCATACATATTGATTTATTATCTCTAACTCCTTGGATAAGAACTCTTTTTGGGAAGTCTATAGACTACTGACTTAGATATTTTGTAATTCTTGTGTATGAATTGATCTTCTGGGTTTTTTTTTTATGACCATGTGTGATCTAGGAAGTGAGTTAACTGCCTAGGCCCTGAAGGTTTCATCAGCTTCTAACCAATTTTTATGTTAGCATCTTAGCTTGAAGTTTCCACCCCACAAAGATAAATAAAATTTGAGTCACCTATGTATATATTTCTTTACCAGCTTGGGGTTTCTGCATGTTTCCGTTGCTTTTTCCGTTGTCCTACAGTTGTTTCCCAGATTTAAGCTTCACTAGGTCTCTGCTGATTGAGGAACCTGTGGCCTTACCCTGTAGCCTCAAATGGTACACACAACTTAGCATATTTCCACTTACTAAGGCACACACCTCATTCAATTCACCCCCTTGGACAGAATAGTTTCAATTCTGTTGATTGACATAAATGCCCTCTCTTTCTGGCACCTAACAAATTATATTCTTTCTTCAAAAACTCTGCTTTGTATTTTTAAAGAAAATATTTTTATTGATTTCAGAGAGGAAGAGAGAGAGAGAGAAAAAAAAAAATCAATGATGAGAGAGAATCATCAACCGGCTGTCTCCTGCATGCCCCCACTGGGGATCAAGCCCACAATCTGGGCATGTACTCTGACCAGGAATCGAACCATGACCTTCTGGTTCAGAGGTCAATGCTCAACCACTGAGCCACGCCAGCCAGACATTTACAAAATACTTTTATTAAGTGCTTCTAAACGGTTATTTTTAGGGGTTTGGAGTACAAGAGAGTGATTCTAATGTGTCTTGATCCACCATTTTGGAGTTCTCTAAACTTTTTTTCTTCCATTCCTCTCTTGCCCCCATTTAAGGTTTGGGGTCATGAACAGGTTTAATTTTTGAGGAACTTGTACCCCTATAGGTGGGTTCACTTGATTCCACAAAAGGAACAACCACCACTTCAGCCATGGGTTTACCTTCTCTACACCTGGTATAAGAGTTTAATTTTGAGATTCCTTCCCAAACAGTTACAAGTACATCTTCTAATGGCCTGTTGTCATTCAGTATACAGTGCCAGACTACAAAATTCAGCTTTGGAACACCAGTTACATCACCTTCTGCCCCAATAGCAACTAGATTTTCCTAGGATATGACCAATACCCTTTGATTCTTTTGGTGAATGACAAACTTTCAGCTTCTAGTACAGAAAGGATAAAGAGATGCATGTTATTTCTAAGTCAACAATTTGAAATTACACCACTCATTTCCAATACAGTCTTATAAATTGAAATCATCTTAGATTTGAGGCACAAGGCACACTGAATTCTGATTTGTGGTCTTTCTTCATTTTATGTGAGCCATAGGAGGGGTACTCACTGAATTTTGGACATATATCATCTTGGAATTTGGCTGCTGACTTATTAAGTGTCTTTCTCTAGAGAGATCTTTATCTATTTATCATTATAATAACCTTGACTATACATTCTTCTCTCCTGCATCTCAGAATTTTAAAGGGAGCACTCTTTTAATGCCTTTCTATGTAAATTAGTTGGACCCAGCCATTTCTTTCCATAGTACCTGATAGCTTGATGAAAGCTAGAATATCCTTTCTGTAATTCTCCCCTATTCTTTTAGTTATCTAATGACTTGAAGTTTTAATATCTGGTTATCTTTTGTTCTGTATTGAGATAAAATAATATATAGAACAGCATTTTTATAACCTGTTAGTATTTATTTTTTCCTTTTTACTAAATTTATTGGAGTGACACTGGTTAACAAAAATATACAGGTTCAGGTGTAGTTTCACAACACATCATTTGTACCCTGTATTGTGTGTTCACCACCCCAAGTCAAGTCTCCATCCTGGACAACAGTAAACAGTGTGGTGTTTGCTGGTGGGGAGAGGGGCACAGAGAGGAGGTGGAGGATGGTGTAGGGGGATAAATGGTGATGGAGGCATACTGTTAACATTTTTAAAACATAATTTGACATGGTCTATATAAATTTACTGCCATTTAATGTGTCTACTTAAGTAAGTGTACCAAATTAAACTTTGGCAATACTGCTTGAATACAACCTACAATGATTACAGGGGCTTTTGGACTGGGTACCAGAACCCTAACTAATGCTGAAGCAAGCATAGCCCCATCACACCTGGTAACTGCATTTACTCCTTTTGTTTTGGGCTCTGATATCACCACTGCTACTCAGTCTGGAACTGCCACAGGTCTCTCACAAATAGGGGGAAGTGCATCTCAGATTGGGAGCACGTTTCTCCACAGGGAAGGAAGCTCAAGCAACAATATTTGCAGAATGAGCCCTCATTCCTGCCTCTGAGACATCGTGGAACAATTGCTGCAAAACCAATTGCTCCTTTCAATCTTGGCAGACAGTCTAGGTTTGAACTTTGCTCTCTAATGGAGAAGCACAGTATTCAAGATTGATTTTGAGTTTCTCGTTTCATTGCTTCAAATCAGAGTTCAACTTACTTCTTTTGTTGGAAGTTAGTGTCATTGATGAATGTGATAGAAATTAAGTCCAAACTGCTGGTTATAGTTTTATACTTTAGGTTAGGTACCAAGGAGTGTTTGTTTTGGAAAAAGTTACAACTTTCTGAGAACCAGTAGTCTAGATTTAGTAATAATAGAGTTATATTGAAATGTTTTATTCAGTCATTTAATGGTTGTATTTATTTATTTATTTATTTATTTATTTAAATTTCTTTATTGATTTTTTAAATATATATTTTATTGATTTTTTACAGAGAGGAAGGGAGAGAGATAGAGAGCTAGAAACGTCGATGAGAGAGAAACATCGACCAGCTGCCTCTTGCACACCCCCTACCGGGGATGTGCCCGCAACCAATGTACATGCCCTTGACCAAAATCGAACCTGGGACCTTTCAGTCCACAGACTGACGCTCTACCACTGAACCAAACCGGCTTCGGCTAAATTTCTTTATTGATTAAAGTATCACATATTTGTCCTCAACCCCCATTCCAATCTCTCACCCCTTCCCACTTATGCTCCCACACCCCCCCCCCCCTTTTGTCCTTGATCACTGGTTAGGCTCATATGTATACACACAAGTCCTTTGGTTGATCTCTCCCTTTTATCCCCACCCTCCCTTTGAGGTCAAACAGTCTGACCCATGGCTCCTTATCTCTGGGTCTATTCTTGTTCATCAGTCTATGTTGTTCATCATTTCCCCTAGATGAGTGAGATTCTGTCCTACTGGAAATATACTTATAAGAATCGAAAATGAGACAAGCAATAATGGTTATGCTGAAATGCATATGAATCAGTCTGTAATGAGTTTCTTTCTGGGCCAACAGTTCTTTTGAGACCCAATTTCAACAGTTCTTTTGAGACCCAAATTTTTTATGTGTATATGTCAGCAATGATATTTCAGTCCTAGATGGTGGGCAAATGGTGGTAATGCAGGTCTGACCCTCTCTGGTTTGGTCCTGGGCAACCTGCAGTGATACACAGCTGCTGACTGTTATTATGGCAAGGCGTCATCAGTGTCTTCTATCTCTGGACTGCTTGTCTTCTGTCTTCATGGCTGGAGTAGTCCTGTCAATTCCTCTCTGTTGCCGGAATCCACATGGTCTTAGCATTGTTTTCTGAAAATATACAAATGTATTCTCGACCAAAAGTTAATAAAGGCGCAACCAAGTACCAAGATTATTCTACCCAGCAAAGCTATCATTCAGAATTGAAGGTCAGATAAATAACTTCAGAAAAAGCTAAAGCAGTTCATCACCGCCAAATCAGTAATGTATAAAATGCTGGAAGATATTCTTAGGAAGAAGAAAAAGGTAAAGATAAAAATTATGAACAACAAATATATATCTATCAACAAGTAAATCTAAAAATCAAGTAAATAAAAAAAATCTGCTGAACCGAATAATCTGGTAAATATAATATAATCAGAGGCATAGAAAGGGAGTGGTATCATAATCCTCAGGGGATAAGGAATGTGGGGCTTGAGGAACAAGGCTGGACAAAAATCATACACCTATGGATGAGGACAGTGGGGGGGGGAGTGGGTAAGGGAAAGGAGTGGGTTGGGAACCAGATGGATGGGAGCTATGGGGGCAAAAATAGTAACAACTGAACAATAAAGATTTAATTTAAGAAATTGAAAAAAAAAGTTAATAAAGGAATATTTTCTATAAATTTGACTTGCAATCCTTTTTCATTTTTTGCCTGGCTTGATTTTAACACCATGATTTTCCTCTGGCTTGTTTTAACACCATGTGTGTTTTTCATGGATGTCTTGCCGTTAGCATTATAATTAATTTTCTAAAGAACAAATTTTCTAGATGCAATTTACTTACAGGATATTTTTCTTACATGATATTCTTCTACTTTCCCCCTTTTTTGATTTAAATATTAGGAGGCTTTTGAAAATTTTATAATGTTGTCTTGATAGCTTTTAAATTTTAATTTTTTGCACTATAATATTACTGCTTTAGGTTCCTTTCCTGTTGTGAGATTTTATCATGAAATAAACTACCAATAAAAATTTTAGTTAACACTTTATGAACAGATTTTTGTCCAGTGCAGTTAATTTTTCTAGAATATTCTCTTATTTCAATTAGCCAATTTAAGTTAGCCTGAAAACTTGTCTATTATTTTACTGTCAATTTTATTACTCTAAAACTTATTTTACTGTGTAAATATTAGTGGAAAGGATTACTTGCCTTCTTGAGTAGGCTCTGAGCATTCCTGGTGGTAGGCTGGATTTAGATATCAAAAACCTACTTCTCCACACCATGGGTACAAGACAACTCAAACAAGTCTTGTTGTAGTGAGAGAGCAGCTGCTGTCAGCCAAGTCTCTGTCTTCCACCTGGGTCCCGAGTTGAGCTGGGCATGGGAAGTTAAGCAGCCATGGGGGCAGGAGACTCCCTCAGCAGGGGTGAGGGTTCAGGCCCCTGCAAAGTTGGTGGGGGGGTGAGAGTCTGTGCCCCACCTCAGTTCACCCCCAAGTTCTCTCCTGATGGACCCTCTTCGACTGTGCTTGTCTTAGGTTGTTCCTTTCCTGAGGAATTTTACCTGTCTCTGGCTAACCAGCCATCCTCTGGGGCCAAGCAAGGTGATGTGAGGTTCAGTTCTGTCTCCTTGGTATCCTATGCCCCCGTGGCCTCCACGTCTAGTTCCTGCCTTAGGATCCCCTTGCCTGCTGGCGGGACTCCAACACTGATCACATATCTTGGGGGACCCAGGTTTCTTCTCCAGGGAGGGCCCAGCTCGCCCCACTGGGTGAGAGACAGATCCATGGTACCAGTCATCAGGAGGCTTCAACCTCGACATGAACAGAAAACTCAGGCAGCAGCTGTGGGCAATTGTATTGTGAGAAGAGGGTCCCCCTTGGCGAAAAGAGCAAGATGGGCCAATATAGAATGCTCAGTTGCCTTCCCACGAGACCCTCTATACCAGGGGTCCTCAAACTTTTTAAAGTGGGGGCCAGATCACGGTCCCTCAGAGAGCTGGAGGGCCGGACTATATGAACTACTAATTCCTATTGTAACACCTCAGCTGCGCTCACTGCCCAAAAAACCTGGCGGGCCCGATCAGACTCCTCTGCGGGCCGCATGTGGCCCGCGGGCCGTAGTTTGAAGATCCCTGCTCTATACAATGGAAGGGATTAAATCCTTTCATGTCCTTTTTAAATTGCTGCCAGACATTCAAAGAGTTAATTCGTAAGTTTGCTTGGGATAATTGTACATTATGTTGTTGTAATTCTAGAGTATTAAGAGATGTGTTATCTTTGTCTCCACGCACCAAAAAAAGATTATTTTTTATTGATCCTCAAGGGTTCGAGGTAATATTATAAGTAATTAGTATAACACAAGTCTGGGAAAAATTTTAATGACATTGTAGAATAATATAATATAAGGATATTCTTTGTTCTAGGCCATGGAAATTCTAATGGCTGTATTTAGCAAATACATTCTTATCTACTCTCTGTTGATATGTTCTATTTTCATTTTAAAAAATAAAACTTCTGAAATGAAATTCATCAGAAGGTATAATAGCACAGGAAAGAATACCTTTGGAGTAGTATAAAATTTTAAAGACTATTAAAATAATAATGCAATATGGCATGGTTGGGGAAGGGTAGTTTGGCTGGTAGATACATCTTACATATGCATGTGTTATCAGTGCCCAAATAATTAAGATTCGAGGGGAAAAAAGAAAAACGAATAATTATTATTCAGTAAAATTCATTTATCCTATATTGAACATTAATCAGGAGATATTTAGGATCTTGCCAAAGCAAAATGCAGTTAATAAATAGTTCTGGTTTATAAGACATACAAACTTGGTTTTATTGTAGATGTCTGATATTTTAGAACTTGAGAAATAACATTGAAATAGTAATACATTTTACTTTATAGTGTATTTTATTAAAATAGATATTCAGAGTAATGATTTCAGAACTTTCAGCAATAACCACAAGGAAAAATATTTTTTAGATTATGGATACTATAGAAATAACAAATTTATAATTTGTAGCAGTGATAATAATACTAATTTTGATTGTTTGATATGGCATTGTAGGTCATAGCAAGATAAGGTGGAGCATTTAAATAATTATGATGCTAGAATATTTGGTCCCTATTTTAGAGGTACACCATTTTAATTGTGTGCAAATGAATTTTTGATGTTAGAAATACAGTGGAATCCGGTTCTGGAAGTTAATTTGTTCCTGACAGCAGTTCGAGATGTGATTTGTTCAAAAACCCCAAATCATTTTTTCCCAATATAAATTGAAGTAATCCATTCCAGACCCCCAAATGATTATGTTTTAACCTTTCTAATATACAGTACTAGAGGCCTGGTGTATGAAAATTCATGCACTGGAGGGGGGGTTTCCTCAGCCCAGCCTGCCCCCCTCTCACAGTTTGGAAGCCCTCAGGGGTGGGAGGCAACCCGGTGATCAGGGGAAGGCCAAGCCCCCATCACACCTCTGCTGCTGCCAAGGCTGTCAGCACAAGCCTCAGCTGGCCTTGGTTACCTGAGCTTTGGGTCGCCCTGAGCGGCTGGGAAGCCACCATATGAGGCTTGCCTGTGCCTCAGCCCAGCCCTACATGGCTGAGGGGCTGAGGGGACCGGGGGACTATGGAGGCAGGCACACAGAGCAGGCACACAGAGCAGCCGTATCCACAGCTGTGCCTTGTGCCTGCTTCCTGGGCAGGGCTGAGGGGACTGGACGCCGCCATCTTGTGGCTGTGGGTGCCACCATCTTTGAGAGTGTGGCACTCAATTAGCATATTCCCTACTTATTGGCTGTGGGCACTGCCAACTTTTTGAGGCTGTAATAGTCAATTAGCATATTCCCTCTTTATGATGTAGGATATATTTAATGTACTGTTTAGTATATAAACAAACACTTTTTAAATTTATCAAACTATCCCCTACTAGCCTTAAACAAATCACTTTCAGCACTCTTCCTCAGGTGTCTTTCAGGAGGTTCAGTGTGCAGCATCTCGATTTTTCACATATCATTGCCTCTGAAATGCTATCACTGGCTAACTGCTTTTCTTAAAAATCCAAATCAGCAACAGCTTTTCTACTTCTTCAAGTGCCTGTGATCATTGTTTTGTGAGCACTTTCACACCCTTTGCAACATCAGCACTCTTGATGGCCTCTTTATGTTTTAAAATTGTGCTAATTGTCCATTTAGTCAGCAAAAAAACAACAACAAAACCCACAAAAATATTTACAGCACAATTTCCAGAGATATTAACATGCTCTCAAATTCTCTCCATTGTTTGTGGCCTGAGAGCCTCTTCTTGTCTGGTCAAGAACCCAAGGTTTTGTTCCACAACCAACACATTTTTTTCCATGAACATCTTAGTGGAGAACTGAATTGTTTGAGATGGGAGACGTTCAAGACCCGAGGTATGACTGTAATACGTATCTGTGATTAAAAAAAACAACTAGGAAATAAATGTTTGACTCTTGACTCTATTTACTAGTTCTATGACATTGGGCAAATTGCTTTAACTTTTCAATGTTTGGTTTGTTCCTTTGTAAGTACTGAGCACAGGGCAGTTGAAAGGATTTAATAAATTAATATAGGTAGAATACTTAGAACCTTGCCTGACATGTGACAGGCACTTAATAAATGTTACCTATCTTGTTGTTTTTATAAAGGTGTATATCCCCCTGAAATGCTTTATAACATTGAATATTATTTTAAAATATTATTTATATATATATATATATATATATATATATATATATATATATATATATATATATATTTTTTTTTTTTTTTTTTTTTTTCCAAGAGAGAAAGGAAAGGAAGAAAAATAGAAACATCAGTGATGCCCTAACCAGTTTGGCTCAGTAGATAGAGTGTCGGCCTGTGGACTGAAGGGTCCCAGGTTCTATTCTGGTCAAGGGTGTGTACTTTGGTTGCGGGCACATCCCCAGTAGGGACTGTGCAGGAGGCAGCTGATCGGTGTTTCTCTCTCATTGATGTTTCTAACTCTCTATCCCTCTCCCTTTCTCTCTGTAAAAAATCAATAAAATATATTTTAAAAAAGAAAAGAAAAGAAACATCAGTGATGAGAGAGAATCATTGATCAGCTGCCTCCTATACACTCTCCACTAGGGATGGAGCCTGCAACCTAGTCATGTGCCCTTGACCAGAATCGAGCCTGGCTGATGCTCTATCCACTGAGTCAAACTGGCTAGGGAACATTGAATACTTTTTTGTGTGTTTGTTTAAGCTTTGGTAGTTCAGAAAACACTATCAGCATAATCTTAATTTACATTTTCTTAATTATTAGTAAAACTGACATTTCAAATTATTTATTGATTAATTATATTTGAGCATTTTGTGAGAAAGATAGAGAAAATTCTGTCTTTTGCTCAGTTTTCTAATATGATGTTTATGCTTTTGACATTGATATAAGAAGTATTTTTCCCAATTGGTTTGATTTTTACTTTTGTAAGAGTTTTATAGATATTAAAATATTTTAATTTTAATTTTTTGTTGAATTTATTGGGATGACATGTTAATAAAATTATATAGATTTCAGATGTACAATTCTGTAATATGTTGCCTATATATTGTATTATGTGTTAACCACCCCAAGTCAACTGTCCTTTCATCATGATTTATACCCTCTATACCCTCTTCCCTCTTCTACCCTTTCTTTGCCTCTGGTAATCACCATAGTGTTTTTGGTGTCTATGAAGTTTCTTTTTTTGTTTAATCCCCTCACCTTTTTCGCCCAACCCTTTTCTGACAGCTGGCAGTGTGTTCTGTATATATGAGTCTGTTTCTATAATATTTTGTTAGTTTATTTTGTTCATTAGTTTCCACATATGAGTTTAATCATATGATACTTGTATTTCTATGACTGACTTATGGAACTATCTTATGACCCAGTGATTCCACTTTTGAGACTATATCCAAAGAAATCAGAAACATTAATTCAAAGAATATTTGTACTTCTATGTTCATTGTTGCATTATTTACAATAGCTAAGATTTGGAAGTAGCCCAAGTGTCCATCAGTAGATGAGTGAATAAAAAAGTGGTGTTTACATTTGCATAATGGAATACTGTGCAGCCTTAAAAAAAATGGATATCTTACTCTTTGTGACAGCATAAGTGGAACTGTAGAGCATTATGCTAAGTGAAATAAGCCAGTCAGATAAATATTTTATCTTAAATTTTTTTTTTAATTAAGCCTTTTGCTTTGACATAATTGTAGGTATTCATGCACTTGTAAGCAATAATAAAGAGAACCTTTGCCCATTTTCTACCAGTGGTAACATCTTGCATAAATATAGTGTAATATCTCACTCAGGATATTGATATTGATAGAAAAGATATAGAATAGTTCTGTCACCACAGGATTCCCCTATGTGTCCTTTCATAACAATATTCACATCTCTCTGTTCCCACCCCCGTTTAACACTGGCAAGCAATTTGTTTTGTCATTTAAAAAATGCTGTATAAATGGATTCATACAGTATGTCATTTTAGAGGAATGGCTTTTTTTTCACTCAGCATAATTTAGAGATTCATCCAGATTGTTGTGTTTATCAATTGTTTGTTTTATTTCTGCATAGTATTATTCTATAGTATAGATATGCATAGTTGATGTTAACAATTTTCCCATTGTTATTGTTTCCACTTTTTGTCTGTTAAGAATAAAACAGCTGCAAACATTTGTGTACAGGTTTTTTGTTTGTTTGTTTTGGTGTGTGAATGTAAGTCTTTATTTCTCTGGGATAAATGCTCAGGAGTGTAATTGCTGAGTCATATGCTAATTGCATATTCAATCTTATAAAAAACTGCCAAACTGTTTTCCAGAGTGGTTGTACCATTTTACATACCCATCGGAAAGTATGTGATCCAATTTCTCTGTATCTTCACTATCATTTGGTTTTAGAACTAGTTTTTCATTTTAGCCATTCTTGCAAATAGTGATCACATATTGTGGTTTTTATTTGTATATCTTTAAGTTGTCATAATATTGAACATTTTTTTCTGTGCTTATTTGCCATCTGTATATTCTGTCTGTTAATGTCATTTTTAGTCAGAAAAAAAAAAGAACACAACAACAACATCCAAATATAGCAATGTATTATATGGGCCTTTTTTACACAAGGATTTTGAAAATGTTCCCCCCCCACAAACATTTTATTTTTAAAATTTATCATTATTGTTGAAAGTATTACGTGTTCCCTTTTTGCCCATTGACCCCCTCCACCCTGCACCAACCCCCCTCTCCCAACAAGGCCTTCACCACACTATTGTCTGTTTCCATGTATTTTTAATAAATCTTTATTGTTCAGATTATTACAGGTGTTCCTCCTTCCCTCCCCCCCCCATAACTCCCCTCCACCTGATTCCCCACCCCACCCCATGCCCTTACATCCTGCCACTGTCTTCATCCATAAGTATAATATTTTTGTCCAGTCCCTTCCCACACCCCTCACACCCTCTTTCCCCTGAGAATTGTCAGTCCAATCCCTTTCTATGTCCCTAATTCTATTATATTCATCAGTCCATTCTGTTCATCAGATATTTTATTCACTTGATTTTTAGATTCACTTGTTGGTAGATATGTGTTTGATGTCTTTTTGTTGTTCATAATTTTTATCTTTACCTTTTTCTCCTTCCTCATCTTAAAGAACACCCTTCAGCATTTCATGTAATCCTGGTTTGGTGGCGGTGAACTCCTTTAGCTTTTTCTTGTCTGTGAAGCAATTTATCTGACCTTCAATTCTGAATGATAGCTTTGCTGGGTAGAGTAATCTTGGTTGTAGGTTCTTGCTATTCATCACTTTGAATATTTCTTGCCATTCCCATCTAGCCTGCATTGTTTCTGTTGAGAAATCAGCTGACAGTCATATGGGTACTCCCTTGTAGGTAACTAACTATTATATTTTTCTCTTGCTGCTTTCAAGATTCTCTCTGTCTTTTGCCCTTGGCATTTTAATTATGATGCGTGTTGGTGTGTTCCTCTTTGGATTCCTTTTGTTTGGGGTTCTGTGTGCTTTCTGAGCTTGTAAGTCTATTTCTTTTACCAGATAGGGAAAGTTTTCTGTCATTATTTCTTCTAATATGTTTTCAATATTTTGCTCTCTCTCTTCTTCTGGCACCCAAAAAATTCAGATGTTGGTACGCTTAAAGGTGTCCCAGAGGCTCCTTACACTATCTTCATATTTTTGGATTATTTTTTGTTTTTCTGGTTGGGTGCTTTTTGTTTCCTCATATTTCAGATCTTTGGTTTGATTCTTGGGGTACATTGATCTACAGTTGAGTTTCTGTATATTCTTTATTTCAGACAGTGTATGCTTAATTTCTGACTGGTCCTTTTCCTTTTTTTTTTTTTTGCATTCTCATTAAGGTTCTTGAAGGTTTCATTAAGCTCATCAAAGGTCTCATCAAATTTCTCAGCGGTTTTTAGAAGATTCTTGAGTAACCTTATAAATATGGTTTTCAACTCTATGTCATCCAGTAGTTTGCTTTCCTCCATTTCTTTCATTCGTGACATGTTTGTCTCTGCATTTTGGCTGCTTCTCTGTGTTGATGGAGTGGCTTTGTGTGGTAGGGGCCAGTCAATCCACCTCCCGAATCACCTGAGTTGGAAGCTCTTGGTACACCCCTTTGTGGGCTGAGTGCAAAGTTTTGGTGTAGTCAAGCCTTGATTGCTGTTGGTACACTGGGAGGAATTTACATCCAGGCCAATTGGCTGTGAGGACCCGCTGTGTCTATAATGGAAGAACTGCTACACTGGAGACATGCTATGGTGCAGGCCTTGTTTCAGTGGGGCTTTGCTGCTCACTGAATCTGCCTCTTGAATGTGTCACTTATGGATGTAAGGGGTTGAAATCTGTTGTCTCACACTGACCAGTAGGTACACTGGCTTCTGGATCTCCAATAAGGTGCAGGTCAGCTACTGTCTGAGGCTACCTAGCAGGAGGCACAGTGAGAACTACAGTTTTTTCCTCTTTGCTTGGTGTTTGGAGGTTTTGGAGCTGTCTGACCAGGGCTGCAAATTTGCTAGGTTATGCTGTGATAGGGCAGGCCATTCATATGCAAAAGCCACTGCTTGGAGCTTGCGTGGGTTTGTAGGTTATGTGGAGTGGGGTCTCAAGGCATCACTAGGCTAGGTCATGGCAAACAGCATCAGCTGTCTCTGTGTCTCAGACCGCATCCCTGCATCCCATGTCCCACGCAGTAAACAATTATTCCTGCATGTAGCTCTGCAAGCAAGCCACTCTCACTTTCTGACCTGATGGCAGACTTTCTAGCTTCTCCCCGTAGAAGTTTGGGTCCCCTGCATCTCCCCAGAAACTGGATTTCAGAGTAATTGGGAGCTTGTCTCCCTTCGGGTTGAAAAAAACAACACCTGCTCCCAGCCCGGATCACGTGCCTCTGTACCTCAGCTTTTCAGCACTTGTGCATGTCTCAATGCTCTTTTCTCTTTCCTTCTACGTGTAGAACTTCCACTCAGACAGCTTTCCTGTGGTTCTGGATGATAGACGTTTTGTCTTTTAGTTGTAGTTTTGAAATTGTTGTGCTAGGCAATAGTTTAGGTGTTAACCTATGCTGCCATCTTGGATCCTTCCTGTTTCCATGTTTTTATAAAAGACAGAAATGTTGGTCTTTTAGGACCTGGCTGGAGGCAAGATGATGGGTTTTCTTTGAGCAGCTGTCAAGGGATGAAAATAGGTATGCATAGAAGCAAATTTTAAAAGCACTTTCTCCTCAAATCTTTTTCCATACCACCTGATAAACATCTTGATTCACCATGGCTGTATCAGTAGTGAAATGGGTGATATCAAGCACAACTATCTTGAAACATTTATTTCCGATCCAAAATGGAGCTTTATATTGTGCTTGTCATAAACCCACATACTCTTCTCTTCCAGATGACTATAATTACAAAGTAGTACTTGCTTTGGCATCTGATGGCAGGATGATAGTTTGCTACCATCCTTCTGTGGATATTCCCTATGAACACACCAAGCCTAACCCCTGGCCAGATCCTGTGCATAATTATGAAGAAACCCAGTATAAAATACTGAAAACCAGATTAGAAGAAAAAGATGAACATTTTGAGCAAGGACCCATGATAGAACAACTTAGCAAAATGTACTTTACTACTAAGCACTGTTGGTATCCTCATGGACAGTATTATACATGTCAAAAGACAGATGATATTGAGGTTTTCAGTAAAATGTTGTCCTGTTTCTCATTTGCCATTTGAGAAAATGCAATCAGGTATATTCACTTCTATGTCATATAGTAAAATAATAATAATAAAATGTCTTTTCATCTATTAAGAAAAAAAGACAGAAGTGTTGTTCAACTGGATTCTTTTCCTGTTGTTAGATTTACACCTAAGTATTTTTTCCTTTTTTTAAAAAGTGATTGTAAGTGGTACTGTATTTTTCATTTTAGTGTTCACTTGTTTATTGTTAGATGTAAAAATACAATTTATTTTGTATATTTATCTTGTATCCTGTGACTCTGATGAACTCACTTATTCGAGCAGTATTTTTGGAGATTTCTTAGGACTTTCAACATAGTCACCTGCAAATAGGGACAGTTTTATTTATTTCCTTCCAATTAGATGTCTTCCCCTCTCCATTTCCCAATACTATGTTGGAGAAGAGTGATGAGAGCAAGCATCAATTTTTTCCCCCAATGTTAAGGAAAAACATCTAGTTTCTCATCATTAAGTATGATATTAGCTGTAGTTTCTTATAGATGCTCTTCATTAAGTTTATGTTCCACTCCATTCATGTTTTTCTGAGAATTTTTTTTTTTTTTTACCTTGACTGGATGTTGAATTTTCTAAAATGCTTTTTCTTGCCCAGCTGGTGGGACTCAGTGGTTGAGCATTGACCCATGCACCAGGAGTTCTCCAGTTCCATTCCAGGTAAGGCTGGTTGTATTCCAAGTCAGGGTACTTACCCAATGTCAGGCTCAATCCCCAGCAGGGGGGTATAGGAGGCAGCCTATGGATCCATGTTTCTAGCTCTCTCTCCCTCTCCCTCTCTAAAAGAAAATAAAATCAATAAAAACGTATTTTTAAAAAATGCTTTTTCTTCATTGATTGATATGATCACGTGGACCACAATGATTTCCTGTGTTGATGGATTTCCAAATATTGCACTTACCTTACATCCTGGTATAAATTTTATTTGATCATGGTATATAATCCTCTTAAAAAGTGCTAAATTATATTTGCTTATATTTTAAGGATTCTTGCATTCATATTTAAAAAGGAAAATGTTCTGAAAGTTTTCTTTTTTATATTGTCTTTATCTGGTTTTGGTTAGGATATAATACAGGCTTCATAAAATAAGTTTGTGTTTGTCGTCTTTTATTTTCTGAAAGAAATTCTTTAAGCATTTGGTAGAATTCTCCAGTGAAAGCATCTGGACCTGGACATTTTGTTTCTAGGACTATTAATTTAACCTAAATGTGACTTTTGAAGTTTTACTATTACAAATCAATATACAACAAAACAAACTTTTAATTATTATAGGTATTACAGAGAACCCAGCATCTTTTCTTGGGTCTCATGGGCAGAGAACAGATCCTTTCATAGTTATAGGGCTACTCAAATTATCTAGGTCATATTAATGAATCGTGGTAGTTTGTGTTTTTTGAGGAGTTTGTCAATTTCATCTAAATTATTAAATTGTAGGCATAGTATTCTTTTGATGTCTGGTGTGATGTGATATCCTGTTTCATTCCTGTTACTGGTAATTTGTATCTTCTCTCTCTCTCTCTCTCTTTCTCTCTCTCTCTCTCTCTCTCTCTCTCTCTCTCTCTCTCTCTCTCTCTTTGTTTTTTTTTTATTAGTGGTTTGTTAGTTTTATTGATTTCCCCCCACCACCCCAAAAATCAACTCTTAGATTCACTGATTTTTTTCTATTGTTTTTGTTTTTCATTTCATTTATTTCTGCTCTTTATTATTTTCATTCTTCTGCTAACTTTGGATTTATTCTGCTCTTTTACTATGTTCTTCAGATGGGAGCTTAGATTTTGATTGGACACTTTTGTTTTTAATTTTCATTGAGATATAATTGACACATAACATTATATTTGTTTCAGGTATAAAACATAATGATTCATTATTTTATATATTGTGAAATGATCACCACAATAAGTCTAACATCATCATCACACATAGTTATACATTTTTTTTCTTATGAATGAGAATTTCAGATCTACTCTCTTAGCAATTTTCAAATATATAATACAGAATTGTTAACTATAGTCACCATGCTGTACATACATCTGCTTTTCTAATGTGTATATTTACTGCTGTGAAGTTTCCCTGCTAGCACTACTTTAACTATATTGCACCAATTTTGATATGATATATTTTCATTTTCATTTAACTCATTGTATTTTTTTTAAATTTCTCTTGAGGATTAATTCCTCTTTTATCCATGGGTTATTTAGATGTGCTTAATTTATAAATGTTTAGGTATTTTCCTATTAATTTCTGTTACTGGTTTCTAGTTTGATTCTATTGTAGTTGGAGACCACACTCTACTAGTATATTATTTTTATTTTTTTAAAAAATTATTTGAGGCTTGTTTTGTGGCCCAGGATAAGGTCTATTTTGGTATATGTTCCATGGAGACTTGAAAAGCATGTGTATTGTTCTTTATTAGTTATATTCTATAAATGTCAATTGGATTCTGATGATTAATGATTTCATTGAATTCTATGCCTTTGCTAATTTACTGTCTAGATCAGTGGTTCCCAGCCTTTTTTGGCCATGTCACACCCAAGCATCTCTAAAATACTGGTGTGTCCCCCATGTGACATAATTCTTACTATGCAAAAAGTGAACTCCTATTCATGTGGAGGAAGGCTAAAAGGCAATTAACTTGGCCTAAACAAGCTTCCAAAGAGCATGGCATCCATGAAAGAGAAAAATAACAGAACAAAAGGACAAAGTACTGAGGAAGCAATCACTAAAAAATTGTCCTATCTAATAAAGAAGGAATATGCTAATTGACCATCACTCCATCACAAAGATGGCTGCACCCACAGCTGAGGCCAAGTTCCCATAAGGAGCCTTAATGAACAATTAGCAGGGATCTGAGGCTGCACCCTCCCATGCCCCTGTGGGGCTTGACAGGGGACCTCAGGCCACACACACCCCCACCCAGGGCGTGACAGGGGACCTCAAGGTGTGCTTTCTGTCCTGGTGCTGGGCTAGGGCACCTCAGGCTGCTCCCCCCACCCCAGTGCCAGGCCAGGGGACCTCAGGCCAAAACCCCCACCTGGTGGGCCTTTAGGGGGGACCTCAGGCCATGCCCCCCTTCCTGATGCTGGGCCAGAGGACCTGAAGCTATGTCCCCTGCCCAGCAGGGCTTGACAAGAGTGGGACTGGCCAGGTCTGGATCTAGCCTAATGTGGTGGTGGGGGCAGGTCTGGGTCTCACGCAATTTTGAGGAGCATGTGGGTGGATGGGGACTTGACTCTGGGTTCCATGGTGAGCCCCATACTCTGACTGGAGGAAGGTTTTCATATACATTTTACTAATTTTCTTTCATCTCTGACACTTCTTTTATAGAGAAAGGACAAATAGCAATATTAAATTATTTCCTCTAATTAATCCCCTTTTTAATGTGCATGAATTTTGTGCACCGGGTCACTAGTTAAAAAATAATATGAAGTGATATAAAAAAATAGCAAATAAAGTTTCAAAACATAGACAACTGAAATGCATAAATATGTCACCATATATATTTATATACTGTACATGAGGCCCCTAGAACCATATATTAATATGGTAGAAATTAAAAAATGAGTTATTAACAGTGAACTTTTGCATTTCACTGTGAGCTGTGGTGGTCAAACTGTGGCTCGCAAGTAACATGTGGCTCTTTGGCCCTTTGAGTGTGGCTCTTCCACAAAATATCATGGCCTGGGCGAGTCTATTTTGAAAAAGTAGCACTAGAAGTTTAAGTTTAAAAACTTTGGTTCTCAAAAAAAATTTCAATCATTGTACTGTTGATATTGGCTCTGTTGACTAATGAGTTTGCCGACCACTGTACTAGAGGCCTGGTGTACAAATTTGTGTACTGGTGAGGTATCTCTAGGTGGATTGCAGGGATCAGGTTGAAACCCGTAGTCGAACGCTGCCTGTAGCTCCTACCTGCTGCTCCTGGTTATCCCAGTCCTACTGTGCCTGTCCCGGGCTTGTGCCCATTCAGTCCTAATAGGGAGAGTCTCGCCAGCTTTGAGTCCTGTGTCTGGTGCCCTCCCAAGGGGAGTGGCCTGCGAATCAGGCTGAAACTGACTCTCCAATATCCCCCAAGGGGTTCCAGATTGCAAGAGGGCACAGGCCAGGCTGAGGGACCCCACTGGTGCACGATTGGGCTGTGGAGGGACCGCGGGAGGCTCCAGGGTGTGTCCATCCCATATCGCTCAGTCCTGATCAGCCAGACCCCAGCAGCAAGCTAACCTACCAGTCGGAGCATCTGACCCCTGATGGTCAGTGCATGTTATAACAACTGGTCAACAGGTCACCTGTCTGTCTCCTGGTGGTCAGTGCATGTCATAGTGAGAAGTTGAGCAGCCTTAGCATATTGTTAGCATATTATACTTCGGTTGTTTGTTTGTTTTGCTGTTCAGTCTATTTTCATATTACCCTTTTATTATATAGGATATCTATATAATAAATTTTATTATATAGGATATCTATATAATAAAAGGGTAATGTGCTAATTAGATTGAATATCTTCTGGATGACCTTCTGGACGACCTTCCAGACAAAGCCATGGTGGTGAGGCTGAGGCAGAGGAGGTTAGAGGCAATCAGGCAGGCAGGGGAGAGCAGTTAGGGGGATCAGGTCAGCAAGGGAGAGCAGTTAGGGGGATCAGGCTGGCAGGGGAGAGCAGTTAGGGGGATCAGGCCAGCAGGAAGGTGAGCGGTTAGGAGCCAGCAGTCCCCAGGGGTCCCAGATTGGAAAGGGTGCAGCTGGACTGAGGGGTCCCCCCGTCCCATGCACAAATTTCATTCACTGAGCCTCTAGTGTATATATATATATTTTTAAATCCTCACCCAAGATTATTTTCCCATTGATTATTAGAGAGGGGAAGAGAGAGGGAAAGACAGAGAGAAATATCAATGTGAGAGAAACACATCAATTGATTGCCTCCTACACATACCCCAACTAGGGTCTGGGCTGGGGAGGAATGTGCCCTTGACCAGAATTGAACTTGGGATCCTTTGGTCTGCAAGCCTACGCTCTATCCACTGAGCCAAACCAGCTAGGGCTGATCACATATTCTGAAGCTCTATTGTTTGGCACTAAGATTTCTTGGGGAATCCTTTATATAATATCATTATATAACAACCCTCTCTATCTTTGGTGATTTTCTTCACCCTGAAGTCTACTTTATCCATTTCTACATTTTTTGTTAACATTTCATTTCATGGTAAATTTTTCCATCTTTTAACTCTCAAACTGCCTCTATCATTATTTTTGTATTGTGTGTGTGTGTGCGTTGAGAAAAGTCCAAAAAGCCAACAACTAATCCAAAAAATGCAAACAAACAACAAACATCCTGAGATGAATGCAAACAACAAACAACAACTAATCCAAAAATTGCAAACAACAAACACCCAGATGAATATGAGGAGGCAGAGCTCTCTCCAGGAGATCTCTGACCTTTCTAAGGATTGCCTCACCAACTGTGTTTAATTTACCAATTCCAAGTAGGTGTTATTCAATTCAGTTATTCCTTCTATCTGCTCTGTGAGAAGGTGCAGGGCCCACCCGTGTATTCGATGCCATTTTGTCTATCCCTGGACAAACTTTTTAGGTGCCTGTAGCCCAGGAGGCTGGAGTCTCAGTGTTCATGGGTTCGCAGCTGAGGCAGCTGGTCCCTGGGAGGTTTCTGGGGTCTCCTCAGTTGAAGGTAAAGTTGGGCTTCCAATCACAGCTGCTCTCCCCTTCAAGATGGCACAGTCTCTGTGGCAGAGCTGGCAGCACTGGGTGAGGTTTCAGCAGTAGTAGAGGCTCCAGGCCAGGGGAGCCTGGTCCACCAGTCCCCAACAGTGTTGTGGAATATAGCTGTCCCTCACTCATGAATACAGACACTCCCTGCACGTCCACACATTCTCACTTTCTCACTCACACACTGTCATGAAGCCTGTTGTCCTGTTGGCTGCCATCTTGGCTCTCCTTTAATTTCTTTCTTGATCTCATTGGTAACCTATTTATTGTTTAATAATATGCTATATAGCCTCCATGTATTTTAGGTTTTTGAGAGGTGTTTTTTTGTTTTGTTTTGTTTTGTTTTTGTTTTTGTTTTTTGTAGTTTGTTTCTAATTTGATGTCATTGTGATCCAAGGAGATGCTTGGTATGATTTCAATTTTCTTGAACTTGTAGATACCTGTTTTGCATCCTAACACGTGGTCTATCTTTGAGAATGATTCATGTGTACTTGAGAAGAATGTATATTCTACAAATTTGGGGTGAAATGTTCTATAAACATTATTTAAATCCATCTGATCCAGTGTATCATTTAGAGTCTCTGTTTCCTCATTAATTTTTTTTGTCTGGAACATCTATCCAGTGGATTCAATGTAAGGTTATTTTTTATAAGTATTTATATATTGCCATTTTTATTGTCTTTATGCCTATGATCTCCTCTTGTCCTTTTCTTCTTCTTCTTGAAGCAGTCCCTTTAACATTTCTTGCATTGATGGTTAGGTGGTAATATACTCTTTTACACTTTTTTTTGGTCTGGAAAGCTTTTTATATCATCTTTAATTTTAAATGATAGCTTTGGTCTTTAATGTTTGAGAATCATTGGTTGGCTGCCTCTTGCATGCCCACCACTGGGGACTGAACCCACAACCCAGGCATGTGCCCTTACCAGAATCAAACCTGAGACCGATGCTCTATTCACTGAGCCCAACCACCTAGGTGTTCTTCTAGTGTGTTCTTTATGTCAGATATGTTATTCATTTCTGTCTGGTTCTGGTTCATGGTCTCTTTTTCCTTTTTCATGCTGCTATAGTTCTCATTGAGTTCCTTGTAATTTTCACTAAGCTCCTTAAGCACGTTTATAACTATTGCTTTTAACTTTATGTGTGATAGGTTGTTTGCCTCCATTTCATTTAGTTCTTTTTCTGTATATCCCTTCTTTTATTTTATTTGGGAATTGTTTTTTGTCTCCCAATTTTAGCTGTCTCTTTGTATTTACTCCTATGTATTAGGTAGAACTGTTATGCTTCCAAGTCTTTGTGGGATGGCCTTATGTAGAAAGTGTCTTGAAGGGTCCAATGATGCGGTCTCTTTGTTATCCTGAGTTGGATGCTCTAGGAATGTCCCTGTGTGTGTTATTTGGGTTCTCCTCTTATAATTTGGATTTCATTGTTGATGTTCCATTCATGGGAGGGATATCCCCTCCAACTTGCTGCCAGTGATGCCAACACGAATGTCAACATGACAATGAAGAAAGCAGCAGAAATGGCTATATTGAAGCAAGGAGGAAGTTAATAGAACTACTATGGCCAAAGCCGGTTTGGCTCAGTGGTAGAGCTTCGGTCTGTGGACTGAAAGGTCCCAGGTTCGATTCCGGTCAGGGGCATGTACATTGGTTGCGGGCACATCCTCGGTAGGGGGTGTGCAGGAGGCAGCTGGTCGATGTTTCTCTCTCATCGACGTTTCTAGCTCTCTGTCTCTCTCCCTTCCTCTCTGTAAAAAATCAATAAAAAAAATATATAAAAGAACTACTATGGGATACTATGGGAAGAAAAAAGAAAAGGAAAAAGTGAAATAATAATAATGAATTTAAAATGTAGACATAATGGCTATCTTCAGCTATAGATGGAAAAAGTAAAACAGAAAAAAATGAGAAAAAACAAACAAGAAAGAACAATAAAAAGAGACAAAAAGTAGAATAGAATAAAAGGAAAGAGAGAAATTAGAGATATGCAAGGAGAAAGAGAAAACAGAAAATAAGGGTGGAATAAAAAACAAATAATAACAAAACAAAGAAAAAAGCCACATGCGCCCACAAACACACAAAACAACAAAAGTATACACATTCACACATTTTAAAATCTTTGGGTCTGGTGTTTGTGGAGCTTACTGGATTTTGCTCTGATGTTGCTGAATCTGGTCCCTTGGTGTGTCTATCCTGGACCTCCTATGAGGTTCTCTGGTGCAGAACAGTGTGAGTCACAGTCCCTTTCTGTCCCTGGACAACCTAATTAGGTCCAATAGGTTGAAGCCCTAGTAGTACAGTGGGTTGTGCCTCCTTAGCCCAGAGGCTGGGTCTACTTTGAGCCTCGTGCCTTGATTGTTCCTCTTCTGAAGTGAGCTCCTTTCCTCTGTGGAGTTAGGCTCTGCAGGGGTATGCTGTTCTTAATCAGGATGGTTTGATTAGACTCGTGTTGGGGGTGATGCAGTAGCTTTTAGGAGGGGTGGGCAGGGTACTTCTTCTTCTAATACCTCACTATGCCTAGTTTGCTGCCACTTCCTCTTTGCCATCTGCAGGGGCACAGATTTTCCACCCTAGGCTGTCCACCCTTGCATCTGGTCACTGCAGGTCAGGTCAGAGCATTTGTTTTGACAGTGGTAAAGAGGGCACCTCCTGCATTCCATTTGGGCAGGGCTGACCCTTGTTCCTGGTCCTACTGTCCAGCCCCCTTTCAGCTCATCAGCATATGTTACTCCAAGGAATAGAGGGTCTCCCAGATTCAATGTTGGGTGTGTCCTTCAGATCCCTCCAGTATAGGCTGTCCCTGGGCTCCACTGCATGGCCCTTCCCACTGGTCAGGAGGAGCTCCCCAGGCTGCAGTATTCAGAGTGCTAGTGATATTCTTTCCAGAGACATCAGTCCCAGGTTTCCACTGCTGTACCCACTCCATTGTTTTCACAGCCAGTGCCCTCAGGGCATCCTTTCTCAGTCCCAGGCCCTCCCATCTCACCCACAGATCTACAGCCTTTTTAGTCTCCACAGGTCCTCAGTTCTAATATGTCTGGGTCAGGAGGGGCTACATCCACCTCCTGGCCTTCAGCAGTTTTTGTCCCCTAGCCCTGGTGGTGGACCGAGCAGCTAGGCTCTAGGGCAGCGGTGGCAGCATAGTAGTGGTAGCAGTGGGTGAGTATACAACAGGGGTGAGAGTCCTGCCAAGTCAGTGGTGGTCGCACTGTGGTGGCACAGAATCCAGGCTGGGTACTCATTGGGTACACAGGGTCAGACTGGGTGCATGCCAGGTACATGGAGGTCCCACCAGTGTCTACAGCATGCGTTCAGAGTTGGGTTTGTGACCTATGTGGTAGCACGGGGGTGGTGGCAGGGTGTACATGGGTATAGGCCAAGGCTGCAGTGAGTCCAGGTGGTGGTGAGGCTTGGCACCTAGCCACTGCCACTTCCCGCAGCCCCTTTCAAGGAGGACCTTGTAACCCTTTCAAGATGGTGTGCTCTCCAAGCTGGAGCTGCACCCAAGAAGTGGCTGTAGTGATAGCAGTGGCTACTTGTGGCAGTAGCTCAGGGCCCTGCAGGTGTCAGTTGCAGGTGCATGGGGTCACATAGATGTCAGCTGCAAGAGTGTGGGGTCTGGCTGGTATTAGCTGTAGGCACACACAGGCAGTGTGTGCACGGGGCACGTGCAGTGTCATGGGTGCAGGGTACATGGGTCTGGGGTGGGGTGCCCATGGGTTTGCACCTGGGCTTCTGGCTAGTCCTGGTGGTGTAAGGCTGGGTGCCTAACCACTGCTGCTCCCCATAGCCTCCTCTGAAGGACCTTGTAAACCTTTCGTGTTGGGAAGGTCTTGGAGCCAGAGCTGCACCCGGGGCATCACTATGGAGGTAGCAGCATCTCTTTGTCGAGGAGAGCCAGAACCGCCTGACTCTGAGACTCCTATACAATTGAACTATCACACACACACACGCACGCACGCACGCACGTCCACACACTCATCTTCTCACTTCCTCACTCACATTCTCTCCTTCACTTTGGTCCTGCCAGTTGCCATGTTGGAATCCTTCCTATATATCTTTATCATAATTATATTTAATTTAATTGTGTATTTAGGCCATTTATATTTACTATAATTACTAGAGATCCTGTGGATGAAATTCTTGCACAGGTGCAGTTCCTAGACCTGGCTGGCAAGCACTTGACATGGAAAGGCAGGTCCCACCTGACCTCTGGGCCCTGGGCAGCACCTGGGCCCATGGGCCCCCACACACCCCTTTACTCCTGAGTCACAGTGCCCGAGTTTCCATGCAGAGATGTGGTAAGTGCAGTTGGATGCCATGGGCTGGGGCATAGTATGGGCCTCTGGGCTGCCTAGTGGCACTGTACAGAAGCCAGAGGACAGCACACACTCTCCTGGCTGGCCTTGCAGACCAGCTCCTGCGCCAATCCACAGGGAACCTGACTGTTCCCTGTAGTTTCGGTGGCTGTGGTCTGGCTCACCCAGCAGAGACCACTTGAGTGCGGGGCAGTCTCCCCGTGGGACCCCAGCAACTGAACGCAGGGGCTTCGTGGCACGTGAGCCTTGGTCTCCCAGGGAAGTGTAGCGAGGGAGTGAGAGTGAGCTCAGTGAACACCCCACATTCCCACCACACCTCCATCCCCGTCATCTCCACACCCAGGTAGCTGGTAAGAGGTTGCAGCTCCCAACCTGGACACCGAGGGAAGTTGGTCGCCGCCACCCCTCCCCCCCAATTTCCTGTCCCCCTCAGTGCCTGGGAGCTGGGCAGCAGCACCACCTCCCGTCACGGCTCATCGCCATCTATGGGGTGACTGGGAGGACAATTGGGCCTCATTCACATCTGTCTTGGCCCTGCCAGCCCGCTCACCTTCTCCACCATCCCACTGTGGTCTTACTCATGTTGTGGCCCATTGGGGCTGCCAGCACCACATTACCAACACCCACCATGTTCTGTGCCACCCCCTGGTGGTTAGCGCACATCATAGCAAGCAGTCAAACTCCCCATCTCTGGGTCAAACGACCTCCCGAGGGGAAAATTTACATATTAGGCTTTTATTATATAGGATTGCTGTGTTTGGGCTTAATTGTGCCATTTTAATTTTGTTTTTGTTTGCTATGTTTTCCATTTCTCTGTTTCTGTTTCCTGCTATTGATGACTTCAACATTTTTGACAATTCCATTTTGGCTTGTCTATAAGTGATTTTGAGAGTACCTCACTGGATAGCTTTTTTGGTAGTTGTTCTAGTTATTATATATCAACTAGTGGCCTGATGCATGAAATTCGTGCATGGGGGCGTTCCCTCAGCCCAGCCTGCACCCTCTCCAATTGGGGACCCCTTGGGGGATAACCAGCAGTTGGACATCCCTCTCGCAATCTAAGACTGCTGGCTCCTAACCGCTCACCTTCCTGCCTGCCTGCCTGCCTGCCTTCCTGCCTGATTGCCCCTAACTGCCTCTGCCTGCCTGCCTGATTGCGCCTAACTGCCCTCCCCTGCTGGCCTGATCTTACCCTCAACTGCCCTCCCCTGATGGCCTGGTTGCTCCAACTGCCCTCCCCTGCTGGCCTGATCTCGCCCCCAACTGCCTTAAAATCCCTCCTCAGCCCCCACCTTAGGTTATGCCTTCGCAGTTCACCCAGATTAGAATCTGATTGGTTGGTTTCTATGCCAGTGTCAAAAGCTCCACTTCCTCGCATCCACTGGCTCATCATAGTTCAACCAGATTTGGTTCTTTCTAAAAATATATATTTTGTTGATTTTATACAGAGTGGAGGGGATAGGAATAGAGAGTTAGAAGCATCAAATGAGAGCAAAACATCTATCAGCTGCCTCCTGCACATCTCCCACTGGGGATGTGCCTGCAACCAAGGTACATGCCTTTGACTGGAATTGAACCTGGGACCCTTAAGTACAGAGACCGACGCTCTAGCCACTGAGCCAAAATGGTCAGGGCCAAGATTGGCTTCTGAATCATCAGTTTCTATGCCAGTCATCATCAAAAGCTTCACCTCCTAGGCAACCATTGGCTCCTCACACTTCACCCATATTTGGTTCTGATTGGTCGGTTTCTATGCCAGCATCAAAAGTTCTGTCTCCTAGGAAGCCATTGACTCCTCTCACTTCACCCATATTTGGTTCTGATTAGTCAGTTTCTATGCCTATCAGCATCAAAAGCTCCACCTCCTAGGCAGCCATTGGCTCCTCACAGCTCACCCAGATTTGGTTCTGATTGGTTAGTTTCTATGCCAGTCAGTGTCTCCGGGCCTATCTCCAGGCCTGATCAGAGAGGCAGGGCTGATCAGCATCCCTGGTGGAGGCCCAGAAAGAAAGAGAGGCACGCTGCTGGCCAGGCCCAGAGAGAAAGAAAGAGGCAAGGGCTGATCAACAGCTGCCATGGAGGCTACAAATCAGACCCTGATTCTCTCTCAAGGCCTCTTTCTGGACCTGATCCACAGCCCCCTCAGTAGTTGATGCTGGGTCACTACACCCACAGTGGCATCAGTCAGTGCTGGGTCACCACAGCAACCCAGCACTGACTGCAGGACTGACTTCTGGTGTTTAGTTGAGTCTTTGGTCATTACAGTCACTGTCTTTTGATATATATAGATAATTTGTCATAGTCTACTGATGTCATTTTACCAGTTTGAATGAAATATAGACCAACCTCATATGTTCCATATCCCTTTTCCATTTGTAATATTATAATTCTCTTAAAAGTTCCATTTATATACACTCAGAACTATATCAAGCAGGGCTATAATTTATGTTTCAAACATCAAACATAATTTTAAAAACTCACAAAGGAAAGCCTATTGTATTTACACATGTTTTTGCTCCTCTAGTTGTTTCTTCCTTCCTAAGATTCCAAGATTCCTTCTTTGATTGCTTCTTTTTTTTTTTTTTTTTGTTTAGAGAACTTTAGCCATTCTTTTAGGATGTTCTACTTGAAAGAAATTCTCTGTGTTTTCTTCTCAATGTCTTGATTACCTCTTCATTTCTGGATGTTAGTTTTTGCTAGACATAGGATTCTTGGTTGGCAGGTTTTTTTTATTTTTTTCTTTCAGCACTTGAAACACATTGTGCTCCTTCCTGCTTGCCTCTATCATTTCTAGTAAGAAATGTGCCATTCAAATATTCCCTCCCCCCTATAGATTTGATGTCATTTTTCTCTTGCAACTTTGAAGATTTTTCCTTTGTCCAGTTCATAAATTTAATTATTATGTGTCTTTGTTTGGATCTCTGTTATTCTATCATCCAGTTCATTGATTACTATTTTTACCACTTACATTCTTCCAGGTCCTTCCACTTAGCTTTCCATTTTTTTGTGGTACTTTTCAGTTCTCAAATTTCCATTTGGATCTTCTGTATATCTTCTGGTTGTTTTTAGGTTTTGTTTGTTTGCTTGTTTGCTGATATTTTGTTTTTTGTCTTTTTTTTCTTTTGGGGGGAGGGTGAGGCTGGTTTTTTTTCATGTGTTTCAAGAATGTTTGCAATAGCTTTTTGATGCATTTTTATCACAGATGCTTTAAAATCTTTGACAGATAATTCTAATGTTGCTGTCATCTTGGTATTATACTTTTTCAGTCATTTTGAGATCTTTCTCATTGTTGGTCGGATGGGTGATTTTAATTGAAACCTGTGCATTTTTGGTATTATGTTATGAGATTCTGAATCTGATTTAAACCTTTTTTTTAAGTTGGCTTTATATGACATTGCTCTTGTAGGGGAATAAAGGGTGCTGATTCATTAATGCAATGTGGGACTAAAGCTTTATTTTCTTCATAGAGTCAATTGCTACCCAAGGCAAGGGTTTCCTAGTTACTTCTGAGTGGAGGTGGAAGTTTATGATCCTGATTTGGTTTTCACTGACACTATGAGAGCAGGGTTCATTAACTGCTGGCAAGGATGAAAACCTGGCTATCTACTTAACTTTCTCTGACATCACCCAGGCCTGAGTATTGGAATACCTCCTAACTGTATCAGAAGGGTAGAAGTCTAGGCTCCTTGCTTGGGGTTGCTGGTGTAGATATGGAGTGACCATAGTTTTTTTCTGTGGTATTTAATTGTAGTGGATTGGTTATTGTCTGAGTTTTCTTTCTTGCTAACCTGCCCTTTTCCTTTTCTTGGTCTACAGAGCAGGCTATTTTTTGAGAGGTGTTTAGTTTGTTTTATTTTGCTTTTGGCCGATACCCTTTGGTGTTCTGTGTTGCTAGCCTATTCAACTCCAAGCTTGACAAATGGGAGGCAAAAACAAAACCTATGGAACTCACCACCATACTGTTTCTTTGATTAGCTGGTTTGCCTTCTCTCCACTTTCCAGGACCTTGTTATGTTTGTTTTGTGTGCAATGCCTAGGGGTTTTAGTTGTATCTAGCAGGAGGAATAGGTAAAAGTGCATATGTTCTATTTTCCTGGAAGTGGAAGTCCTTAAAATTCTTATAGTGTCAAATATCTTATTCTTCTGAGTTTCTCTCTGGACTTATTTGTATCAGCCTTTTCCATCCCAAGATTCTTAATTTTTTGTTCTTTTATGGTTTATATTTTTAGGAATCATATTTTTCTAAGTAATTAGTGAATTAAACCATTTTATTTCATTAAATAGCCATCCACTCTTCCCTTGTTGATTTAAATGCTGTCTTCTTTATACAATAGGTTATTGTACTATATGTGTTTGGCTGTGCTTCTGGACTTCCAATTCTCTTCTATTTATCCTCCTTTCTTGTTCTACTATAACCATTTAAGTTATTATAACATGTCCCACTATCTTGTAGTTTAAGGATACCTTCCCCCATTCTGTTAAAAATTATTATGTATCTTCTATGGTCAATAATTTATTAATATAGTTGACATGTTCTTATGTTATTTATTAATCTTTATTGTTGAAAATATTACAGATGTCCCCTTGTTTGATTTTCCCCTTTAACCCCCTCCACCTCATACCTGCTCCTCCCAGGCCTTCACCACCATTCTATTGTCTGTGTTCATGGGCTATGCATACTACTATATGCATATAAGTTCCCTGGTTAATCACTCCTCACAATCTTCACCCCTGCCTTCCCCCTGAAATTTGTCAGTCTGTTCCATGTTTCTATATTTCTGGATCTATTTTGTCCATCAGTTTATTTTGTTCATTAGATTCCACATATGAATGAGATCATGTGATACTTTTCTTTCTCTGCCTTGCTTATTTTGATTAGCATAATACTCTCCAGGTCCTTCCATACTGTTGCAGATGATAGAGTTCATTTTTTTTACAGTTGCATAGTACTCCATTGTGTAAATGTACCACTTTTTTATCCACTCATCTGCTGGTGGGTACTTAGGTTATTTCCAAATCTTATTGACCATTTGTAAATTGTGCTGCTATGAAGATAGGGATACAATCTTTCTGATTGGCATTTCTGGTTTCTTAGGATATATACCTAAAAGTGGGATCACTGGGACTAATGGAAGTTGCATTTTTAATTTTTTGGGGAAACTCCATACTTTTTTCCACAATGGCTATACCAGTCTACAATCCCACCAGCAGTGTACTAGGGTTCCCTTTTCTCCACATCCTCGTCAACACTTGTTTATTTGTTGATGATAGGTGTTCTGACAGGTGTAAGGTGAGACCTCATTGTTGTTTCAATTTGCATCTTTCCGATGATTAGTGACTTTGAACATTTTTTCATATGCCTTTCGGCCTTCTGTATGTCCACTTTGGAGAAGTGTCTATTTAGGTCCTTTGCCCATTTTTAAATTGGATTGTTTGTCTTCCTTTTGTTAAGTTTTATGAGTTCTCTATATAGTATTTTGGAAATTAACCCCTTATCAGATATGTCATTGGCAAATATATTCTCCCATTTTATTTCATGATGGTTTCTTTTGCTGTGCAGAAGCTTTTAATTTTGATATAGTCCCATTTTTTCATTTTCTCCTTAATTTCCTTTGCCCTGGGAAATATTCTTATGTTCTTAAATATCAAGGAATTATCTGATTTTTGTTATCCTTATAGCAATAGATGGAGGAAATTAGGATATTGAACCCTTCCTCTAGTCTAGTAGGTGTCAACTGGAAGTGATTTTGCCCCTTCTCCCAGTGGATATTTGGCAGTGTCTGAAGACATTTTTGTTTTGTTTTTAATACTAGAGAAGTATTACTGGCATCTAGTGGGTAGAGCCCAGTATACTGCTAAATATCCTACAGTGCACATAAAGGAAAACTTTTTGTCCTTTACATACCACACTTTTGACGTGGGTTCTTCCCATGCCATCCAAGTCTTCAACTCTCCAAACACCAACTGTGTATCCTATGGTTCAGTTATGATTATCAATACCTGGAGTTAGTACAGACACTATAGGTTAAAATCTTAATCCCCTAATATTGTCCCCTCTTCAGATACCAATTGTCTGTATTTCTGACCAACTGGCTATAACTGAGGGAGTTTCCATGATCCCCTTTTTGGGTTGGATAATTTTCAAGGATAGACCACAGAACTCTGGAAAACACTTTATTTACAATTACAAATGATACTTTATTATAAATTATACTCAGGAATAGCCAAATAGAAGAGACACATAGGGCAAGGTATGGAGAACAGCAGAGATTCTTCATGTATTTTCCAAGTACCTCATGCTACTAGCACCTCCTTATGTTTGCCAACCTAGAACCTCTCCAAACCTCTTCATTTAGGGTTTTGATGGAGGTGCCACAATGTAGGTACGATTGATTAAATCTTGACCCCTAGTGATGGAATTTAATTTTCAGCCCTCTTCCCTCTCTTGAGGTCAGGGGATGGGCCCAAAAGTTCCAGCCCTCTAATCATTTGGTTGGTTCCTCTGATACCAGAGCCTCATCCTTGGGGCCTTACTAAGGTTACCTTAACATGAATCAGATGTGACTGAAAGGGCATTTTTTTATAAATAACTGAAGAGTATCTGTTCACTTTTGTTGTTCTTAGAGCTATTTTTGGAATTAAGGACAAAAACCAAATGTTATGACATAAAGATGCTCCTATAACCCTTATCACTTAGGACATTACAAGGCTTTTAGGATCTCTGTCTAGCAAAGAGATCAAATACCAAATACACATTTCTTATTATATCCCTACATGGGATAGTCTTCCATGGCAAAGACTGATTTCCCTCAAAATGTCTATAATGCCACTTTTTATAAAGATGGCACTGAAAGCTAAGAAGGAAGTCCCTGCCCCTCCCAAAGCTGAAGCCAAAACAAAGGCTCTGAAGGCAAAGGAAGCAGTGCTGAAAGGCATCCACAGCCACAAAATATTTTTTTTTTTTAAAAAGAAGAAGATCCACACGTCACCCACTTCTGATGGCCAAAACACTAAGGCTCCAAAGGGAGACTAAATATCCTCAGAAGAGCGCACCCAATAGGAACAAGCTTGAACACTATGCCATTATCAACTTCCTTCTGACTACCAAGTCAGCCATGAAGAAGATAGAAGACAACAATACACTTGTGTTCATTATGGATGTCAAGGCCAACAAGCACCAGATCAAGCAGGCTGTGAAGAAGCTCTATGTCATTGATGTGGCCAAGGTCAACCCTCTGATCAGGCCTGATGGAGAGAAGAAGGCATATGTTCGACTAGCTCCAAACTCTCATGCTTTGGATGTTGCCAACAAAATTGGGGTCATCTAAACTGAGTCCAGCTGCCTAATCCTAAATATAAAAATTTTGCACTGTAAAAAAAATGTCAGTAGTGCCATGTTGAAAAATCCTGCCCTAGTTCTATGATTAGACAAATGAGGCTGTCTCTTAAACACTTTCTTATTTAAGGGTAAAACTCTGTTAACTTAAAAGCAAATCATATTAAATGGCATGTGCTTCCTTGGTTACCTCTGATATTTAAGGTAAGGCTTCTGAAATTATGCCAGTACCTGAGACAAATTATCAAGAATTTAAAAATATGGGCATAAATAAAGTGCAAATTTAATTAGCACTAATGAAGGGGTTTCAGTAATATGGTCAGTTACAAAATAAATAATACAAAAATCAATAGCTTCCCAATGTTTATGCAATGGTAATTTGGAAATATAATGGAGAAAGGTCCCATTAACAATTTCAACCACAAGTATGAAGTGCCTTGAAATAAACTAAAAATGTGCGTAACCTATATGAACATAACCTCGAAATTTTATTGAGGAATATATAAAGACATGAATAAATAAAGAGACCCACTGAATATGCTGGGTCAATAGTATACAAATTTCATTTATTTACAAATTAATCTATATACATTTAATGTAATTCTTATAAAACACACTGGGAATCTTTAGGGGAAGGAAATAGGGGGGTACTTAACAAGATTCTAAAGTTTAAAGTACAGAAACAAATGTGGTTTATGAAGATAACATTTCAAACCTTTTGGAGAAAGGATGGAGTGATAAATAAATTAATTGAAATAGCCAGACAGGTGGGTGATTTGGGGACAAGAGGGTTAGTTTTTGCCTAAAATTCTCAATTCCTTTCCAGCATCTCCTTCCTATCCCCTTCACCCAATGGCCCCCTCGATCTTTTGGGTAGGAGAGTTTTATGTCATGTATTGCCATGAGCTGTTCAACAGTTGGACACTAGCAGCAGTAGATCTAAATGCAGTTACTTATTTAAGCAGTTTTTTCTTCTAAGAGGAAATAGACCATCTGGAATTATATATTGGCATCTGGAAAAAAAATTGGTTTAATTCATTTTGTGGGTCAGCTAGCTCCACGATTCCTCCTCCTTCCATCCCTTACTATATCTACCTAATTCTGCTTTAACTCTTTCATTACTACCATATATCATGCATAATAATCTACAGTGAGAATGAAAAGATGAATTTTTTCTTCAATTAACCAATTAATCTAATTTGTGTTTTTAGGTAGTTAATTTCTCTAGCTTTAATTCTTTATTTTTATTCTTTTATTCTTTATTAAGGTATGATATGTGTACATATCATACATGCTCACACCCCACCCCTGCAGAGTTTTGTGTCCATTGATTATGCTTATATGCATGAATACAAGTCCTTCGGTTGATCTCTATCTCCCCTACCTCTCCCTAAACTTCCCGCTGTAATTTAACAGTGTGTTTGATGCTTTACTGTCTCTTTATTGATCTTTTTGTTCATCAGTTTATAATGTTCTTTATTATCCATAAATGAGTGAAATCATGTGGTATTTTTCTTTCAATGAATGATTTATTTCACTTAGCATAATGTTCTCCAGTTCCATCCAGGTTGCTACAAATGGTAAGAATTCCTCCTTTTTATGGCAGCATAGTATTCCATTGTGTAGATGTACTATAATTTTCTGATCCAGTCATCTGCTGATGGGAACCTAGACTGTTTCCAAATCTTAGCTATTGTAAATTATGCTGCTATGAACATAGGGGTGCATATATCCTTTCTGATTGGTGTTTCCAGTTTCTTAGGATATATTCCTAGAAGTGGGATTACTGGGTCAAATGGGAGTTCCATTTTCAGTTTTTTGAGGAAACTCCATACTGTTCTCCACAGTGGCTGCACCAGTCTGCATTCCCACCAGCATTGTACGATGGTTCCTTTTTCTCCACATCCTTGCCAATACTTGTCCTTTGTTGATTGGTTGATAATAGCCATTCTGACAGGTGTGAGATGGTACTGCATTGTCATTTTGATTTGCATCTCTCAGATAATTAGTGACTTTGAGCATGTTTTCGTGTGTCTCTTGGCTTTTGTTCTGTCTTCTTTCGAAAAGATTCTATTTAGGTTTGTTGCCCATTTTTTTTATTGGATCATTTATCTTCCTTTTATTAGGTTGTATAAATTGCCTGTAGATGTTGGAGATAATACCTTTATCAGTGATAATATTTGCAAATACGTCCTCCCATACAGTGGGCTTTCTTGTTGTTTTGTGGATGGTTTCTTTTGCTGTAAAAAAAGCTTTTTATTTTCATGTAGTCCCATTTGTTTATTTTCTCTTTAGCTTCCATTGCCCCTAGGAGCAATATCAGTGAAGAAGTTCTTTTGGCATGTGTCTGAGATGTTGCTGCCTGTGGATTCCTCTAGTATTTTTATGGTTTCCCATTTTATGTTTAAGTCCTGTATCCGTTTTGAGTTTTATTTTTGTGTATGGTGTAAGTTTATGATCTACTTTCATGTTTTTGTATGTATCTGTCCAATTTTCCCAATACCATTTATTGAAGAGACTGTCTTGACTCCATTGTATGTTCATGCCTCCTTTGTCAATATTAATTGAGCATAGTGGTTTGAGTTGATATCTGGATTCTCTATTCTATTCCATTCGTCTATATGTCTGTTCTTGTGCCAGTACCATGCTGTTTGAGAATGGTGGCTTTGTAATACAGCTTGAAATCTGGTATTGAGATCCCTTCTACTTTATTCTTCTTTCTCAGGATTGCTGTGGCTATTCGGGGTCTTTTTTTATTCCAGATAAATTTTGGGAGAGTTCTATCTGTGTCTGTGAAATATGCTGTTGGTATTTTAATGGGGAGTGCATTGAATCTACAGATTGCTTTGGGTAGTATGGACATCTTAATGATGTTGATTCTATCAATCCATGAACATGGTATGTTCTTTCATCTGTTTATGTCTTCCTCTATCTCTTTTTTCAGTCTCCTATAGTTTTCTGAATATAGGTCTTTACCTCCTTGGTTAAGTTTATTCCTAGGTATCTTAATTGTTTTGGTGCGATGGTAAATGGGATTGCTTTTTTAGTCTCTCTTTCTGTAAGTTCACTATTGGTGTAAAGTAATGCCATAGCCAAAACTGGTTTGGCTCAGTGGATAGAGCATCGACCTGCGAACTGAAAGGTCCCAGGTTCGATTCCGGTCAAGGGCATGTACCTTGGTTGCAGGCACATCCCCAGTAGGGGATGTGTAGGAGGCAGCTGATTGATGTCTCTCATTGATGTTTCTAGCTCTCTATCCCTCTACCTTCTTCTCTGTAAAAAAAAAACAATAAAATATATTTTTTTAAAAAAGAAATGCCATAGATTTCTTGCTGTTAATTTTGTATCCTGCTACATTGCCGAATTCATTTATTAAATCTATTAGGTTTTTTTTTTTTGTTTTGATTTAGTCTTTTGGGGTTTTTATGTACAATATCATGTCATCTGCAAATAAGGACAGCTTTAATTCTTCTTTCCCAATTTGGATGACTTTTATTTCTTCTTCTTGTCTGATTGCAATGGCTAATACTTCCAGTACTATGTCAACTAGGAGTGGTGAGAGTGGGCATCCTGTCTTGTTCCTGTTCTTAGGGGAAATGGTTTTAGTTTTTGCCGATTGAGTATGATGTTAGCTGTGGGTTTATCATATATAACTTTAATTATGTTGAGGTATGATCTTTCTATTCCCACCTTCTTGAGAGTTTTTATCAAGAAAGGGTGTTGGATTTTGTCAAATGTTTTTTCTGCATCAATTGATATGACTATGTGATTTTTATCTCTCAATTTGTTTATGTGATGGCTCACGATTATTGATTTGTGTATATTATACCATGCTTGCATTCCTGGGATAAATCCTACTTGGTCATAGTGTATTATCTTTCTGATGCACTGCTGGATCCTATTTGCTAGAATTTTTTTTGAGGATTTTGGCATCTATGTTCAAGAAGGATATTGGCCTGTAATTCTCTTTCATTATGTTTTTATTTAATATAATAATTCTTTATTGTTCAGATTATTACAATTTTTTCTCCTTTTCCCCCAGTATAGCTCCCCACCACCCAGTTCCCACTCCACTCTCTGCCCTTACTCCCCCCCATCCCATCTGTCCTCATCCATAGGTATACAATTTTTGTTCATCCTTTTCCCGTATGCCCCACATCTCTTTTCCCTGAGAATTATCAATCCACTCCAATTCTATGCCCCTGGTTCTATTATATGCACCAGATTATTCTGTTCCTCAGATATTTAATTCACTGGATTTTTAGGTTCACTTGTTGATAGATATGTATTTGTTGTTCATAATTTTTGTCTTTACTTTTTTCTTCTCTCTCTTCTTAAGGAATACATTTCAGCATTTCATATAATACTGTTCTGGTGGTGATGAGTTCCTTTAGCTTATTCTTATCTGTGAAACTCTTTATTTGTCCTTCAATTCTGAATGACAACTTTGCTGGGTAGAGTAATCTTTGTTGTAGGTTCTTGCTATTCGTCACTTTGAATATTTCTTGCCACTCCCATCTGACCTGCATAGTTTCTGTTGAGAAATCAGCTGATAATCATAAAGGTGTTTCCTTGTAGGTAATTAACTGTTTTCTCTTGTTGCCTTTAAGATTCTCCCTTTGTCTTTTGCTTTTGGCATTTTAATTATGATGTATCTTGTTGTGGTCCTCTTTGGATTCCTCTTGTTTGGGGTTCTCTGTGATTCCTGGACTTGTAAGTCTATTTCTTTCACCAGGTGAGGGAAGTTTTCTGTCATTATTTCTTCAAATAGGCTTTCAGTATCTTGCTCTCTCTCTTCTTCTGGCACCTCCATAATTCTGATGTTGGTATGCTTGAAGTTGTCCCAGAGGCTTCCTACACTGTCTTCAACTTTTTGGATTCTTTTTGTTTTTTGCTTTTCCTGTTGATTGATCTTTGTTTCTTTGTATTTCAAATCTTTGACTTGATTCTTGAATTCCTCTAGTCTGCTGTTGGGTCTCTGTATAATAATTTTTATTTCAGTCAGTGTATGTTTAATTTCTAGTTGGTCCTTTTTTTTATATCCTCGAGGGTCTCGTTAAATGTATCTGCCTTTTCTAGGAAATTCTTGAAAAACCTTATAACCATGGTTTTGAACTCTATATCCAGTCATTTCTTCTCCTCCATTTCTTTCGTTTGTGATCTGTTTCTTTGTCTCCTCATTTTTGCTGCTTCCCTGAGTTGGTAAGGTGGCTTTGTGTGCTAGTTGTCCTATATGGTTCAATGGATCAGCCTCCCAGTTACCTCAGGTGGATACTCTTAGTGCACCCCTTTGTGGACTGTGTGTACAGCCTTGTAGTTAAGTCTTGATTATTGTTGGTGTCACTGGGAGGAATTGACCTCCAGGCCAATTGGCTGTGAGGATGCCCTGTGTCTATAACAGAAGAATTGTTGAACTGCAGACACACTTATGATGCAGGACTTATTCCAGCGAGGCTTTTGTGCTTACTGAGTCTGCCTATTGAATGTTTCCCTTATGAGAGTAGTTGAAATCTGATCTCGTCTCACACAGATCACTAGATACACTAGCTTCTGTATCTCCAATGGGGTCCAGGTCAGCTACTGTCTGAAGCCACCCAGCAGGAGATACAGCAAGAACTACAGTTTTCTCCTTTTTGCTTGGGGTTTGGAGGTTTTGGAGCTGTCTGACTGGAGCTGTAGTTTATTTGCTTAAGCTGCAACAGGGAAGGCCATTTATAAGCAAAAGCCACTGCTCAGAGCTTGGGTGTGTTCATAGATTGTGCAGGACGGGGTCTCAGGCCATCACTAGGCTAAGGTGTGGCAAAGAGAGATGGCTGCAAGTCAGCCTTCTCCACCTTTCTGCGTTTCCAAGTCCCCATGTCCCACATATTAAACAATGATTGCTGGGCGCAGCTCTGCAAAGAAATCACCCTTTCTTTCTGACCTGATGGCTGACAGTCCAGCTTCTCCCCATAGGAGTTTGGGTCCTCTGCCTCTCCCCAGAAATTGGATTTCAGAGTATTTGGGAGCTTGTCTCCCGTCAGGTTGAAAAAAAGCAGTGTGCCCAGTCACCCGTCACCAGCTCGATTCACGTAACTCTGTACCTCAGCTTTCCAGTGCTTGTGCTCTTCTCTCTTTCCTTCTAGTTGTAGAACTTCCACTCAGACAGCTTTCCAGTGGTTCTGACTGATAGACATTTTGTCTTTTAGTTGTAGTTTTGAAATTGTTGTGCAAGGCAAAAGTTTAGGTGTTTAACTTTGCCGCCATCTTGGTTTCTCATTGTGTTGTATTTATCTGGTTTTGGTTTTAGGGTTATGTTGGCTTCATAGAAGGAGTTTGGAAGTGTTCATTTCTCTTGAATTTTTTTGAATAGCCTGAGGAAGATAGGTTTTAGTTTTTCTTTGAATGTTTGGTAAAACTCCCCTGTGAATCCTTCTGGCCCTGGGCTTTCATTTGCCAAAAACTTTTTGATGCCTGTTTCAAGTTCTTCCATAGTTATCGGCCTATTGAGCTGTTTATATTCTTCCTGACTGAGTTTTGGAAGAATATTTTTCTAGGAATATGTCCATTTCCTCCAGGTTGTCCAGTTTGTTGGAATAACATTATTCATAGTATTTTTTTTTAAACAATCCTTTGTATTTCTGTGAGGTCTGTTGTTAATTCATCTATTTCATTTCTGATTTTGTTTATTTGGGTCCTCTCTCTTTGCTTCTTGGTGAGCCTGGCAAGAGGTTCATCAATGCTGTTCATCCTTTCAAAGAACCAGCTCTTGGTTTTGTTGATCTTTTGTATTTTTTCTTTAGTCTCTATGTCGTTTATCTCCACTCTGATCTTTATTATTTCCTTCCTTCTGCTTACACTGGGCTTTTCTTGTTGCTCTTTCTAATTCTTTGATTTGTAGGTTTAAGTAATTTATTACCATTGTTTATTGTTTTTTTGCAGTATGCTTGTAGATCTATGAACTTCCCTCTCAATGCTGCTTTCGCTGTGTCCCATAGATTTTGGATTGTTGTGTTTTCATTGTCATTTGTTGCCATGATGTTTTTTTTAATTTATTTCTTGATCTCTCTGGTAACCCAGTCATTGTTTAATAGCATGCTGTTTAATCTCCATGTTTTAATTTTTTTGGGGGGATTGTTTTTATTGTAGATGATTTTCAGTTTTAATCGACTGTGTTCTGAAAGGATACTTGGTATGATTTCTATCTTCTTGGATTTGAATACTTTGCCTATTTCCCAGCATATGGTCTATCTTTGAAAATGACCCATGTGCACTTGAGAAGAATGTATATTCTGTGGCTTTGGGATGAAATGTTCTGAAGATGTTAATTAATTCCATCTGGTCTAATGAGTCATTTAGGATTGATGTTTCCTTGCTGTTTTGTTTAGAGGATTTGTCCAATGGTGATAGTGGGGTATTAAAGTCTCCTACTATGAGTTTATTGCTATCAATATTTCCCTTGATATTCTCCAGGAGTTTTTTTTTTTTTTTTTTTTAATGTATTTTGGTGCTCCTTTACTGGGTGTGTATATATTTACCAGAATTATTTCTTGAAGGATTGCTCCCTTTAGCATTTTGAAATGGCCTTCCTTATCTCTTGTTATCTCTTCCTTATCTCTTGTTTTTCGCTTTGAGATCTAATTTGTCAGATATAAGTATTGCTACCCCAGCTTTTTTTCATGTCCTTTCTCCTGGAAAAACTTTTTCCATACCTTCACCTTCATTCTCTGTGTGTCTTTCTTTCTGAGGTGGGTTCATTGTAGACTGCAGATATCTGGGTCTTGTTTCCTTATATAATACATTACCCTGTGTCTTTTGATTGGGGCATTTAATAGATTTACATTTAAAGTTATTATTGATAGGTATTTATTTGTCACCATTCTTATTCTTTACCCCTGTGTTCCTTCTTCACTTCCTTTCCCCCCCTCCCCCCCCCCCCCGCAGCAGACCCTTTAGCATTTCTTGCATTGCTGGTTTGGTGGTGATAAATTCCCTTAGACCTTTTTTTGTCTGTGAAGCTCCTGATTTCACCTTCAATTTTGATTGATAGCCTTGCTGGGTATAGTATTCTTGGATTCAGACCCTTCCTTTGCATGACTTTGTATATTTCATTCCATTCCATTTTGGCCTGTTGAGTTTCTATTGAGAAATCAGTTGCTAGTCTGATGGGGTTCCTTTGTAGAGATTCTTACTTTGGCATTGGTGTTTGCCTTTTAATTTTAATGTGTCTTGTTATCAATCTTTTGGGGTTCCTTTTGCTTGGGACTCTGTGGGCTTCTTGGAATTGTGTGGGGGTTTTTTTCCCTAAAGCAGGGAAGTTTTCTGTCATTATTTCTTCAAACAGGTTTTCTATTCCTTGCTCAGTTTTCTTTCCTTCTGGTAACCTCTACTATGTGTATGTTGTTTTGTTTTGTGTTGTCCCAAAGTTCCCTTAAGTTCTCCTCCTGTTTTTTAATTTTTTTTTCTAGAAGCTGCTCTACTTGGGTATTTTCCCCCACATTGTCTTCTATCTCACTGATGTGATCCTCTGCTTCTTCTAGTCTACTCTTGATGCTTTCTATTGAGTTCTTTACAGAAGTGTTGTCATTTTTTATTTCTTCTTGGTTCTTTTTCATTTCCTGTTGGTTCTTACTCCTATTGTCAAATTTGTCTTCCATTCTTTTCAGTCACCTTATGACCATTTCCCTGAATTCTTTCTCTGACATGTTGATAGCCTCTATTTTATTTACTTCCTTTTCTGGTGATGCCTGTTTTTCTTTCATATGCGGGCTTTTTCTTTGTCTCCTCAGAGTCTCTCTCCTCCAGATGTCTGGTTATGTAGTTATCTCTGTCCTTATCTGAGGCAAAATCTGACCTTTTTGTGATGGAGCGTAGACCTCCTCTGAAACTGCATGTTTTTGCCAATTGGGGACTGGTATTCTGGGATTCTCAGCTGTTCAGTGGTTGCTGCAGTTGTAGCTTTTCAAGGTTCCAATAAGATCCACTTTCCCTGTCAAGATAGTGTGGTCTCCACATCAGAGCAGGTCACTCTGAGCCAATTACTTCACTTTGATATAACTTTGTGGGCAGCCTTGAACTTCCATTTTTTTAGTTGGCTCAGCTGAGAGTATTAGGTACCTGACCTTTCTAATCAGATAGCAGGAAGCTCTATTTCTTTATTTTTAAATTTAATTTTCCATCAAGCCTTATTTATTTTATAGTTTTTTTTATTTTAAATTTTGAAGCAAGAGGCAAATGTTTTCTAAGACTTTACTTCAGACTTTCTCACAATTTTATTATTACATAATTCATATACCATATAATTTACCAATTTGAAGTATATTTAGTATACACTTTTTTTAACATATTCACAGAATTGTGCATCCATTACCCCAGATATTTTCTTCTTTTTTAAAAATATATTTTTATTGATTTTTTTTACAGAGAGGAAGGGAGGGGGATAGAAAGTTAGAAACATCTATCAGCCGCCTCCTGCACATCCCCTACTAGGGATATGCCTGCAACCAAGGTACATGCCCTTGACCAGAATCAAACGTGGGACCATTCAATCCAAAAGCCGACAATCTATCCATTAAGCAAAACTGGTCAGGGCTACCCCAGATATTTTCATCACATAAACCCCCACACACAAAAAGGAACTGTACCCATTAGCAGTTACTGCCTCCCCTGCCCACCCATCACTGGCAACCACTATTCTGGTTTCTGGCTCTATGTAGTTCCCTGTTCTTCACATTTCATTTAAATGTAACCATACAATGTGTGGTCTTTCGTGATTACTAGCTTCTTTTACTTAGCATGATGTTTTCACGGCTCAATCCACATTTTAGCATGCATCAGTACTTTTCCTTTTTTTGACCAAATAAAATTCCATTGTGTGGATGTACCACAATTTATTCATCCATTCATCAGTTGATGTTTAGTTGAATTATTTATACTTTTTATATATTATGAAAATGCTTATGTGATCAGTCATGTACATGTTCTTGTGTGGGTGTGTTTTCATTTCTCTTGTGTAGATACCTAGGATGCAATTACTGAGTCATACACTAAACAAATGTTTAACACATTGAGTAAGTGTCAGAAAGCTTTCCAAAGAGGGTATACCATTTTACATTTCCATCAACATTGTTTGAGGCTTCCAGTTTCTCCACATCCTTACCAATACTTGATATCTGTCTTTTTCATAGCCTTCCTAGTTGCTATGAAGTGGTATATCATTGTGGTTTTTTTTTAATTAAATTTATTGGGGTAACATTGGTTAATAAAATTATATAGATTTTAAGTATACAATTCTATAATACATAATATGTATATTGCATTGTGTGCCCATCACCCAAAGGCAAATCTACCTTCACCATTATATTTGTACTACATATCCCCCTTCCCTCTGGTAAACACCACATTGTTGTCTGTGTCTGTTTTTTTGTTTGTTCATTTGTTGCTTTCAGTTTTATATCCCACATATGAATGAAATAATATGGTTCTTTGCAATTTCCTAATGACTAATGACATTGTGTTTTCACTTGTTAAATGGCCATTTGTATCAATAACTTTGTGCCTTTCTGATCATTATTTTGCAGTCACTTCTCCCTCTGACCACAGCCTGGAAAGAATCTTTACTTTTAAGGATTCATGTAATTAGATTTCCTTTACCTGAATAATACAAAATAATCTCCCTATCTCAAAGTACTTAACCTTGGCTTTTGCCTCATGCTGGTGTTGGAGGAACCTCCCTGCTTCAGATTTACCAACAACATGAATAAAGAAAAGTTAGCCAAACTTCGGGCTTGTATCTGGATGAGGGGCAAGGGTACCTCTCACAGAAATAAGAAGGTGGTACATAGAACAGCTATAGCTGATGGCAAAAAACCTTCAAAGTTATTTTTTTAAATCCTTTCTGTGCATTATAATGTAGCTGATATTGAAGAGTTAAACATAATTAAAGGTGGTGGAACCCACTCTTACCTTTTTGCTAATATCTTTGCAATTACCGGTCAAGCAGAAGCCAAACAAATATTGTCAGCTTGTAACCAACAGCTTTACAAGTTTTAATAAATTTACTGAACTTCAGCAGAGCACCAAAGCCAGTAGACATTGACTTCATAGAAAATTTTGATAAAGCATCAAAGAATGAAGCTAACTAAAATCTTTTCTGGTTTTTGGAAGTTGGCATGGACTAGATTTAACAAATCCACTATGTGCTTCCTAAGTATTACAGACATAGAGAATATCAATATTAAATTTATTGGGGTAACATTGGTTAATAAAATTATATAGATTTTATATATTAATAACAAACATTGCCCAGCATTTTTCAATATTTTGATTTTTCATTTTGCACTTCTTTCCAGGATCTATTTTTTTCTGTCAAAAACTAAAATCATTTCCCCTAAGAATAAGAAAAACACAGAAATGCCTACTTTCACTACTCTTGTTCCACATAATGCTGGAAGTACTAGCCATAGTGATCAGACAAAAAGAAGAAATAAAAGGAATCCAAATTGGAAAAGAAGAAGTAAAACTGTCATTCTTCGCTGATAACATGATATTGTACATAAAAAACCCTAATGACTCCATAAAAAAAAACTACTGGATTTAATAAGTGAATTTGGCAATGTAGTAGAATACAAAATTAACACCCAGAAATATAAGGCATTTTTATATACCAATAATGAACTCACAGGAAGAGAAACTAAAAAAAAAAAATGCCATTTATGATCGCAACAAAAAAATTAAGTTACTTAGGAATAAGCTTAACTAAGGAGGTACCTATACTCAAAAAACTACCTGATGTTGAAAAAAGAGATAGAAGAAGTCATAAATAAGTGTAAGAATATACTGTATTCATGGGCTGGTAGAACCAACATCATTAAAATGTCCATGTTAACCAAAGCAATCTGTAGATTCAATGCAATCCCCATTAAAATACCAATGTCATATTTCACAGACCTGGAACAAACTCTCCAAAAATTTATATGGGATTTAAAAAAAAAAAAAAAGGACCCTGAATAGCCATAGCAATCCTGAGAAAGAAGAACAAAGCCAGAGAGATCACAGTACCACTTATCAAGCTATATTACAAAGCCACTGTTCTGAAAACTGCCTGGTCCTGGCATAGGAACAGACATATAGACCAATGGAACAGAACAGAGAACCCAGAAATCAACCAAAACCATTATGCTCAATATTTGATAAAGGAGGCAAGAGCATAAAGTGAAGTTAAAACAGTCTTTAATAAATGGTGTTGGGAAAATTGGACAGACACATGCAAAAAAAAAAAAATGAAATTAGATCGCCAACTTATACCGTACACTAAAATAAACTCAAAATGGGTAAAAAACTTAAACATAAGATGAGAAACTGTAAAAATCTTAGAAGAATCCATAGGCAGCAAAACATCAAACATATCTCATAGAAATAACTTCACTGATACTTCTCCTATGACAATGGAGACTAAGGAGAAAATAAACAAATGGGATTACATCAAAATAAAAAAAACCTCTCCAGAGCAAAATAAATCATCAACAAAACAACAAGAGAACCCACTGCATGGCAGAAGATATTTGCCAATGTTACATCCAATAATGGTTTAATCTCCAAAATTTATAGGAAACTTATACAACTTAACAAAATGAAGATAAACAATCCAATCCAAAAATGGGCAAAGAACCTAAATAGACACTTTTTAAAAGTGGACATACACAAGGCCAAGAGACGGATGAAAACATGGTCAAAGTCACTAAGCATCTGAGAGATGCAAATCAAAACGACAATGAGGTACCCCATCTCACACTTGTGAGAATGGCTGTCATCAACAAATAAGAGACAAGTGCTAGCAAGGATGTGAAGAAAAAGGAACCCTCATATACTGCTGGTGGGAATGCAGACTGGTGCATCCACTGTGGAAAACAGTATGGAGTTGCCTCAAAAAATTAAAAATGTAACTCCCATTTGACCCAATCATTCCACTTCTAGGAATATATCCCAAGAAATCAGAAACACCAATCAGAAAGAATATATGCACCCCTATGTTCATAGCAGCACAATTTGCGACAGCATGGATGCACTCAGAGAGCATTATGCTAAGTGAAATAGCATAATGGAGAAAGACAAATATCACATGATCTCACTCATTTGTGGAATATAATGAACAATATAAACTGATGAACAAAAATAGATTCAGAGACAGAATAATCAAACAGACCATCAAACCTCAGAGGGAAGGAAGGGGAGGGGTGAGGATAGGGGGGTAAAAGATCAACCAAAGGACTTGTATCCATGTCTATGACCATGGCCAGTGGACACAGAAGATAGGGGGATGGGGGCATGTGCTAGGGGGTGGGAACAGGTGGGAGATGTCAATTGGGGAGAAGGAAAGGAGTCACATGTAATACTTTCAACAATAATTAAAATATTGGAGAAAAAACTGTATAGAACAACCTTCCTCTGTCGCACACCCATTACCTCTATTTTCTTCTTAACAGGAAGAAAAGCAAAATTTCAAAGGTAGACAAAAAACATGGAAGACAGTTAGTTATCCTATCTAATAAAGAGGGGATATGCTAATTGACCATTATGTCCTCACAAAGATGGTGGTGCCCACAGCCAATAAGGAGGGAATATGCTAATTGACTGTCACACCCTCAAATATGATGGCACCCACAGCCACAAGATGGTGGCACCCAGATAATTTATTACCAGTTTTTCTTGTTTCTTTGAGGTAGGCCTTTAGTGCTATAAACTTCCCTCTCAGGACTCCTTTCATTGTGTCCCATAGATTTTGGATTGTGTTTTCACTATCATTTGTTTCCTAAGATTTTTTTTTTATTTCTTCTTTGCTCTCTTTGGTAGCTCATTCATTGTTTAATAGCATGCTATTTAACCTCCAAGTGTTTGATTTTTTAATTGTTTTTATTGTAGTTGGTTTCTTATTTTATGCCATTGTGATCTTAGAAGATGCTTGATATGATTTCTCTCTTCTTGAATATGAAGAGACTTAGCCTGCATCCTAATATGTGGTTTATCTTTGAAAATGTTCTGTGTGCACTTGAGAATGTATATATTCCATAGCTTTGGGGTGAAATGTTCTGAAGATATCAATTAGTCCTATCTGATCTATTGCATCGTTTAAGATTGCTGTTTCTTTTATTATTTTTTTTTCTACAAGATTTATCCAGTAATGTCAATGGGGTATTAAAGGCCCCTACTATGATTGTATTGCTGTCTATCTCTCGCTTGGTATCTTCTAGAATGTTTTTGTTGTTGTTTTGTTTTGTTGTTGTTTTTTATGCATTTGTGTGCTCCTGCATTGGATGCATATATGCTTACCATAGTTATATCCTCTTGTTGTATCAATCCCTTTAGTATTATGAAGTGGCCCTCCTTATCTCTATTACCTTCACTTTGAGGTCTATTTTGCCTGATATAAGTATTGCTACCCCAGCTTTTTTTTCATTTGCAATTGCTTGAAAAAAAAACTTTTCCACCCCTTCACTTTCCATCTTTGTGAGTTCTTTTTACTGAAGTGGGTCTCTTATAGAAAGCATAATGTTTTTTTATCCATTCACCAACCCTATGTCTTTTGATTGGAGCATTTAATCTATTTACATTTAAGGTTATTATTGATAGGTATTTGTTGCCATTTTATTCTTTATTCCTGTGTTTCTTCTTCTCTTTCTATTTATTCTATTTACAACAGTCCTTTTAGTATTTCTTTCATTGCTGGCTTGGTGGTAATAAACTCCCTTAGCCTTTTTTCATCTGTGAAGCTCCTGAGTTCCCCTTCAATTTTGAACGATAGTCTTGCTATATCAAGTATTCTTGTATTTAGTCCCTTGCTTTGTATCACTTTGTATACTTCATTCCATTCCCTTCTGGCCTGGTGTGTTTCTGTTGAGGATTAATTTGATAGTCTAATGGGGGATCCCTTGTAGGTAACTTTCTGTCTCTTTCTTGCAGCTCTTAATGTTTTTTCTTTGTCATTAATGTTTGCCATTGTAATTATGATGTGTCTTAGTGTGGGTATTTTTGGTTCATCTATTTTGCGACTCTCTGTGCTTGTGTGACTTTTTTCTTCCCCACATCAGGGAAGTTTTCTGTCATTATTTCTTCAAATAGGTTTTCTATTTTTTACTCCTCTTCTTGACCTTCTGGCACCCCTGTTATGCAGATGTTGCTTCATTTCATGTAGTCCAAAAGCTCCCTTAAACTTTCCTCCTGCTTTAAAATTTTTTTTCCTAATTGCTTTTCAGATTAGGTGTTTTTTTCTACCCTGTCTTTTAATTCACTGATTTAGTCCTCTGCTTCTTCTAGTCTACTGTTGAAATCTTCCATTATGTTCGTAATTTTACCTACTTCTTGATTTTCACACATGTTGGTGATTTCCTAATCCAGGGGGTTGAGCATCTTTATAACCATTACTCCGAATTCTTTCTCGGAAATATTGCTTGCCTCCATTTAATTTAGTTCCTTTTCCAGTGATTCCCCCTTTCCTTTCCTTTGGGAGTTGTTTCTTTGTCTCCCCATTTTGCTGTCTGGGCACTCTATTTGGAGCCTGAGAGGTTGAAGACCTTATCGGTACAATGGTCCAGAAATTATTATCCCAGAGATTGGGTCTGCCTTGAGTTTCATGCCTTTGTTGTCTCAGCTCTGAGTTTTATCCCCTTCTCCCAAAGGTCTGGTCCCTCAGTTATCCACTTCAGATGCTCCGGGTGGTGGGGGCATGTGTACAGTTCCTGTGGTCTGTGACTCCCTTTGAGGATCCAGAGCCCTCTGGCATGCAATTCACTGTAAGGCTCTGGCACCTGCAGTAGGCTGGAGCCCTAGATCCTGCTGGCAGTGCGCTTGAAGCATGAACCTGTGGCCCATGGTTGGGCACACTGGGTTGCTCTGGGTTGCCTCAGCTGCACTGTCCTGTAGCCTAGAGTCAGGTGCATGTCAGGTTGCTCTGCATCACCCCAGCAGCACTGTCCCAGGCCAGAGTGGAGTGGACCCAGGGTTGCTCTGGGTCCAAAGTCAGCAATCCTATGGCCGAGAATGGGGTGTGCTGGGTTGCCTCAGCAGTAACTCTCGGGGCTTGGGGTGGAACAGGCGCTGAGTTGCTGTGGGTCACAAAGTCAGTGCTCCCTGTGGCCTGCACTGTATTGCTCAGGGTTTCCCTGGAAGCAAGTCCCGGGGCTTGGAATGAAGCAGGCTCCTGGTTGTTCTGGGTCACACATTAGTGTTCTCCTGTGATCCACAAACTATATTTTTAATCATGCTTTCACTGTGTCACATTCATTACATTTCAGAGTAGCCAGTTTTCCTTCTTTTGTTTTTATTTCTGCATATAAATGAACCTTGTTATAATTGTGATTTTAAGATTATGTTTTATGTGTAGTCTCCAGTAGTGGTCTGGTTTCATTCTTTTGCATCTGGCTGTCCAATTTTCCTAACACCATTTATTGAAGAGACTTTTCTTTCTCCATTGCATATTCATGGCTCCTTTGTTGTAAATTAGTTGCTTATTTATGAGTAGGTTTATTTCTGGGCTCTCAATTTTGTTCCATTGGTCTGTGTGTCTGTTTTTTCTGTGAATACCACACCAGGGAGTGTGATACTTCTGGTTTTGTTATTTGTTGTTGTTTTTTAGGATTGCTTTGGCTCTTTGGGGTCTTTTGTGATTCCATATAAATTTGAGAATTGTTTTGTTCTATTTCTGTGAAAAATGTCATTGGGGTTTTTATAGGGATTGCATTGAATCAATAGGTTGCTTTAGGTAATATGAACATTGTGACGATGTTAATTCTTCCAATCCATAAACACAAAATATATTTTCATTTCTTTGAGTCTTCTTCAGTTTCCTTTAACAATATCTTATAGTTTTCAGTGACATATTTGTATGCTTTTAACTTGATTTTTAAGATTTGACTCTAGCATCTAGTGTTGACACCACTACTAGTTCAAGCACCATTCTGTATACATAAATATAAAATTTTTCCACTTCTACTTCTACTTGGTTCTCATGTAAGTTACTTGTTGCAAAGAAAATATTATTGTTTTGCATCAAGCCATGTAACTCAATTTTGTAATATAAGTATGGATCCCCTGCATCTTATAAATTATCATTGTACTTGGCCCTATCTGTAACTGCTAATATCAATAGTAGCTTTCTTAAAGAACTGAATTACTGTGAATTTTAAATTAGTTATGAATTTTATATTAACATGATTATTACAGATTAAAGCGATCATTTTAAGCATATAATTCATTAACGTCATAATGTCTAGAAACAACTTCTTGAAGCTACTGTGAATAGGAAGAGTTGGGCGTATTGCCAAGTATGTCTAAAGGGAAGAAGCCTTATTATCCATGTGAGTAAGATAACGTAAGAAAATAAATGTTGGAGTCTTACTATAGTGTATTCTATATAGACCAGGTTTATGATCTTTACATTTTACCTATCAGAGTATAACCTGACAAAAAGACAAGCTGGGATTTAGGGATTTAATTGACTCTGTGGTGTCTCATGGCCTCTCCCCTTGAAGGTAACATCTGGACTCTCTGAGTTGAAAAGTGGGACATTAGTGATCTTATAATCCCAAAATCTTTGCTACACATCTTCCCTTAATAGAATAATAGCAAATGTTGAGAATGTTGAACTCCATATATATGTTAGGCAATTCTTTTTTACAGGTCAATAAGCTGACTGTGCTTTTGAGGCATCTTCCCAGGGCCATGATGTTCATCATTAGTTTTTGTTATTGTAGTCATAGCTATAATATGTTCTTCCCAAAGTCTTATTATAGCAAGATTGTCCCAATTCCCAGGAATAAAACTTGCCAGAAATTGCTGATGCCTTGTCAAGCATGAAAAATAGTGGCATACCATCCCTATAATGGCCTCTTGTGCAACTGGTATAGGTAAACAGTTACCATTTGAGTTGTGTTTTCTACAAAGTAGACTTCCAATTTTGAGACATGACAGAGATTCTAGAAAGCTTTTTATATATGTAAGCAGTATCCCTCTCAGCAATAATAGATTTCTTGAACATGACCATATCTGAGGTTGGAAGTTAAAATTATTGCATGAATTCCATTTTCAATCAGACTTTTCCCGTTACCTTTAAAAACAGGCTTTTTCTCCTTTCTGTCTTTGATGCCTTTACCTACAAAATGAAATCTCGACCACTGTACTTTTAAAACTTAATTTTAATGAAGTATAACTACATATAAAAAATAATTTAAGTGTATAAATCAGTGTTTTTAATATTTATTGATTGTGTAATTCTCACTGTAATCCAGTTTTAGAACATTTGTGTCACCTCAATAAGATTGCTCATCCTCAGACATCAACTAATCTATTTTCTCTATCCATAGATTTGCCTTTTCTGGACATTTCATGTAAATGGATTGATCACAGTATTTTGAAGTTTAGCCAAAAGCTTCTAAAGGTCTCTTTAGATGAAAAAGACTATATAAATTTCTCACTTTTTTGAATTAAAAGTATAATAAGTAATATTATCTTCTTCTTTGCAGTGCATGACCCAACAATTTTGGCTACAATATTTGGTGGTATAATTTTGGGATTGGGATTAATATTCTCTGGAACAGGTGGAGCAGCATCTAGTAAAACTTAGGAATTTTTACTATTGATCATAGTGTTTAAATTGCACAATATATTATGATTGATTTTTTTTTCTCTAAAAGTTAATTTTTGACCTGCGTAGAAGTTGGCTCTCTCCTAAAAAATAGTTTCTTCAGTCCTATCCTAAATTTGTTTCTACCACTTAGGAGCTAATTAGGTTGTAGGTTGAAGAAAACTTGGTTACCCATTGCCTTATAGCTATGGTGAACTAAGTGGTTAGGGGACAATTGCTACTTAAATCTATCATTTAGCCGAAACCGGTTTGGCTCAATGGATAAAGCCTGCGGACTGAAAGGTCCTGGGTTAAATTCCAGTCAAGGGCATGTACTTTGGTTGCGGGCACATCCCCAGTAGGGGTTGTGCAAGAGGCAGCTGATCAATGTTTCTCTCTCATCGATGTTTCTAACTCTCTATCCCTCTTTCTTCCTTACTTTAAAAAATCAATTATTTTTTTATTATTTTTTTTTAATCTACCATTTAAATCAGTCTCCATTTTAAGAAAATCATATTTGTTTTTACTTTAAAAGGTTTTCTTAGGGCTGAAATGACTCTTCAAACCTGGAATAAACTAAAAGTCAATGCCTTTTAATGTTAAAATAATTATTCCTAAACCAAGACGTACATGCTGTATTATAAATTCGCACAGCCAACACTTAACTGAGTTTGTACTATGTACTATACTAACTGGCCAAGCTATGAGAGTTGTGAAGGGTGTGTCTGAAGACTTTACAAATTACTGCATTTGCAGAAAATATAACACATAATTTCATTATAAAATGCTGAACAAAGAACTATTATTTCAGTCATGTTGAATCATTTAAATATGAATTGGCAGGTTTTTTGTGACTGTTCCAGTACCCACCTCCTACCTATTTAAGTCTAAAATTTCTGCCTGCAAACTGGTACCTTTGCTATTAGCTCATTCTTTATTGCCATTTCATTTAAATTTACCTTATGTATTTACCCATCTCCCCATCTGATATGTGTCAACTCTACATCAACAACCCTGAGTTGTTTCTTTCCCCTACTTACCTTTTCTTCTGCCCAAGTGTGTTTACTTGCTCAGATACTTCACCACACAAATCAGCCTTGTAGTGCAGCTTTCAGGTGTCTGTGTCTGCAAATTTATAACCATTTTGGATGATTCTCTACCCTAGGTATAATCAGCACAATATATTATATATTGTTCCTTTGTCTTCTTTTTTATAACTTCCCTTGGTTTCCTTACCACTTTTTCTGACTTACTGTTTTAGTTTATTCTTAACTAGTTGTACCCGACCACGCGTAGCTGTGGCTCAGTCTGGTTAAATGGAAAGGAAAGAAAAGAAAAAGCATACGTTTCTAATATGTTTAATTTCACAATGCTTGTGAGTATACAATATTTTTTTGTTGCTCCATTGTCTGTGCAGATATAGAGATTGTCTGGTTTGCCGACTCTAGAACATGCAACATACAATTGTTCATGTGAGAAGCAATCCGTGTCTAGATCTAAATCACACAGTTCTAAAGATTGGCCCTGAGCTTTGTTGACGGTGATTGCAAACACCAATCGAATTGGGAATTGCAATCTCTTAAATTGAAATGGCACATCCGTTGGAATCATAGGAATGCGAGGAATGAGGACGGCTTCACCTTTGAAAAGTCCTGTCAAGATTGTTGCTTCTACAACGTTGCTCATTAATTGTTTTACTGCAAGCTTTACATTGCAAAGCTTTGGCTGGTTGATATTTCGCAACATGATAATTGGCATACCGATTTTCAATTGCAGCACGTGTGTTGTCATCCCTGGCAGATCGAGTGAATTCAAAAATTCTATTGGATAAGTAACCGTTTCATCTGCTTCCACAACAGTGTCCACGGACTTGTATGTGACTGTCTCACTTTGAATGTTAGACTGAATAATATTAAGTTTGTAGACGTCTTTGTTCTTGGCCACAAGAATAGCTTGTTCACTCAGCTAATCGTGATTCTTATAATTGGTTTGAATATTGGGAAATACTTTTTTAACCAATTCTTCTTTTGACGTCACTAAATTGCAGAAGTTATGAGGCAATGAAATTCGCTTTGAGATCAGATCAATTGGCACCTTTCTGTTCCCAATTACCACCAATTGATGTGAGAATATCTCAACTGATCAATCGTTTTGCAGCTAATTTTAATGTCTTTATGTGTAGCCACAAAGTAATTTCAGGCAAGCATTTACTTCATCCACTGGTGTCAATCGAGGAATTACAGATAATGTTTGCTTGAAATTTGGAAATTTCCCAAATCAGACCATTTGGGAAAGCAATATTAGTGCTTTCCCAAATGGTCTGATGTTTCCACACAAATTTTGCAATGATCGATCAAGAGCCTCGAGCGATTTTTTTGTGTGCACCATTGTGCATTCATCCCAGACAATAAGTTTGCATTTCTGCAATACTTTTGCCATGCCGGATGCTTTGAAAATGCTTCACGTGGGAGTTTCAAAGAATTGCATGTTCAACAGCAATTTCAAAGCGGAATGAGCAGTTCTTCCACCTGGTAGCAATGTCGCAGCTATTCCGGACGATGCAAGAGTTAAGGCTATGTCATTTTGGGATCAAATTGCTGCCAGAATCAATCTAATTAGGAACGTTTTACCAGTTGCTCCTGGCACATCTAAGAAGAAGATTTCTTCAACCCCGTTATTGACAATTTGCATTATTTGATCATAAATGCCTTTTTGCTCAAGCGTTAGCTTAGGAATATTTGATTGCAAATACGACAAAAGATCACTTGTATTGTAATTTTGTTCACCACACAATTCTACATTGAACGAAACAGCAGCAAATCGATTTGGTGATGGCATTCCCAATTGATTGAGAACTTTGTTCATGATTTCTAAGCACAAATCTTCAATCATTATCAACATTGAAATGGAATCATAAAATTGGAAATTTGGAAATCATAAATGGATCATAAATCAGAAACATTGAAATGGAATCTTAAAATATTTAGTATAGCATGTGTTGCTCTTATGTCCAAAAGATGGCGCTGTTTTTCAAAAAAAGCATGTTTTTACCTGTCGCAGGTGTGACATATATATAAAAGTAGGTACTGTATAAGGTATATAAAAACACATGCATATTTGAATGCAAAGTTATGTCAAAATTTCAAAGCAATTGGTGAAGAACTTTCAGAGATTTAGGATTTTGAACAAACGAACAGTTACAGTTTTATTTATATAGATTTTTATTTGATTTGAATGGCCCCTTAATTCTACTTCATTTTCTTTCTCTAAGTTTTAAGGGAAGTTTGTTATTACTCTCATTATTTGCTTTTGTCTGAGAAGATAATAATGTTCATTCCCAGCATGAAGTGAGATACATACATAGTTGTAGATCTAGGACAAGAAAGGAAAATTGGATAGTAGAGTCTTTGAAAGGATGTTTTCACTATTTTATATAATGATTTTGAGGCCATCAGAATGAAATTTATTTAGATGTAAATCCAAGTTTGGTATGCAATTATTTTCTGTTCGTTATAGAATTGTGATTTCCTTTTAGTATATGTGCTGACGAAGCGAGCACTTGTGATTTCCTTTTATTACACAGATATGTAGAGCTGACTATATTTAAGACCAAAGTTGTAGCTTGCAAAATCAGACTGTGATAGAACCTTCATTCTCAAATCCATTTCTTCTTTAAATATTATGTCTTATGCCAGAGGTAATTTATACCTTCATAAAATAGCATAAAAAAGTGACAAAGATAAATGCTGTATAAATGTATTTAAATTATAATACCATTTTTTATGACTCAATATTCATTTATATTGAAGTTGACAAATATTAATTTATTGTAGGTATTACTTAACATCTCCAGAAGGTGTTTTGTTGGCCTGTATATCTGTTTCTTTAAAGGTAGGAATGTTACATGTTACTTTTTAAATTATAAAAACCATATACACATGCATATCCTAGCTAATAAAATAATAATATGCAAATTGACCATCACTCCAACACATAATATGGCTGCCCCCATGTGATCAAAGATGGCTGCCCCCATATGGGCACAAGATAGCTTGCAAGGGAGGCAGTTGTGGGTGATCAGGCCAGGAGGGGAGGGCAGTTAGGAGTGACCAGGCCTGCAGGGGAGGGCAGTTGGGGGGAACCACACCAGCAGGGGAGGGCAGTTAGGGGTTATCAGGTCTGCAGGGGAGGGCAGTTTGGAGGAACCAGGCCAGCATGGGAGGACAGTTGAGGGGAACCAGGCCAGCAGGGGAGGGCAGTTGGGGGTGACCAGGTCAGCAGGGGAGGGCAGTTAGGGGCAATCAGGCTGGCAGGGGAGCAGTTAGGCATCTATCAGGCTGGCAAGGGAGTGGTTAGGGGTGATCAGACTGGGCAGAAGTGATTAGGATCTGCAGTGGGGATTAGGCCTAAACAGGCAGTAGGACATCCCTCTAGGGGTCCCAGATTGAAGAGTACAGGCTGGGCTGAGGGACACCCCCCATGCAAGAATTGTATGCATCGGGCCTCTAGTAAACATACATGTAGAGAACACAGTTTGATTTTTATCTTTCCAACCTTTTCTCCAAACACATACATACATTAAATGTACAGTGGTGCCTCACACAACGAACTTAATTCGTTCCAGGAGCAAGCTTGTTATGCAAAAAGTTCGTTATGTGAAACGCGTTTTCCCATAACAATACATGTTAAAAAAAATAATTCGTTCTGTAGCATAAAATATGCTAAGATGACATAAAAAAAATATGCTAAGATGACATATTTTTATTTAGATACATCTAAAAACATAATTTTTTTAAAAAAAACACACATTTTTTTAATTTTAAGACAGACTAAGTAGAGTCTACCGAATCTTGCATATCTTCATCCATTTTCTGCTTTTTGGCCGATGGTTTTATGAAAAACCTGTCCAAAGTTCGCTGTGCGATGCGTTCGTTATGCGAGGCACCACTGTATTTGTTTTACAAAGATGGAATATATACGCAGTCTTAGAATTTGTCTTTCCTCTGTAGATATCTGTCCATGTCAAGAAATGCAGATTACTTTTTTTCTATAGAAAATTTCTTAATTTATATATTTTTATTTTAAATGTTTTTCTTTTTCTTTTATAGTTGACATAAAATATGATATTAGCTTCAGTACAATAGTGATTAGACATTTATATAACTTACAAAGTGATCACCTCAATAAATCTAGATTACTTTTGAAAAATTTTTATTTGGATGAAGATAAGGTCCTTTATAATGACTCATTTTTTCTTTTTTAATTTAAAATTGTTAACTTAAATATAATTGGTATACCATATTATAATAGTTTCAGGTACAAGACTTATTTTTCCTTAATTGTTCTTGTGTTGGAATATGGTAGTTACCCAGTCTTTGGATAAATTAATTAATTAAGGAAGGGTCAATTATTTTCAGCATTTCTGGGAGAGGAGTTTTTATATCAGATTATGATTATCAGATGAGGAATACGATGACATATGGCTATAAAGAATGGCACACAGGATCCAATTTGCCATGTCTCCAGTGTTTTTGTTGGATAGTAATCATAAGAATCCTTTATGATCGGGCATGGTCTTCCCCTGTGGCACTCATTCCATCCTCCCAAAGATTAACATGAAGAATGGGGGAAATTATTGTAAGGATCCTTATGGCCAAAAGGGAAATGGAATCTTGTGGAAATCTAATATAGGTATTACTATGGCTCTTCAATGTGTTCTATTGGGTCGGCAGCTAAGTAATTGCGGATTTTTTAAAGAAAATCAAAGACAATTTTTTCATGGAACTAAATAACTTTATTCTGTAATGTATTGCCCATTTTGATCAATGACCTTTTGCCATCTTTCAGGCAGCATCATAATCCCACGTTCAAAAAACTTCTGGTTTTTATTAGCAAAAAACTGAATCAGGTACGATTTGACATCATCATCATTATTGAAATTTTTACCATTCAAGGAGTTTTGTAAAGATCGAAACAAAAAGTAATCAGATGGTGCAAGGTCAGGACTATATGGTGGATGTGGCAAAACATCCCAACCAAGCTCCATTAATTTTTGCCAAGTGACCAAAGATGTGTGTGGCCTTGCATTGTCATGATGGAATACAACACCTTTTGGATTTGTCAATTCGGGCCGCTTTTCTTCAACTGCATTGTTTAATTTCGTTAGTTGTTCAATGTAGACATCAGAATTGATCGTTCGGTTGGGTGGTAAGAGTTCAAAGTAGACAATTCCTTTGTAATCCCACCAAACTGATAACAAAACCTTCTTTTGATGAATATCAGCTTTTGATGTTGTTTGAGTTGGTTCACCTGGCCTGCTCCACGATCTTTTCCACTTGATATTGTTGTAAACAACCCATTTTTCATCGCCAGTTATCAGTCGTTTTAAAAATGGATCATTTTCATTATGTTTCTTTAGCAAATCTCAGCTGCTAATGCGTTGCATTAACTGTGATTCTTTAAGTTCGTGAGGAACCCATGTATCGAGTTTTTAAACATAGCCAAGTTGTTTTAAGTGATTTTCAATGCATGTATGTGATACATGAAGCTTCTCTGCAATCTCACGTGTTGTACTGTGACAGTCCGAATTGATTATTGCTTTGATTAGGGCGTCATCAACTTCAACTGGACGACCAGAGCGTTTTTCATCTTTGAGTGAAAAATCACCAGAACGAAATTTGGCAAACCAATTTTGACACTGCTGTTCTTTTAAGGCTTCGTCACCATAAACAGCACATAACTTTTTATGAGCTTGCGATGCGTTTTTCCTTTTGAGGAAATAAAAAAGCAAAATATGACGAAAATGTTCCTTTTGATTTTCCATTTTTTAACGAATGCCAAACAAAAACTACAAAACAGATCAAAAAACTTTTTTTACTGATTAACAGCTGAATAGCCAACTATCAAATAACAAAATGTGTTTTACATTTGTACTACGTCTGCAAACCTAAAAATTCAACTGAAGCCATATATGTGTGAAACCCGCAATTACTTAGTTGCCGACCCAATAAAAAGAAAGCCTTAAATCTAATATTGCATGAACATAATTCAGTTACTGTCCTTTGTCTTCTCTTTTATAACTTCCCATTAGTTTTCTTACCATTTTTATTTGTAGTTTAGAAAGTTGAACAATAGGATACTTTTGTCCTTGAATACCATTATCTTCTACCTAATAAAAGAATAACATGCTAATTTACTGGATTTTTGCAATGCCCTCCAGCCAATCAGGAGTGAGTATGCAAATTAATCCAATAAAGATGGAGGGTTAATTTGCATACACAGGCACTGAGTGACCAGGGTGGGGGCGGGACACTTGCATCATTGCCATAGCAATGATGCAGGCGTTCTGCACCACCCCAGCCATTCAGGGGCTCTGGGCCTCTGGGTAGCATGGGAAGGCAGAAAGGCTGCTCCGGCCAGAGCAATGGTGGTGCTGGCAGCCAGGGGAAGGAAGGCCCATTCTTGCACAAATCTTCATGTATTGGGCCTCTAGTAATAAAATAATTGTTATTACTAATAATAGCTAACTTTTATCATATAATTACTATATCTTTAGTAATTTGACAATACTTAACAAATATCATATTTAATCCTCACACAAACCCTATGAAATAGGCACTATTTTTGTTTCCATTTTATAGATGAGAAAACTGGAGATTTTATAGATGAGATTTTACAATCTGTTCCTGATCACACATTTGGTAATGTTTGAACCAAGATTAAAATTCAAGCAAACTCCAGTGCCTGTATTCTTACAGTCTATGCCATATTCCTCTCTCAAATTGTTCTTGTTTTTTATTAACTTTTTATTTTGAGATAATTGTAGATTCACATGTACCTCTAAGAAATAATATTTAAAAATCTATCTTTGTACCCAGTTTCCCCCAATAATAACTCTAGTACAATATCACATGTAGGATATTGACATTGATACAGTCAAGATAACAGAACAGTTCCATCACCACAAGGATCCCTTCTGTTACCCCTTTATAGCCATACTCACAACCCTCCTTTCCCTGACCCTGGGCAACAATCTGTTCTCCATTTCTGTAATATTTTTTAAATTATTAATTTCAGAGAGGAAGGGAGATGGAGAGAGAGAGAGAAGAGAGAGAGAGAGAAACATCAATGATGGGAGAGAATCATTTATTGGCTGATTGGCTGCCTCCTACACACCCCCTACTGGGAGTTGAGCCAGCAACCCCAGCATGTACCCTTGACCAGAATCAAATCTGGGACCCTTCAGTCTGCAGGCTGATGCTCTATCCATTGAGCCAAATCAGCGAGGGCCATTTCTGTCATCTTGAAATTTTTAGAAATGCTATTCAAATGGAATCATACAGAGTATTTGATGTTTAAATATTAGTTTCTTTCGGTAGGCATAATTCCTTGAGATAAAGTTGTCACATGCTTCAATAATTTGTTCTTTTTTATTTCTCAGTAGTATTCCATGGTATTGTGGATGTACCATAGTTTGTATAACTATTCATCTATTCATGGACATCTAGGTTGATTCCAGCTTAGGACTATTATGAATAAAACTTCAATGAACATTGTGCATACTTTTTTTTTGTAAACCTAGTCAGTCTATTTCTCTGAGATAAATGCCCAAGAGTATAGTTGCTAGGTGGGGTGGGAGGTGCATGTTTATTTTTTAAGGAAACTGCCAACTTCATTTTCGGAATGGCTGTGCCATATTACATGCCCAACAGCAATGTATGAGGGTTTCAGTTTGCTCACATTCTTGCCAGGATTTGTTGTTGTCATTATTTTTAATTTTAATCTTTCTAATAGATATAAAGATATCTCACTGTGGTTTTAATTTATATTTTCCTGCTGAATAATGATGTTGAACATTTTTTTCACTGTGCAATTTTTTTTTCTTCTGATTTTTTAAACAGGGAGTGAATTAACTATTTAAAGCATTAAACTAAAGAAAATTACATATTTACTATGGAATGCTATGCAGCCATTTAAAATAATGTAGAAAAATAAGAAAAAATCAAAACAAGACAAAAACAAAATAATGTAGACAATATAGGTTCTGTAAAGTGGCAACAAGTACATATCTATCAACAATTGAGTCTAAAAATAAAAATAAATGAACAAGGAATCTAATGAACAAAATAAACTGGTGAATAAAATAGAATCATAGGCATGGAAGGATGGAACAGACTGACAAATCTCAGAGGGAAGAGGAGTGGAGGGGACAGGAAGACATTACCTAAAGATCTTATTTATGGACACAGACAGTAGGGTGGTGAAGGCCTGAGATGGAGCGGGAACTGGGTGGAGGAGGACAAGGGGGTTGAAAAGGGGGTACATCTGTAATACTCTCAACAAGAAAGAAAATATAGTATCTGACTTGGGAGGAAGAAGTCCATGATATAGGAAATATAAAAAGCAGATTATAGAGTATCTATTAACCAGGAAATGGTTTCAATTTATTTCATGTTCTTGAAGGCATTTTAATCCCTTGGAAAATGTAATGTGACTTTTAAAAATAAAAACCACGATGTTGAACATTTGCATGTGCTTTTCTTCCATCAGCATTCTATCTTCTTTGGTGAAGTGTCTGTTCATGTACTTTGTCCTTTTTCTATTGAATTTGTATTTTTTACTAAGTTTTAAGAGTTTTATGTGTTCTTGATACCAGTTCTTTAACAGATATGTGGTTTATAAATATTTTCTCTAACTCTGTAACTTGTCTTTTTATATTTTTGACATTTTTTTTGTCAAAAACTTTAAATTGATGAGGTCAAATTTACCAAATTTTTCTTTAATGGATTATACTATTAGTATGAAATATAAGAGTTCTATCTAGCCGAACCCGGTTTGGCTCAGTGGATAGAGCGTCAGTCTGGGGACTGAAAGGTCCCAGGTTCGATTCCAGTCAAGGGCATATACATTGGTTGCAGGCACATCCCCTGTAAGGGGTATGCAAGAGGCAGCTGGTCGATGTTTCTCTCTCATTGATGTTTCTAATTCTCTATCCCTCTCCCTTCCTCTCTGTGGAGAATTAATAAAATATATTTTTTTAAAAAAGAGCTCTATCTAACTCTAGTTGTAGTTTTACATTTTACATTTAAGATCATGATCCATTTTGAGTTAATTTTGGTATAAGGTGTGAGTTTTTTTTAAGATTCCTTTTTTTAACCTAGGGATGTTAGATTTTTCCATCATATGTTCAAAGGCTATCTTCCTCCTTTGAATTGCTTTTGCACCATTTTCAATGGACATATTTGTATAAAATGCTTTTTGTGCCTTAATTGTTATGATAATTTAAGATTTTTCTTCTTGCCCTATTGGTGTGGCTCAGTAGTTGAGCATTGGTCCACAACCCAGTAGATCATGGTTCAAGTCCTGGCTAGGACACATGCCTGGGTTGCAGGCTCGATCCCCAGTAGAGGGCATGCTGGAGGCAACATCATTGATGTTTCTAACTCTCTCTCCCTCTCCCTTCCTCTCTGAAATCAAGAAAAGTATATTTTAAAAAAGGTTCTTCTTCCTTAGCTTGATAGTATAGTGAATCACATTGATTGCTTTTCAAATATTGAACCAGCCTTACATATGTGGAATAAATACCACTTGGTATATACTTTTTATACATTTTTGGATTCAGTTTCTAGTATTTTGTTTTTTAGATGCTGTTGTATCTAAAGTCATGAAAAATATCTTTCTGTAGTTTTGTTTTCTATCTTTTTTATTCTATTTCTGGTTTTAATATCCAGATAATACTAGTTTCATAAATTGATCTGGAACTATTATTTTCTGTTTTATAGAAGAAATTGTTTAAAATTAGTGTTAATTGATTAAACTTTGGCAGATTTCTCCAATGAAACCTCTAGTCTGGATATTAATTTTTTTGAGCTTTTAAATTATAAACCAATTTATTTATTTAGTGGTTCTAGGACTATTTAGGTTATCTGTTTCATCTTTGATGTATTTTACTAATGTGTGGTTTTTAAGGGATAGATCTGTTTCTTCTAAGTTATCAAATTTATGAGTGTAAATTTTTTTTGCATTATTCCCTTTTTGTCCTTTTAATGTCTGTAGGGATATTTCCATTTTAATTCTGATATTGGTGATTTGTACCTTTCTTATATCAATTTTATTAATCTTTTCCCAAAGAAGTAAGTTTGTTTTATGGACTAGTCTCTATTGTTTTTATTTTCAATTTTATTCATATCTACTCATTATTATTTCTTTTCTTTTTCCTATATTGGGTTCATTTTTCTTTTTCTAGTTGTTTGAGGTATGAACTTTGATTATTGATTTGTGACATTTCTTTTTTTCTAATGTAAACATTTAATATTATATTCTTCTTAATATTGCATTAGCTGTGTACATATTTAGTTTTGTTGTATTTTCTTTTTAAAAAGATGTTTTTATTTATTTCAAAAAGTGGAAGGGACAGACAGAAAGAGAGAGAAACATAAATGATGAGAATCATCCAATTGGCTGCCTCCTGAACGTCCCCTACTGGAGAATGAGCCCACAACTCGGGCATGTGCCCTAACTGGGAATAGAACCATGTCCTCCTGGTTCATGGGTCGATGCTCAACCACTGAGCCACACTGGCTGGGCTAGTTATTCTGTATTTTCATTCAATTCTACATACAGTTGATCCTTGAACAATTAGGTTTGAACTTCATGGGTCCACTTATATACAGATTTTTTAAAATAAAAACTGTACATGCATTTTCTATTCTTTATGATTTTCTTAATAACATTTTATTTTCTCTAGCTTATTTTATTGAAGAATACAGTATATAATACATATACAAAATATGTGTTAATCGACTATGTTATTGGTTAGGCTTCAGGTCAGCAGTAGGCTATTAGTAGTTAAGTTTTGGGGAGTAAAATTTACACATGGATTTTCCCACCCGAAACTAATATAAAATAGTTTTCAATTATAGTTGAAAAATAACAAAGTTATTTATGGATTTCTAACTGCATGAGGTGTTGTTGCCCCTAACTCCCAAAGTTGTTCAAGGGTCAACTGTTCTTTCAAAATTTATTTTATGAATTACTCTTTAACCCATAGATTATTTAGAGTTGTGTTGTTTAATTTCCAAGTGTTTGGATATTTTTCTTGGTTGATTTCTAGTTTGATTCCATTATGATTGGAGTACATACTCTGTATGATTTCATTTCTTTCATATTTGTTCAGGTTTGTTTTATGAATGAGGATATGGTCTTTCTTAGTGAATATTTCTTGGGCATCTGAAAGTTATGTTTTCTGCTGTTGGGAGGAGTGAACTATAAATGATAATTAGATGCTGTTGTATTTTTAGATCTGCATTTTAAATTTTTTTCTTCATTTATCTTTTGTCTTCAGAAATTAAATATTGTGTGTACTATTCTATTTGGGATTTGCTCAGTTTCTTGAGTGGTTTATATCTTTTGTCAAATTTGTGAAGTTTTAAACCTTTATTTTTCAGATAACATTTTCAATTCCATTCTCTGTTTTCCTCTCTAATATATCATCCTCTGATGTTATGAATGCTACCTCTTTTATTGCTGTCCTCCAGAGTCCTTGAGATTTATTTTCACTTTTTGTACCTATTTTCTCTTTACTGCTCTGTAAATTTTGTTGATCTAGCTTCAAGCTCACTGATTCTATTCTTTGTCATCTCCCTAGTGTAAAACAATTCATGTGAGCTTTTTCAGTTATTTTATTTTTTCGTTCTATAGTTTCCATTTGGTTACTTTTCATAACTTTTATTTCTTTGATGAGATTTTTCATTTGTTTACAGAAGATTTATAATTACTGTTAGAGCATTTTTTGATAGTTGCTCTAAAATTCTTTTCAGATAATTTCAACATCAGATACTTCTCAATGTTAGCATCAGTAGATTGTCTTTTCTCTTGTGAGTTGATATTTCTCTGGTTCTTGATATGACAGGTAACTTTCAATTCTATTCTGGATATTTTGTCTGTTATGTTGATATCTGAGTCCCATTTAATTTTTTTTCATCAGGCAGTCCTTTTGTTGAGGTTTAGTGCGAGGGTTGGGTGCATTTGCATGTTCAGCTTCCCATCATACCCTGTTCATACCATCCCAGCAAAAGTGGAGCACTGAATTCAGAGTGTTTCAGTGAAGATGAATGGTATAGAAGTTTAGCTCCACTTCTACCTTGCTAACTCCTTCCCCATGTAAGAGGGGCTTTGTGTGCCATACCACTTTATTGCCTCTAAATGGGAATATAAGCTTAGCTCCCAGCTCAGCCCCCAAGTGCCTAGAACAAGGGAAAGTAGATGACTAACTCATACTGCTTACTTGTTGCAGGGTACAGGCAGAATTTCAGTTTCTTACTGAGCCTTATCTACATAAGAGAAGGAAGGAAGCAGAATATTAACTACTCTGCCTCATATTGCTTTATTCACCCTCATTGATGCTGGGTTGGTATGGAAGCTTAGCTCTCTACTGGGCCTCACTGACACAGGCTCTAGGAGAAGGGGGACAGAGTGCTAACTAGCCCTACCTCATTAAGTCTTGGCTTTTCGAGTGGGTGGAGAGGTTAAGCTTTCCAGTGAGCCTTGCTGACACCAAGGGTGATAGGAATTGGAGTCCTTACTAGCCCATAATTTCATTATCTTTTTCTGTCTCAATGATGCCTGGTGGATAAAGAGGTTAGCTCCCCACTGGGTCCCACTGACACTCAAGACAAAGGTTGATGATTAACAGTACCTAATGCTATCTCACTCTTATTAAGCCTTGGTTACTGCTGGGTGGGAATTTCGGTTCAGTTTGTCATTGTGCTGAGATGACAGTAGCCTGGTAGGAGAATTGAACATTGCCTGCCTCTGCTGGGCATGGAATTGGTAATTATCTCTCCAACCCACCCTGCTGACACTTGCCCCAGTAGAGGAATAAAAACATTGTCTGGTTCCACTCATCAGAGGATTAGTGCATGCTCTCCCTTCTGGTAGCTTTAGCTCAGCCTTTTTTATATCATCTGGTAGGAGAATGGAAATATTGCTTGGTTCTCTGCCTAGTGAAGGATGGAAGCCTGGGTGCCTACTCAGATTTGAAGATACTGTTTAGAGCTGGAATGGATCACCTTGACTGAGTCCCATCTCTTTGGCTACACCAAAGTAAAATTGATGTATCATCATGTTGAGCTGAAGGGGGAGGACTTTAGCCATTCTTAATGAGATTTAGTAGATTTTTGGAATAAATATGTATTTACTGTATTTCCTTAGGTTAATTTCCATGTACTTTGAATAGTTGTTTTTAAAATAA